>NC_083325.1:90067884-90732884 GCF_963455315.2 Globicephala melas | reverse complement strand
TAGCCCGAACCCTAACCCTAACCCTTCCCTTAAGCCTGACCCTCACCCGTCCCCTAATCCTAACCCGTACGCTGACACTAACCCGCGCCCTCACACGTACGCTCCCCCTGGAGCGTTGTCGTACCCTCACCTGGACCCTAAACCGTCCCCGTCGCCTAACCCTAACCCTAGCCCGAACCCTAACCCTAACCCTTCCCCGAAGCCTGACCCTCACCCGTCCCCTAATCCTAACCCGTACGCTGACACTAACCCGCGCCCTCACACGTACGTTCCCCCTGGAGCGTTGTCGTACCCTCACCTGGACCCTAAACCGTCCCCGTCCCCTAACCCTAACCCTAGCCCGAACCCTAACCCTAACCCTTCCCCGAAGCCTGACCCTCACCCGTCCCCTAATCCTAACCCGTACGCTGACACTAACCCGCGCCCTCACACGTACGCTCCCCCTAGAGCGTTGTCGAACCCTCACCTGGACCCTAAACCGTCCCCGTCCCCTAACCCTAACCCTAGCCCGAACCCTAACCCTAACCCTTCCCCGAAGCCTGACGCTCACCCGTCCCCTAATCCTAACCCGTACGCTGACACTAACCCGCGCCCTCACACGTACGCTCCCCCTAGAGCGTTGTCGTACCCTCACCTGGACCCTAAACCGTCCCCGTCCCCTAACCCTAACCCTAGCCCGAACCCTATCCCTAACCCTTCCCCGAAGCCTGACCCTCACCCGTCCCCTAATCCTAACCCGTACGCTGACACTAACCCGCGCCCTCACACGTACGCTCCCCCTAGAGCGTTGTCGTTCCCTCACCTGGACCCTAAACCGTCCCCGTCCCCTAACCCTAACCCTAGCCCGAACCCTAAACCTAACCCTTCCCCGAAGCCTGACCCTCACCCGTCCCCTAATCCTAACCCGTACGCTGACACTAACCCACGCCCTCACACGTACGCTCCCCCTAGAGCGTTGTCGTTCCCTCACCTGGACCCTAAACCGTCCCCGTCCCCTAACCCTAACCCTAGCCCGAACCCTAACCCTAACCCTTCCCCGAAGCCTGACCCTCACCCGTCCCCTAATCCTAACCCGTACGCTGACACTAACCCGCGCCCTCACACGTACGCTCCCCCTAGAGCGTTGTCGTACACTCACCTGGACCCTAAACCGTCCCCGTCCCCTAACCCTAACCCTAGCCCGAACCCTAACCCTAACCCTTCCCCGAAGTCTGATCCTCACCCGTCCCCTAATCCTAACCCGTACGCTGACACTAACCCGCGCCCTCACACGTACGCTCCCCCTAGAGCGTTGTCGTACCCTCACCTGGACCCTAAACCGTCCCCGTTCCCTAACCCTAACCCTAGCCCGAACCCTAACCCTAACCCTTCCCCGAAGCCTGACCCTCACCCGTCCCCTACTCCTAACCCGTACACTGACACTAACCCGCGCCCTCACACGTACGCTCCCCCTAGAGCATTGTCGTACCCTCACCTGGACCCTAAACCGTCCCCGTCCCCTAACCCTAACCCTAGCCCGAACCCTAACCCTAACCCTTCCCCGAAGCCTGACCCTCACCCGTCCCCTAATCCTAACCCGTACGCTGACACTAACCCGCGCCCTCACACGTACGCTCCCCCTACAGCATTGTCGTACCCTCACCTGGACCCTAAACCGTCCCCGTCCCCTAACCCTAACCCTAGCCCGAACCCTAACCCTAACCCTTCCCCGAAGCCTGACCCTCACCCGTCCCCTAATCCTAACCCGTACGCTGACACTAACCCGCGCCCTCACACGTACGTTCCCCCTGGAGCGTTGTCGTACACTCACCTGGACCCTAAACCGTCCCCGTCCCCTAACCCTAACCCTAGCCCGAACCCTAACCCTAACCCTTCCCCGAAGCCTGACCCTCACCCGTCCCCTAATCCTAACCCGTACGCTGACACTAACCCGCGCCCTCACACGTACGCTCCCCCTAGAGCGTTGTCGTACCCTCACCTGGACCCTAAACCGTCCCCGTCCCCTAACCCTAACCCTAGCCCGAACCCTAACCCTAACCCTTCCCCGAAGCCTGACGCTCACCCGTCCCCTAATCCTAACCCGTACGCTGACACTAACCCGCGCCCTCACACGTACGCTCCCCCTAGAGCGTTGTCGTACCCTCACCTGGACCCTAAACCGTCCCCGTCCCCTAACCCTAACCCTAGCCCGAACCCTATCCCTAACCCTTCCCCGAAGCCTGACCCTCACCCGTCCCCTAATCCTAACCCGTACGCTGACACTAACCCGCGCCCTCACACGTACGCTCCCCCTAGAGCGTTGTCGTTCCCTCACCTGGACCCTAAACCGTCCCCGTCCCCTAACCCTAACCCTAGCCCGAACCCTAAACCTAACCCTTCCCCGAAGCCTGACCCTCACCCGTCCCCTAATCCTAACCCGTACGCTGACACTAACCCACGCCCTCACACGTACGCTCCCCCTAGAGCGTTGTCGTTCCCTCACCTGGACCCTAAACCGTCCCCGTCCCCTAACCCTAACCCTAGCCCGAACCCTAACCCTAACCCTTCCCCGAAGCCTGACCCTCACCCGTCCCCTAATCCTAACCCGTACGCTGACACTAACCCGCGCCCTCACACGTACGCTCCCCCTAGAGCGTTGTCGTACACTCACCTGGACCCTAAACCGTCCCCGTCCCCTAACCCTAACCCTAGCCCGAACCCTAACCCTAACCCTTCCCCGAAGTCTGATCCTCACCCGTCCCCTAATCCTAACCCGTACGCTGACACTAACCCGCGCCCTCACACGTACGCTCCCCCTAGAGCGTTGTCGTACCCTCACCTGGACCCTAAACCGTCCCCGTCCCCTAACCCTAACCCTAGCCCGAACCCTAACCCTAACCCTTCCCCGAAGCCTGACCCTCACCCGTCCCCTACTCCTAACCCGTACGCTGACACTAACCCGCGCCCTCACACGTACGCTCCCCCTAGAGCATTGTCGTACCCTCACCTGGACCCTAAACCGTCCCCGTCCCCTAACCCTAACCCTAGCCCGAACCCTAACCCTAACCCTTCCCCGAAGCCTGACCCTCACCCGTCCCCTAATCCTAACCCGTACGCTGACACTAACCCGCGCCCTCACACGTACGCTCCCCCTACAGCATTGTCGTACCCTCACCTGGACCCTAAACCGTCCCCGTCCCCTAACCCTAACCCTAGCCCGAACCCTAACCCTAACCCTTCCCCGAAGCCTGACCCTCACCCGTCCCCTAATCCTAACCCGTACGCTGACACTAACCCGCGCCCTCACACGTACGTTCCCCCTGGAGCGTTGTCGTACACTCACCTGGACCCTAAACCGTCCCCGTCCCCTAACCCTAACCCTAGCCCGAACCCTAACCCTAACCCTTCCCCGAAGCCTGACCCTCACCCGTCCCCTAATCCTAACCCGTACGCTGACACTAACCCGCGCCCTCACACGTACGCTCCCCCTAGAGCGTTGTCGTACCCTCACCTGGACCCTAAACCGTCCCCGTCCCCTAACCCTAACCCTAGCCCGAACCCTATCCCTAACCCTTCCCCGAAGCCTGACCCTCACCCGTCCCCTAATCCTAACCCGTACGCTGACACTAACCCGCGCCCTCACACGTACGCTCCCCCTAGAGCGTTGTCGTTCCCTCACCTGGACCCTAAACCGTCCCCGTCCCCTAACCCTAACCCTAGCCCGAACCCTAAACCTAACCCTTCCCCGAAGCCTGACCCTCACCCGTCCCCTAATCCTAACCCGTACGCTGACACTAACCCACGCCCTCACACGTACGCTCCCCCTAGAGCGTTGTCGTTCCCTCACCTGGACCCTAAACCGTCCCCGTCCCCTAACCCTAACCCTAGCCCGAACCCTAACCCTAACCCTTCCCCGAAGCCTGACCCTCACCCGTCCCCTAATCCTAACCCGTACGCTGACACTAACCCGCGCCCTCACACGTACGCTCCCCCTAGAGCGTTGTCGTACACTCACCTGGACCCTAAACCGTCCCCGTCCCCTAACCCTAACCCTAGCCCGAACCCTAACCCTAACCCTTCCCCGAAGTCTGATCCTCACCCGTCCCCTAATCCTAACCCGTACGCTGACACTAACCCGCGCCCTCACACGTACGCTCCCCCTAGAGCGTTGTCGTACCCTCACCTGGACCCTAAACCGTCCCCGTTCCCTAACCCTAACCCTAGCCCGAACCCTAACCCTAACCCTTCCCCGAAGCCTGACCCTCACCCGTCCCCTACTCCTAACCCGTACGCTGACACTAACCCGCGCCCTCACACGTACGCTCCCCCTAGAGCATTGTCGTACCCTCACCTGGACCCTAAACCGTCCCCGTCCCCTAACCCTAACCCTAGCCCGAACCCTAACCCTAACCCTTCCCCGAAGCCTGACCCTCACCCGTCCCCTAATCCTAACCCGTACGCTGACACTAACCCGCGCCCTCACACGTACGCTCCCCCTACAGCATTGTCGTACCCTCACCTGGACCCTAAACCGTCCCCGTCCCCTAACCCTAACCCTAGCCCGAACCCTAACCCTAACCCTTCCCCGAAGCCTGACCCTCACCCGTCCCCTAATCCTAACCCGTACGCTGACACTAACCCGCGCCCTCACACGTACGTTCCCCCTGGAGCGTTGTCGTACACTCACCTGGACCCTAAACCGTCCCCGTCCCCTAACCCTAACCCTAGCCCGAACCCTAACCCTAACCCTTCCCCGAAGCCTGACCCTCACCCGTCCCCTAATCCTAACCCGTACGCTGACACTAACCCGCGCCCTCACACGTACGCTCCCCCTAGAGCGTTGTCGTACACTCACCTGGACCCTAAACCGTCCCCGTCCCCTAACCCTAACCCTAGCCCGAACCCTAACCCTAACCCTTCCCCGAAGTCTGATCCTCACCCGTCCCCTAATCCTAACCCGTACGCTGACACTAACCCGCGCCCTCACACGTACGCTCCCCCTAGAGCGTTGTCGTACCCTCACCTGGACCCTAAACCGTCCCCGTTCCCTAACCCTAACCCTAGCCCGAACCCTAACCCTAACCCTTCCCCGAAGCCTGACCCTCACCCGTCCCCTACTCCTAACCCGTACGCTGACACTAACCCGCGCCCTCACACGTACGCTCCCCCTAGAGCGTTGTCGTACCCTCACCTGGACCCTAAACCGTCCCCGTCCCCTAACCCTAACCCTAGCCCGAACCCTAACCCTAACCCTTCCCCGAAGCCTGACCCTCACCCGTCCCCTAATCCTAACCCGTACGCTGACACTAACCCGCGCCCTCACACGTACGCTCCCCCTAGAGCGTTGTCGTTCCCTCACCTGGACCCTAAACCGTCCCCGTCCCCTAACCCTAACCCTAGCCCGAACCCTAACCCTAACCCTTCCCCGAAGCCTGACCCTCACCCGTCCCCTAATCCTAACCCGTACGCTGACACTAACCCGCGCCCTCACACGTACGCTCCCCCTAGAGCGTTGTCGTTCCCTCACCTGGACCCTAAACCGTCCCCGTCCCCTAACCCTAACCCTAGCCCGAACCCTAACCCTAACCCTTCCCCGAAGCCTGACCCTCACCCGTCCCCTAATCCTAACCCGTACGCTGACACTAACCCGCGCCCTCACACGTACGCTCCCCCTGGAGCTTTGTCGTACCCTCACCTGGACCCTAAACCGTCCCCGTCCCCTAACCCTAACCCTAGCCCGAACCCTAACCCTAACCCTTCCCCGAAGCCTGACCCTCACCCGTCCCCTAATCCTAACCCTTACGCTGACACTAACACGCGCCCTCACACGTACGCTGCCCCTAGAGCGTTGTCGTACCCTCACCTGGACCAAAACCGTCCCCGTCCCCTAACGCTAACCCTAGCCTGAACCCTAACCCTAACCCTTCCCCGAAGCCTGACCCTCACCCGTCCCCTAATCCTAACCCGTACGCTGACACTAACCCGCGCCCTCACACGTACGCTCCCCCTAGAGCGTTGTCGTACCCTCACCTGGACCCTAAACCGTCCCCGTCCCCTAACCCTAACCCTAGCCCGAACCCTAACCCTAACCCTTCCCCGAAGCCTGACCCTCACCCGTCCCGTAATCCTAACCCGTACGCTGACACTAACCCGCGCCCTCACACGTACGCTCCCCCTAGAGCGTTGTCGTAACCTCACCTGGACCCTAAACCGTCCCCGTCCCCTAACCCTAACCCTAGCCCGAACCCTAACCCTAACCCTTCCCCGAAGCCTGACCCTCACCCTCCCCTAATCCTAACCCGTACGCTGACACTAACCCGCGCCCTCACACGTACGCTCCCCCTAGAGCGTTGTCGTACCCTCACCTGGACCCTAAACCGTCCCCGTCCCCTAACCCTAACCCTAGCCCGAACCCTAACCCTAACCCTTCCCCGAAGCCTGACCCTCACCCGTCCCCTAATCCTAACCCGTACGCTGACACTAACACGCGCCCTCACACGTACGCTGCCCCTAGAGCGTTGTCGTACCCTCACCTGGACCAAAACCGTCCCCGTCCCCTAACGCTAACCCTAGCCCGAACCCTAACCCTAACCCTTCCCCGAAGCCTGACCCTCACCCGTCCCCTAATCCTAACCCGTACGCTGACACTAACCCGCGCCCTCACACGTACGCTCCCCCTAGAGCGTTGTCGTACCCTCACCTGGACCCTAAACCGTCCCCGTCCCCTAACCCTAACCCTAGCCCGAACCCTAACCCTAACCCTTCCCCGAAGCCTGACCCTCACCCGTCCCCTAATCCTAACCCGTACGCTGACACTAACCCGCGCCCTCACACGTACGCTCCCCCTAGAGCGTTGTCGTACCCTCACCTGGACCAAAACCGTCCCCGTCCCCTAACCCTAACCCTAGCCCGAACCCTAACCCTAACCCTTACCCGAAGCCTGACCCTCACCCGTCCCCTAATCCTAACCCGTACGCTGACACTATCCCGCGCCCTCACACGTACGCTCCCCCTAGAGCGTTGTCGTACCCTCACCTGGACCCTAAACCGTCCCCGTCCCCTAACCCTAACCCTAGCCCGAACCCTAACCCTAACCCTTCCCCGAAGCCTGACCCTCACCCGTCCCCTAATCCTAACCCGTACGCTGACACTAACCCGCGCCCTCACACGTACGCTCCCCCTAGAGCGTTGTCGTACCCTCACCTGGACCCTAAACCGTCCCCGTCCCCTAACCCTAACCCTAGCCCGAACCCTAACCCTAACCCTTCCCCGAAGCCTGACCCTCACCCGTCCCCTAATCCTAACCCGTACGCTGACACTAACCCGCGCCCTCACACGTACGCTCCCCCTAGAGCGTTGTCGTACCCTCACCTGGACACTAAACCGTCCCCGGCCCCGAACCCTAACCCTAGCCCGAATCCTGACCCTAACCCTTCCCCGAAGCCTGACCCTCACCCGTCCCCTAATCCTAACCCGTACGCTGACACTAACCCGCGCCCTCACACGTACGCTCCCCCAGGAGCGTTGTCGTACCCTCACCTGGACCCTAAACCGTCCCCGTCCCCTAACCCTAACCCTAGCCCGAACCCTAACCCTAACCCTTCCCCGAAGCCTGACCCTCACCCGTCCCCTAATCCTAACCCGTACGCTGACACTAACCCGCGCCCTCACACGTACGCTCCCCCTAGAGCGTTGTCGTACCCTCACCTGGACCCTAAACCGTCCCCGTCCCCTAATCCTAACCCTAGCCCGAACCCTAACCCTAACCCTTCCCCGAAGCCTGACCCTCACCCGTCCCCTAATCCTAACCCGTACGCTGACACTAACCCACGCCCTCACACGTACGCTCCCCCTAGAGCGTTGTCGTACCCTCACCTGGACCCTAAACCGTCCCCGTCCCCTAACCCTAACCCTAGCCCGAACCCTAACCCTAACCCTTCCCCGAAGCCTGACCCTCACCCGTCCCCTAATCCTAACCCGTACGCTGACACTAACCCGCGCCCTCACACGTACACTCCCCCTAGAGCGTTGTCGTACCCTCACCTGGACCCTAAACCGTCCCCGTCCCCTAACCCTAACCCTAGCCCGAACCCTAACCCTAACCCTTCCCCGAAGCCTGACCCTCACCCGTCCCCTAATCCTAACCCGTACGCTGACACTAACCCGCGCCCTCACACGTACGCTCCCCCTAGAGCGTTGTCGTACCCTCACCTGGACCCTAAACCGTCCCCGTCCCCTAATCCTAACCCTAGCCCGAACCCTAACCCTAAACCTTCCCCGAAGCCTGACCCTCACCCGTCCCCTAATCCTAACCCGTACGCTGACACTAACCCACGCCCTCACACGTACGCTCCCCCTAGAGCGTTGTCGTACCCTCACCTGGACCCTAAACCGTCCCCGTCCCCTAACCCTAACCCTAGCCCGAACCCTAACCCTAACCCTTCCCCGAAGCCTGACCCTCACCCGTCCCCTAATCCTAACCCGTACGCTGACACTAACCCGCGCCCTCACACGTACGCTCCCCCTAGAGCGTTGTCGTACCCTCACCTGGACCCTAAACCGTCCCCGTCCCCTAACCCTAACCCTAGCCCGAACCCTAACCCTAACCCTTCCCCGAAGCCTGACCCTCACCCGTCCCCTAATCCTAACCCGTACGCTGACACTAACCCGCGCCCTCACACGTACGCTCCCCCTAGAGCGTTGTCGTACCCTCACCTGGACCCTAAACCGTCCCCGTCCCCTAACCCTAACCCTAGCCCGAACCCTAACCCTAACCCTTCCCCGAAGCCTGACCCTCACCCGTCCCCTAATCCTAACCCGTACGCTGACACTAACCCGCGCCCTCACACGTACGCTCCCCCTAGAGCGTTGTCGTACCCTCACCTGGACCCTAAACCGTCCCCGTCCCCTAACCCTAACCCTAGCCCGAACCCTAACCCTAACCCTTCCCCGAAGCCTGACCCTCACCCGTCCACTAATCCTAACCCGTACGCTGACACTAACCCGCGCCCTCACACGTACGCTCCCCCTAGAGCGTTGTCGTACCCTCACCTGGAACCTAAACCGTCCCCGTCCCCTAACCCTAACCCTAGCCCGAACCCTAACCCTAACCCTTCCCCGAAGCCTGACCCTCACCCGTCCCGTAATCCTAACCCGTACGCTGACACTAACCCGCGCCCTCAGACGTACGCTCCCTCTAGAGCGTTGTCGTAACCTCACCTGGACCCTAAACCGTCCCCGTCCCCTAACCCTTACCCTAGCCCGAACCCTAACCCTAACCCTTCCCCGAAGCCTGACCCTCACCCTCCCCTAATCCTAACCCGTACGCTGACACTAACCCGCGCCCTCACACGTACGCTCCCCCTAGAGCGTTGTCGTACCCTCACCTGGACCCTAAACCGTCCCCGTCCCCTAACCCTAACCCTAGCCCGAACCCTAACCCTAACCCTTCCCCGAAGCCTGACCCTCACCCGTCCCCTAATCCTAACCCGTACGCTGACACTAACACGCGCCCTCACACGTACGCTGCCCCTAGAGCGTTGTCGTACCCTCACCTGGACCAAAACCGTCCCCGTCCCCTAACGCTAACCCTAGCCCGAACCCTAACCCTAACCCTTCCCCGAAGCCTGACCCTCACCCGTCCCCTAATCCTAACCCGTACGCTGACACTAACCCGCGCCCTCACACGTACGCTCCCCCTAGAGCGTTGTCGTACCCTCACCTGGACCCTAAACCGTCCCCGTCCCCTAACCCTAACCCTAGCCCGAACCCTAACCCTAACCCTTCCCCGAAGCCTGACCCTCACCCGTCCCCTAATCCTAACCCGTACGCTGACACTAACCCGCGCCCTCACACGTACGCTCCCCCTAGAGCGTTGTCGTACCCTCACCTGGACCAAAACCGTCCACGTCCCCTAACCCTAACCCTAGCCCGAACCCTAACCCTAACCCTTACCCGAAGCCTGACCCTCACCCGTCCCCTAATCCTAACCCGTACGCTGACACTATCCCGCGCCCTCACACGTACGCTCCCCCTAAAGCGTTGTCGTACCCTCACCTGGACCCTAAACCGTCCCCGTCCCCTAACCCTAACCCTAGCCCGAACCCTAACCCTAACCCTTCCCCGAAGCCTGACCCTCACCCGTCCCCTAATCCTAACCCGTACGCTGACACTAACCCACGCCCTCACACGTACGCTCCCCCTAGAGCGTTGTCGTACCCTCACCTGGACCCTAAACCGTCCCCGTCCCCTAATCCTAACCCTAGCCCGAACCCTAACCCTAACCCTTCCCCGAAGCCTGACCCTCACCCGTCCCCTAATCCTAACCCGTACGCTGACACTAACCCACGCCCTCACACGTACGCTCCCCCTAGAGCGTTGTCGTACCCTCACCTGGACCCTAAACCGTCCCCGTCCCCTAACCCTAACCCTAGCCCGAACCCTAACCCTAAACCTTCCCCGAAGCCTGACCCTCACCCGTCCCCTAATCCTAACCCGTACGCTGACACTAACCCGCGCCCTCACACGTACGCTCCCCCTAGAGCGTTGTCGTACCCTCACCTGGACCCTAAACCGTCCCCGTCCCCTAACCCTAACCCTAGCCCGAACCCTAACCCTAACCCTTCCCCGAAGCCTGACCCTCACCCGTCCCCTAATCCTAACCCGTACGCTGACACTAACCCGCGCCCTCACACGTACGCTCCCCCTAGAGCGTTGTCGTACCCTCACCTGGACCCTAAACCGTCCCCGTCCCCTAACCCTAACCCTAGCCCGAACCCTAACCCTAAACCTTCCCCGAAGCCTGACCCTCACCCGTCCCCTAATCCTAACCCGTACGCTGACACTAACCCACGCCCTCACACGTACGCTCCCCCTAGAGCGTTGTCGTACCCTCACCTGGACCCTAAACCGTCCCCGTCCCCTAACCCTAACCCTAGCCCGAACCCTAACCCTAACCCTTCCCCGAAGCCTGACCCTCACCCGTCCCCTAATCCTAACCCGTACGCTGACACTAACCCGCGCCCTCACACGTACGCTCCCCCTAGAGCGTTGTCGTACCCTCACCTGGACCCTAAACCGTCCCCGTCCCCTAACCCTAACCCTAGCCCGAACCCTAACCCTAACCCTTCCCCGAAGCCTGACCCTCACCCGTCCCCTAATCCTAACCCGTACGCTGACACTAACCCGCGCCCTCACACGTACGTTCCCCCTGGAGCGTTGTCGTACCCTCACCTGGACCCTAAACCATCCCCGTCCCCTAACCCTAACCCTAGCCCGAACCCTAACCCTAACCCTTCCCCGAAGCCTGACCCTCACCCGTCCCCTAATCCTAACCCGTACGCTGACACTAACCCGCGCCCTCACACGTACGCTCCCCCTAGAGCGTTGTCGTTCCCTCACCTGGACCCTAAACCGTCCCCGTCCCCTAACCCTAACCCTAGCCCGAACCCTAACCCTAAACCTTCCCCGAAGCCTGACCCTCACCCGTCCCCTAATCCTAACCCGTACGCTGACACTAACCCGCGCCCTCACACGTACGTTCCCCCTGGAGCGTTGTCGTACCCTCACCTGGACCCTAAACCGTCCCCGTCCCCTAACCCTAACCCTAGCCCGAACCCTAACCCTAACCCTTCCCCGAAGCCTGACCCTCACCCGTCCCCTAATCCTAACCCGTACGCTGACACTAACCCGCGCCCTCACACGTACGCTCCCCCTAGAGCGTTGTCGTACCCTCACCTGGACCCTAAACCGTCCCCGTCCCCTAACCCTAACCCTAGCCCGAACCCTAACCCTAACCCTTCCCCGAAGCCTGACCCTCACCCGTCCCCTAATCCTAACCCGTACGCTGACACTAACCCGCGCCCTCACACGTACGCTCCCCCTAAAGCGTTGTCGTACCCTCACCTGGACCCTAAACCGTCCCCGTCCCCTAACCCTAACCCTAGCCCGAACCCTAACCCTAACCCTTCCCCGAAGCCTGACCCTCACCCGTCCCCTAATCCTGAACCGTACGCTGACACTAACCTGCGCCCTCACACGTACGCTCCCCCTAAAGCGTTGTCGTACCCTCACCTGGACCCTAAACCGTCCCCGTCCCCTAACCCTAACCCTAGCCCGAACCCTAAACCTAACACTTCCCCGAAGCCTGACCCTCACCCGTCCCCTAATCCTAACCCGTACGCTGACACTAAGCCGCGCCCTCACACGTACGCTCCCCCTAAAGCGTTGTCGTACCCTCACCTGGACCCTAAACCGTCCCCGTCCCCTAACCCTAACCCTAGCCCGAACCCTACCCCTAACCCTTCCCCGAAGCCTGACCCTCACCCGTCCCCTAATCCTAACCCGTACGCTGACACTAACCCGCGCCCTCACACGTACGCTCCCCCTAAAGCGTTGTCGTACCCTCACCTGGACCCTAAACCGTCCCCGTCCCCTAACCCTAACCCTAGCCCGAACCCTAACCCTAACCCTTCCCCGAAGGCTGACCCTCACCCGTCCCCTAATCCTAACCCGTACGCTGACACTAACCCGCGCCCTCACACGTACGCTCCCCCTAAAGCGTTGTCGTACCCTCACCTGGACCCTAAACCGTCCCCGTCCCCTAACCCTAACCCTAGCCCGAACCCTAACCCTAACCCTTCCCCGAAGGCTGACCCTCACCCGTCCCCTAATCCTAACCCGTACGCTGACACTAACCCGCGCCCTCACACGTACGCTCCCCCTAAAGCGTTGTCGTACCCTCACCTGGACCCTAAACCGTCCCCGTCCCCTAACCCTAACCCTAGCCCGAACCCTAACCCTAACCCTTCCCCGAAGGCTGACCCTCACCCGTCCCCTAATCCTAACCTGTACGCTGACACTAAGCCGCGCCCTCACACGTACGCTCCCCCTAAAGCGTTGTCGTACCCTCACCTGGACCGTAAACCGTCCCCGTCCCCTAACCCTAACCCTAGCCCGAACCCTAACCCTAACACTTCCCCGAAGCCTGACCCTCACCCGTCCCCTAATCCTAAGGCGTACGCGGACAATAACCCGCGCCCTCACACGTACGCTCCCCCTAAAGCGTTGTCGTACCCTCACCTGGACCCTAAACCGTTCCCGTCCCCTAACCCTAACCCTAGCCCGAACCCTAACCCTAACCCTTCCCCGAAGCCTGACCCTCACCCGTCCCCTAATCCTAAGGCGTACGCGGACAATAACCCGCACCCTCACACGTACGCTCCCCCTAAAGCGTTGTCGTACCCTCACCTGGACCCTAAACCGTCCCCGTCCCCTAACCCTAACCCTAGCCCGAACCCTAAACCTAACACTTCCCCGAAGCCTGACCCTCACCCGTCCCCTAATCCTAACCCGTACGCTGACACTAAGCCGCGCCCTCACACGTACGCTCCCCCTAAAGCGTTGTCGTACCCTCACCTGGACCCTAAACCGTCCCCGTCCCCTAACCCTAACCCTAGCCCGAACCCTACCCCTAACACTTCCCCGAAGCCTGACCCTCACCCGTCCCCTAATCCTAACCCGTACGCTGACACTAACCCGCGCCCTCACACGTACGCTCCCCCTAAAGCGTTGTCGTACCCTCACCTGGACCCTAAACCGTCCCCGTCCCCTAACCCTAACCCTAGCCCGAACCCTAACCCTAACCCTTCCCCGAAGGCTGACCCTCACCCGTCCCCTAATCCTAACCCGTACGCTGACACTAACCCGCGCCCTCACACGTACGCTCCCCCTAAAGCGTTGTCGTACCCTCACCTGGACCCTAAACCGTCCCCGTCCCCTAACCCTAACCCTAGCCCGAACACTAACCCTAACCCTTCCCCGAAGCCTGACCCTCACCCGTCCCCTAATCCTAACCCGTACGCTGACACTAACCCGCGCCCTCACACGTACGCTCCCCCTAAAGCGTTGTCGTACCCTCACCTGGACCCTAAACCGTACCCGTCCCCTAACCCTAACCCTAGCCCGAACCCTAACCCTAACCCTTCCCCGAAGCCTGACCCTCACCCGTCCCCTAATCCTAACGCGTACGCTGACACTAAGCCGCGCCCTCACACGTACGCTCCCCCTAAAGCGTTGTCGTACCCTCACCTGGACCCTAAACCGTCCCCGTCCCCTAACCCTAACCCTAGCCCGAACCCTAACCCTAACCCTTCCCCGAAGCCTGACCCTCACCCGTCCCGTAATCCTAAGGCGTACGCGGACAATAACCCGCGCCCTCACACGTACGCTCCCCCTAAAGCGTTGTCGTACCCTCACCTGGACCCTAAACCGTTCCCGTCCCCTAACCCTAACCCTAGCCCGAACCCTAACCCTAACACTTCCCCGAAGCCTGACCCTCACCCGTCCCCTAATCCTAAGGCGTACGCGGACAATAACCCGCGCCCTCACACGTACGCTCCCCCTAAAGCGTTGTCGTACCCTCACCTGGACCCTAAACCGTTCCCGTCCCCTAACCCTAACCCTAGCCCGAACCCTAAACCTAACACTTCCCCGAAGCCTGACCCTCACCCGTCCCCTAATCCTAACCCGTACGCTGACACTAAGCCGCGCCCTCACACGTACGCTCCCCCTAAAGCGTTGTCGTACCCTCACCTGGACCCTAAACCGTCCCCGTCCCCTAACCCTAACCCTAGCCCGAACCCTAACCCTAACTCTTCCCCGAAGCCTGACCCTCACCCGTCCCCTAATCCTAAACAGTACGCTGACACTAACCTGCACCCTCACACGTACGCTCCCCCTAAAGCGTTGTCGTACCCTCACCTGGACCCTAAACCGTCCCCGTCCCCTAACCCTAACCCTAGCCCGAACCCTACCCCTAACCCTTCCCCGAAGCTTGACCCTCACCCGTCCCCTAATCCTAACCCGTACGCTGACACTAAGCCGCGCCCTCACACGTACGCTCCTCCTAAAGCGTTGTCGTACCCTCACCTGAACCCTATACCGTCCCCGTCCCCTAACCCTAACCCTAGCCCGAACCCTAACCCTAACCCTTCCCCGAAGCCTGACCCTCACCCGTCCCCTAATCCTAACCCGTACGCTGACACTAACCCGCGCCCTCACACGTACGCTCCCCCTAAAGCGTTGTCGTACCCTCACCTGGACCCTAAACCGTCCCCGTCCCCTAACCCTAACCCTAGCCCGAACCCTACCCCTAAACCTTCCCCGAAGCCTGACCCTCACCCGTCCCCTAATCCTAACCCGTACGCTGACACTAACCCGCGCCCTCACACGTACGCTCCCCCTAAAGCGTTGTCGTACCCTCACCTGTACCCTAAACCGTCCCCGTCCCCTAACCCTAACCCTAGCCCGAACCCTACCCCTAACCCTTCCCCGAAGCTTGACCCTCACCCGTCCCCTAATCCTAACCCGTACGCTGACACTAAGCCGCGCCCTCACACGTACGCTCCCCCTAAAGCGTTGTCGTACCCTCACCTGGACCCTAAACCGTCCCCGTCCCCTAACCCTAACCCTAGCCCGAACCCTAACCCTAACCCTTCCCCGAAGCCTGACCCTCACCCGTCCCCTAATCCTAACCCGTACGCTGACACTAACCCGCGCCCTCACACGTACGCTCCCCCTAAAGCGTTGTCGTACCCTCACCTGGACCCTAAACCGTCCCCGTCCCCTAACCCTAACCCTAGCCCGAACCCTAACCCTAACCCTTCCCCGAAGGCTGACCCTCACCCGTCCCCTAATCCTAACCCGTACGCTGACACTAACCCGCGCCCTCACACGTACGCTCCCCCTAAAGCGTTGTCGTACCCTCACCTGGACCCTAAACCGTCCCCGTCCCCTAACCCTAACCCTAGCCCGAACCCTAACCCTAACCCTTCCCCGAAGCCTGACCCTCACCCGTCCCCTAATCCTAACCCGTACGCTGACACTAACCCGCGCCCTCACACGTACGCTCCCCCTAGAGCGTTGTCGTTCCCTCACCTGGACCCTAAACCGTCCCCGTCCCCTAACCCTAACCCTAGCCCGAACCCTAACCCTAACCCTTCCCCGAAGCCTGACCCTCACCCGTCCCCTAATCCTAACCCGTACGCTGACACTAACCCGCGCCCTCACACGTACGCTCCCCCTAGAGCGTTGTCGTTCCCTCACCTGGACCCTAAACCGTCCCCGTCCCCTAACCCTAACCCTAGCCCGAACCCTAACCCTAACCCTTCCCCGAAGCCTGACCCTCACCCGTCCCCTAATCCTAACCCGTACGCTGACACTAACCCGCGCCCTCACACGTACGCTCCCCCTGGAGCTTTGTCGTACCCTCACCTGGACCCTAAACCGTCCCCGTCCCCTAACCCTAACCCTAGCCCGAACCCTAACCCTAACCCTTCCCCGAAGCCTGACCCTCACCCGTCCCCTAATCCTAACCCTTACGCTGACACTAACACGCGCCCTCACACGTACGCTGCCCCTAGAGCGTTGTCGTACCCTCACCTGGACCAAAACCGTCCCCGTCCCCTAACGCTAACCCTAGCCTGAACCCTAACCCTAACCCTTCCCCGAAGCCTGACCCTCACCCGTCCCCTAATCCTAACCCGTACGCTGACACTAACCCGCGCCCTCACACGTACGCTCCCCCTAGAGCGTTGTCGTACCCTCACCTGGACCCTAAACCGTCCCCGTCCCCTAACCCTAACCCTAGCCCGAACCCTAACCCTAACCCTTCCCCGAAGCCTGACCCTCACCCGTCCCGTAATCCTAACCCGTACGCTGACACTAACCCGCGCCCTCACACGTACGCTCCCCCTAGAGCGTTGTCGTAACCTCACCTGGACCCTAAACCGTCCCCGTCCCCTAACCCTAACCCTAGCCCGAACCCTAACCCTAACCCTTCCCCGAAGCCTGACCCTCACCCTCCCCTAATCCTAACCCGTACGCTGACACTAACCCGCGCCCTCACACGTACGCTCCCCCTAGAGCGTTGTCGTACCCTCACCTGGACCCTAAACCGTCCCCGTCCCCTAACCCTAACCCTAGCCCGAACCCTAACCCTAACCCTTCCCCGAAGCCTGACCCTCACCCGTCCCCTAATCCTAACCCGTACGCTGACACTAACACGCGCCCTCACACGTACGCTGCCCCTAGAGCGTTGTCGTACCCTCACCTGGACCAAAACCGTCCCCGTCCCCTAACGCTAACCCTAGCCCGAACCCTAACCCTAACCCTTCCCCGAAGCCTGACCCTCACCCGTCCCCTAATCCTAACCCGTACGCTGACACTAACCCGCGCCCTCACACGTACGCTCCCCCTAGAGCGTTGTCGTACCCTCACCTGGACCCTAAACCGTCCCCGTCCCCTAACCCTAACCCTAGCCCGAACCCTAACCCTAACCCTTCCCCGAAGCCTGACCCTCACCCGTCCCCTAATCCTAACCCGTACGCTGACACTAACCCGCGCCCTCACACGTACGCTCCCCCTAGAGCGTTGTCGTACCCTCACCTGGACCAAAACCGTCCCCGTCCCCTAACCCTAACCCTAGCCCGAACCCTAACCCTAACCCTTACCCGAAGCCTGACCCTCACCCGTCCCCTAATCCTAACCCGTACGCTGACACTATCCCGCGCCCTCACACGTACGCTCCCCCTAGAGCGTTGTCGTACCCTCACCTGGACCCTAAACCGTCCCCGTCCCCTAACCCTAACCCTAGCCCGAACCCTAACCCTAACCCTTCCCCGAAGCCTGACCCTCACCCGTCCCCTAATCCTAACCCGTACGCTGACACTAACCCGCGCCCTCACACGTACGCTCCCCCTAGAGCGTTGTCGTACCCTCACCTGGACCCTAAACCGTCCCCGTCCCCTAACCCTAACCCTAGCCCGAACCCTAACCCTAACCCTTCCCCGAAGCCTGACCCTCACCCGTCCCCTAATCCTAACCCGTACGCTGACACTAACCCGCGCCCTCACACGTACGCTCCCCCTAGAGCGTTGTCGTACCCTCACCTGGACACTAAACCGTCCCCGGCCCCGAACCCTAACCCTAGCCCGAATCCTGACCCTAACCCTTCCCCGAAGCCTGACCCTCACCCGTCCCCTAATCCTAACCCGTACGCTGACACTAACCCGCGCCCTCACACGTACGCTCCCCCAGGAGCGTTGTCGTACCCTCACCTGGACCCTAAACCGTCCCCGTCCCCTAACCCTAACCCTAGCCCGAACCCTAACCCTAACCCTTCCCCGAAGCCTGACCCTCACCCGTCCCCTAATCCTAACCCGTACGCTGACACTAACCCGCGCCCTCACACGTACGCTCCCCCTAGAGCGTTGTCGTACCCTCACCTGGACCCTAAACCGTCCCCGTCCCCTAATCCTAACCCTAGCCCGAACCCTAACCCTAACCCTTCCCCGAAGCCTGACCCTCACCCGTCCCCTAATCCTAACCCGTACGCTGACACTAACCCACGCCCTCACACGTACGCTCCCCCTAGAGCGTTGTCGTACCCTCACCTGGACCCTAAACCGTCCCCGTCCCCTAACCCTAACCCTAGCCCGAACCCTAACCCTAACCCTTCCCCGAAGCCTGACCCTCACCCGTCCCCTAATCCTAACCCGTACGCTGACACTAACCCGCGCCCTCACACGTACACTCCCCCTAGAGCGTTGTCGTACCCTCACCTGGACCCTAAACCGTCCCCGTCCCCTAACCCTAACCCTAGCCCGAACCCTAACCCTAACCCTTCCCCGAAGCCTGACCCTCACCCGTCCCCTAATCCTAACCCGTACGCTGACACTAACCCGCGCCCTCACACGTACGCTCCCCCTAGAGCGTTGTCGTACCCTCACCTGGACCCTAAACCGTCCCCGTCCCCTAATCCTAACCCTAGCCCGAACCCTAACCCTAAACCTTCCCCGAAGCCTGACCCTCACCCGTCCCCTAATCCTAACCCGTACGCTGACACTAACCCACGCCCTCACACGTACGCTCCCCCTAGAGCGTTGTCGTACCCTCACCTGGACCCTAAACCGTCCCCGTCCCCTAACCCTAACCCTAGCCCGAACCCTAACCCTAACCCTTCCCCGAAGCCTGACCCTCACCCGTCCCCTAATCCTAACCCGTACGCTGACACTAACCCGCGCCCTCACACGTACGCTCCCCCTAGAGCGTTGTCGTACCCTCACCTGGACCCTAAACCGTCCCCGTCCCCTAACCCTAACCCTAGCCCGAACCCTAACCCTAACCCTTCCCCGAAGCCTGACCCTCACCCGTCCCCTAATCCTAACCCGTACGCTGACACTAACCCGCGCCCTCACACGTACGCTCCCCCTAGAGCGTTGTCGTACCCTCACCTGGACCCTAAACCGTCCCCGTCCCCTAACCCTAACCCTAGCCCGAACCCTAACCCTAACCCTTCCCCGAAGCCTGACCCTCACCCGTCCCCTAATCCTAACCCGTACGCTGACACTAACCCGCGCCCTCACACGTACGCTCCCCCTAGAGCGTTGTCGTACCCTCACCTGGACCCTAAACCGTCCCCGTCCCCTAACCCTAACCCTAGCCCGAACCCTAACCCTAACCCTTCCCCGAAGCCTGACCCTCACCCGTCCACTAATCCTAACCCGTACGCTGACACTAACCCGCGCCCTCACACGTACGCTCCCCCTAGAGCGTTGTCGTACCCTCACCTGGAACCTAAACCGTCCCCGTCCCCTAACCCTAACCCTAGCCCGAACCCTAACCCTAACCCTTCCCCGAAGCCTGACCCTCACCCGTCCCGTAATCCTAACCCGTACGCTGACACTAACCCGCGCCCTCAGACGTACGCTCCCTCTAGAGCGTTGTCGTAACCTCACCTGGACCCTAAACCGTCCCCGTCCCCTAACCCTTACCCTAGCCCGAACCCTAACCCTAACCCTTCCCCGAAGCCTGACCCTCACCCTCCCCTAATCCTAACCCGTACGCTGACACTAACCCGCGCCCTCACACGTACGCTCCCCCTAGAGCGTTGTCGTACCCTCACCTGGACCCTAAACCGTCCCCGTCCCCTAACCCTAACCCTAGCCCGAACCCTAACCCTAACCCTTCCCCGAAGCCTGACCCTCACCCGTCCCCTAATCCTAACCCGTACGCTGACACTAACACGCGCCCTCACACGTACGCTGCCCCTAGAGCGTTGTCGTACCCTCACCTGGACCAAAACCGTCCCCGTCCCCTAACGCTAACCCTAGCCCGAACCCTAACCCTAACCCTTCCCCGAAGCCTGACCCTCACCCGTCCCCTAATCCTAACCCGTACGCTGACACTAACCCGCGCCCTCACACGTACGCTCCCCCTAGAGCGTTGTCGTACCCTCACCTGGACCCTAAACCGTCCCCGTCCCCTAACCCTAACCCTAGCCCGAACCCTAACCCTAACCCTTCCCCGAAGCCTGACCCTCACCCGTCCCCTAATCCTAACCCGTACGCTGACACTAACCCGCGCCCTCACACGTACGCTCCCCCTAGAGCGTTGTCGTACCCTCACCTGGACCAAAACCGTCCACGTCCCCTAACCCTAACCCTAGCCCGAACCCTAACCCTAACCCTTACCCGAAGCCTGACCCTCACCCGTCCCCTAATCCTAACCCGTACGCTGACACTATCCCGCGCCCTCACACGTACGCTCCCCCTAAAGCGTTGTCGTACCCTCACCTGGACCCTAAACCGTCCCCGTCCCCTAACCCTAACCCTAGCCCGAACCCTAACCCTAACCCTTCCCCGAAGCCTGACCCTCACCCGTCCCCTAATCCTAACCCGTACGCTGACACTAACCCACGCCCTCACACGTACGCTCCCCCTAGAGCGTTGTCGTACCCTCACCTGGACCCTAAACCGTCCCCGTCCCCTAATCCTAACCCTAGCCCGAACCCTAACCCTAACCCTTCCCCGAAGCCTGACCCTCACCCGTCCCCTAATCCTAACCCGTACGCTGACACTAACCCACGCCCTCACACGTACGCTCCCCCTAGAGCGTTGTCGTACCCTCACCTGGACCCTAAACCGTCCCCGTCCCCTAACCCTAACCCTAGCCCGAACCCTAACCCTAAACCTTCCCCGAAGCCTGACCCTCACCCGTCCCCTAATCCTAACCCGTACGCTGACACTAACCCGCGCCCTCACACGTACGCTCCCCCTAGAGCGTTGTCGTACCCTCACCTGGACCCTAAACCGTCCCCGTCCCCTAACCCTAACCCTAGCCCGAACCCTAACCCTAACCCTTCCCCGAAGCCTGACCCTCACCCGTCCCCTAATCCTAACCCGTACGCTGACACTAACCCGCGCCCTCACACGTACGCTCCCCCTAGAGCGTTGTCGTACCCTCACCTGGACCCTAAACCGTCCCCGTCCCCTAACCCTAACCCTAGCCCGAACCCTAACCCTAAACCTTCCCCGAAGCCTGACCCTCACCCGTCCCCTAATCCTAACCCGTACGCTGACACTAACCCACGCCCTCACACGTACGCTCCCCCTAGAGCGTTGTCGTACCCTCACCTGGACCCTAAACCGTCCCCGTCCCCTAACCCTAACCCTAGCCCGAACCCTAACCCTAACCCTTCCCCGAAGCCTGACCCTCACCCGTCCCCTAATCCTAACCCGTACGCTGACACTAACCCGCGCCCTCACACGTACGCTCCCCCTAGAGCGTTGTCGTACCCTCACCTGGACCCTAAACCGTCCCCGTCCCCTAACCCTAACCCTAGCCCGAACCCTAACCCTAACCCTTCCCCGAAGCCTGACCCTCACCCGTCCCCTAATCCTAACCCGTACGCTGACACTAACCCGCGCCCTCACACGTACGTTCCCCCTGGAGCGTTGTCGTACCCTCACCTGGACCCTAAACCATCCCCGTCCCCTAACCCTAACCCTAGCCCGAACCCTAACCCTAACCCTTCCCCGAAGCCTGACCCTCACCCGTCCCCTAATCCTAACCCGTACGCTGACACTAACCCGCGCCCTCACACGTACGCTCCCCCTAGAGCGTTGTCGTTCCCTCACCTGGACCCTAAACCGTCCCCGTCCCCTAACCCTAACCCTAGCCCGAACCCTAACCCTAAACCTTCCCCGAAGCCTGACCCTCACCCGTCCCCTAATCCTAACCCGTACGCTGACACTAACCCGCGCCCTCACACGTACGTTCCCCCTGGAGCGTTGTCGTACCCTCACCTGGACCCTAAACCGTCCCCGTCCCCTAACCCTAACCCTAGCCCGAACCCTAACCCTAACCCTTCCCCGAAGCCTGACCCTCACCCGTCCCCTAATCCTAACCCGTACGCTGACACTAACCCGCGCCCTCACACGTACGCTCCCCCTAGAGCGTTGTCGTACCCTCACCTGGACCCTAAACCGTCCCCGTCCCCTAACCCTAACCCTAGCCCGAACCCTAACCCTAACCCTTCCCCGAAGCCTGACCCTCACCCGTCCCCTAATCCTAACCCGTACGCTGACACTAACCCGCGCCCTCACACGTACGCTCCCCCTAAAGCGTTGTCGTACCCTCACCTGGACCCTAAACCGTCCCCGTCCCCTAACCCTAACCCTAGCCCGAACCCTAACCCTAACCCTTCCCCGAAGCCTGACCCTCACCCGTCCCCTAATCCTGAACCGTACGCTGACACTAACCTGCGCCCTCACACGTACGCTCCCCCTAAAGCGTTGTCGTACCCTCACCTGGACCCTAAACCGTCCCCGTCCCCTAACCCTAACCCTAGCCCGAACCCTAAACCTAACACTTCCCCGAAGCCTGACCCTCACCCGTCCCCTAATCCTAACCCGTACGCTGACACTAAGCCGCGCCCTCACACGTACGCTCCCCCTAAAGCGTTGTCGTACCCTCACCTGGACCCTAAACCGTCCCCGTCCCCTAACCCTAACCCTAGCCCGAACCCTACCCCTAACCCTTCCCCGAAGCCTGACCCTCACCCGTCCCCTAATCCTAACCCGTACGCTGACACTAACCCGCGCCCTCACACGTACGCTCCCCCTAAAGCGTTGTCGTACCCTCACCTGGACCCTAAACCGTCCCCGTCCCCTAACCCTAACCCTAGCCCGAACCCTAACCCTAACCCTTCCCCGAAGGCTGACCCTCACCCGTCCCCTAATCCTAACCCGTACGCTGACACTAACCCGCGCCCTCACACGTACGCTCCCCCTAAAGCGTTGTCGTACCCTCACCTGGACCCTAAACCGTCCCCGTCCCCTAACCCTAACCCTAGCCCGAACCCTAACCCTAACCCTTCCCCGAAGGCTGACCCTCACCCGTCCCCTAATCCTAACCCGTACGCTGACACTAACCCGCGCCCTCACACGTACGCTCCCCCTAAAGCGTTGTCGTACCCTCACCTGGACCCTAAACCGTCCCCGTCCCCTAACCCTAACCCTAGCCCGAACCCTAACCCTAACCCTTCCCCGAAGGCTGACCCTCACCCGTCCCCTAATCCTAACCTGTACGCTGACACTAAGCCGCGCCCTCACACGTACGCTCCCCCTAAAGCGTTGTCGTACCCTCACCTGGACCGTAAACCGTCCCCGTCCCCTAACCCTAACCCTAGCCCGAACCCTAACCCTAACACTTCCCCGAAGCCTGACCCTCACCCGTCCCCTAATCCTAAGGCGTACGCGGACAATAACCCGCGCCCTCACACGTACGCTCCCCCTAAAGCGTTGTCGTACCCTCACCTGGACCCTAAACCGTTCCCGTCCCCTAACCCTAACCCTAGCCCGAACCCTAACCCTAACCCTTCCCCGAAGCCTGACCCTCACCCGTCCCCTAATCCTAAGGCGTACGCGGACAATAACCCGCACCCTCACACGTACGCTCCCCCTAAAGCGTTGTCGTACCCTCACCTGGACCCTAAACCGTCCCCGTCCCCTAACCCTAACCCTAGCCCGAACCCTAAACCTAACACTTCCCCGAAGCCTGACCCTCACCCGTCCCCTAATCCTAACCCGTACGCTGACACTAAGCCGCGCCCTCACACGTACGCTCCCCCTAAAGCGTTGTCGTACCCTCACCTGGACCCTAAACCGTCCCCGTCCCCTAACCCTAACCCTAGCCCGAACCCTACCCCTAACACTTCCCCGAAGCCTGACCCTCACCCGTCCCCTAATCCTAACCCGTACGCTGACACTAACCCGCGCCCTCACACGTACGCTCCCCCTAAAGCGTTGTCGTACCCTCACCTGGACCCTAAACCGTCCCCGTCCCCTAACCCTAACCCTAGCCCGAACCCTAACCCTAACCCTTCCCCGAAGGCTGACCCTCACCCGTCCCCTAATCCTAACCCGTACGCTGACACTAACCCGCGCCCTCACACGTACGCTCCCCCTAAAGCGTTGTCGTACCCTCACCTGGACCCTAAACCGTCCCCGTCCCCTAACCCTAACCCTAGCCCGAACACTAACCCTAACCCTTCCCCGAAGCCTGACCCTCACCCGTCCCCTAATCCTAACCCGTACGCTGACACTAACCCGCGCCCTCACACGTACGCTCCCCCTAAAGCGTTGTCGTACCCTCACCTGGACCCTAAACCGTACCCGTCCCCTAACCCTAACCCTAGCCCGAACCCTAACCCTAACCCTTCCCCGAAGCCTGACCCTCACCCGTCCCCTAATCCTAACGCGTACGCTGACACTAAGCCGCGCCCTCACACGTACGCTCCCCCTAAAGCGTTGTCGTACCCTCACCTGGACCCTAAACCGTCCCCGTCCCCTAACCCTAACCCTAGCCCGAACCCTAACCCTAACCCTTCCCCGAAGCCTGACCCTCACCCGTCCCGTAATCCTAAGGCGTACGCGGACAATAACCCGCGCCCTCACACGTACGCTCCCCCTAAAGCGTTGTCGTACCCTCACCTGGACCCTAAACCGTTCCCGTCCCCTAACCCTAACCCTAGCCCGAACCCTAACCCTAACACTTCCCCGAAGCCTGACCCTCACCCGTCCCCTAATCCTAAGGCGTACGCGGACAATAACCCGCGCCCTCACACGTACGCTCCCCCTAAAGCGTTGTCGTACCCTCACCTGGACCCTAAACCGTTCCCGTCCCCTAACCCTAACCCTAGCCCGAACCCTAAACCTAACACTTCCCCGAAGCCTGACCCTCACCCGTCCCCTAATCCTAACCCGTACGCTGACACTAAGCCGCGCCCTCACACGTACGCTCCCCCTAAAGCGTTGTCGTACCCTAACCTGGACCCTAAACCGTCCCCGTCCCCTAACCCTAACCCTAGCCCGAACCCTAACCCTAACTCTTCCCCGAAGCCTGACCCTCACCCGTCCCCTAATCCTAAACAGTACGCTGACACTAACCTGCACCCTCACACGTACGCTCCCCCTAAAGCGTTGTCGTACCCTCACCTGGACCCTAAACCGTCCCCGTCCCCTAACCCTAACCCTAGCCCGAACCCTACCCCTAACCCTTCCCCGAAGCTTGACCCTCACCCGTCCCCTAATCCTAACCCGTACGCTGACACTAAGCCGCGCCCTCACACGTACGCTCCTCCTAAAGCGTTGTCGTACCCTCACCTGGACCCTATACCGTCCCCGTCCCCTAACCCTAACCCTAGCCCGAACCCTAACCCTAACCCTTCCCCGAAGCCTGACCCTCACCCGTCCCCTAATCCTAACCCGTACGCTGACACTAACCCGCGCCCTCACACGTACGCTCCCCCTAAAGCGTTGTCGTACCCTCACCTGGACCCTAAACCGTCCCCGTCCCCTAACCCTAACCCTAGCCCGAACCCTACCCCTAAACCTTCCCCGAAGCCTGACCCTCACCCGTCCCCTAATCCTAACCCGTACGCTGACACTAACCCGCGCCCTCACACGTACGCTCCCCCTAAAGCGTTGTCGTACCCTCACCTGTACCCTAAACCGTCCCCGTCCCCTAACCCTAACCCTAGCCCGAACCCTACCCCTAACCCTTCCCCGAAGCTTGACCCTCACCCGTCCCCTAATCCTAACCCGTACGCTGACACTAAGCCGCGCCCTCACACGTACGCTCCCCCTAAAGCGTTGTCGTACCCTCACCTGGACCCTAAACCGTCCCCGTCCCCTAACCCTAACCCTAGCCCGAACCCTAACCCTAACCCTTCCCCGAAGCCTGACCCTCACCCGTCCCCTAATCCTAACCCGTACGCTGACACTAACCCGCGCCCTCACACGTACGCTCCCCCTAAAGCGTTGTCGTACCCTCACCTGGACCCTAAACCGTCCCCGTCCCCTAACCCTAACCCTAGCCCGAACCCTAACCCTAACCCTTCCCCGAAGGCTGACCCTCACCCGTCCCCTAATCCTAACCCGTACGCTGACACTAACCCGCGCCCTCACACGTACGCTCCCCCTAAAGCGTTGTCGTACCCTCACCTGGACCCTAAACCGTCCCCGTCCCCTAACCCTAACCCTAGCCCGAACCCTAACCCTAACCCTTCCCCGAAGCCTGACCCTCACCCGTCCCCTAATCCTAACCCGTACGCTGACACTAACCCGCGCCCTCACACGTACGCTCCCCCTAAAGCGTTGTCGTACCCTCACCTGGACCCTAAACCGTCCCCATCCCCTAACCCTAACCCTAGCCCGAACCCTAACCCTAACCCTTCCCCGAAGGCTGACCCTCACCCGTCCCCTAATCCTAAGGCGTACGCGGACAATAACCCGCGCCCTCACACGTACGCTCCCCCTAAAGCATTGTCGTACCCTCACCTGGACCCTAAACCGTTCCCGTCCCCTAACCCTAACCCTAGCCCGAACCCTAACCCTAACCCTTCCCCGAAGGCTGACCCTCACCCGTCCCCTAATCCTAACCCGTACGCTGACACTAACCCGCGCCCTCACACGTACGCTCCCCCTAAAGCGTTGTCGTACCCTCACCTGGACCCTAAACCGTCCCCGTCCCCTAACCCTAACCCTAGCCCGAACCCTAACCCTAACCCTTCCCTGAAGCCTGACCCTCACGCGTCCCCTAATCCTAACCCGTACGCTGACACTAAGCCGCGCCCTCACACGTACGCTCCCCCTAAAGCGTTGTCGTACCCTCACCTGGACCCTAAACCGTCCCCGTCCCCTAACCCTAACCCTAGCCCGAACCCTAACCCTAACCCTTCCCCGAAGCCTGACCCTCACCCGTCCCCTAATCCTAAGGCGTACGCGGACAATAACCCGCGCCCTCACACGTACGCTCCCCCTAAAGCGTTGTCGTACCCTCACCTGGACCCTAAACCGTTCCCGTCCCCTAACCCTAACCCTAGCCCGAACCCTAACCCTAACCCTTCCCCGAAGCCTGACCCTCACCCGTCCCCTAATCCTAAGGCGTACGCTGACACTAACCCGCGCCCTCACACGTACGCTCCCCCTAAAGCGTTGTCGTACCCTCACCTGGACCCTAAACCGTCCCCGTCTCCTAACCCTAACCCTAGCCCGAACCCTAAACCTAACACTTCCCCGAAGCCTGACCCTCACCCGTCCCCTAATCCTAACCCGTACGCTGACACTAACCCGCGCCCTCACACGTACGCTCCCCCTAAAGCGTTGTCGTACCCTCACCTGGACCCTAAACCGTCCCCGTCCCCTAACCCTAACCCTAGCCCGAACCCTACCCTTAACACTTCCCCGAAGCCTGACCCTCACCCGTCCCCTAATCCTAACCCGTACGCTGACACTAACCCGCGCCCTCACACGTACGCTCCCCCTAAAGCGTTGTCGTACCCTCACCTGGACCCTAAACCGTCCCCGTCCCCTAACCCTAACCCTAGCCCGAACCCTAACCCTAACCCTTCCCCGAAGCCTGACCCTCACCCGTCCCCTAATCCTAACCCGTACGCTGACACTAACCCGCGCCCTCACACGTACGCTCCCCCTAAAGCGTTGTCGTACCCTCACCTGGACCCTAAACCGTCCCCGTCCCCTAACCCTAACCCTAGCCCGAACCCTAACCCTAACCCTTCCCCGAAGGCTGACCCTCACCCGTCCCCTAATCCTAACCCGTACGCTGACACTAACCCGCGCCCTCACATGTACGCTCCCCCTAAAGCGTTGTCGTACCCTCACCTGGACCCTAAACCGTCCCCGTCCCCTAACCCTAACCCTAGCCCGAACCCTAACCCTAACCCTTCCCCGAAGCCTGACCCTCACCCGTCCCCTAATCCTGAACCGTACGCTGACACTAACCTGCGCCCTCACACGTACGCTCCCCCTAAAGCGTTGTCGTACCCTCACCTGGACCCTAAACCGTCCCCGTCCCCTAACCCTAACCCTAGCCCGAACCCTAAACCTAACACTTCCCCGAAGCCTGACCCTCACCCGTCCCCTAATCCTAACCCGTACGCTGACACTAAGCCGCGCCCTCACACGTACGCTCCCCCTAAAGCGTTGTCGTACCCTCACCTGGACCCTAAACCGTCCCCGTCCCCTAACCCTAACCCTAGCCCGAACCCTACCCCTAACCCTTCCCCGAAGCCTGACCCTCACCCGTCCCCTAATCCTAACCCGTACGCTGACACTAACCCGCGCCCTCACACGTACGCTCCCCCTAAAGCGTTGTCGTACCCTCACCTGGACCCTAAACCGTCCCCGTCCCCTAACCCTAACCCTAGCCCGAACCCTAACCCTAACCCTTCCCCGAAGGCTGACCCTCACCCGTCCCCTAATCCTAACCCGTACGCTGACACTAACCCGCGCCCTCACACGTACGCTCCCCCTAAAGCGTTGTCGTACCCTCACCTGGACCCTAAACCGTCCCCGTCCCCTAACCCTAACCCTAGCCCGAACCCTAACCCTAACCCTTCCCCGAAGGCTGACCCTCACCCGTCCCCTAATCCTAACCCGTACGCTGACACTAACCCGCGCCCTCACACGTACGCTCCCCCTAAAGCGTTGTCGTACCCTCACCTGGACCCTAAACCGTCCCCGTCCCCTAACCCTAACCCTAGCCCGAACCCTAACCCTAACCCTTCCCTGAAGCCTGACCCTCACCCGTCCCCTAATCCTAACCTGTACGCTGACACTAAGCCGCGCCCTCACACGTACGCTCCCCCTAAAGCGTTGTCGTACCCTCACCTGGACCGTAAACCGTCCCCGTCCCCTAACCCTAACCCTAGCCCGAACCCTAACCCTAACACTTCCCCGAAGCCTGACCCTCACCCGTCCCCTAATCCTAAGGCGTACGCGGACAATAACCCGCGCCCTCACACGTACGCTCCCCCTAAAGCGTTGTCGTACCCTCACCTGGACCCTAAACCGTTCCCGTCCCCTAACCCTAACCCTAGCCCGAACCCTAACCCTAACCCTTCCCCGAAGCCTGACCCTCACCCGTCCCCTAATCCTAAGGCGTACGCGGACAATAACCCGCACCCTCACACGTACGCTCCCCCTAAAGCGTTGTCGTACCCTCACCTGGACCCTAAACCGTCCCCGTCCCCTAACCCTAACCCTAGCCCGAACCCTAAACCTAACACTTCCCCGAAGCCTGACCCTCACCCGTCCCCTAATCCTAACCCGTACGCTGACACTAAGCCGCGCCCTCACACGTACGCTCCCCCTAAAGCGTTGTCGTACCCTCACCTGGACCCTAAACCGTCCCCGTCCCCTAACCCTAACCCTAGCCCGAACCCTACCCCTAACACTTCCCCGAAGCCTGACCCTCACCCGTCCCCTAATCCTAACCCGTACGCTGACACTAACCCGCGCCCTCACACGTACGCTCCCCCTAAAGCGTTGTCGTACCCTCACCTGGACCCTAAACCGTCCCCGTCCCCTAACCCTAACCCTAGCCCGAACCCTAACCCTAACCCTTCCCCGAAGGCTGACCCTCA
The DNA here is from genome assembly GCF_963455315.2 of Globicephala melas. Classification (NCBI taxonomy): domain Eukaryota; kingdom Metazoa; phylum Chordata; class Mammalia; order Artiodactyla; family Delphinidae; genus Globicephala; species Globicephala melas. The sequence goes on along the minus strand of NC_083325.1, from coordinate 90,703,117 downwards.
CCCGTCCCCTAATCCTAACCCGTACGCTGACACTAACCCGCGCCCTCACACGTACGCTCCCCCTAAAGCGTTGTCGTACCCTCACCTGGACCCTAAACCGTCCCCGTCCCCTAACCCTAACCCTAGCCCGAACCCTAACCCTAACCCTTCCCCGAAGGCTGACCCTCACCCGTCCCCTAATCCTAACCCGTACGCTGACACTAACCCGCGCCCTCACACGTACGCTCCCCCTAAAGCGTTGTCGTACCCTCACCTGGACCCTAAACCGTCCCCGTCCCCTAACCCTAACCCTAGCCCGAACACTAACCCTAACCCTTCCCCGAAGCCTGACCCTCACCCGTCCCCTAATCCTAACCCGTACGCTGACACTAACCCGCGCCCTCACACGTACGCTCCCCCTAAAGCGTTGTCGTACCCTCACCTGGACCCTAAACCGTACCCGTCCCCTAACCCTAACCCTAGCCCGAACCCTAACCCTAACCCTTCCCCGAAGCCTGACCCTCACCCGTCCCCTAATCCTAACGCGTACGCTGACACTAAGCCGCGCCCTCACACGTACGCTCCCCCTAAAGCGTTGTCGTACCCTCACCTGGACCCTAAACCGTCCCCGTCCCCTAACCCTAACCCTAGCCCGAACCCTAACCCTAACCCTTCCCCGAAGCCTGACCCTCACCCGTCCCGTAATCCTAAGGCGTACGCGGACAATAACCCGCGCCCTCACACGTACGCTCCCCCTAAAGCGTTGTCGTACCCTCACCTGGACCCTAAACCGTTCCCGTCCCCTAACCCTAACCCTAGCCCGAACCCTAACCCTAACACTTCCCCGAAGCCTGACCCTCACCCGTCCCCTAATCCTAAGGCGTACGCGGACAATAACCCGCGCCCTCACACGTACGCTCCCCCTAAAGCGTTGTCGTACCCTCACCTGGACCCTAAACCGTTCCCGTCCCCTAACCCTAACCCTAGCCCGAACCCTAAACCTAACACTTCCCCGAAGCCTGACCCTCACCCGTCCCCTAATCCTAACCCGTACGCTGACACTAAGCCGCGCCCTCACACGTACGCTCCCCCTAAAGCGTTGTCGTACCCTCACCTGGACCCTAAACCGTCCCCGTCCCCTAACCCTAACCCTAGCCCGAACCCTAACCCTAACTCTTCCCCGAAGCCTGACCCTCACCCGTCCCCTAATCCTAAACAGTACGCTGACACTAACCTGCACCCTCACACGTACGCTCCCCCTAAAGCGTTGTCGTACCCTCACCTGGACCCTAAACCGTCCCCGTCCCCTAACCCTAACCCTAGCCCGAACCCTACCCCTAACCCTTCCCCGAAGCTTGACCCTCACCCGTCCCCTAATCCTAACCCGTACGCTGACACTAAGCCGCGCCCTCACACGTACGCTCCTCCTAAAGCGTTGTCGTACCCTCACCTGGACCCTATACCGTCCCCGTCCCCTAACCCTAACCCTAGCCCGAACCCTAACCCTAACCCTTCCCCGAAGCCTGACCCTCACCCGTCCCCTAATCCTAACCCGTACGCTGACACTAACCCGCGCCCTCACACGTACGCTCCCCCTAAAGCGTTGTCGTACCCTCACCTGGACCCTAAACCGTCCCCGTCCCCTAACCCTAACCCTAGCCCGAACCCTACCCCTAAACCTTCCCCGAAGCCTGACCCTCACCCGTCCCCTAATCCTAACCCGTACGCTGACACTAACCCGCGCCCTCACACGTACGCTCCCCCTAAAGCGTTGTCGTACCCTCACCTGTACCCTAAACCGTCCCCGTCCCCTAACCCTAACCCTAGCCCGAACCCTACCCCTAACCCTTCCCCGAAGCTTGACCCTCACCCGTCCCCTAATCCTAACCCGTACGCTGACACTAAGCCGCGCCCTCACACGTACGCTCCCCCTAAAGCGTTGTCGTACCCTCACCTGGACCCTAAACCGTCCCCGTCCCCTAACCCTAACCCTAGCCCGAACCCTAACCCTAACCCTTCCCCGAAGCCTGACCCTCACCCGTCCCCTAATCCTAACCCGTACGCTGACACTAACCCGCGCCCTCACACGTACGCTCCCCCTAAAGCGTTGTCGTACCCTCACCTGGACCCTAAACCGTCCCCGTCCCCTAACCCTAACCCTAGCCCGAACCCTAACCCTAACCCTTCCCCGAAGGCTGACCCTCACCCGTCCCCTAATCCTAACCCGTACGCTGACACTAACCCGCGCCCTCACACGTACGCTCCCCCTAAAGCGTTGTCGTACCCTCACCTGGACCCTAAACCGTCCCCGTCCCCTAACCCTAACCCTAGCCCGAACCCTAACCCTAACCCTTCCCCGAAGCCTGACCCTCACCCGTCCCCTAATCCTAACCCGTACGCTGACACTAACCCGCGCCCTCACACGTACGCTCCCCCTAAAGCGTTGTCGTACCCTCACCTGGACCCTAAACCGTCCCCGTCCCCTAACCCTAACCCTAGCCCGAACCCTAACCCTAACCCTTCCCCGAAGGCTGACCCTCACCCGTCCCCTAATCCTAAGGCGTACGCGGACAATAACCCGCGCCCTCACACGTACGCTCCCCCTAAAGCATTGTCGTACCCTCACCTGGACCCTAAACCGTTCCCGTCCCCTAACCCTAACCCTAGCCCGAACCCTAACCCTAACCCTTCCCCGAAGGCTGACCCTCACCCGTCCCCTAATCCTAACCCGTACGCTGACACTAACCCGCGCCCTCACACGTACGCTCCCCCTAAAGCGTTGTCGTACCCTCACCTGGACCCTAAACCGTCCCCGTCCCCTAACCCTAACCCTAGCCCGAACCCTAACCCTAACCCTTCCCTGAAGCCTGACCCTCACGCGTCCCCTAATCCTAACCCGTACGCTGACACTAAGCCGCGCCCTCACACGTACGCTCCCCCTAAAGCGTTGTCGTACCCTCACCTGGACCCTAAACCGTCCCCGTCCCCTAACCCTAACCCTAGCCCGAACCCTAACCCTAACCCTTCCCCGAAGCCTGACCCTCACCCGTCCCCTAATCCTAAGGCGTACGCGGACAATAACCCGCGCCCTCACACGTACGCTCCCCCTAAAGCGTTGTCGTACCCTCACCTGGACCCTAAACCGTTCCCGTCCCCTAACCCTAACCCTAGCCCGAACCCTAACCCTAACCCTTCCCCGAAGCCTGACCCTCACCCGTCCCCTAATCCTAAGGCGTACGCTGACACTAACCCGCGCCCTCACACGTACGCTCCCCCTAAAGCGTTGTCGTACCCTCACCTGGACCCTAAACCGTCCCCGTCTCCTAACCCTAACCCTAGCCCGAACCCTAAACCTAACACTTCCCCGAAGCCTGACCCTCACCCGTCCCCTAATCCTAACCCGTACGCTGACACTAACCCGCGCCCTCACACGTACGCTCCCCCTAAAGCGTTGTCGTACCCTCACCTGGACCCTAAACCGTCCCCGTCCCCTAACCCTAACCCTAGCCCGAACCCTACCCTTAACACTTCCCCGAAGCCTGACCCTCACCCGTCCCCTAATCCTAACCCGTACGCTGACACTAACCCGCGCCCTCACACGTACGCTCCCCCTAAAGCGTTGTCGTACCCTCACCTGGACCCTAAACCGTCCCCGTCCCCTAACCCTAACCCTAGCCCGAACCCTAACCCTAACCCTTCCCCGAAGCCTGACCCTCACCCGTCCCCTAATCCTAACCCGTACGCTGACACTAACCCGCGCCCTCACACGTACGCTCCCCCTAAAGCGTTGTCGTACCCTCACCTGGACCCTAAACCGTCCCCGTCCCCTAACCCTAACCCTAGCCCGAACCCTAACCCTAACCCTTCCCCGAAGGCTGACCCTCACCCGTCCCCTAATCCTAACCCGTACGCTGACACTAACCCGCGCCCTCACATGTACGCTCCCCCTAAAGCGTTGTCGTACCCTCACCTGGACCCTAAACCGTCCCCGTCCCCTAACCCTAACCCTAGCCCGAACCCTAACCCTAACCCTTCCCCGAAGCCTGACCCTCACCCGTCCCCTAATCCTGAACCGTACGCTGACACTAACCTGCGCCCTCACACGTACGCTCCCCCTAAAGCGTTGTCGTACCCTCACCTGGACCCTAAACCGTCCCCGTCCCCTAACCCTAACCCTAGCCCGAACCCTAAACCTAACACTTCCCCGAAGCCTGACCCTCACCCGTCCCCTAATCCTAACCCGTACGCTGACACTAAGCCGCGCCCTCACACGTACGCTCCCCCTAAAGCGTTGTCGTACCCTCACCTGGACCCTAAACCGTCCCCGTCCCCTAACCCTAACCCTAGCCCGAACCCTACCCCTAACCCTTCCCCGAAGCCTGACCCTCACCCGTCCCCTAATCCTAACCCGTACGCTGACACTAACCCGCGCCCTCACACGTACGCTCCCCCTAAAGCGTTGTCGTACCCTCACCTGGACCCTAAACCGTCCCCGTCCCCTAACCCTAACCCTAGCCCGAACCCTAACCCTAACCCTTCCCCGAAGGCTGACCCTCACCCGTCCCCTAATCCTAACCCGTACGCTGACACTAACCCGCGCCCTCACACGTACGCTCCCCCTAAAGCGTTGTCGTACCCTCACCTGGACCCTAAACCGTCCCCGTCCCCTAACCCTAACCCTAGCCCGAACCCTAACCCTAACCCTTCCCCGAAGGCTGACCCTCACCCGTCCCCTAATCCTAACCCGTACGCTGACACTAACCCGCGCCCTCACACGTACGCTCCCCCTAAAGCGTTGTCGTACCCTCACCTGGACCCTAAACCGTCCCCGTCCCCTAACCCTAACCCTAGCCCGAACCCTAACCCTAACCCTTCCCTGAAGCCTGACCCTCACCCGTCCCCTAATCCTAACCTGTACGCTGACACTAAGCCGCGCCCTCACACGTACGCTCCCCCTAAAGCGTTGTCGTACCCTCACCTGGACCGTAAACCGTCCCCGTCCCCTAACCCTAACCCTAGCCCGAACCCTAACCCTAACACTTCCCCGAAGCCTGACCCTCACCCGTCCCCTAATCCTAAGGCGTACGCGGACAATAACCCGCGCCCTCACACGTACGCTCCCCCTAAAGCGTTGTCGTACCCTCACCTGGACCCTAAACCGTTCCCGTCCCCTAACCCTAACCCTAGCCCGAACCCTAACCCTAACCCTTCCCCGAAGCCTGACCCTCACCCGTCCCCTAATCCTAAGGCGTACGCGGACAATAACCCGCACCCTCACACGTACGCTCCCCCTAAAGCGTTGTCGTACCCTCACCTGGACCCTAAACCGTCCCCGTCCCCTAACCCTAACCCTAGCCCGAACCCTAAACCTAACACTTCCCCGAAGCCTGACCCTCACCCGTCCCCTAATCCTAACCCGTACGCTGACACTAAGCCGCGCCCTCACACGTACGCTCCCCCTAAAGCGTTGTCGTACACTCACCTGGACCCTAAACCGTCCCCGTCCCCTAACCCTAACCCTAGCCCGAACCCTACCCCTAACACTTCCCCGAAGCCTGACCCTCACCCGTCCCCTAATCCTAACCCGTACGCTGACACTAACCCGCGCCCTCACACGTACGCTCCCCCTAAAGCGTTGTCGTACCCTCACCTGGACCCTAAACCGTCCCCGTCCCCTAACCCTAACCCTAGCCCGAACCCTAACCCTAACCCTTCCCCGAAGGCTGACCCTCACCCGTCCCCTAATCCTAACCCGTACGCTGACACTAACCCGCGCCCTCACACGTACGCTCCCCCTAAAGCGTTGTCGTACCCTCACCTGGACCCTAAACCGTCCCCGTCCCCTAACCCTAACCCTAGCCCGAACACTAACCCTAACCCTTCCCCGAAGCCTGACCCTCACCCGTCCCCTAATCCTAACCCGTACGCTGACACTAACCCGCGCCCTCACACGTACGCTCCCCCTAAAGCGTTGTCGTACCCTCACCTGGACCCTAAACCGTACCCGTCCCCTAACCCTAACCCTAGCCCGAACCCTAACCCTAACCCTTCCCCGAAGCCTGACCCTCACCCGTCCCCTAATCCTAACGCGTACGCTGACACTAAGCCGCGCCCTCACACGTACGCTCCCCCTAAAGCGTTGTCGTACCCTCACCTGGACCCTAAACCGTCCCCGTCCCCTAACCCTAACCCTAGCCCGAACCCTAACCCTAACCCTTCCCCGAAGCCTGACCCTCACCCGTCCCGTAATCCTAAGGCGTACGCGGACAATAACCCGCGCCCTCACACGTACGCTCCCCCTAAAGCGTTGTCGTACCCTCACCTGGACCCTAAACCGTTCCCGTCCCCTAACCCTAACCCTAGCCCGAACCCTAACCCTAACACTTCCCCGAAGCCTGACCCTCACCCGTCCCCTAATCCTAAGGCGTACGCGGACAATAACCCGCGCCCTCACACGTACGCTCCCCCTAAAGCGTTGTCGTACCCTCACCTGGACCCTAAACCGTTCCCGTCCCCTAACCCTAACCCTAGCCCGAACCCTAAACCTAACACTTCCCCGAAGCCTGACCCTCACCCGTCCCCTAATCCTAACCCGTACGCTGACACTAACCCGCGCCCTCACACGTACGCTCCCCCTAAAGCGTTGTCGTACCCTCACCTGGACCCTAAACCGTCCCCGTCCCCTAACCCTAACCCTAGCCCGAACCCTACCCCTAACCCTTCCCCGAAGCCTGACCCTCACCCGTCCCCTAATCCTAACCCGTACGCTGACACTAACCCGCGCCCTCACACGTACGCTCCCCCTAAAGCGTTGTCGTACCCTCACCTGGACCCTAAACCGTCCCCGTCCCCTAACCCTAACCCTAGCCCGAACCCTACCCCTAACCCTTCCCCGAAGCTTGACCCTCACCCGTCCCCTAATCCTAACCCGTACGCTGACACTAAGCCGCGCCCTCACACGTACGCTCCTCCTAAAGCGTTGTCGTACCCTCACCTGGACCCTAAACCGTCCCCGTCCCCTAACCCTAACCCTAGCCCGAACCCTAACCCTAACCCTTCCCCGAAGCCTGACCCTCACCCGTCCCCTAATCCTAACCCGTACGCTGACACTAACCCGCGCCCTCACACGTACGCTCCCCCTAAAGCGTTGTCGTACCCTCACCTGGACCCTAAACCGTCCCCGTCCCCTAACCCTAACCCTAGCCCGAACCCTACCCCTAACCCTTCCCCGAAGCCTGACCCTCACCCGTCCCCTAATCCTAACCCGTACGCTGACACTAACCCGCGCCCTCACACGTACGCTCCCCCTAAAGCGTTGTCGTACCCTCACCTGTACCCTAAACCGTCCCCGTCCCCTAACCCTAACCCTAGCCCGAACCCTACCCCTAACCCTTCCCCGAAGCTTGACCCTCACCCGTCCCCTAATCCTAACCCGTACGCTGACACTAAGCCGCGCCCTCACACGTACGCTCCCCCTAAAGCGTTGTCGTACCCTCACCTGGACCCTAAACCGTCCCCGTCCCCTAACCCTAACCCTAGCCCGAACCCTAACCCTAACCCTTCCCCGAAGCCTGACCCTCACCCGTCCCCTAATCCTAACCCGTACGCTGACACTAACCCGCGCCCTCACACGTACGCTCCCCCTAAAGCGTTGTCGTACCCTCACCTGGACCCTAAACCGTCCCCGTCCCCTAACCCTAACCCTAGCCCGAACCCTAACCCTAACCCTTCCCCGAAGGCTGACCCTCACCCGTCCCCTAATCCTAACCCGTACGCTGACACTAACCCGCGCCCTCACACGTACGCTCCCCCTTAAGCGTTGTCGTACCCTCACCTGGACCCTAAACCGTCCCCGTCCCCTAACCCTAACCCTAGCCCGAACCCTAACCCTAACCCTTCCCCGAAGCCTGACCCTCACCCGTCCCCTAATCCTAACCCGTACGCTGACACTAACCCGCGCCCTCACACGTACGCTCCCCCTAAAGCGTTGTCGTACCCTCACCTGGACCCTAAACCGTCCCCGTCCCCTAACCCTAACCCTAGCCCGAACCCTAACCCTAACCCTTCCCCGAAGGCTGACCCTCACCCGTCCCCTAATCCTAAGGCGTACGCGGACAATAACCCGCGCCCTCACACGTACGCTCCCCCTAAAGCATTGTCGTACCCTCACCTGGACCCTAAACCGTTCCCGTCCCCTAACCCTAACCCTAGCCCGAACCCTAACCCTAACCCTTCCCCGAAGCCTGACCCTCACCCGTCCCCTAATCCTAAGGCGTACGCGGACAATAACCCGCGCCCTCACACGTACGCTCCCCCTAAAGCGTTGTCGTACCCTCACCTGGACCCTAAACCGTTCCCGTCCCCTAACCCTAACCCTAGCCCGAACCCTAAACCTAACACTTCCCCGAAGCCTGACCCTCACCCGTCCCCTAATCCTAACCCGTACGCTGACACTAAGCCGCGCCCTCACACGTACGCTCCCCCTAAAGCGTTGTCGTACCCTCACCTGGACCCTAAACCGTCCCCGTCCCCTAACCCTAACCCTAGCCCGAACCCTACCCCTAACCCTTCCCCGAAGCCTGACCCTCACCCGTCCCCTAATCCTAACCCGTACGCTGACACTAACCCGCGCCCTCACATGTACGCTCCCCCTAAAGCGTTGTCGTACCCTCACCTGGACCCTAAACCGTCCCCGTCCCCTAACCCTAACCCTAGCCCGAACCCTACCCCTAACCCTTCCCCGAAGCCTGACCCTCACCCGTCCCCTAATCCTAACCCGTACGCTGACACTAACCCGCGCCCTCACACGTACGCTCCCCCTAAAGCGTTGTCGTACCCTCACCTGGACCCTAAACCGTCCCCGTCCCCTAACCCTAACCCTAGCCCGAACCCTACCCCTAACCCTTCCCCGAAGCTTGACCCTCACCCGTCCCCTAATCCTAACCCGTACGCTGACACTAAGCCGCGCCCTCACACGTACGCTCCCCCTAAAGCGTTGTCGTACCCTCACCTGGACCCTAAACGGTCCCCGTCCCCTAACCCTAACCCTAGCCCGAACCCTAACCCTAACCCTTCCCCGAAGGCTGACCCTCACCCGTCCCCTAATCCTAACCCGTACGCTGACACTAACCCGCGCCCTCACACGTACGCTCCCCCTAAAGCGTTGTCGTACCCTCACCTGGACCCTAAACCGTCCCCATCCCCTAACCCTAACCCTAGCCCGAACCCTAACCCTAACCCTTCACCGAAGCCTGACCCTCACCCGTCCCCTAATCCTGACCCGTACGCTGACACTAACCTGCGCCCTCACACGTACGCTCCCCCTAAAGCGTTGTCGTACCCTCACCTGGACCCTAAACCGTCCCCGTCCCCTAACCCTAACCCTAGCCCGAACCCTAAACCTAACACTTCCCCGAAGCCTGACCCTCACCCGTCCCCTAATCCTAACCCGTACGCTGACACTAAGCCGCGCCCTCACACGTACGCTCCCCCTAAAGCGTTGTCGTACCCTCACCTGGACCCTAAACCGTCCCCGTCCCCTAACCCTAACCCTAGCCCGAACCCTACCCCTAACCCTTCCCCGAAGCCTGACCTTCACCCGTCCCCTCATCCTAACCCGTACGCTGACACTAACCCGCGCCCTCACACGTACGCTCCCCCTAAAGCGTTGTCGTACCCTCACCTGGACCCTAAACCGTCCCCGTCCCCTAACCCTAACCCTAGCCCGAACCCTAACCCTAACCCTTCCCCGAAGGCTGACCCTCACCCGTCCCCTAATCCTAACCCGTACGCTGACACTAACCCGCGCCCTCACACGTACGCTCCCCCTAAAGCGTTGTCGTACCCTCACCTGGACCCTAAACCGTCCCCGTCCCCTAACCCTAACCCTAGCCCGAACACTAACCCTAACCCTTCCCCGAAGCCTGACCCTCACCCGTCCCCTAATCCTAACCCGTACGCTGACACTAACCCGCGCCCTCACACGTACACTCCCCCTAAAGCGTTGTCGTAACCTCACCTGGACCCTAAACCGTCCCCGTCCCCTAACCCTAACCCTAGCCCGAACCCTAACCCTAACCCTTCCCCGAAACCTGACCCTCACCCGTCCCCTAATCCTAACCCGTACGCTGACACTAAGCCGCGCCCTCACACGTACGCTCCCCCTAAAGCGTTGTCGTACCCTCACCTGGACCCTAAACCGTCCCCGTCCCCTAACCCTAACCCTAGCCCGAACCCTAACCCTAACCCTTCCCCGAAGCCTGACCCTCACCCGTCCCCTAATCCTAAGGCGTACGCGGACAATAACCCGCGCCCTCACACGTACGCTCCCCCTAAAGCGTTGTCGTACCCTCACCTGGACCCTAAACCGTTCCCGTCCCCTAACCCTAACCCTAGCCCGAACCCTAACCCTAACCCTTCCCCGAAGCCTGACCCTCACCCGTCCCCTAATCCTAAGGCGTACGCGGACAATAACCCGCGCCCTCACACGTACGCTCCCCCTAAAGCGTTGTCGTACCCTCACCTGGACCCTAAACCGTTCCCATCCCCTAACCCTAACCCTAGCCCGAACCCTAAACCTAACACTTCCCCGAAGCCTGACCCTCACCCGTACCCTAATCCTAACCCGTACGCTGACACTAAGCCGCGCCCTCACACGTACGCTCCCCCTAAAGCGTTGTCGTACCCTCACCTGGACCCTAAACCGTCCCCGTCCCCTAACCCTAACCCTAGCCCGAACCCTAACCCTAACCCTTCCCCGAAGGCTGACCCTCACCCGTCCCCTAATCCTAACCCGTACGCTGACACTAACCCGCGCCCTCACACGTACGCTCCCCCTAAAGCGTTGTCGTACCCTCACCTGGACCCTAAACCGTCCCCGTCCCCTAACCCTAACCCTAGCCCGAACACTAACCCTAACCCTTCCCCGAAGCCTGACCCTCACCCGTCCCCTAATCCTAACCCGTACGCTGACACTAACCCGCGCCCTCACATGTACGCTCCCCCTAAAGCGTTGTCGTACCCTCACCTGGACCCTAAACCGTCCCCGTCCCCTAACCCTAACCCTAGCCCGAACCGTAACCCTAACCCTTCCCCGAAGCCTGACCCTCACCCGTCCCCTAATCCTAACCCGTACGCTGACACTAAGCCGCGCCCTCACACGTACGCTCCCCCTAAAGCGTTGTCGTACCCTCACCTGGACCCTAAACCGTCCCCGTCCCCTAACCCTAACCCTAGCCCGAACCCTAACCCTAACCCTTCCCCGAAGGCTGACCCTCACCCGTCCCCTAATCCTAAGGCGTACGCGGACAATAACCCGCGCCCTCACACGTACGCTCCCCCTAAAGCGTTGTCGTACCCTCACCTGGACCCTAAACCGTTCCCGTCCCCTAACCCTAACCCTAGCCCGAACCCTAACCCTAACCCTTCCCCGAAGCCTGACCCTCACCCGTCCCCTAATCCTAAGGCGTACGCGGACAATAACCCGCGCCCTCACACGTACGCTCCCCCTAAAGCGTTGTCGTACCCTCACCTGGACCCTAAACCGTTCCCGTCCCCTAACCCTAACCCTAGCCCGAACCCTAAACCTAACACTTCCCCGAAGCCTGACCCTCACCCGTCCCCTAATCCTAACCCGTACGCTGACACTAAGCCGCGCCCTCACACGTACGCTCCCCCTAAAGCGTTGTCGTACCCTCACCTGGACCCTAAACCGTCCCCGTCCCCTAACCCTAACCCTAGCCCGAACCCTACCCCTAACCCTTCCCCGAAGCCTGACCCTCACCCGTCCCCTAATCCTAACCCGTACGCTGACACTAACCCGCGCCCTCACATGTACGCTCCCCCTAAAGCGTTGTCGTACCCTCACCTGGACCCTAAACCGTCCCCGTCCCCTAACCCTAACCCTAGCCCGAACCCTACCCCTAACCCTTCCCCGAAGCCTGACCCTCACCCGTCCCCTAATCCTAACCCGTACGCTGACACTAACCCGCGCCCTCACACGTACGCTCCCCCTAAAGCGTTGTCGTACCCTCACCTGGACCCTAAACCGTCCCCGTCCCCTAACCCTAACCCTAGCCCGAACCCTACCCCTAACCCTTCCCCGAAGCTTGACCCTCACCCGTCCCCTAATCCTAACCCGTACGCTGACACTAAGCCGCGCCCTCACACGTACGCTCCCCCTAAAGCGTTGTCGTACCCTCACCTGGACCCTAAACCGTCCCCGTCCCCTAACCCTAACCCTAGCCCGAACCCTAACCCTAACCCTTCCCCGAAGGCTGACCCTCACCCGTCCCCTAATCCTAACCCGTACGCTGACACTAACCCGCGCCCTCACACGTACGCTCCCCCTAAAGCGTTGTCGTACCCTCACCTGGACCCTAAACCGTCCCCGTCCCCTAACCCTAACCCTAGCCCGAACCCTACCCCTAACCCTTCCCCGAAGCCTGACCCTCACCCGTCCCCTAATCCTAACCCGTACGCTGACACTAACCCGCGCCCTCACACGTACGCTCCCCCTAAAGCGTTGTCGTACCCTCACCTGGACCCTAAACCGTCCCCGTCCCCTAACCCTAACCCTAGCCCGAACCCTAACCCTAACCCTTCCCCGAAGGCTGACCCTCACCCGTCCCCTAATCCTAACCCGTACGCTGACACTAACCCGCGCCCTCACACGTACGCTCCCCCTAAAGCGTTGTCGTACCCTCACCTGGACCCTAAACCGTCCCCGTCCCCTAACCCTAACCCTAGCCCGAACACTAACCCTAACCCTTCCCCGAAGCCTGACCCTCACCCGTCCCCTAATCCTAACCCGTACGCTGACACTAACCCGCGCCCTCACACGTACGCTCCCCCTAAAGCGTTGTCGTACCCTCACCTGGACCCTAAACCGTCCCCGTCCCCTAACCCTAACCCTAGCCCGAACCCTAACCCTAACACTTCCCCGAAGCCTGACCCTCACCCGTCCCCTAATCCTAACCTGTACGCTGACACTAAGCCGCGCCCTCACACGTACGCTCCCCCTAAAGCGTTGTCGTACCCTCACCTGGACCCTAAACCGTCCCCGTCCCCTAACCCTAACCCTAGCCCGAACACTAACCCTAACCCTTCCCCGAAGCCTGACCCTCACCCGTCCCCTAATCCTAAGGCGTACGCGGACAATAACCCGCGCCCTCACACGTACGCTCCCCCTAAAGCGTTGTCGTACCCTCACCTGGACCCTAAACCGTTCCCGTCCCCTAACCCTAACCCTAGCCCGAACCCTAACCCTAACCCTTCCCCGAAGCCTGACCCTCACCCGTCCCCTAATCCTAAGGCGTACGCGGACAATAACCCGCGCCCTTACACGTACGCTCCCCCTAAAGCGTTGTCGTACCCTCACCTGGACCCTAAACCGTTCCCGTCCCCTAACCCTAACCCCAGCCCGAACCCTAAACCTAACACTTCCCCGAAGCCTGACCCTCACCCGTCCCCTAATCCTAACACGTACGCTGACACTAAGCCACGCCCTCACACGTACGCTCCCCCTAAAGCGTTGTCGTACCCTCACCTGGACCCTAAACCGTCCCCGTCCCCTAACCCTAACCCTAGCCCGAACCCTACCCCTAACCCTTCCCCGAAGCCTGACCCTCACCCGTCCCCTAATCCTAACCCGTACGCTGACACTAACCCGCGCCCTCACACGTACGCTCCCCCTAAAGCGTTGTCGTACCCTCACCTGGACCCTAAACCGTCCCCGTCCCCTAACCCTAACCCTAGCCCGAACCCTACCCCTAACCCTTCCCCGAAGCCTGACCCTCACCCGTCCCCTAATCCTAACCCGTACGCTGACACTAACCCGCGCCCTCACACGTACGCTCCCCCTAAAGCGTTGTCGTACCCTCACCTGGACCCTAAACCGTCCCCGTCCCCTAACCCTAACCCTAGCCCGAACCCTACCCCTAACCCTTCCCCGAAGCTTGACCCTCACCCGTCCCCTAATCCTAACACGTACGCTGACACTAAGCCACGCCCTCACACGTACGCTCCCCCTAAAGCGTTGTCGTACCCTCACCTGGACCCTAAACCGTCCCCGTCCCCTAACCCTAACCCTAGCCCGAACCCTAACCCTAACCCTTCCCCGAAGCCTGACCCTCACCCGTCCCCTAATCCTAACCCGTACGCTGACACTAACCCGCGCCCTCACACGTACGCTCCCCCTAAAGCGTTGTCGTACCCTCACCTGGACCCTAAACCGTCCCCGTCCCCTAACCCTAACCCTAGCCCGAACCCTAACCCTAACCCTTCCCCGAAGGCTGACCCTCACCCGTCCCCTAATCCTAACCCGTACGCTGACACTAACCCGCGCCCTCACACGTACGCTCCCCCTAAAGCGTTGTCGTACCCTCACCTGGACCCTAAACCGTCCCCGTCCCCTAACCCTAACCCTAGCCCGAACCCTAACCCTAACCCTTCCCCGAAGCCTGACCCTCACCCGTCCCCTAATCCTGACCCGTACGCTGACACTAACCTGCGCCCTCACACGTACGCTCCCCCTAAAGCGTTGTCGTACCCTCACCTGGACCCTAAACCGTCCCCGTCCCCTAACCCTAACCCTAGCCCGAACCCTAAACCTAACACTTCCCCGAAGCCTGACCCTCACCCGTCCCCTAATCCTAACCCGTACGCTGACACTAAGCCGCGCCCTCACACGTACGCTCCCCCTAAAGCGTTGTCGTACCCTCACCTGGACCCTAAACCGTCCCCGTCCCCTAACCCTAACCCTAGCCCGAACCCTACCCCTAACCCTTCCCCGAAGCCTGACCCTCACCCGTCCCCTAATCCTAACCCGTACGCTGACACTAACCCGCGCCCTCACACGTACGCTCCCCCTAAAGCGTTGTCGTACCCTCACCTGGACCCTAAACCGTCCCCGTCCCCTAACCCTAACCCTAGCCCGAACCCTAACCCTAACCCTTCCCCGAAGGCTGACCCTCACCCGTCCCCTAATCCTAACCCGTACGCTGACACTAACCCGCGCCCTCACACGTACGCTCCCCCTAAAGCGTTGTCGTACCCTCACCTGGACCCTAAACCGTCCCCGTCCCCTAACCCTAACCCTAGCCCGAACCCTAACCCTAACCCTTCCCCGAAGCCTGACCCTCACCCGTCCCCTAATCCTAAGGCGTACGCGGACAATAACCCGCGCCCTCACACGTACGCTCCCCCTAAAGCGTTGTCGTACCCTCACCTGGACCCTAAACCGTTCCCGTCCCCTAACCCTAACCCTAGCCCGAACCCTAACCCTAACCCTTCCCCGAAGCCTGACCCTCACCCGTCCCCTAATCCTAAGGCGTACGCGGACAATAACCCGCGCCCTTACACGTACGCTCCCCCTAAAGCGTTGTCGTACCCTCACCTGGACCCTAAACCGTTCCCGTCCCCTAACCCTAACCCTAGCCCGAACCCTAAACCTAACACTTCCCCGAAGCCTGACCCTCACCCGTCCCCTAATCCTAACACGTACGCTGACACTAAGCCGCGCCCTCACGCGTACGCTCCCCCTAAAGCGTTGTCGTACCCTCACCTGGACCCTAAACCGTCCCCGTCCCCTAACCCTAACCCTAGCCCGAACCCTACCCCTAACCCTTCCCCGAAGCCTGACCCTCACCCGTCCCCTAATCCTAACCCGTACGCTGACACTAACCCGCGCCCTCACACGTACGCTCCCCCTAAAGCGTTGTCGTACCCTCACCTGGACCCTAAACCGTCCCCGTCCCCTAACCCTAACCCTAGCCCGAACCCTACCCCTAACCCTTCCCCGAAGCCTGACCCTCACCCGTCCCCTAATCCTAACCCGTACGCTGACACTAACCCGCGCCCTCACACGTACGCTCCCCCTAAAGCGTTGTCGTACCCTCACCTGGACCCTAAACCGTCCCCGTCCCCTAACCCTATCCCTAGCCCGAACCCTACCCCTAACCCTTCCCCGAAGCTTGACCCTCACCCGTCCCCTAATCCTAAACCGTACGCTGACACTAAGCCGCGCCCTCACACGTACGCTCCCCCTAAAGCGTTGTCGTACCCTCACCTGGACCCTAAACCGTCCCCGTCCCCTAACCCTAACCCTAGCCCGAACCCTAACCCTAACCCTTCCCCGAAGCCTGACCCTCACCCGTCCCCTAATCCTAACCCGTACGCTGACACTAACCCGCGCCCTCACACGTACGCTCCCCCTAAAGCGTTGTCGTACCCTCACCTGGACCCTAAACCGTCCCCGTCCCCTAACCCTAACCCTAGCCCGAACCCTAACCCTAACCCTTCCCCGAAGGCTGACCCTCACCCGTCCCCTAATCCTAACCCGTACGCTGACACTAACCCGCGCCCTCACACGTACGCTCCCCCTAAAGCGTTGTCGTACCCTCACCTGGACCCTAAACCGTCCCCGTCCCCTAACCCTAACCCTAGCCCGAACCCTACCCCTAACCCTTCCCCGAAGCCTGACCCTCACCCGTCCCCTAATCCTAACCCGTACGCTGACACTAACCCGCGCCCTCACACGTACGCTCCCCCTAAAGCGTTGTCGTACCCTCACCTGGACCCTAAACCGTCCCCGTCCCCTAACCCTAACCCTAGCCCGAACCCTAACCCTAACCCTTCCCCGAAGGCTGACCCTCACCCGTCCCCTAATCCTAACCCGTACGCTGACACTAACCCGCGCCCTCACACGTACGCTCCCCCTAAAGCGTTGTCGTACCCTCACCTGGACCCTAAACCGTCCCCGTCCCCTAACCCTAACCCTAGCCCGAACCCTAACCCTAACCCTTCCCCGAAGCCTGACCCTCACCCGTCCCCTAATCCTGACCCGTACGCTGACACTAACCCGCGCCCTCACACGTACGCTCCCCCTAAAGCGTTGTCGTACCCTCACCTGGACCCTAAACCGTCCCCGTCCCCTAACCCTAACCCTAGCCCGAACCCTAAACCTAACACTTCCCCGAAGCCTGACCCTCACCCGTCCCCTAATCCTAACCCGTACGCTGACACTAAGCCGCGCCCTCACACGTACGCTCCCCCTAAAGCGTTGTCGTACCCTCACCTGGACCCTAAACCGTCCCCGTCCCCTAACCCTTACCCTAGCCCGAACCCTACCCCTAACCCTTCCCCGAAGCCTGACCCTCACCCGTCCCCTAATCCTAACCCGTACGCTGACACTAACCCGCGCCCTCACACGTACGCTCCCCCTAAAGCGTTGTCGTACCCTCACCTGGACCCTAAACCGTCCCCGTCCCCTAACCCTAACCCTAGCCCGAACCCTAACCCTAACCCTTCCCCGAAGGCTGACCCTCACCCGTCCCCTAATCCTAACCCGTACGCTGACACTAACCCGCGCCCTCACACGTACGCTCCCCCTAAAGCGTTGTCGTACCCTCACCTGGACCCTAAACCGTCCCCGTCCCCTAACCCTAACCCTAGCCCGAACACTAACCCTAACACTTCCCCGAAGCCTGACCCTCACCCGTCCCCTAATCCTAACCCGTACGCTGACACTAACCCGCGCCCTCATACGTACGCTCCCCCTAAAGCGTTGTCGTACCCTCACCTGGACCCTAAACCGTCCCCGTCCCCTAACCCTAACCCTAGCCCGAACCCTAACCCTAACCCTTCCCCGAAGCCTGACCCTCACCCGTCCCCTAATCCTAACCTGTACGCTGACACTAAGCCGCGCCCTCACACGTACGCTCCCCCTAAAGCGTTGTCGTACCCTCACCTGGACCCTAAACCGTCCCCGTCCCCTAACCCTAACCCTAGCCCGAACCCTAACCCTAACCCTTCCCCGAAGCCTGACCCTCACCCGTCCCCTAATCCTAAGGCGTACGCGGACAATAACCCGCGCCCTCACACGTACGCTCCCCCTAAAGCGTTGTCGTACCCTCACCTGGACCCTAAACCGTTCCCGTCCCCTAACCCTAACCCTAGCCCGAACCCTAACCCTAACCCTTCCCCGAAGCCTGACCCTCACCCGTCCCCTAATCCTAAGGCGTACGCGGACAATAACCCGCGCCCTTACACGTACGCTCCCCCTAAAGCGTTGTCGTACCCTCACCTGGACCCTAAACCGTTCCCGTCCCCTAACCCTAACCCTAGCCCGAACCCTAAACCTAACACTTCCCCGAAGCCTGACCCTCACCCGTCCCCTAATCCTAACACGTACGCTGACACTAAGCCGCGCCCTCACGCGTACGCTCCCCCTAAAGCGTTGTCGTACCCTCACCTGGACCTTAAACCGTCCCCGTCCCCTAACCCTAACCCTAGCCCGAACCCTACCCCTAACCCTTCCCCGAAGCCTGACCCTCACCCGTCCCCTAATCCTAACCCGTACGCTGACACTAACCCGCGCCCTCACACGTACGCTCCCCCTAAAGCGTTGTCGTACCCTCACCTGGACCCTAAACCGTCCCCGTCCCCTAACCCTAACCCTAGCCCGAACCCTACCCCTAACCCTTCCCCGAAGCCTGACCCTCACCCGTCCCCTAATCCTAACCCGTACGCTGACACTAACCCGCGCCCTCACACGTACGCTCCCCCTAAAGCGTTGTCGTACCCTCACCTGGACCCTAAACCGTCCCCGTCCCCTAACCCTATCCCTAGCCCGAACCCTACCCCTAACCCTTCCCCGAAGCTTGACCCTCACCCGTCCCCTAATCCTAAACCGTACGCTGACACTAAGCCACGCCCTCACACGTACGCTCCCCCTAAAGCGTTGTCGTACCCTCACCTGGACCCTAAACCGTCCCCGTCCCCTAACCCTAACCCTAGCCCGAACCCTAACCCTAACCCTTCCCCGAAGCCTGACCCTCACCCGTCCCCTAATCCTAACCCGTACGCTGACACTAACCCGCGCCCTCACACGTACGCTCCCCCTAAAGCGTTGTCGTACCCTCACCTGGACCCTAAACCGTCCCCGTCCCCTAACCCTAACCCTAGCCCGAACCCTAACCCTAACCCTTCCCCGAAGGCTGACCCTCACCCGTCCCCTAATCCTAACCCGTACGCTGACACTAACCCGCGCCCTCACACGTACGCTCCCCCTAAAGCGTTGTCGTACCCTCACCTGGACCCTAAACCGTCCCCGTCCCCTAACCCTAACCCTAGCCCGAACCCTAACCCTAACCCTTCCCCGAAGCCTGACCCTCACCCGTCCCCTAATCCTGACCCGTACGCTGACACTAACCTGCGCCCTCACACGTACGCTCCCCCTAAAGCGTTGTCGTACCCTCACCTGGACCCTAAACCGTCCCCGTCCCCTAACCCTAACCCTAGCCCGAACCCTAAACCTAACACTTCCCCGAAGCCTGACCCTCACCCGTCCCCTAATCCTAACCCGTACGCTGACACTAAGCCGCGCCCTCACACGTACGCTCCCCCTAAAGCGTTGTCGTACCCTCACCTGGACCCTAAACCGTCCCCGTCCCCTAACCCTAACCCTAGCCCGAACCCTACCCCTAACCCTTCCCCGAAGCCTGACCCTCACCCGTCCCCTAATCCTAACCCGTACGCTGACACTAACCCGCGCCCTCACACGTACGCTCCCCCTAAAGCGTTGTCGTACCCTCACCTGGACCCTAAACCGTCCCCGTCCCCTAACCCTAACCCTAGCCCGAACCCTAACCCTAACCCTTCCCCGAAGGCTGACCCTCACCCGTCCCCTAATCCTAACCCGTACACTGACACTAACCCGCGCCCTCACACGTACGCTCCCCCTAAAGCGTTGTCGTACCCTCACCTGGACCCTAAACCGTCCCCGTCCCATAACCCTAACCCTAGCCCGAACACTAACCCTAACCCTTCCCCGAAGCCTGACCCTCACCCGTCCCCTAATCCTAACACGTACGCTGACACTAACCCGCGCCCTTACACGTACGCGCCCCCTAAAGCGTTGTCGTACCCTCACCTGGACCCTAAACCGTCCCCGTCCCCTAACCCTAACCCTAGCCCGAACCCTAACCCTAACCCTTCCCCGAAGCCTGACCCTCACCCGTCCCCTAATCCTAACCCGTACGCTGACACTAAGCCGCGCCCTCACACGTACGCTCCCCCTAAAGCGTTGTCGTACCCTCACCTGGACCCTAAACCGTCCCCGTCCCCTAACCCTAACCCTAGCCCGAACCCTAACCCTAACCCTTCCCCGAAGCCTGACCCTCACCCGTCCCCTAATCCTAAGGCGTACGCGGACAATAACCCGCGCCCTCACACGTACGCTCCCCCTAAAGCGTTGTCGTACCCTCACCTGGACCCTAAACCGTTCCCGTCCCCTAACCCTAACCCTAGCCCGAACCCTAACCCTAACCCTTCCCCGAAGCCTGACCCTCACCCGTCCCCTAATCCTAAGGTGTACGCGGACAATAACCCGCGCCCTCACACGTACGCTCCCCCTAAAGCGTTGTCGTACCCTCACCTGGACCCTAAACCGTTCCCGTCCCCTAACCCTAACCCTAGCCCGAACCCTAAACCTAACACTTCCCCGAAGCCTGACCCTCACCCGTCCCCTAATCCTAACCCGTACGCTGACACTAAGCCGCGCCCTCACGCGTACGCTCCCCCTAAAGCGTTGTCGTACCCTCACCTGGACCCTAAACCGTCCCCGTCCCCTAACCCTAACCCTAGCCCGAACCCTACCCCTAACCCTTCCCCGAAGCCTGACCCTCACCCGTCCCCTAATCCTAACCCGTACGCTGACACTAACCCGCGCCCTCACACGTACGCTCCCCCTAAAGCGTTGTCGTACCCTCACCTGGACCCTAAACCGTCCCCGTCCCCTAACCCTAACCCTAGCCCGAACCCTAACCCTAACCCTTCCCCGAAGGCTGACCCTCACCCGTCCCCTAATCCTAACCCGTACGTTGACACTAACCCGCGCCCTCACACGTACGCTCCCCCTAAAGCGTTGTCGTACCCTCACCTGGACCCTAAACCGTCCCCGTCCCCTAACCCTAACCCTAGCCCGAACCCTAGACCTAACACTTCCCCGAAGCCTGACCCTCACCCGTCCCCTAATCCTAACCCGTACGCTGACACTAAGCCGCGCCCTCACACGTACGCTCCCCCTAAAGCGTTGTCGTACCCTCACCTGGACCCTAAACCGTCCCCGTCCCCTAACCCTAACCCTAGCCCGAACCCTACCCCTAACCCTTCCCCGAAGCCTGACCCTCACCCGTCCCCTAATCCTAACCCGTACGCTGACACTAACCCGCGCCCTCACACGTACGCTCCCCCTAAAGCGTTGTCGTACCCTCACCTGGACCCTAAACCGTCCCCGTCCCCTAACCCTAACCCTAGCCCGAACCCTAACCCTAACCCTTCCCCGAAGGCTGACCCTCACCCGTCCCCTAATCCTAACCCGTACGCTGACACTAACCCGCGCCCTCACACGTACGCTCCCCCTAAAGCGTTGTCGTACCCTCACCTGGACCCTAAACCGTCCCCGTCCCCTAACCCCAACCCTAGCCCGAACACTAACCCTAACCCTTCCCCGAAGCCTGACCCTCACCCGTCCCCTAATCCTAACCCGTACGCTGACACTAACCCGCGCCCTCACACGTACGCTCCCCCTAAAGCGTTGTCGTACCCTCACCTGGACCCTAAACCGTCCCCGTCCCCTAACCCTAACCCTAGCCCGAACCCTAACCCTAACCCTTCCCCGAAGCCTGACCCTCACCCGTCCCCTAATCCTAACCCGTACGCTGACACTAAGCCGCGCCCTCACACGTACGCTCCCCCTAAAGCGTTGTCGTACCCTCACCTGGACCCTAAACCGTCCCCGTCCCCTAACCCTAACCCTAGCCCGAACCCTAACCCTAACCCTTCCCCGAAGCCTGACCCTCACCCGTCCCCTAATCCTAAGGCGTACGCGGACAATAACCCGCGCCCTCACACGTACGCTCCCCCTAAAGCGTTGTCGTACCCTCACCTGGACCCTAAACCGTTCCCGTCCCCTAACCCTAACCCTAGCCCGAATCCTAACCCTAACCCTTCCCCGAAGCCTGACCCTCACGCGTCCCCTAATCCTAAGGCGTACGCGGACAATAACCCGCGCCCTCACACGTACGCTCCCCCTAAAGCGTTGTCGTACCCTCACCTTGACCCTAAACCGTTCCCGTCCCCTAACCCTAACCCTAGCCCGAACCCTAAACCTAACACTTCCCTGAAGCCTGACCCTCACCCGTCCCCTAATCCTAACCCGTACGCTGACACTAAGCCGCGCCCTCACACGTACGCTCCCCCTAAAGCGTTGTCGTACCCTCACCTGGACCCTAAACCGTCCCCGTCCCCTAACCCTAACCCTAGCCAGAACCCTAACCCTAACCCTTCCCCGAAGCCTGACCCTCACCCGTCCCCTAATCCTAACCCGTACGCTGACACTAACCCGCGCCCTCACACGTACGCTCCCCCTAAAGCGTTGTCGTACCCTCACCTGGACCCTAAACCGTCCCCGTCCCCTAACCCTAACCCTAGCCCGAACCCTACCCCTAACCCTTCCCCGAAGCCTGACCCTCACCCGTCCCCTAATCCTAACCCGTACGCTGACACTAACCCGCGCCCTCACACGTACGCTCCCCCTAAAGCGTTGTCGTACCCTCACCTGGACCCTAAACCGTCCCCGTCCCCTAACCCTAACCCTAGCCCGAACCCTAACCCTAACCCTTCCCCGAAGGCTGACCCTCACCCGTCCCCTAATCCTAACCCGTACGCTGACACTAACCCGCGCCCTCACACGTACGCTCCCCCTAAAGCGTTGTCGTACCCTCACCTGGACCCTAAACCGTCCCCGTCCCCTAACCCTAACCCTAGCCCGAACACTAACCCTAACCCTTCCCCGAAGCCTGACCCTCACCCGTCCCCTAATCCTAACCCGTACGCTGACACTAACCCGCGCCCTCACACGTACGCTCCCCCTAAAGCGTTGTCGTACCCTCACCTGGACCCTAAACCGTCCCCGTCCCCTAACCCTAACCCTAGCCCGAACCCTAACCCTAACACTTCCCCGAAGCCTGACCCTCACACGTCCCCTAATCCTAACCCGTACGCTGACACTAACCCGCGCCCTCACACGTACGCTCCCCCTAAAACTTTGTCGTACCCTCACCTGGACCCTAAACCGTTCCCTTCCCCTAACCCTAACCCTAGCCCGAACCCTAACCTTAACCCTTCCCCGAAGCCTGACCCTCACCCGTCCCCTAATCCTAACCCGTACGCTGACACTAAGCCGCGCCCTCACACGTACGCTCCCCCTAAAGCGTTGTCGTACCCTCACCTGGACCCTAAACCGTCCCCGTCCCCTAACCCTAACCCTAGCCCGAACCCTAACCCTAACCCTTCCCCGAAACCTGACCCTCACCCGTCCCCTAATCCTAACCCGTACGCGGACACTAACCCGCGCCCTCACACGTACGCGCCACCTAAATCGTTGTCGTACCCTCACCTGGACCCTAAACCGTCCCCGTCCCCTAACCCTAACCCTAGCCCGAACCCTAACCCTAACCCTTCCCCGAAGGCTGACCCTCACCCGTCCCCTAATCCTAACCCGTACGCTGACACTAACCCGCGCCCTCACACGTACGCTCCCCCTAAAGCGTTGTCGTACCCTCACCTGGACCCTAAACCGTCCCCGTCCCCTAACCCTAACCCTAGCCCGAACCCTAACCCTAACCCTTCCCCGAAGCCTGACCCTCACCCGTCCCCTAATCCTGACCCGTACGCTGACACTAACCTGCGCCCTCACACGTACGCTCCCCCTAAAGCGTTGTCGTACCCTCACCTGGACCCTAAACCGTCCCCGTCCCCTAACCCTAACCCTAGCCCGAACCCTGAACCTAACACTTCCCCGAAGCCTGACCCTCACCCGTCCCCTAATCCTAACCCGTACGCTGACACTAAGCCGCGCCCTCACACGTACGCTCCCCCTAAAGCGTTGTCGTACCCTCACCTGGACCCTAAACCGTCCCCGTCCCCTAACCCTAACCCTAGCCCGAACCCTACCCCTAACCCTTCCCCGAAGCCTGACCCTCACCCGTCCCCTAATCCTAACCCGTACGCTGACACTAAGCCGCGCCCTCACACGTACGCTCCCCCTAAAGCGTTGTCGTACCCTCACCTGGACCCTAAACCGTCCCCGTCCCCTAACCCTAACCCTAGCCCGAACCCTAACCCTAACCCTTCCCCGAAGGCTGACCCTCACCCGTCCCCTAATCCTAACCCGTACGCTGACACTAACCCGCGCCCTCACACGTACGCTCCCCCTAAAGCGTTGTCGTACCCTCACCTGGACCCTGAACCGTCCCCGTCCCCTAACTTTAACCCTAGCCCGAACCCTAACCCTAACCCTTCCCCGAAGCCTGACCCTCACCCGTCCCCTAATCCTAACCCGTACGCTGACACTAACCCGCGCCCTCACACGTACGCTCCCCCTAAAGCGTTGTCGTACCCTCACCTGGACCCTAAACCGTCCCCGTCCCCTAACCCTAACCCTAGCCCGAACCCTAACCCTAACCCTTCCCCGAAGGCTGACCCTCACCCGTCCCCTAATCCTGACCCGTACGCTGACACTAACCCGCGCCCTCACACGTACGCTCCCCCTAAAGCGTTGTCGTACCCTCACCTGGACCCTAAACCGTCCCCGTCCCCTAACCCTAACCCTAGCCCGAACCCTAACCCTAACCCTTCCCCGAAGGCTGACCCTCACCCGTCCCCTAATCCTAACCCGTACGCTGACACTAACCCGCGCCCTCACACGTACGCTCCCCCTAAAGCGTTGTCGTACCCTCACCTGGACCCTAAACCGTCCCCGTCCCCTAACCCTAACCCTAGCCCGAACCCTAACCCTAACCCTTCCCCGAAGCCTGACCCTCACCCGTCCCCTAATCCTAACCCGTACGCTGACACTAACCCGCGCCCTCACACGTACGCTCCCCCTAAAGCGTTGTCGTACCCTCACCTGGACCCTAAACCGTCCCCGTCCCCTAACTTAACCCTAGCCCGAACCCTAACCCTAACCCTTCCCCGAAGCCTGACCCTCACCCGTCCCCTAATCCTAACCCGTACGCTGACACTAAGCCGCGCCCTCACACGTACGCTCCCCCTAAAGCGTTGTCGTACCCTCACCTGGACCCTAAACCGTCCCCGTCCCCTAACCCTAACCCTAGCCCGAACCCTAACCCTAACACTTCCCCGAAGCCTGACCCTCACCCGTCCCCTAATCCTAAGGCGTACGCGGACAATAACCCGCGCCCTCACACGTACGCTCCCCCTAAAGCGTTGTCGTACCCTCACCTGGACCCTAAACCGTTCCCGTCCCCTAACCCTAACCCTAGCCCGAACCCTATCCCTAACCCTTCCCCGAAGCCTGACCCTCACCCGTCCCCTAATCCTAAGGCGTACGCGGACAATAACCCGCGCCCTCACACGTACGCTCCCCCTAAAGCGTTGTCGTACCCTCACCTGGACCCTAAACCGTCCCCGTCCCCTAACCCTAACCCTAGCCCGAACCCTAACCCTAACCCTTCCCCGAAGGCTGACCCTCACCCGTCCCCTAATCCTAACCCGTACGCTGACACTAACCCGCGCCCTCACACGTACGCTCCCCCTAAAGCGTTGTCGTACCCTCACCTGGACCCTAAACCGTCCCCGTCCCCTAACCCTAACCCTAGCCCGAACCCTAACCCTAACCCTTCCCCGAAGCCTGACCCTCACCCGTCCCCTAATCCTAACCCGTACGCTGACACTAACCCGCGCCCTCACACGTACGCTCCCCCTAAAGCGTTGTCGTACCCTCACCTGGACCCTAAACCGTCCCCGTCCCCTAACTTAACCCTAGCCCGAACCCTAACCCTAACCCTTCCCCGAAGCCTGACCCTCACCCGTCCCCTAATCCTAACCCGTACGCTGACACTAAGCCGCGCCCTCACACGTACGCTCCCCCTAAAGCGTTGTCTTACCCTCACCTGGACCCTAAACCGTCCCCGTCCCCTAACCCTAACCCTAGCCCGAACCCTAACCCTAACCCTTCCCCGAAGCCTGACCCTCACCCGTCCCCTAATCCTAAGGCGTACGCGGACAATAACCCGCGCCCTCACACGTACGCTCCCCCTAAAGCGTTGTCGTACCCTCACCTGGACCCTAAACCGTTCCCGTCCCCTAACCCTAACCCTAGCCCGAACCCTATCCCTAACCCTTCCCCGAAGCCTGACCCTCACCCGTCCCCTAATCCTAAGGCGTACGCGGACAATAACCCGCGCCCTCACACGTACGCTCCCCCTAAAGCGTTGTCGTACCCTCACCTGGACCCTAAACCGTTCCCGTCCCATAACCCTAACCCTAGCCCGAACCCTAACCTTAACCCTTCCCCGAAGCCTGACCCTCACCCGTCCCCTAATCCTAACCCGTACGCTGACACTAACCCGCGCCCTCACACGTACGCTCCCCCTAAAGCGTTGTCGTACCCTCACCTGGACCCTAAACCGTCCCCGTCCCCTAACCCTAACCCTAGCCCGAACCCTAACCCTAACACTTCCCCGAAGCCTGACCCTCACCCGTCCCCTAATCCTAACCCGTACGCTGACACTAACCCGCGCCCTCACACGTACGCTCCCCCTAAAGCGTTGTCGTACCCTCACCTGGACCCTAATCCGTCCCCGTCCCCTAACCCTAACCCTAGCCCGAACCCTAACCCTAACCCTTCCCTGAAGCCTGACCCTCACCCGTCCCCTAATCCTAACCCGTACGCTGACACTAAGCCGCGCCCTCACACGTACGCTCCCCCTAAAGCGTTGTCGTACCCTCACCTGGACCCTAAACCGTCCCCGTCCCCTAACCCTAACCCTAGCCCGAACCCTAACCCTAACCCTTCCCCGAAGCCTGACCCTCACCCGTCCCCTAATCCTAAGGCGTACGCGGACAATAACCCGCGCCCTCACACGTACGCTCCCCCTAAAGCGTTGTCGTACCCTCACCTGGACCCTAAACCGTTCCCGTCCCCTAACCCTAACCCTAGCCCGAACCCTATCCCTAACCCTTCCCCGAAGCCTGACCCTCACCCGTCCCCTAATCCTAAGGCGTACGCGGACAATAACCCGCGCCCTCACACGTACGCTCCCCCTAAAGCGTTGTCGTACCCTCACCTGGACCCTAAACCGTTCCCGTCCCCTAACCCTAACCCTAGCCCGAACCCTAACCTTAACCCTTCCCCGAAGCCTGACCCTCACCCGTCCCCTAATCCTAACCCGTACGCTGACACTAACCCGCGCCCTCACACGTACGCTCCCCCTAAAGCGTTGTCGTACCCTCACCTGGACCCTAAACCGTCCCCGTCCCCTAACCCTAACCCTAGCCCGAACCCTAACCCTAACACTTCCCCGAAGCCTGACCCTCACCCGTCCCCTAATCCTAACCCGTACGCTGACACTAACCCGCGCCCTCACACGTACGCTCCCCCTAAAGCGTTGTCGTACCCTCACCTGGACCCTAATCCATCCCCGTCCCCTAACCCTAACCCTAGCCCGAACCCTAACCCTAACCCTTCCCTGAAGCCTGACCCTCACCCGTCCCCTAATCCTAACCCGTACGCTGACACTAACCCGCGCCCTCACACGTACGCGCCCCCTAAAGCGTTGTCGTACCCTCACCTGGACCCTAAACCGTCCCCGTCCCCTAACCCTAACCCTAGCCCGAACCCTAACCCTAACCCTTCCCCGAAGGCTGACCCTCACCCGTCCCCTAATCCTAACCCGTACGCTGACACTAACCCGCGCCCTCACACGTACGCTCCCCCTAAAGCGTTGTCGTACCCTCACCTGGACCCTAAACCGTCCCCGTCCCCTAACCCTAACCCTAGCCCGAACCCTAACCCTAACCCTTCCCCGAAGCCTGACCCTCACCCGTCCCCTAATCCTGACCCGTAAGCTGACACTAACCTGCGCCCTCACACGTACGCTCCCCCTAAAGCGTTGCCGTACCCTCACCTGGACCCTAAACCGTCCCCGTCCCCTAACCCTAACCCTAGCCCGAACCCTAAACCTAACCCTTCCCCGAAGCCTGACCCTCACCCGTCCCCTAATCCTGACCCGTACGCTGACACTAAGCCGCGCCCTCACACGTACGCTCCCCCTAAAGCGTTGTCGTACCCTCACCTGGACCCTAAACCGTCCCCGTCCCCTAACCCTAACCCTAGCCCGAACCCTACCCCTAACCCTTCCCCGAAGCCTGACCCTCACCCGTCCCCTAATCCTAACCCGTACGCTGACACTAAGCCGCGCCCTCACACGTACGCTCCCCCTAAAGCGTTGTCGTACCCTCACCTGGACCCTAAACCGTCCCCGTCCCCTAACCCTAACCCTAGCCCGAACCCTAACCCTAACCCTTCCCCGAAGCCTGACCCTCACCCGTCCCCTAATCCTAAGGCGTACGCGGACAATAACCCGCGCCCTCACACGTACGCTCCCCCTAAAGCGTTGTCGTACCCTCACCTGGACCCTAAACCGTTCCCGTCCCCTAACCCTAACCCTAGCCCGAACCCTATCCCTAACCCTTCCCCGAAGCCTGACCCTCACCCGTCCCCTAATCCTAAGGCGTACGCGGACAATAACCCGCGCCCTCACACGTACGCTCCCCCTAAAGCGTTGTCGTACCCTCACCTGGACCCTAAACCGTCCCCGTCCCCTAACCCTAACCCTAGCCCGAACCCTAACCCTAACCCTTCCCCGAAGGCTGACCCTCACCCGTCCCCTAATCCTAACCCGTACGCTGACACTAACCCGCGCCCTCACACGTACGCTCCCCCTAAAGCGTTGTCGTACCCTCACCTGGACCCTAAACCGTCCCCGTCCCCTAACCCTAACCCTAGCCCGAACCCTAACCCTAACCCTTCCCCGAAGCCTGACCCTCACCCGTCCCCTAATCCTAACCCGTACGCTGACACTAACCCGCGCCCTCACACGTACGCTCCCCCTAAAGCGTTGTCGTACCCTCACCTGGACCCTAAACCGTCCCCGTCCCCTAACTTA
Organism: Globicephala melas; assembly: GCF_963455315.2. Lineage (NCBI taxonomy): Eukaryota > Metazoa > Chordata > Mammalia > Artiodactyla > Delphinidae > Globicephala > Globicephala melas. The sequence goes on along the minus strand of NC_083325.1, from coordinate 90,674,105 downwards.
ACCCTAGCCCGAACCCTAACCCTAACCCTTCCCCGAAGCCTGACCCTCACCCGTCCCCTAATCCTAACCCGTACGCTGACACTAAGCCGCGCCCTCACACGTACGCTCCCCCTAAAGCGTTGTCGTACCCTCACCTGGACCCTAAACCGTCCCCGTCCCCTAACCCTAACCCTAGCCCGAACCCTAACCCTAACCCTTCCCCGAAGCCTGACCCTCACCCGTCCCCTAATCCTAAGGCGTACGCGGACAATAACCCGCGCCCTCACACGTACGCTCCCCCTAAAGCGTTGTCGTACCCTCACCTGGACCCTAAACCGTTCCCGTCCCCTAACCCTAACCCTAGCCCGAACCCTATCCCTAACCCTTCCCCGAAGCCTGACCCTCACCCGTCCCCTAATCCTAAGGCGTACGCGGACAATAACCCGCGCCCTCACACGTACGCTCCCCCTAAAGCGTTGTCGTACCCTCACCTGGACCCTAAACCGTTCCCGTCCCCTAACCCTAACCCTAGCCCGAACCCTAACCTTAACCCTTCCCCGAAGCCTGACCCTCACCCGTCCCCTAATCCTAACCCGTACGCTGACACTAACCCGCGCCCTCACACGTACGCTCCCCCTAAAGCGTTGTCGTACCCTCACCTGGACCCTAAACCGTCCCCGTCCCCTAACCCTAACCCTAGCCCGAACCCTAACCCTAACACTTCCCCGAAGCCTGACCCTCACCCGTCCCCTAATCCTAACCCGTACGCTGACACTAACCCGCGCCCTCACACGTACGCTCCCCCTAAAGCGTTGTCGTACCCTCACCTGGACCCTAATCCGTCCCCGTCCCCTAACCCTAACCCTAGCCCGAACCCTAACCCTAACCCTTCCCTGAAGCCTGACCCTCACCCGTCCCCTAATCCTAACCCGTACGCTGACACTAAGCCGCGCCCTCACACGTACGCTCCCCCTAAAGCGTTGTCGTACCCTCACCTGGACCCTAAACCGTCCCCGTCCCCTAACCCTAACCCTAGCCCGAACCCTAACCCTAACCCTTCCCCGAAGCCTGACCCTCACCCGTCCCCTAATCCTAAGGCGTACGCGGACAATAACCCGCGCCCTCACACGTACGCTCCCCCTAAAGCGTTGTCGTACCCTCACCTGGACCCTAAACCGTTCCCGTCCCCTAACCCTAACCCTAGCCCGAACCCTATCCCTAACCCTTCCCCGAAGCCTGACCCTCACCCGTCCCCTAATCCTAAGGCGTACGCGGACAATAACCCGCGCCCTCACACGTACGCTCCCCCTAAAGCGTTGTCGTACCCTCACCTGGACCCTAAACCGTTCCCGTCCCCTAACCCTAACCCTAGCCCGAACCCTAACCTTAACCCTTCCCCGAAGCCTGACCCTCACCCGTCCCCTAATCCTAACCCGTACGCTGACACTAACCCGCGCCCTCACACGTACGCTCCCCCTAAAGCGTTGTCGTACCCTCACCTGGACCCTAAACCGTCCCCGTCCCCTAACCCTAACCCTAGCCCGAACCCTAACCCTAACACTTCCCCGAAGCCTGACCCTCACCCGTCCCCTAATCCTAACCCGTACGCTGACACTAACCCGCGCCCTCACACGTACGCTCCCCCTAAAGCGTTGTCGTACCCTCACCTGGACCCTAATCCATCCCCGTCCCCTAACCCTAACCCTAGCCCGAACCCTAACCCTAACCCTTCCCTGAAGCCTGACCCTCACCCGTCCCCTAATCCTAACCCGTACGCTGACACTAACCCGCGCCCTCACACGTACGCGCCCCCTAAAGCGTTGTCGTACCCTCACCTGGACCCTAAACCGTCCCCGTCCCCTAACCCTAACCCTAGCCCGAACCCTAACCCTAACCCTTCCCCGAAGGCTGACCCTCACCCGTCCCCTAATCCTAACCCGTACGCTGACACTAACCCGCGCCCTCACACGTACGCTCCCCCTAAAGCGTTGTCGTACCCTCACCTGGACCCTAAACCGTCCCCGTCCCCTAACCCTAACCCTAGCCCGAACCCTAACCCTAACCCTTCCCCGAAGCCTGACCCTCACCCGTCCCCTAATCCTGACCCGTAAGCTGACACTAACCTGCGCCCTCACACGTACGCTCCCCCTAAAGCGTTGTCGTACCCTCACCTGGACCCTAAACCGTCCCCGTCCCCTAACCCTAACCCTAGCCCGAACCCTAAACCTAACCCTTCCCCGAAGCCTGACCCTCACCCGTCCCCTAATCCTGACCCGTACGCTGACACTAAGCCGCGCCCTCACACGTACGCTCCCCCTAAAGCGTTGTCGTACCCTCACCTGGACCCTAAACCGTCCCCGTCCCCTAACCCTAACCCTAGCCCGAACCCTACCCCTAACCCTTCCCCGAAGCCTGACCCTCACCCGTCCCCTAATCCTAACCCGTACGCTGACACTAAGCCGCGCCCTCACACGTACGCTCCCCCTAAAGCGTTGTCGTACCCTCACCTGGACCCTAAACCGTCCCCGTCCCCTAACCCTAACCCTAGCCCGAACCCTAACCCTAACCCTTCCCCGAAGGCTGACCCTCACCCGTCCCCTAATCCTAACCCGTACGCTGACACTAACCCGCGCCCTCACACGTACGCTCCCCCTAAAGCGTTGTCGTACCCTCACCTGGACCCTAAACCGTCCCCGTCCCCTAACCTTAACCCTAGCCCGAACCCTAACCCTAACCCTGCCCCGAAGCCTGACCCTCACCCGTCCCCTAATCCTAACCCGTACGCTGACACTAACCCGCGCCCTCACACGTACGCTCCCCCTAAAGCGTTGTCGTACCCTCACCTGGACCCTAAACCGTCCCCGTCCCCTAACCCTAACCCTAGCCCGAACCCTAACCCTAACCCTTCCCCGAAGGCTGACCCTCACCCGTCCCCTAATCCTAACCTGTACGCTGACACTAACCCGCGCCCTCACACGTACGCTCCCCCTAAAGCGTTGTCGTACCCTCACCTGGACCCTAAACCGTCCCCGTCCCCTAACCCTAACCCTAGCCCGAACCCTAACCCTAACCCTTCCCCGAAGCCTGACCCTCACCCGTCCCCTAATCCTAACCCGTACGCTGACACTAACCTGCGCCCTCACACGTACGCTCCCCCTAAAGCGTTGTCGTACCCTCACCTGGACCCTAAACCGTCCCCGTCCCCTAACCCTAACCCTAGCCCGAACCCTAACCCTAACCCTTCCCCGAAGCCTGACCCTCACCCGTCCCCTAATCCTAACCCGTACGCTGACACTAACCCGCGCCCTCACACGTACGCTCCCCCTAAAGCGTTGTCGTACCCTCACCTGGACCCTAAACCGTCCCCGTCCCCTAACCCTAACCCTAGCCCAAACCCTAACCCTAACACTTCCCCGAAGCCTGACCCTCACCCGTCCCCTAATCCTAACCCGTACGCTGACACTAAGCCGCGCCCTCACACGTACGCTCCCCCTAAAGCGTTGTCGTACCCTCACCTGGACCCTAAACCGTCCCCGTCCCCTAACCCTAACCCTAGCCCGAACCCTAACCCTAACCCTTACCCGAAGCCTGACCCTCACCCGTCCCCTAATCCTAACCCGTACGCTGACACTAACCTGCGCCCTCACACGTACGCTCCCCCTAAAGCGTTGTCGTACCCTCACCTGGACCCTAAACCGTCCCCGTCCCCTAACCCTAACCCTAGCCCGAACCCTAACCCTAACCCTTCCCCGAAGCCTGACCCTCACCCGTCCCCTAATCCTAACCCGTACGCTGACACTAACCCGCGCCCTCACACGTACGCTCCCCCTAAAGCGTTGTCGTACCCTCACCTGGACCCTAAACCGTCCCCGTCCCCTAACCCTAACCCTAGCCCGAACCCTAACCCTAACCCTTCCCCGAAGGCTGACCCTCACCCGTCCCCTAATCCTAACCCGTACGCTGACACTAACCCACGCCCTCACACGTACGCTCCCCCTAAAGCGTTGTCGTACACTCACCTGGACCCTAAACTGTCCCCGTCCCCTAACCCTAAACCTAGCCCGAACCCTAACCCTAACCCTTCCCCGAAGGCTGACCCTCACCCGTCCCCTAATCCTAACCCGTACGCTGACACTAACCCGCGCCCTCACACGTACGCTCCCCCTAAAGCGTTGTCGTACCCTCACCTGGACCCTAAACCGTCCCCGTCCCCTAACCCTAACCCTAGCCCGAACACTAACCCTAACCCTTCCCCGAAGCCTGACCCTCACCCGTCCCCTAATCCTAACCCGTACGCTGACACTAACCCGCGCCCTCACACGTACGCTCCCCCTAAAGCGTTGTCGTACCCTCACCTGGACCCTAAACCGTCCCCGTCCCCTAACCCTAACCCTAGCCCGAACCCTAACCCTAACCCTTCCCCGAAGCCTGACCCTCACCCGTCCCCTAATCCTAACCCGTACGCTGACACTAAGCCTCGCCCTCACACGTACGCTCCCCCTAAAGCGTTGTCGTACCCTCACCTGGACCCTAAACCGTCCCCGTCCCCTAACCCTAACCCTAGCCCGAACCCTAACCCTAACCCTTCCCCGAAGCCTGACCCTCACCCGTCCCCTAATCCTAAGGCGTACGCGGACAATAACCCGCGCCCTCACACGTACGCTCCCCCTAAAGCGTTGTCGTACCCTCACCTGGACCCTACACCGTTCTCGTCCCCTAACCCTAACCCTAGCCCGAACCCTAACCCTAACCCTTCCCCGAAGCCTGACCCTCACCCGTCCCCTAATCCTAAGGCGTACGCGGACAATAACCCGCGCCCTCACACGTACGCTCCCCCTAAAGCGTTGTCGTACCCTCACCTGGACCCTAAACCGTTCCCGTCCCCTAACCCTAACCCTAGCCCGAACCCTAACCTTAACCCTTCCCCGAAGCCTGACCCTCACCCGTCCCCTAATCCTAACCCGTACGCTGACACTAACCCGCGCCCTCACACGTACGCTCCCCCTAAAGCGTTGTCGTACCCTCACCTGGACCCTAAACCGTCCCCGTCCCCTAACCCTAACCCTAGCCCGAACCCTACCCCTAACCCTTCCCCGAAGCTTGACCCTCACCCGTCCCCTAATCCTAACCCGTACGCTGACACTAAGCCGCGCCCTCACACGTACGCTCCCCCTAAAGCGTTGTCGTACCCTCACCTGGACCCTAAACCGTCCCCGTCCCCTAACCCTAACCCTAGCCCGAACCCTAACCCTAACCCTTCCCCGAAGCCTGACCCTCACCCGTCCCCTAATCCTAATCCGTACGCTGACACTAACCCGCGCCCTCACACGTACGCTCCCCCTAAAGCGTTGTCGTACCCTCACCTGGACCCTAAACCGTCCCCGTCCCCTAACCCTAACCCTAGCCCGAACCCTAACCCTAACCCTTCCCCGAAGGCTGACCCTCACCCGTCCCCTAATCCTAACCCGTACGCTGACACTAACCCGCGCCCTCACACGTACGCTCCCCCTAAAGCGTTGTCGTACCCTCACCTGGACCCTAAACCGTCCCCGTCCCCTAACCCTAACCCTAGCCCCAACACTAACCCTAACCCTTCCCCGAAGCCTGACCCTCACCCGTCCCCTAATCCTAACCCGTACGCTGACACTAACCCGCGCCCTCACACGTACGCTCCCCCTAAAGCGTTGTCGTACCCTCACCTGGACCCTAAACCGTCCCCGTCCCCTAAACCTAACCCTAGCCCGAACCCTAACCCTAACCCTTCCCCGAAGCCTGACCCTCACCCGTCCCCTAATCCTAACCCGTACGCTGACACTAAGCCGCGCCCTCACACGTACGCTCCCCCTAAAGCGTTGTCGTACCCTCACCTGGACCCTAAACCGTCCCCGTCCCCTAACCCTAACCCTAGCCCGAACCCTAACCCTAACCCTTCCCCGAAGCCTGACCCTCACCCGTCCCCTAATCCTAAGGCGTACGCGGACAATAACCCGCGCCCTCACACGTACGCTCCCCCTAAAGCGTTGTCGTACCCTCACCTGGACCCTAAACCGTTCCCGTCCCCTAACCCTAACCCTAGCCCGAACCCTAACCCTAACCCTTCCCCGAAGCCTGACCCTCACCCGTCCCCTAATCCTAAGGCGTACGCGGACAATAACCCGCGCCCTCACACGTACGCTCCCCCTAAAGCGTTGTCGTACCCTCACCTGGACCCTAAACCGTCCCCGTCCCCTAACCCTAACCCTAGCCCGAACCCTACCCCTAACCCTTCCCCGAAGCCTGACCCTCACCCGTCCCCTAATCCTAACCCGTACGCTGACACTAACCCGCGCCCTCACACGTACGCTCCCCCTAAAGCGTTGTCGTACCCTCACCTGGACCCTAAACCGTCCCCGTCCCCTAACCCTAACCCTAGCCCGAACCCTAACCCTAACCCTTCCCCGAAGGCTGACCCTCACCCGTCCCCTAATCCTAACCCGTACGCTGACACTAACCCGCGCCCTCACACGTACGCTCCCCCTAAAGCGTTGTCGTACCCTCACCTGGACCCTAAACCGTCCCCGTCCCCTAACCCTAACCCTAGCCCCAACACTAACCCTAACCCTTCCCCGAAGCCTGACCCTCACCCGTCCCCTAATCCTAACCCGTACGCTGACACTAACCCGCGCCCTCACACGTACGCTCCCCCTAAAGCGTTGTCGTACCCTCACCTGGACCCTAAACCGTCCCCGTCCCCTAAACCTAACCCTAGCCCGAACCCTAACCCTAACCCTTCCCCGAAGCCTGACCCTCACCCGTCCCCTAATCCTAACCCGTACGCTGACACTAAGCCGCGCCCTCACACGTACGCTCCCCCTAAAGCGTTGTCGTACCCTCACCTGGACCCTAAACCGTCCCCGTCCCCTAACCCTAACACTAGCCCGAACCCTAACCCTAACCCTTCCCCGAAGCCTGACCCTCACCCGTCCCCTAATCCTAAGGCGTACGCGGACAATAACCCGCACCCTCACACGTACGCTCCCCCTAAAGCGTTGTCGTACCCTCACCTGGACCCTAAACCGTTCCCGTCCCCTAACCCTAACCCTAGCCCGAACCCTAACCCTAACCCTTGCCCGAAGCCTGACCCTCACCCGTCCCCTAATCCTAACCCGTACGCTGACACTAAGCCGCGCCCTCACACGTACGCTCCCCCTAAAGCGTTGTCGTACCCTCACCTGGACCCTAAACCGTCCCCATCCCCTAACCCTAACCCTAGCCCGAACCCTACCCCTAACCCTTCCCCGAAGCTTGACCCTCACCCGTCCCCTAATCCTAACCCGTACGCTGACACTAAGCCGCGCCCTCACACGTACGCTCCCCCTAAAGCGTTGTCGTACCCTCACCTGGACCCTAAACCGTCCCCGTCCCCTAACACTAACCCTAGCCCGAACCCTAACCCTAACCCTTCCCCGAAGCCTGACCCTCACCCGTCCCCTAATCCTAACCCGTACGCTGACACTAACCCGCGCCCTCACACGTACGCTCCCCCTAAAGCGTTGTCGTACCCTCACCTGGACCCTAAACCGTCCCCGTCCCCTAACCCTAACCCTAGCCCGAACCCTAACCCTAACCCTTCCCCGAAGGCTGACCCTCACCCGTCCCCTAATCCTAACCCGTACGCTGACACTAACCCGCGCCCTCACACGTACGCTCCCCCTAAAGCGTTGTCGTACCCTCACCTGGACCCTAAACCGTCCCCGTCCCCTAACCCTAACCCTAGCCCGAACCCTAACCCTAACACTTCCCCGAAGCCTGACCCTCACCCGTCCCCTAATCCTGACCCGTACGCTGACACTAACCTGCGCCCTCACACGTACGCTCCCCCTAAAGCGTTGTCGTACCCTCACCTGGACCCTAAACCGTCCCCGTCCCCTAACCCTAACCCTAGCCCGAACCCTAAACCTAACACTTCCCTGAAGCCTGACCCTCCCGTCCCCTAATCCTAACCCGTACGCTGACACTAAGCCACGCCCTCACACGTACGCTCCCCCTAAAGCGTTGTCGTACCCTCACCTGGACCCTAAACCGTCCCCGTCCCCTAACCCTAACCCTAGCCCGAACCCTACCCCTAACCCTTCCCCGAAGCCTGACCCTCACCCGTCCCCTAATCCTAACCCGTACGCTGACACTAAGCCGCGCCCTCACACGTACGCTCCCCCTAAAGCGTTGTCGTACCCTCACCTGGACCCTAAACCGTCCCCGTCCCCTAACCCTAACCCTAGCCCGAACCCTAACCCTAACCCTTCCCCGAAGCCTGACCCTCACCCGTCCCCTAATCCTAACCCGTACGCTGACACTAACCCGCGCCCTCACACGTACGCTCCCCCTAAAGCGTTGTCGTACCCTCACCTGGACCCTAAACCGTCCCCGTCCCCTAACCCTAACCCTAGCCCGAACCCTAACCCTAACCCTTCCCCGAAGGCTGACCCTCACCCGTCCCCTAATCCTAACCCGTACGCTGACACTAACCCGCGCCCTCACACGTACGCTCCCCCTAAAGCGTTGTCGTACCCTCACCTGGACCCTAAACCGTCCCCGTCCCCTAACCCTAACCCTAGCCCGAACCCTAACCCTAACCCTTCCCCGAAGGCTGACCCTCACCCGTCCCCTAATCCTAACCCGTACGCTGACACTAACCCGCGCCCTCACACGTACGCTCCCCCTAAAGCGTTGTCGTACCCTCACCTGGACCCTAAACCGTCCCCGTCCCCTAACCCTAACCCTAGCCCGAACACTAACCCTAACCCTTCCCCGAAGCCTGACCCTCACCCGTCCCCTAATCCTAACCCGTACGCTGACACTAACCCGCGCCCTCACACGTACGCTCCCCCTAAAGCGTTGTCGTACCCTCACCTGGACCCTAAACCGTGCCCGTCCCCTAACCCTAACCCTAGCCCGAACCCTAACCCTAACCCTTCCCCGAAACCTGACCCTCACCCGTCCCCTAATCCTAACCCGTACGCTGACACTAAGCCGCGCCCTCACACGTACGCTCTCCGTAAAGCGTTGTCGTACCCTCACCTGGACCCTAAACCGTCCCCGTCCCCTAACCCTAACCCTAGCCCGAACCCTAACCCTAACCCTTCCCCGAAGCCTGACCCTCACCCGTCCCCTAATCCTAAGGCGTACACGGACAATAACCCGCGCCCTCACACGTACGCTCCCCCTAAAGCGTTGTCGTACCCTCACCTGGACCCTAAACCGTTCCCGTCCCCTAACCCTAACCCTAGCCCGAACCCTAACCCTAACCCTTCCCCGAAGCCTGATCCTCACCCGTCCCCTAATCCTAAGGCGTACGCGGACAATAACCGGCGCCCTCACACGTACGCTCCCCCTAAAGCGTTGTCGTACCCTCACCTGGACCCTAAACCGTTCCCGTCCCCTAACCCTAACCCTAGCCCGAACCCTAACCTTAACCCTTCCCCGAAGCCTGACCCTCACCCGTCCCCTAATCCTAACCCGTACGCTGACAGTAACCCGCGCCCTCACACGTACGCTCCCCCTAAAGCGTTGTCGTACCCTCACCTGGACCCTAAACCGTCCCCGTCCCCTAACCCTAACCCTAGCCCGAACCCTAGCCCTAACACTTCCCCGAAGCCTGACCCTCACCCGTCCCCTAATCCTAACCCGTACGCTGACACTAACCCGCGCCCTCACACGTACGCTCCCCCTAAAACGTTGTCGTACCCTCACCTGGACCCTAAACCATTCCCGTCCCCTAACCCTAACCCTAGCCCGAACCCTAACCTTAACCCTTCCCCGAAGCCTGACCCTCACCCTTCCCCTAATCCTAACCCGTACGCTGACACTAAGCCGCGCCCTCACACGTACACTCCCCCTAAAGCGTTGTCGTACCCTCACCTGGACCCTAAACCGTCCCCGTCCCCTAACCCTAACCCTAGCCCGAACCCTAACCCTAACCCTTCCCCGAAGCCTGACCCTCACCCGTCCCCTAATCCTAACCCGTACGCGGACACTAACCCGCGCCCTCACACGTACACGCCCCCTAAAGCGTTGTCGTACCCTCACCTGGACCCTAAACCGTCCCCGTCCCCTAACCCTAACCCTAGCCCGAACCCTAACCCTAACCCTTCCCCGAAGGCTGACCCTCACCCGACCCCTAATCCTAACCCGTACGCTGACACTAACCCGCGCCCTCACACATACGGTCCCCCTAAAGCGTTGTCGTACCCTCACCTGGACCCTAAACCGTCCCCGTCCCCTAACCCTAACCCTAGCCCAAACCCTAACCGTAACCCTTCCCCGAAGCCTGACCCTCACCCGTCCCCTAATCCTGACCCGTACGCTGACACTAACCTGCGCCCTCACACGTACGCTCCCCCTAAAGCGTTGTCGTACCCTCACCTGGACCCTAAACCGTCCCCGTCCCCTAACCCTAACCCTAGCCCGAACCCTAAACCTAACACTTCCCCGAAGCCTGACCCTCACCCGTCCCCTAATCCTAACCCGTACGCTGACACTAAGCCGCGCCCTCACACGTACGCTCCCCCTAAAGCGTTGTCGTACCCTCACCTGGACCCTAAACCGTCCCCGTCCCCTAACCCTAACCCTAGCCCGAACCCTACCCCTAACCCTTCCCCGAAGCCTGACCCTCACCCGTCCCCTAATCCTAACCCGTACGCTGACACTAAGCCGCGCCCTCACACGTACGCTCCCCCTAAAGCGTTGTCGTACCCTCACCTGGACCCTAAACCGTTCCCGTCCCCTAACCCTAACCCTAGCCCGAACCCTAACCTTAACCCTTCCCCGAAGCCTGACCCTCACCCGTCCCCTAATCCTAACCCGTACGCTGACACTAACCCGCGCCCTCACACGTACGCGCCCCCTAAAGCGTTGTCGTACCCTCACCTGGACCCTAAACCGTCCCCGTCCCCTAACCCTAACCCTAGCCCGAACCCTAACCCTAACCCTTCTCCGAAGGCTGACCCTCACCCGTCCCCTAATCCTAACCCGTACGCTGACACTAACCCGCGCCCTCACACGTACGCTCCCCCTAAAGCGTTGTCGTACCCTCACCTGGACCCTAAACCGTCCCCGTCCCCTAACCCTAACCCTAGCCCGAACCCTAACCCTAACCCTTCCCCGAAGCCTGACCCTCACCCGTCCCCTAATCCTGACCCGTAAGCTGACACTACCCTGCGCCCTCACACGTACGCTCCCCCTAAAGCGTTGTCGTACCCTCACCTGGACCCTAAACCGTCCCCGTCCCCTAACCCTAACCCTAGCCCGAACCCTAAACCTAACACTTCCCCGAAGCCTGACCCTCACCCGTCCCCTAATCCTAACCCGTACGCTGACACTAAGCCGCGCCCTCACACGTACGCTCCCCCTAAAGCGTTGTCGTACCCTCACCTGGACCCTAAACCGTCCCCGTCCCCTAACCCTAACCCTAGCCCGAACCCTACCCCTAACCCTTCCCCGAAGCCTGACCCTCACCCGTCCCCTAATCCTAACCCGTACGCTGACACTAAGCCGCGCCCTCACACGTACGCTCCCCCTAAAGCGTTGTCGTACCCTCACCTGGACCCTAAACCGTCCCCGTCCCCTAACCCTAACACTAGCCCGAACCCTAACCCTAACCCTTCCCCGAAGCCTGACCCTCACCCGTCCCCTAATCCTAAGGCGTACGCGGACAATAACCCGCACCCTCACACGTACGCTCCCCCTAAAGCGTTGTCGTACCCTCACCTGGACCCTAAACCGTTCCCGTCCCCTAACCCTAACCCTAGCCCGAACCCTAACCCTAACCCTTGCCCGAAGCCTGACCCTCACCCGTCCCCTAATCCTAACCCGTACGCTGACACTAAGCCGCGCCCTCACACGTACGCTCCCCCTAAAGCGTTGTCGTACCCTCACCTGGACCCTAAACCGTCCCCATCCCCTAACCCTAACCCTAGCCCGAACCCTACCCCTAACCCTTCCCCGAAGCTTGACCCTCACCCGTCCCCTAATCCTAACCCGTACGCTGACACTAAGCCGCGCCCTCACACGTACGCTCCCCCTAAAGCGTTGTCGTACCCTCACCTGGACCCTAAACCGTCCCCGTCCCCTAACACTAACCCTAGCCCGAACCCTAACCCTAACCCTTCCCCGAAGCCTGACCCTCACCCGTCCCCTAATCCTAACCCGTACGCTGACACTAACCCGCGCCCTCACACGTACGCTCCCCCTAAAGCGTTGTCGTACCCTCACCTGGACCCTAAACCGTCCCCGTCCCCTAACCCTAACCCTAGCCCGAACCCTAACCCTAACCCTTCCCCGAAGGCTGACCCTCACCCGTCCCCTAATCCTAACCCGTACGCTGACACTAACCCGCGCCCTCACACGTACGCTCCCCCTAAAGCGTTGTCGTACCCTCACCTGGACCCTAAACCGTCCCCGTCCCCTAACCCTAACCCTAGCCCGAACCCTAACCCTAACACTTCCCCGAAGCCTGACCCTCACCCGTCCCCTAATCCTGACCCGTACGCTGACACTAACCTGCGCCCTCACACGTACGCTCCCCCTAAAGCGTTGTCGTACCCTCACCTGGACCCTAAACCGTCCCCGTCCCCTAACCCTAACCCTAGCCCGAACCCTAAACCTAACACTTCCCTGAAGCCTGACCCTCCCGTCCCCTAATCCTAACCCGTACGCTGACACTAAGCCACGCCCTCACACGTACGCTCCCCCTAAAGCGTTGTCGTACCCTCACCTGGACCCTAAACCGTCCCCGTCCCCTAACCCTAACCCTAGCCCGAACCCTACCCCTAACCCTTCCCCGAAGCCTGACCCTCACCCGTCCCCTAATCCTAACCCGTACGCTGACACTAAGCCGCGCCCTCACACGTACGCTCCCCCTAAAGCGTTGTCGTACCCTCACCTGGACCCTAAACCGTCCCCGTCCCCTAACCCTAACCCTAGCCCGAACCCTAACCCTAACCCTTCCCCGAAGCCTGACCCTCACCCGTCCCCTAATCCTAACCCGTACGCTGACACTAACCCGCGCCCTCACACGTACGCTCCCCCTAAAGCGTTGTCGTACCCTCACCTGGACCCTAAACCGTCCCCGTCCCCTAACCCTAACCCTAGCCCGAACCCTAACCCTAACCCTTCCCCGAAGGCTGACCCTCACCCGTCCCCTAATCCTAACCCGTACGCTGACACTAACCCGCGCCCTCACACGTACGCTCCCCCTAAAGCGTTGTCGTACCCTCACCTGGACCCTAAACCGTCCCCGTCCCCTAACCCTAACCCTAGCCCGAACCCTAACCCTAACCCTTCCCCGAAGGCTGACCCTCACCCGTCCCCTAATCCTAACCCGTACGCTGACACTAACCCGCGCCCTCACACGTACGCTCCCCCTAAAGCGTTGTCGTACCCTCACCTGGACCCTAAACCGTCCCCGTCCCCTAACCCTAACCCTAGCCCGAACACTAACCCTAACCCTTCCCCGAAGCCTGACCCTCACCCGTCCCCTAATCCTAACCCGTACGCTGACACTAACCCGCGCCCTCACACGTACGCTCCCCCTAAAGCGTTGTCGTACCCTCACCTGGACCCTAAACCGTGCCCGTCCCCTAACCCTAACCCTAGCCCGAACCCTAACCCTAACCCTTCCCCGAAACCTGACCCTCACCCGTCCCCTAATCCTAACCCGTACGCTGACACTAAGCCGCGCCCTCACACGTACGCTCTCCGTAAAGCGTTGTCGTACCCTCACCTGGACCCTAAACCGTCCCCGTCCCCTAACCCTAACCCTAGCCCGAACCCTAACCCTAACCCTTCCCCGAAGCCTGACCCTCACCCGTCCCCTAATCCTAAGGCGTACACGGACAATAACCCGCGCCCTCACACGTACGCTCCCCCTAAAGCGTTGTCGTACCCTCACCTGGACCCTAAACCGTTCCCGTCCCCTAACCCTAACCCTAGCCCGAACCCTAACCCTAACCCTTCCCCGAAGCCTGATCCTCACCCGTCCCCTAATCCTAAGGCGTACGCGGACAATAACCCGCGCCCTCACACGTACGCTCCCCCTAAAGCGTTGTCGTACCCTCACCTGGACCCTAAACCGTTCCCGTCCCCTAACCCTAACCCTAGCCCGAACCCTAACCTTAACCCTTCCCCGAAGCCTGACCCTCACCCGTCCCCTAATCCTAACCCGTACGCTGACAGTAACCCGCGCCCTCACACGTACGCTCCCCCTAAAGCGTTGTCGTACCCTCACCTGGACCCTAAACCGTCCCCGTCCCCTAACCCTAACCCTAGCCCGAACCCTAGCCCTAACACTTCCCCGAAGCCTGACCCTCACCCGTCCCCTAATCCTAACCCGTACGCTGACACTAACCCGCGCCCTCACACGTACGCTCCCCCTAAAACGTTGTCGTACCCTCACCTGGACCCTAAACCATTCCCGTCCCCTAACCCTAACCCTAGCCCGAACCCTAACCTTAACCCTTCCCCGAAGCCTGACCCTCACCCTTCCCCTAATCCTAACCCGTACGCTGACACTAAGCCGCGCCCTCACACGTACACTCCCCCTAAAGCGTTGTCGTACCCTCACCTGGACCCTAAACCGTCCCCGTCCCCTAACCCTAACCCTAGCCCGAACCCTAACCCTAACCCTTCCCCGAAGCCTGACCCTCACCCGTCCCCTAATCCTAACCCGTACGCGGACACTAACCCGCGCCCTCACACGTACACGCCCCCTAAAGCGTTGTCGTACCCTCACCTGGACCCTAAACCGTCCCCGTCCCCTAACCCTAACCCTAGCCCGAACCCTAACCCTAACCCTTCCCCGAAGGCTGACCCTCACCCGACCCCTAATCCTAACCCGTACGCTGACACTAACCCGCGCCCTCACACATACGGTCCCCCTAAAGCGTTGTCGTACCCTCACCTGGACCCTAAACCGTCCCCGTCCCCTAACCCTAACCCTAGCCCAAACCCTAACCGTAACCCTTCCCCGAAGCCTGACCCTCACCCGTCCCCTAATCCTGACCCGTACGCTGACACTAACCTGCGCCCTCACACGTACGCTCCCCCTAAAGCGTTGTCGTACCCTCACCTGGACCCTAAACCGTCCCCGTCCCCTAACCCTAACCCTAGCCCGAACCCTAAACCTAACACTTCCCCGAAGCCTGACCCTCACCCGTCCCCTAATCCTAACCCGTACGCTGACACTAAGCCGCGCCCTCACACGTACGCTCCCCCTAAAGCGTTGTCGTACCCTCACCTGGACCCTAAACCGTCCCCGTCCCCTAACCCTAACCCTAGCCCGAACCCTACCCCTAACCCTTCCCCGAAGCCTGACCCTCACCCGTCCCCTAATCCTAACCCGTACGCTGACACTAAGCCGCGCCCTCACACGTACGCTCCCCCTAAAGCGTTGTCGTACCCTCACCTGGACCCTAAACCGTTCCCGTCCCCTAACCCTAACCCTAGCCCGAACCCTAACCTTAACCCTTCCCCGAAGCCTGACCCTCACCCGTCCCCTAATCCTAACCCGTACGCTGACACTAACCCGCGCCCTCACACGTACGCGCCCCCTAAAGCGTTGTCGTACCCTCACCTGGACCCTAAACCGTCCCCGTCCCCTAACCCTAACCCTAGCCCGAACCCTAACCCTAACCCTTCTCCGAAGGCTGACCCTCACCCGTCCCCTAATCCTAACCCGTACGCTGACACTAACCCGCGCCCTCACACGTACGCTCCCCCTAAAGCGTTGTCGTACCCTCACCTGGACCCTAAACCGTCCCCGTCCCCTAACCCTAACCCTAGCCCGAACCCTAACCCTAACCCTTCCCCGAAGCCTGACCCTCACCCGTCCCCTAATCCTGACCCGTAAGCTGACACTAACCTGCGCCCTCACACGTACGCTCCCCCTAAAGCGTTGTCGTACCCTCACCTGGACCCTAAACCGTCCCCGTCCCCTAACCCTAACCCTAGCCCGAACCCTAAACCTAACACTTCCCCGAAGCCTGACCCTCACCCGTCCCCTAATCCTAACCCGTACGCTGACACTAAGCCGCGCCCTCACACGTACGCTCCCCCTAAAGCGTTGTCGTACCCTCACCTGGACCCTAAACCGTCCCCGTCCCCTAACCCTAACCCTAGCCCGAACCCTACCCCTAACCCTTCCCCGAAGCCTGACCCTCACCCGTCCCCTAATCCTAACCCGTACGCTGACACTAAGCCGCGCCCTCACACGTACGCTCCCCCTAAAGCGTTGTCATACCCTCACCTGGACCCTAAACCGTCCCCGTCCCCTAACCCTAACCCTAGCCCGAACCCTAACCCTAACCCTTTCCCGAAGGCTGACCCTCACCCGTCCCCTAATCCTAACCCGTACGCTGACACTAACCCGCGCCCTCACACGTACGCTCCCCCTAAAGCGTTGTCGTACCCTCACCTGGACCCTAAACCGTCCCCGTCCCCTAACCTTAACCCTAGCCCGAACCCTAACCCTAACCCTTCCCCGAAGCCTGACCCTCACCCGTCCCCTAATCCTAACCCGTACGCTGACACTAACCCGCGCCCTCACACGTACGCTCCCCCTAAAGCGTTGTCATACCCTCACCTGGACCCTAAACCGTCCCCGTCCCCTAACCCTAACCCTAGCCCGAACCCTAACCCTAACCCTTCCCCGAAGCCTGACCCTCACCCGTCCCCTAATCCTAACCCGTACGCTGACACTAACCTGCGCCCTCACACGTACGCTCCCCCTAAAGCGTTGTCGTACCCTCACCTGGACCCTAAACCGTCCCTGTCCCCTAACCCTAACCCTAGCCCGAACCCTAACCCTAACCCTTCCCCGAAGCCTGACCCTCACCCGTCCCCTAATCCTAACCCGTACGCTGACACTAACCCGCGCCCTCACACGTACGCTCCCCCTAAAGCGTTGTCGTACCCTCACCTGGACCCTAAACCGTCCCCGTCCCCTAACCCTAACCCTAGCCCGAACCCTAACCCTAACACTTCCCCGAAGCCTGACCCTCACACGTCCCCTAATCCTAACCCGTACGCTGACACTAAGCCGCGCCCTCACACGTACGCTCCCCCTAAAGCGTTGTCGTACCCTCACCTGGACCCTAAACCGTCCCCGTCCCCTAACCCTAACCCTAGCCCGAACCCTAACCCTAACCCTTCCCCGAAGCCTGACCCTCACCCGTCCCCTAATCCTAACCCGTACGCTGACACTAACCTGCGCCCTCACACGTACGCTCCCCCTAGAGCGTTATCGTACCCTCACCTGGACCCTAAACCGTCCCCGTCCCCTAACCCTAACCCTAGCCCGAACCTTAACCCTAACACTTCCCCGAAGCCTGACCCTCACCCGTCCCCTAATCCTAAGGCGTACGCGGACAATAACCCGCGCCCTCACACGTACGCTCCTCCTAAAGCGTTGTCGTACCCTCACCTGGACCCTAAACCGTTCCCGTCCCCTAACCCTAACCCTAGCCCGAACCCTAACCTTAACCCTTCCCCGAAGCCTGACCCTCACCCGTCCCCTAATCCTAACCCGTACGCTGACACTAAGCCGCGCCCTCACACGTACGCTCCCCCTAAAGCGTTGTCGTACCCTCACCTGGACCCTAAACCGTCCCCGTCCCCTAACCCTAACCCTAGCCCGAACCCTACCCCTAACCCTTCCCCGAAGCTTGACCCTCACCCGTCCCCTAATCCTAACCCGTACGCTGACACTAAGCCGCGCCCTCACACGTACGCTCCCCCTAAAGCGTTGTCGTACCCTCACCTGGACCCTAAACCGTCCCCGTCCCCTAACCCTAACCCTAGCCCGAACCCTAACCCTAACCCTTCCCCGAAGCCTGACCCTCACCCGTCCCCTAATCCTAACCCGTACGCTGACACTAACCCGCGCCCTCACACGTACGCTCCCCCTAAAGCGTTGTCGTACCCTCACCTGGACCCTAAACCGTCCCCGTCCCCTAACCCTAACCCTAGCCCGAACCCTAACCCTAACCCTTCCCCGAAGGCTGACCCTCACCCGTCCCCTAATCCTAACCCGTACGCTGACACTAACCCGCGCCCTCACACGTACGCTCCCCCTAAAGCGTTGTCGTACCCTCACCTGGACCCTAAACCGTTCCCGTCCCCTAACCCTAACCCTAGCCCGAACCCTAACCCTAACCCTTGCCCGAAGCCTGACCCTCACCCGTCCCCTAATCCTAACCCGTACGCTGACACTAAGCCGCGCCCTCACACGTACGCTCCCCCTAAAGCGTTGTCGTACCCTCACCTGGACCCTAAACCGTCCCCATCCCCTAACCCTAACCCTAGCCCGAACCCTACCCCTAACCCTTCCCCGAAGCTTGACCCTCACCCGTCTCCTAATCCTAACCCGTACGCTGACACTAAGCCGCGCCCTCACACGTACGCTCCCCCTAAAGCGTTGTCGTACCCTCACCTGGACCCTAAACCGTCCCCGTCCCCTAACACTAACCCTAGCCCGAACCCTAACCCTAACCCTTCCCCGAAGCCTGACCCTCACCCGTCCCCTAATCCTAACCCGTACGCTGACACTAACCCGCGCCCTCACACGTACGCTCCCCCTAAAGCGTTGTCGTACCCTCACCTGGACCCTAAACCGTCCCCGTCCCCTAACCCTAACCCTAGCCCGAACCCTAACCCTAACCCTTCCCCGAAGGCTGACCCTCACCCGTCCCCTAATCCTAACCCGTACGCTGACACTAACCCGCGCCCTCACACGTACGCTCCCCCTAAAGCGTTGTCGTACCCTCACCTGGACCCTAAACCGTCCCCGTCCCCTAACCCTAACCCTAGCCCGAACCCTAACCCTAACACTTCCCCGAAGCCTGACCCTCACCCGTCCCCTAATCCTGACCCGTACGCTGACACTAACCTGCGCCCTCACACGTACGCTCCCCCTAAAGCGTTGTCGTACCCTCACCTGGACCCTAAACCGTCCCCGTCCCCTAACCCTAACCCTAGCCCGAACCCTAAACCTAACACTTCCCTGAAGCCTGACCCTCCCGTCCCCTAATCCTAACCCGTACGCTGACACTAAGCCACGCCCTCACACGTACGCTCCCCCTAAAGCGTTGTCGTACCCTCACCTGGACCCTAAACCGTCCCCGTCCCCTAACCCTAACCCTAGCCCGAACCCTACCCCTAACCCTTCCCCGAAGCCTGACCCTCACCCGTCCCCTAATCCTAACCCGTACGCTGACACTAAGCCGCGCCCTCACACGTACGCTCCCCCTAAAGCGTTGTCGTACCCTCACCTGGACCCTAAACCGTCCCCGTCCCCTAACCCTAACCCTAGCCCGAACCCTAACCCTAACCCTTCCCCGAAGCCTGACCCTCACCCGTCCCCTAATCCTAACCCGTACGCTGACACTAACCCGCGCCCTCACACGTACGCTCCCCCTAAAGCGTTGTCGTACCCTCACCTGGACCCTAAACCGTCCCCGTCCCCTAACCCTAACCCTAGCCCGAACCCTAACCCTAACCCTTCCCCGAAGGCTGACCCTCACCCGTCCCCTAATCCTAACCCGTACGCTGACACTAACCCGCGCCCTCACACGTACGCTCCCCCTAAAGCGTTGTCGTACCCTCACCTGGACCCTAAACCGTCCCCGTCCCCTAACCCTAACCCTAGCCCGAACCCTAACCCTAACCCTTCCCCGAAGGCTGACCCTCACCCGTCCCCTAATCCTAACCCGTACGCTGACACTAACCCGCGCCCTCACACGTACGCTCCCCCTAAAGCGTTGTCGTACCCTCACCTGGACCCTAAACCGTCCCCGTCCCCTAACCCTAACCCTAGCCCGAACACTAACCCTAACCCTTCCCCGAAGCCTGACCCTCACCCGTCCCCTAATCCTAACCCGTACGCTGACACTAACCCGCGCCCTCACACGTACGCTCCCCCTAAAGCGTTGTCGTACCCTCACCTGGACCCTAAACCGTGCCCGTCCCCTAACCCTAACCCTAGCCCGAACCCTAACCCTAACCCTTCCCCGAAACCTGACCCTCACCCGTCCCCTAATCCTAACCCGTACGCTGACACTAAGCCGCGCCCTCACACGTACGCTCTCCGTAAAGCGTTGTCGTACCCTCACCTGGACCCTAAACCGTCCCCGTCCCCTAACCCTAACCCTAGCCCGAACCCTAACCCTAACCCTACCCCGAAGCCTGACCCTCACCCGTCCCCTAATCCTAAGGCGTACACGGACAATAACCCGCGCCCTCACACGTACGCTCCCCCTAAAGCGTTGTCGTACCCTCACCTGGACCCTAAACCGTTCCCGTCCCCTAACCCTAACCCTAGCCCGAACCCTAACCCTAACCCTTCCCCGAAGCCTGATCCTCACCCGTCCCCTAATCCTAAGGCGTACGCGGACAATAACCCGCGCCCTCACACGTACGCTCCCCCTAAAGCGTTGTCGTACCCTCACCTGGACCCTAAACCGTTCCCGTCCCCTAACCCTAACCCTAGCCCGAACCCTAACCTTAACCCTTCCCCGAAGCCTGACCCTCACCCGTCCCCTAATCCTAAACCGTACGCTGACAGTAACCCGCGCCCTCACACGTACGCTCCCCCTAAAGCGTTGTCGTACCCTCACCTGGACCCTAAACCGTCCCCGTCCCCTAACCCTAACCCTAGCCCGAACCCTAGCCCTAACACTTCCCCGAAGCCTGACCCTCACCCGTCCCCTAATCCTAACCCGTACGCTGACACTAACCCGCGCCCTCACACGTACGCTCCCCCTAAAACGTTGTCGTACCCTCACCTGGACCCTAAACCATTCCCGTCCCCTAACCCTAACCCTAGCCCGAACCCTAACCTTAACCCTTCCCCGAAGCCTGACCCTCACCCTTCCCCTAATCCTAACCCGTACGCTGACACTAAGCCGCGCCCTCACACGTACACTCCCCCTAAAGCGTTGTCGTACCCTCACCTGGACCCTAAACCGTCCCCGTCCCCTAACCCTAACCCTAGCCCGAACCCTAACCCTAACCCTTCCCCGAAGCCTGACCCTCACCCGTCCCCTAATCCTAACCCGTACGCGGACACTAACCCGCGCCCTCACACGTACACGCCCCCTAAAGCGTTGTCGTACCCTCACCTGGACCCTAAACCGTCCCCGTCCCCTAACCCTAACCCTAGCCCGAACCCTAACCCTAACCCTTCCCCGAAGGCTGACCCTCACCCGACCCCTAATCCTAACCCGTACGCTGACACTAACCCGCGCCCTCACACATACGGTCCCCCTAAAGCGTTGTCGTACCCTCACCTGGACCCTAAACCGTCCCCGTCCCCTAACCCTAACCCTAGCCCAAACCCTAACCGTAACCCTTCCCCGAAGCCTGACCCTCACCCGTCCCCTAATCCTGACCCGTACGCTGACACTAACCTGCGCCCTCACACGTACGCTCCCCCTAAAGCGTTGTCGTACCCTCACCTGGACCCTAAGCCGTCCCCGTCCCCTAACCCTAACCCTAGCCCGAACCCTAAACCTAACACTTCCCCGAAGCCTGACCCTCACCCGTCCCCTAATCCTAACCCGTACGCTGACACTAAGCCGCGCCCTCACACGTACGCTCCCCCTAAAGCGTTGTCGTACCCTCACCTGGACCCTAAACCGTCCCCGTCCCCTAACCCTAACCCTAGCCCGAACCCTACCCCTAACCCTTCCCCGAAGCCTGACCCTCACCCGTCCCCTAATCCTAACCCGTACGCTGACACTAAGCCGCGCCCTCACACGTACGCTCCCCCTAAAGCGTTGTCGTACCCTCACCTGGACCCTAAACCGTTCCCGTCCCCTAACCCTAACCCTAGCCCGAACCCTAACCTTAACCCTTCCCCGAAGCCTGACCCTCACCCGTCCCCTAATCCTAACCCGTACGCTGACACTAACCCGCGCCCTCACACGTACGCGCCCCCTAAAGCGTTGTCGTACCCTCACCTGGACCCTAAACCGTCCCCGTCCCCTAACCCTAACCTTAGCCCGAACCCTAACCCTAACCCTTCTCCGAAGGCTGACCCTCACCCGTCCCCTAATCCTAACCCGTACGCTGACACTAACCCGCGCCCTCACACGTACGCTCCCCCTAAAGCGTTGTCGTACCCTCACCTGGACCCTAAACCGTCCCCGTCCCCTAACCCTAACCCTAGCCCGAACCCTAACCCTAACGCTTCCCCGAAGCCTGACCCTCACCCGTCCCCTAATCCTGACCCGTAAGCTGACACTAACCTGCGCCCTCACACGTACGCTCCCCCTAAAGCGTTGTCGTACCCTCACCTGGACCCTAAACCGTCCCCGTCCCCTAACCCTAACCCTAGCCCGAACCCTAAACCTAACACTTCCCCGAAGCCTGACCCTCACCCGTCCCCTAATCCTAACCCGTACGCTGACACTAAGCCGCGCCCTCACACGTACGCTCCCCCTAAAGCGTTGTCGTACCCTCACCTGGACCCTAAACCGTCCCCGTCCCCTAACCCTAACCCTAGCCCGAACCCTACCCCTAACCCTTCCCCGAAGCCTGACCCTCACCCGTCCCCTAATCCTAACCCGTACGCTGACACTAAGCCGCGCCCTCACACGTACGCTCCCCCTAAAGCGTTGTCATACCCTCACCTGGACCCTAAACCGTCCCCGTCCCCTAACCCTAACCCTAGCCCGAACCCTAACCCTAACCCTTTCCCGAAGGCTGACCCTCACCCGTCCCCTAATCCTAACCCGTACGCTGACACTAACCCGCGCCCTCACACGTACGCTCCCCCTAAAGCGTTGTCGTACCCTCACCTGGACCCTAAACCGTCCCCGTCCCCTAACCTTAACCCTAGCCCGAACCCTAACCCTAACCCTTCCCCGAAGCCTGACCCTCACCCGTCCCCTAATCCTAACCCGTACGCTGACACTAACCCGCGCCCTCACACGTACGCTCCCCCTAAAGCGTTGTCATACCCTCACCTGGACCCTAAACCGTCCCCGTCCCCTAACCCTAACCCTAGCCCGAACCCTAACCCTAACCCTTCCCCGAAACCTGACCCTCACCCGTCCCCTAATCCTAACCCGTACGCTGACTCTAAGCCGCGCCCTCACACGTACGCTCTCCGTAAAGCGTTGTCGTACCCTCACCTGGACCCTAAACCGTCCCCGTCCCCTAACCCTAACCCTAGCCCGAACCCTAACCCTAACCCTTCCCCGAAGCCTGACCCTCACCCGTCCCCTAATCCTAAGGCGTACACGGACAATAACCCGCGCCCTCACACGTACGCTCCCCCTAAAGCGTTGTCGTACCCTCACCTGGACCCTAAACCGTTCCCGTCCCCTAACCCTAACCCTAGCCCGAACCCTAACCCTAACCCTTCCCCGAAGCCTGACCCTCACCCGTCCCCTAATCCTAAGGCGTACGCGGACAATAACCCGCGCCCTCACACGTACGCTCCCCCTAAAGCGTTGTCGTACCCTCACCTGGACCCTAAACCGTTCCCGTCCCCTAACCCTAACCCTAGCCCGAACCCTAACCTTAACCCTTCCCCGAAGCCTGACCCTCACCCGTCCCCTAATCCTAACCCGTACGCTGACAGTAACCCGCGCCCTCACACGTACGCTCCCCCTAAAGCGTTGTCGTACCCTCACCTGGACCCTAAACCGTCCCCGTCCCCTAACCCTAACCCTAGCCCGAACCCTAACCCTAACACTTCCCCGAAGTCTGACCCTCACCCGTCCCCTAATCCTAACCCGTACGCTGACACTAACCCGCGCCCTCACACGTACGCTCCCCCTAAAACGTTGTCGTACCCTCACCTGGACCCTAAACCATTCCCGTCCCCTAACCCTAACCCTAGCCCGAACCCTAACCTTAACCCTTCCCCGAAGCCTGACCCTCACCCGTCCCCTAATCCTAACCCGTACGCTGACACTAAGCCGCGCCCTCACACGTACACTCCCCCTAAAGCGTTGTCGTACCCTCACCTGGACCCTAAACCGTCCCCGTCCCCTAACCCTAACCCTAGCCCGAACCCTAACCCTAACCCTTCCCCGAAGCCTGACCCTCACCCGTCCCCTAATCCTAACCCGTACGCGGACACTAACCCGCGCCCTCACACGTACACGCCCCCTAAAGCGTTGTCGTACCCTCACCTGGACCCTAAACCGTCCCCGTCCCCTAACCCTAACCCTAGCCCGAACCCTAACCCTAACCCTTCCCCGAAGGCTGACCCTCACCCGACCCCTAATCCTAACCCGTACGCTGACACTAACCCGCGCCCTCACACATACGGTCCCCCTAAAGCGTTGTCGTACCCTCACCTGGACCCTAAACCGTCCCCGTCCCCTAACCCTAACCCTAGCCCGAACCCTAACCGTAACCCTTCCCCGAAGCCTGACCCTCACCCGTCCCCTAATCCTGACCCGTACGCTGACACTAACCTGCGCCCTCACACGTACGCTCCCCCTAAAGCGTTGTCGTACCCTCACCTGGACCCTAAACCGTCCCCGTCCCCTAACCCTAACCCTAGCCCGAACCCTAAACCTAACACTTCCCCGAAGCCTGACCCTCACCCGTCCCCTAATCCTAACCCGTACGCTGACACTAAGCCGCGCCCTCACACGTACGCTCCCCCTAAAGCGTTGTCGTACCCTCACCTGGACCCTAAACCGTCCCCGTCCCCTAACCCTAACCCTAGCCCGAACCCTACCCCTAACCCTTCCCCGAAGCCTGACCCTCACCCGTCCCCTAATCCTAACCCGTACGCTGACACTAAGCCGCGCCCTCACACGTACGCTCCCCCTAAAGCGTTGTCGTACCCTCACCTGGACCCTAAACCGTTCCCGTCCCCTAACCCTAACCCTAGCCCGAACCCTAACCTTAACCCTTCCCCGAAGCCTGACCCTCACCCGTCCCCTAATCCTAACCCGTACGCTGACACTAACCCGCGCCCTCACACGTACGCTCCCCCTAAAGCGTTGTCGTACCCTCACCTGGACCCTAAACCGTCCCCGTCCCCTAACCCTAACCCTAGCCCGAACCCTAACCCTAACCCTTCCCTGAAGCCTGACCCTCACCCGTCCCCTAATCCTAACCCGTACGCTGACACTAACCCGCGCCCTCACACGTACGCGCCCCCTAAAGCGTTGTCGTACCCTCACCTGGACCCTAAACCGTCCCCGTCCCCTAACCCTAACCCTAGCCCGAACCCTAACCCTAACCCTTCCCCGAAGGCTGACCCTCACCCGTCCCCT
Source organism: Globicephala melas (assembly GCF_963455315.2). Lineage (NCBI taxonomy): Eukaryota > Metazoa > Chordata > Mammalia > Artiodactyla > Delphinidae > Globicephala > Globicephala melas. The sequence continues at coordinate 90,648,852 of NC_083325.1, read as the reverse complement.
AATCCTAACCCGTACGCTGACACTAACCCGCGCCCTCACACGTACGCTCCCCCTAAAGCGTTGTCGTACCCTCACCTGGACCCTAAACCGTCCCCGTCCCCTAACCCTAACCCTAGCCCGAACCCTAACCCTAACCCTTCCCCGAAGCCTGACCCTCACCCGTCCCCTAATCCTGACCCGTAAGCTGACACTAACCTGCGCCCTCACACGTACGCTCCCCCTAAAGCGTTGTCGTACCCTCACCTGGACCCTAAACCGTCCCCGTCCCCTAACCCTAACCCTAGCCCGAACCCTAAACCTAACACTTCCCCGAAGCCTGACCCTCACCCGTCCCCTAATCCTAACCCGTACGCTGACACTAAGCCGCGCCCTCACACGTACGCTCCCCCTAAAGCGTTGTCGTACCCTCACCTGGACCCTAAACCGTCCCCGTCCCCTAACCCTAACCCTAGCCCGAACCCTACCCCTAACCCTTCCCCGAAGCCTGACCCTCACCCGTCCCCTAATCCTAACCCGTACGCTGACACTAAGCCGCGCCCTCACACGTACGCTCCCCCTAAAGCGTTGTCATACCCTCACCTGGACCCTAAACCGTCCCCGTCCCCTAACCCTAACCCTAGCCCGAACCCTAACCCTAACCCTTCCCCGAAGGCTGACCCTCACCCGTCCCCTAATCCTAACCCGTACGCTGACACTAACCCGCGCCCTCACACGTACGCTCCCCCTAAAGCGTTGTCGTACCCTCACCTGGACCCTAAACCGTCCCCGTCCCCTAACCTTAACCCTAGCCCGAACCCTAACCCTAACCCTTCCCCGAAGCCTGACCCTCACCCGTCCCCTAATCCTAACCCGTACGCTGACACTAACCCGCGCCCTCACACGTACGCTCCCCCTAAAGCGTTGTCGTACCCTCACCTGGACCCTAAACCGTCCCCGTCCCCTAACCCTAACCCTAGCCCGAACCCTAACCCTAACCCTTCCCCGAAGGCTGACCCTCACCCGTCCCCTAATCCTAACCTGTACGCTGACACTAACCCGCGCCCTCACACGTACGCTCCCCCTAAAGCGTTGTCGTACCCTCACCTGGACCCTAAACCGTCCCCGTCCCCTAACCCTAACCCTAGCCCGAACCCTAACCCTAACCCTTCCCCGAAGCCTGACCCTCACCCGTCCCCTAATCCTAACCCGTACGCTGACACTAACCTGCGCCCTCACACGTACGCTCCCCCTAAAGCGTTGTCGTACCCTCACCTGGACCCTAAACCGTCCCCGTCCCCTAACCCTAACCCTAGCCCGAACCCTAACCCTAACCCTTCCCCGAAGCCTGACCCTCACCCGTCCCCTAATCCTAACCCGTACGCTGACACTAACCCGCGCCCTCACACGTACGCTCCCCCTAAAGCGTTGTCGTACCCTCACCTGGACCCTAAACCGTCCCCGTCCCCTAACCCTAACCCTAGCCCAAACCCTAACCCTAACACTTCCCCGAAGCCTGACCCTCACCCGTCCCCTAATCCTAACCCGTACGCTGACACTAACCTGCGCCCTCACACGTACGCTCCCCCTAAAGCGTTGTCGTACCCTCACCTGGACCCTAAACCGTCCCCGTCCCCTAACCCTAACCCTAGCCCGAACCCTAACCCTAACCCTTCCCCGAAGCCTGACCCTCACCCGTCCCCTAATCCTAACCCGTACGCTGACACTAACCCGCGCCCTCACACGTACGCTCCCCCTAAAGCGTTGTCGTACCCTCACCTGGACCCTAAACCGTCCCCGTCCCCTAACCCTAACCCTAGCCCGAACCCTAACCCTAACCCTTCCCCGAAGGCTGACCCTCACCCGTCCCCTAATCCTAACCCGTACGCTGACACTAACCCGCGCCCTCACACGTACGCTCCCCCTAAAGCGTTGTCGTACACTCACCTGGACCCTAAACTGTCCCCGTCCCCTAACCCTAAACCTAGCCCGAACCCTAACCCTAACCCTTCCCCGAAGGCTGACCCTCACCCGTCCCCTAATCCTAACCCGTACGCTGACACTAACCCGCGCCCTCACACGTACGCTCCCCCTAAAGCGTTGTCGTACCCTCACCTGGACCCTAAACCGTCCCCGTCCCCTAACCCTAACCCTAGCCCGAACACTAACCCTAACCCTTCCCCGAAGCCTGACCCTCACCCGTCCCCTAATCCTAACCCGTACGCTGACACTAACCCGCGCCCTCACACGTACGCTCCCCCTAAAGCGTTGTCGTACCCTCACCTGGACCCTAAACCGTCCCCGTCCCCTAACCCTAACCCTAGCCCGAACCCTAACCCTAACCCTTCCCCGAAGCCTGACCCTCACCCGTCCCCTAATCCTAACCCGTACGCTAACACTAAGCCGCGCCCTCACACGTACGCTCCCCCTAAAGCGTTGTCGTACCCTCACCTGGACCCTAAACCGTCCCCGTCCCCTAACCCTAACCCTAGCCCGAACCCTAACCCTAACCCTTCCCCGAAGCCTGACCCTCACCCGTCCCCTAATCCTAAGGCGTACGCGGACAATAACCCGCGCCCTCACACGTACGCTCCCCCTAAAGCGTTGTCGTACCCTCACCTGGACCCTACACCGTTCTCGTCCCCTAACCCTAACCCTAGCCCGAACCCTAACCCTAACCCTTCCCCGAAGCCTGACCCTCACCCGTCCCCTAATCCTAAGGCGTACGCGGACAATAACCCGCGCCCTCACACGTACGCTCCCCCTAAAGCGTTGTCGTACCCTCACCTGGACCCTAAACCGTTCCCGTCCCCTAACCCTAACCCTAGCCCGAACCCTAACCTTAACCCTTCCCCGAAGCCTGACCCTCACCCGTCCCCTAATCCTAACCCGTACGCTGACACTAACCCGCGCCCTCACACGTACGCTCCCCCTAAAGCGTTGTCGTACCCTCACCTGGACCCTAAACCGTCCCCGTCCCCTAACCCTAACCCTAGCCCGAACCCTACCCCTAACCCTTCCCCGAAGCTTGACCCTCACCCGTCCCCTAATCCTAACCCGTACGCTGACACTAAGCCGCGCCCTCACACGTACGCTCCCCCTAAAGCGTTGTCGTACCCTCACCTGGACCCTAAACCGTCCCCGTCCCCTAACCCTAACCCTAGCCCGAACCCTAACCCTAACCCTTCCCCGAAGCCTGACCCTCACCCGTCCCCTAATCCTAATCCGTACGCTGACACTAACCCGCGCCCTCACACGTACGCTCCCCCTAAAGCGTTGTCGTACCCTCACCTGGACCCTAAACCGTCCCCGTCCCCTAACCCTAACCCTAGCCCGAACCCTAACCCTAACCCTTCCCCGAAGGCTGACCCTCACCCGTCCCCTAATCCTAACCCGTACGCTGACACTAACCCGCGCCCTCACACGTACGCTCCCCCTAAAGCGTTGTCGTACCCTCACCTGGACCCTAAACCGTCCCCGTCCCCTAACCCTAACCCTAGCCCGAACCCTACCCCTAACCCTTCCCCGAAGCCTGACCCTCACCCGTCCCCTAATCCTAACCCGTACGCTGACACTAACCCGCGCCCTCACACGTACGCTCCCCCTAAAGCGTTGTCGTACCCTCACCTGGACCCTAAACCGTCCCCGTCCCCTAACCCTAACCCTAGCCCGAACCCTAACCCTAACCCTTCCCCGAAGGCTGACCCTCACCCGTCCCCTAATCCTAACCCGTACGCTGACACTAACCCGCGCCCTCACACGTACGCTCCCCCTAAAGCGTTGTCGTACACTCACCTGGACCCTAAACTGTCCCCGTCCCCTAACCCTAAACCTAGCCCGAACCCTAACCCTAACCCTTCCCCGAAGGCTGACCCTCACCCGTCCCCTAATCCTAACCCGTACGCTGACACTAACCCGCGCCCTCACACGTACGCTCCCCCTAAAGCGTTGTCGTACCCTCACCTGGACCCTAAACCGTCCCCGTCCCCTAACCCTAACCCTAGCCCGAACACTAACCCTAACCCTTCCCCGAAGCCTGACCCTCACCCGTCCCCTAATCCTAACCCGTACGCTGACACTAACCAGCGCCCTCACACGTACGCTCCCCCTAAAGCGTTGTCGTACCCTCACCTGGACCCTAAACCGTCCCCGTCCCCTAACCCTAACCCTAGCCCGAACCCTAACCCTAACCCTTCCCCGAAGCCTGACCCTCACCCGTCCCCTAATCCTAACCCGTACGCTAACACTAAGCCGCGCCCTCACACGTACGCTCCCCCTAAAGCGTTGTCGTACCCTCACCTGGACCCTAAACCGTCCCCGTCCCCTAACCCTAACCCTAGCCCGAACCCTAACCCTAACCCTTCCCCGAAGCCTGACCCTCACCCGTCCCCTAATCCTAAGGCGTACGCGGACAATAACCCGCGCCCTCACACGTACGCTCCCCCTAAAGCGTTGTCGTACCCTCACCTGGACCCTACACCGTTCTCGTCCCCTAACCCTAACCCTAGCCCGAACCCTAACCCTAACCCTTCCCCGAAGCCTGACCCTCACCCGTCCCCTAATCCTAAGGCGTACGCGGACAATAACCCGCGCCCTCACACGTACGCTCCCCCTAAAGCGTTGTCGTACCCTCACCTGGACCCTAAACCGTTCCCGTCCCCTAACCCTAACCCTAGCCCGAACCCTACCCCTAACCCTTCCCCGAAGCTTGACCCTCACCCGTCCCCTAATCCTAACCCGTACGCTGACACTAAGCCGCGCCCTCACACGTACGCTCCCCCTAAAGCGTTGTCGTACCCTCACCTGGACCCTAAACCGTCCCCGTCCCCTAACCCTAACCCTAGCCCGAACCCTAACCCTAACCCTTCCCCGAAGCCTGACCCTCACCCGTCCCCTAATCCTAATCCGTACGCTGACACTAACCCGCGCCCTCACACGTACGCTCCCCCTAAAGCGTTGTCGTACCCTCACCTGGACCCTAAACCGTCCCCGTCCCCTAACCCTAACCCTAGCCCGAACCCTAACCCTAACCCTTCCCCGAAGGCTGACCCTCACCCGTCCCCTAATCCTAACCCGTACGCTGACACTAACCCGCGCCCTCACACGTACGCTCCCCCTAAAGCGTTGTCGTACCCTCACCTGGACCCTAAACCGTCCCCGTCCCCTAACCCTAACCCTAGCCCGAACCCTACCCCTAACCCTTCCCCGAAGCCTGACCCTCACCCGTCCCCTAATCCTAACCCGTACGCTGACACTAACCCGCGCCCTCACACGTACGCTCCCCCTAAAGCGTTGTCGTACCCTCACCTGGACCCTAAACCGTCCCCGTCCCCTAACCCTAACCCTAGCCCGAACCCTAACCCTAACCCTTCCCCGAAGGCTGACCCTCACCCGTCCCCTAATACTAACCCGTACGCTGACACTAACCCGTGCCCTCACACGTACGCTCCCCCTAAAGCGTTGTCGTACCCTCACCTGGACCCTAAACCGTCCCCGTCCCCTAACCCTAACCCTAGCCCCAACACTAACCCTAACCCTTCCCCGAAGCCTGACCCTCACCCGTCCCCTAATCCTAACCCGTACGCTGACACTAACCCGCGCCCTCACACGTACGCTCCCCCTAAAGCGTTGTCGTAGCCTCACCTGGACCCTAAACCGTCCCCGTCCCCTAAACCTAACCCTAGCCCGAACCCTAACCCTAACCCTTCCCCGAAGCCTGACCCTCACCCGTCCCCTAATCCTAACCCGTACGCTGACACTAAGCCGCGCCCTCACACGTACGCTCCCCCTAAAGCGTTGTCGTACCCTCACCTGGACCCTAAACCGTCCCCGTCCCCTAACCCTAACCCTAGCCCGAACCCTAACCCTAACTCTTCCCCGAAGCCTGACCCTCACCCGTCCCCTAATCCTAAGGCGTACGCGGACAATAACCCGCGCCCTCACACGTACGCTCCCCCTAAAGCGTTGTCGTACCCTCACCTGGACCCTAAACCGTTCCCGTCCCCTAACCCTAACCCTAGCCCGAACCCTAACCCTAACCCTTCCCCGAAGCCTGACCCTCACCCGTCCCCTAATCCTAAGGCGTACGCGGACAATAACCCGCGCCCTCACACGTACGCTCCCCCTAAAGCGTTGTCGTACCCTCACCTGGACCCTAAACCGTCCCCGTCCCCTAACCCTAACCCTAGCCCGAACCCTACCCCTAACCCTTCCCCGAAGCCTGACCCTCACCCGTCCCCTAATCCTAACCCGTACGCTGACACTAACCCGCGCCCTCACACGTACGCTCCCCCTAAAGCGTTGTCGTACCCTCACCTGGACCCTAAACCGTCCCCGTCCCCTAACCCTAACCCTAGCCCGAACCCTAACCCTAACCCTTCCCCGAAGGCTGACCCTCACCCGTCCCCTAATCCTAACCCGTACGCTGACACTAACCCGCGCCCTCACACGTACGCTCCCCCTAAAGCGTTGTCGTACCCTCACCTGGACCCTAAACCGTCCCCGTCCCCTAACCCTAACCCTAGCCCCAACACTAACCCTAACCCTTCCCCGAAGCCTGACCCTCACCCGTCCCCTAATCCTAACCCGTACGCTGACACTAACCCGCGCCCTCACACGTACGCTCCCCCTAAAGCGTTGTCGTACCCTCACCTGGACCCTAAACCGTCCCCGTCCCCTAAACCTAACCCTAGCCCGAACCCTAACCCTAACCCTTCCCCGAAGCCTGACCCTCACCCGTCCCCTAATCCTAACCCGTACGCTGACACTAAGCCGCGCCCTCACACGTACGCTCCCCCTAAAGCGTTGTCGTACCCTCACCTGGACCCTAAACCGTCCCCGTCCCCTAACCCTAACACTAGCCCGAACCCTAACCCTAACCCTTCCCCGAAGCCTGACCCTCACCCGTCCCCTAATCCTAAGGCGTACGCGGACAATAACCCGCACCCTCACACGTACGCTCCCCCTAAAGCGTTGTCGTACCCTCACCTGGACCCTAAACCGTTCCCGTCCCCTAACCCTAACCCTAGCCCGAACCCTAACCCTAACCCTTGCCCGAAGCCTGACCCTCACCCGTCCCCTAATCCTAACCCGTACGCTGACACTAAGCCGCGCCCTCACACGTACGCTCCCCCTAAAGCGTTGTCGTACCCTCACCTGGACCCTAAACCGTCCCCGTCCCCTAACACTAACCCTAGCCCGAACCCTAACCCTAACCCTTCCCCGAAGCCTGACCCTCACCCGTCCCCTAATCCTAACCCGTACGCTGACACTAACCCGCGCCCTCACACGTACGCTCCCCCTAAAGCGTTGTCGTACCCTCACCTGGACCCTAAACCGTCCCCGTCCCCTAACCCTAACCCTAGCCCGAACCCTAACCCTAACCCTTCCCCGAAGGCTGACCCTCACCCGTCCCCTAATCCTAACCCGTACGCTGACACTAACCCGCGCCCTCACACGTACGCTCCCCCTAAAGCGTTGTCGTACCCTCACCTGGACCCTAAACCGTCCCCGTCCCCTAACCCTAACCCTAGCCCGAACCCTAACCCTAACCCTTCCCCGAAGCCTGACCCTCACCCGTCCCCTAATCCTGACCCGTACGCTGACACTAACCTGCGCCCTCACACGTACGCTCCCCCTAAAGCGTTGTCGTACCCTCACCTGGACCCTAAACCGTCCCCGTCCCCTAACCCTAACCCTAGCCCGAACCCTAAACCTAACACTTCCCTGAAGCCTGACCCTCCCGTCCCCTAATCCTAACCCGTACGCTGACACTAAGCCGCGCCCTCACACGTACGCTCCCCCTAAAGCGTAGTCGTACCCTCACCTGGACCCTAAACCGTCCCCGTCCCCTAACCCTAACCCTAGCCCGAACCCTACCCCTAACCCTTCCCCGAAGCCTGACCCTCACCCGTCCCCTAATCCTAACCCGTACGCTGACACTAAGCCGCGCGCTCACACGTACGCTCCCCCTAAAGCGTTGTCGTACCCTCACCTGGACCCTAAACCGTCCCCGTCCCCTAACCCTAACCCTAGCCCGAACCCTAACCCTAACCCTTCCCCGAAGCCTGACCCTCACCCGTCCCCTAATCCTAACCCGTACGCTGACACTAACCCGCGCCCTCACACGTACGCTCCCCCTAAAGCGTTGTCGTACCCTCACCTGGACCCTAAACCGTCCCCGTCCCCTAACCCTAACCCTAGCCCGAACCCTAACCCTAACCCTTCCCCGAAGGCTGACCCTCACCCGTCCCCTAATCCTAACCCGTACGCTGACACTAACCCGCGCCCTCACACGTACGCTCCCCCTAAAGCGTTGTCGTACCCTCACCTGGACCCTAAACCGTCCCCGTCCCCTAACCCTAACCCTAGCCCGAACCCTAACCCTAACCCTTCCCCGAAGGCTGACCCTCACCCGTCCCCTAATCCTAACCCGTACGCTGACACTAACCCGCGCCCTCACACGTACGCTCCCCCTAAAGCGTTGTCGTACCCTCACCTGGACCCTAAACCGTCCCCATCCCCTAACCCTAACCCTAGCCCGAACACTAACCCTAACCCTTCCCCGAAGCCTGACCCTCACCCGTCCCCTAATCTTAACCCGTACGCTGACACTAACCCGCGCCCTCACACGTACGCTCCCCCTAAAGCGTTGTCGTACCCTCACCTGGACCCTAAACCGTCCCCGTCCCCTAACCCTAACCCTAGCCCGAACCCTAACCCTAACCCTTCCCCGAAACCTGACCCTCACCCGTCCCCTAATCCTAACCCGTACGCTGACACTAAGCCGCGCCCTCACACGTACGCTCTCTGTAAAGCGTTGTCGTACCCTCACCTGGACCCTAAACCGTCCCCGTCCCCTAACCCTAACCCTAGCCCGAACCCTAACCCTAACCCTTCCCCGAAGCCTGACCCTCACCCGTCCCCTAATCCTAAGGCGTACACGGACAATAACCCGCGCCCTCACACGTACGCTCCCCCTAAAGCGTTGTCGTACCCTCACCTGGACCCTAAACCGTTCCCGTCCCCTAACCCTAACCCTAGCCCGAACCCTAACCCTAACCCTTCCCCGAAGCCTGACCCTCACCCGTCCCCTAATCCTAAGGCGTACGCGGACAATAACCCGCGCCCTCACACGTACGCTCCCCCTAAAGCGTTGTCGTACCCTCACCTGGACCCTAAACCGTTCCCGTCCCCTAACCCTAACCCTAGCCCGAACCCTAACCTTAACCCTTCCCCGAAGCCTGACCCTCACCCGTCCCCTAATCCTAACCCGTACGCTGACACTAACCTGCGCCCTCACACGTACGCTCCCCCTAAAGCGTTGTCGTACCCTCACCTGGACCCTAAACCGTCCCTGTCCCCTAACCCTAACCCTAGCCCGAACCCTAACCCTAACCCTTCCCCGAAGCCTGACCCTCACCCGTCCCCTAATCCTAACCCGTACGCTGACACTAACCCGCGCCCTCACACGTACGCTCCCCCTAAAGCGTTGTCGTACCCTCACCTGGACCCTAAACCGTCCCCGTCCCCTAACCCTAACCCTAGCCCGAACCCTAACCCTAACACTTCCCCGAAGCCTGACCCTCACACGTCCCCTAATCCTAACCCGTACGCTGACACTAAGCCGCGCCCTCACACGTACGCTCCCCCTAAAGCGTTGTCGTACCCTCACCTGGACCCTAAACCGTCCCCGTCCCCTAACCCTAACCCTAGCCCGAACCCTACCCCTAACCCTTCCCCGAAGCCTGACCCTCACCCGTCCCCTAATCCTAACCCGTACGCTGACACTAAGCCGAGCCCTCACACGTACGCTCCCCCTAAAGCGTTGTCGTACCCTCACCTGGACCCTAAACCGTCCCCGTCCCCTAACCCTAACCCTAGCCCGAACCCTAACCCTAACCCTTCCCCGAAGGCTGACCCTCACCCGTCCCCTAATCCTAACCCGTACGCTGACACTAACCCGCGCCCTCACACGTACGCTCCCCCTAAAGCGTTGTCGTACCCTCACCTGGACCCTAAACCGTCCCCGTCCCCTAACCCTAACCCTAGCCCGAACCCTAACCCTAACCCTTCCCCGAAGGCTGACCCTCACCCGTCCCCTAATCCTAACCCGTACGCTGACACTAACCCGCGCCCTCACACATACGCTCCCCCTAAAGCGTTGTCGTACCCTCACCTGGACCCTAAACCGTCCCCGTCCCCTAACCCTAACCCTAGCCCGAACCCTAACCCTAACCCTTCCCCGAAGCCTGACCCTCACCCGTCCCCTAATCCTAACCCGTACGCTGACACTAACCTGCGCCCTCACACGTACGCTCCCCCTAAAGCGTTGTCGTACCCTCACCTGGACCCTAAACCGTCCCTGTCCCCTAACCCTAACCCTAGCCCGAACCCTAACCCTAACCCTTCCCCGAAGCCTGACCCTCACCCGTCCCCTAATCCTAACCCGTACGCTGACACTAACCCGCGCCCTCACACGTACGCTCCCCCTAAAGCGTTGTCGTACCCTCACCTGGACCCTAAACCGTCCCCGTCCCCTAACCCTAACCCTAGCCCGAACCCTAACCCTAACACTTCCCCGAAGCCTGACCCTCACACGTCCCCTAATCCTAACCCGTACGCTGACACTAAGCCGCGCCCTCACACGTACGCTCCCCCTAAAGCGTTGTCGTACCCTCACCTGGACCCTAAACCGTCCCCGTCCCCTAACCCTAACCCTAGCCCGAACCCTAACCCTAACCCTTCCCCGAAGCCTGACCCTCACCCGTCCCCTAATCCTAACCCGTACGCTGACACTAACCTGCGCCCTCACACGTACGCTCCCCCTAGAGCGTTATCGTACCCTCACCTGGACCCTAAACCGTCCCCGTCACCTAACCCTAACCCTAGCCCGAACCTTAACCCTAACACTTCCCCGAAGCCTGACCCTCACCCGTCCCCTAATCCTAACCCGTACGCTGACACTAAGCCGCGCCCTCACACGTACGCTCCCCCTAAAGCGTTGTCGTACCCTCACCTGGACCCTAAACCGTCCCCGTCCCCTAACCCTAACCCTAGCCCGAACCCTAACCCTAACCCTTCCCCGAAGCCTGACCCTCACCCGTCCCCTAATCCTAACCCGTACGCTGACACTAACCCGCGCCCTCACACGTACGCTCCCCCTAAAGCGTTGTCGTACCCTCACCTGGACCCTAAACCGTTCCCGTCCCCTAACCCTAACCCTAGCCCGAACCCTAACCCTAACCCTTCCCCGAAGCCTGACCCTCACCCGTCCCCTAATCCTAAGGCGTACGCGGACAATAACCCGCGCCCTCACACGTACGCTCCTCCTAAAGCGTTGTCGTACCCTCACCTGGACCCTAAACCGTTCCCGTCCCCTAACCCTAACCCTAGCCCGAACCCTAACCTTAACCCTTCCCCGAAGCCTGACCCTCACCCGTCCCCTAATCCTAACCCGTACGCTGACACTAAGCCGCGCCCTCACACGTACGCTCCCCCTAAAGCGTTGTCGTACCCTCACCTGGACCCTAAACCGTCCCCGTCCCCTAACCCTAACCCTAGCCCGAACCCTACCCCTAACCCTTCCCCGAAGCTTGACCCTCACCCGTCCCCTAATCCTAACCCGTACGCTGACACTAAGCCGCGCCCTCACACGTACGCTCCCCCTAAAGCGTTGTCGTACCCTCACCTGGACCCTAAACCGTCCCCGTCCCCTAACCCTAACCCTAGCCCGAACCCTAACCCTAACCCTTCCCCGAAGCCTGACCCTCACCCGTCCCCTAATCCTAACCCGTACGCTGACACTAACCCGCGCCCTCACACGTACGCTCCCCCTAAAGCGTTGTCGTACCCTCACCTGGACCCTAAACCGTCCCCGTCCCCTAACCCTAACCCTAGCCCGAACCCTAACCCTAACCCTTCCCCGAAGGCTGACCCTCACCCGTCCCCTAATCCTAACCCGTACGCTGACACTAACCCGCGCCCTCACACGTACGCTCCCCCTAAAGCGTTGTCGTACCCTCACCTGGACCCTAAACCGTCCCCGTCCCCTAACCCTAACCCTAGCCCGAACCCTAACCCTAACCCTTCCCCGAAGCCTGACCCTCACCCGTCCCCTAATCCTAACCCGTACGCTGACACTAACCCGCGCCCTCACACGTACGCTCCCCCTAAAGCATTGTCGTACCCTCACCTGGACCCTAAACCGTCCCCGTCCCCTAACCCTAACCCTAGCCCGAACCCTAACCCTAACACTTCCCCGAAGCCTGACCCTCACCCGTCCCCTAATCCTAACCCGTACGCTGACACTAAGCCGCGCCCTCACACGTACGCTCCCCCTAAAGCGTTGTCGTACCCTCATCTGGACCCTAAACCGTCCCCGTCCCCTAACCCTAACCCTAGCCCGAACCCTAACCCTAACCCTTCCCCGAAGCCTGACCCTCACCCGTCCCCTAATCCTAACCCGTACGCTGACACTAACCTGCGCCCTCACACGTACGCTCCCCCTAAAGCGTTGTCGTACCCTCATCTGGACCCTAAACCGTCCCCGTCCCCTAACCCTAACCCTAGCCCGAACCCTAACCCTAACACTTCCCCGAAGCCTGACCCTCACCCGTCCCCTAATCCTAACCCGTACGCTGACACTAACCCGCGCCCTCACACGTACGCTCCCCCTAAAGCGTTGTCGTACCCTCACCTGGACCCTAAACCGTCCCCGTCCCCTAACCCTAACCCTAGCCCGAACCCTAACCCTAACCCTTCCCCGAAGCCTGACCCTCACCCGTCCCCTAATCCTAACCCGTACGCTGACACTAACCTGCGTCCTCACACGTACGCTCCCCCTAAAGCGTTGTCGTACCCTCACCTGGACCCTAAACCTTCCCCGTCCCCTAACCCTAACCCTAGCCCGAACCCTAACCCTAACCCTTCCCCGAAGCCTGACCCTCACCCGTCCCCTAATCCTAACCCGTACGCTGACACTAACCCGCGCCCTCACACGTACGCTCCCCCTAAAGCGTTGTCGTACCCTCACCTGGACCCTAAACCGTCCCCGTCCCCTAACCCTAACCCTAGCCCGAACCCTAACCCTAACCCTTCCCCGAAGGCTGACCCTCACCCGTCCCCTAATCCTAACCCGTACGCTGACACTAACCCGCGCCCTCACACGTACGCTCCCCCTAAAGCGTTGTCGTACCCTCACCTGGACCCTAAACCGTCCCCGTCCCCTAACCCTAACCCTAGCCCGAACCCTAACCCTAACCCTTCCCCGAAGCCTGACCCTCACCCGTCCCCTAATCCTAACCCGTACGCTGACACTAACCCGCGCCCTCACACGTACGCTCCCCCTAAAGCATTGTCGTACCCTCACCTGGACCCTAAACCGTCCCCGTCCCCTAACCCTAACCCTAGCCCGAACCCTAACCCTAACCCTTCCCCGAAGCCTGACCCTCACCCGTCCCCTAATCCTAACCCGTACGCTGACACTAACCCGCGCCCTCACACGTACGCTCCCCCTAAAGCGTTGTCGTACCCTCACCTGGACCCTAAACCGTCCCCGTCCCCTAACCCTAACCCTAGCCCGAACACTAACCCTAACACTTCCCCGAAGCCTGACCCTCACCCGTCCCCTAATCCTAACCCGTACGCTGACACTAACCTGCGCCCTCACACGTACGCTCCCCCTAAAGCGTTGTCGTACCCTCATCTGGACCCTAAACCGTCCCCGTCCCCTAACCCTAACCCTAGCCCGAACCCTAACCCTAACACTTCCCCGAAGCCTGACCCTCACCCGTCCCCTAATCCTAACCCGTACGCTGACACTAACCCGCGCCCTCACACGTACGCTCCCCCTAAAGCGTTGTCGTACCCTCACCTGGACCCTAAACCGTCCCCGTCCCCTAACCCTAACCCTAGCCCGAACCCTAACCCTAACCCTTCCCCGAAGCCTGACCCTCACCCGTCCCCTAATCCTAACCCGTACGCTGACACTAACCTGCGTCCTCACACGTACGCTCCCCCTAAAGCGTTGTCGTACCCTCACCTGGACCCTAAACCTTCCCCGTCCCCTAACCCTAACCCTAGCCCGAACCCTAACCCTAACCCTTCCCCGAAGCCTGACCCTCACCCGTCCCCTAATCCTAACCCGTACGCTGACACTAACCCGCGCCCTCAAACGTACGCTCCCCCTAAAGCGTTGTCGTACCCTCACCTGGACCCTAAACCGTCCCCGTCCCCTAACCCTAACCCTAGCCCGAACCCTAACCCTAACCCTTCCCCGAAGGCTGACCCTCACCCGTCCCCTAATCCTAACCCGTACGCTGACACTAACCCGCGCCCTCACACGTACGCTCCCCCTAAAGCGTTGTCGTACCCACACCTGGACCCTAAACCGTCCCCGTCCCCTAACCTTAACCCTAGCCCGAACCCTAACCCTAACCCTTCCCCGAAGCCTGACCCTCACCCGTCCCCTAATCCTAACCCGTACGCTGACACTAACCCGTGCCCTCACACGTACGCTCCCCCTAAAGCGTTGTCGTACCCTCACCTGGACCCTAAACCGTCCCCGTCCCCTAACCCTAACCCTAGCCCGAACACTAACCCTAACCCTTCCCCGAAGCCTGACCCTCACCCGTCCCCTAATCCTAACCCGTACGCTGACACTAACCCGCGCCCTCACACGTACGCTCCCCCTAAAGCGTTGTCGTACCCTCACCTGGACCCTAAACCGTCCCCGTCCCCTAACCCTAACCCTAGCCCGAACCCTAACCCTAACCCTTCCCCGAAGCCTGACCCTCACCCATCCCCTAATCCTAACCCGTACGCTGACACTAAACCGCGCCCTCACACGTACGCTCCCCCTAAAGCGTTGTCGTACCCTCACCTGGACCCTAAACCGTCCCCGTCCCCTAACCCTAACCCTAGCCCGAACCCTAACCCTAACCCTTCCCCGAAGCCTGACACTCACCCGTCCCCTAATCCTAAGGCGTACGCGGACAATAACCCGCGCCCTCACACGTACGCTCCCCCTAAAGCGTTGTCGTACCCTCACCTGGACCCTAAACCGTTCTCGTCCCCTAACCCTAACCCTAGCCCGAACCCTAACCCTAACCCTTCCCCGAAGCCTGACCCTCACCCGTCCCCTAATCCTAAGGCGTACGCGGACAATAACCCGCGCCCTCACACGTACGCTCCCCCTAAAGCGTTGTCGTACCCTCACCTGGACCCTAAACCGTTCCCGTCCCCTAACCCTAACCCTAGCCCGAACCCTAACCTTAACCCTTCCCCGAAGCCTGACCCTCACCCGTCCCCTAATCCTAACCCGTACGCTGACACTAACCCGCGCCCTCACACGTACGCTCCCCCTAAAGCGTTGTCGTACCCTCACCTGGACCCTAAACCGTCCCCGTCCCCTAACCCTAACCCTAGCCCGAACCCTACCCCTAACCCTTCCCCGAAGCCTGACCCTCACCCGTCCCCTAATCCTAACCCGTACGCTGACACTAACCCGCGCCCTCACACGTACGCTCCCCCTAAAGCGTTGTCGTACCCTCACCTGGACCCTAAACCGTCCCCGTCCCCTAACCCTAACCCTAGCCCGAACCCTAACCCTAACCCTTCCCCGAAGGCTGACCCTCACCCGTCCCCTAATCCTAACCCGTACGCTGACACTAACCCGCGCCCTCACACGTACGCTCCCCCTAAAGCGTTGTCGTACCCTCACCTGGACCCTAAACCGTCCCCGTCCCCTAACCCTAACCCTAGCCCGAACACTAACCCTAACCCTTCCCCGAAGGCTGACCCTCACCCGTCCCCTAATCCTAACCCGTACGCTGACACTAAGCCGCGCCCTCACACGTACGCTCCCCCTAAAGCGTTGTCGTACCCTCACCTGGACCCTAAACCGTCCCCGTCCCCTAACCCTAACCCTAGCCCGAACCCTAACCCTAACCCTTCCCCGAAGCCTGACCCTCACCCGTCCCCTAATCCTAACCCGTACGCTGACACTAAGCCGCGCCCTCACACGTACGCTCCCCCTAAAGCGTTGTCGTACCCTCACCTGGACCCTAAACCGTCCCCGTCCCCTAACCCTAACCCTAGCCCGAACCCTAACCCTAACCCTTCCCCGAAGCCTGACCCTCACCCGTCCCCTAATCCTAAGGCGTACGCGGACAATAACCCGCGCCCTCACACGTACGCTCCCCCTAAAGCGTTGTCGTACCCTCACCTGGACCCTAAACCGTTCCCGTCCCCTAACCCTAACCCTAGCCCGAACCCTATCCCTAACCCTTCCCCGAAGCCTGACCCTCACCCGTCCCCTAATCCTAAGGCGTACGCGGACAATAACCCGCGCCCTCACACGTACGCTCCCCCTAAAGCGTTGTCGTACCCTCACCTGGACCCTAAACCGTTCCCGTCCCCTAACACTAACCCTAGCCCGAACCCTAACCTTAACCCTTCCCCGAAGCCTGACCCTCACCCGTCCCCTAATCCTAACCCGTACGCTGACACTAAGCCGCGCCCTCACACGTACGCTCCCCCTAAAGCGTTGTCGTACCCTCACCTGGACCCTAAACCGTCCCCGTCCCCTAAACCTAACCCTAGCCCGAACCCTACCCCTAACCCTTCCCCGAAGCTTGACCCTCACCCGTCCCCTAATCTTAACCCGTACGCTGACACTAAGCCGCGCCCTCACACGTACGCTCCCCCTAAAGCGTTGTCGTACCCTCACCTGGACCCTAAACCGTCCCCGTCCCCTAACCCTAACCCTAGCCCGAACCCTAACCCTAACTCTTCCCCGAAGCCTGACCCTCACCCGTCCCCTAATCCTAACCCGTACGCTGACACTAACCCGCGCCCTCACACGTACGCTCCCCCTAAAGCGTTGTCGTACCCTCACCTGGACCCTAAACCGTCCCCGTCCCCTAACCCTAACCCTAGCCCGAACCCTAACCCTAACCCTTCCCCGAAGGCTGACCCTCACCCGTCCCCTAATCCTAACCCGTACGCTGACACTAACCCGCGCCCTCACACGTACGCTCCCCCTAAAGCGTTGTCGTACCCTCACCTGGACCCTAAACCGTCCCCGTCCCCTAACACTAACCCTAGCCCGAACCCTAACCCTAACCCTTCCCCGAAGCCTGACCCTCACCCGTCCCCTAATCCTGACCCGTACGCTGACACTAACCTGCGCCCTCACACGTACGCTCCCCCTAAAGCGTTGTCGTACCCTCACCTGGACCCTAAACCGTCCCCGTCCCCTAACCCTAACCCTAGCCCGAACCCTAAACCTAACACTTCCCTGAAGCCTGACCCTCACCCGTCCCCTAATCCTAACCCGTACGCTGACACTAAGCCGCGCCCTCACACGTACGCTCCCCCTAAAGCGTTGTCGTACCCTCACCTGGACCCTAAACCGTCCCCGTCCCCTAACCCTAACCCTAGCCCGAACCCTACCCCTAACCCTTCCCCGAAGCCTGACCCTCACCCGTCCCCTAATCCTAACCCGTACGCTGACACTAAGCCGCGCCCTCACACGTACGCTCCCCCTAAAGCGTTGTCGTACCCTCACCTGGACCCTAAACCGTCCCCGTCCCCTAACCCTAACCCTAGCCCGAACCCTAACCCTAACCCTTCCCCGAAGCCTGACCCTCACCCGTCCCCTAATCCTAACCCGTACGCTGACACTAACCCACCCCCTCACACGTACGCTCCCCCTAAAGCGTTGTCGTACCCTCACCTGGACCCTAAACCGTCCCCGTCCCCTAACCCTAACCCTAGCCCGAACCCTAACCCTAATCCTTCCCCGAAGGCTGACCCTCACCCGTCCCCTAATCCTAACCCGTACGCTGACACTAACCCGCGCCCTCACACGTACGCTCCCCCTAAAGCGTTGTCGTACCCTCACCTGGACCCTAAACCGTCCCCGTCCCCTAACCCTAACCCTAGCCCGAACCCTAACCCTAACCTTCCCCGAAGCCTGACCCTCACCCATCCCCTAATCCTAACCCGTACGCTGACACTAAGCCGCGCCCTCACACGTACGCTCCCCCTAAAGCGTTGTCGTACCCTCACCTGGACCCTAAACCGTCCCCGTCCCCTAACCCTAACCCTAGCCCGAACCCTAACCCTAACCCTTCCCCGAAGCCTGACACTCACCCGTCCCCTAATCCTAAGGCGTACGCGGACAATAACCCGCGCCCTCACACGTACGCTCCCCCTAAAGCGTTGTCGTACCCTCACCTGGACCCTAAACCGTTCTCGTCCCCTAACCCTAACCCTAGCCCGAACCCTAACCCTAACCCTTCCCCGAAGCCTGACCCTCACCCGTCCCCTAATCCTAAGGCGTACGCGGACAATAACGCGCGCCCTCACACGTACGCTCCCCCTAAAGCGTTGTCGTACCCTCACCTGGACCCTAAACCGTTCCCGTCCCCTAACCCTAACCCTAGCCCGAACCCTAACCTTAACCCTTCCCCGAAGCCTGACCCTCACCCGTCCCCTAATCCTAACCCGTACGCTGACACTAACCCGCGCCCTCACACGTACGCTCCCCCTAAAGCGTTGTCGTACCCTCACCTGGACCCTAAACCGTCCCCGTCCCCTAACCCTAACCCTAGCCCGAACCCTACCCCTAACCCTTCCCCGAAGCCTGACCCTCACCCGTCCCCTAATCCTAACCCGTACGCTGACACTAACCCGCGCCCTCACACGTAAGCTCCCCCTAAAGCGTTGTCGTACCCTCACCTGGACCCTAAACCTTCCCCGTCCCCTAACCCTAACCCTAGCCCGAACCCTAACCCTAACCCTTCCCCGAAGGCTGACCCTCACCCGTCCCCTAATCCTAACCCGTACGCTGACACTAACCCGCGCCCTCACACGTACGCTCCCCCTAAAGCGTTGTCGTACCCTCACCTGGACCCTAAACCGTCCCCGTCCCCTAACCCTAACCCTAGCCCGAACACTAACCCTAACCCTTCCCCGAAGCCTGACCCTCACCCGTCCCCTAATCCTAACCCGTACGCTGACACTAACCCACGCCCTCACACGTACGCTCCCCCTAAAGCGTTGTCGTACCCTCACCTGGACCCTAAACCGTCCCCGTCCCCTAACCCTAACCCTAGCCCGAACCCTAACCCTAACCCTTCCCCGAAGCCTGACCCTCACCCGTCCCCTAATCCTAACCCGTACGCTGACACTAAGCCGCGCCCTCACACGTACGCTCCCCCTAAAGCGTTGTCGTACCCTCACCTGGACCCTAAACCGTCCCCGTCCCCTAACCCTAACCCTAGCCCGAACCCTAACCCTAACCCTTCCCCGAAGCCTGACCCTCACCCGTCCCCTAATCCTAAGGCGTACGCGGACAATAACCCGCGCCCTCACACGTACGCTCCCCCTAAAGCGTTGTCGTACCCTCACCTGGACCCTAAACCGTTCCCGTCCCCTAACCCTAACCCTAGCCCGAACCCTATCCCTAACCCTTCCCCGAAGCCTGACCCTCACCCGTCCCCTAATCCTAAGGCGTACGCGGACAATAACCCGCGCCCTCACACGTACGCTCCCCCTAAAGCGTTGTCGTACCCTCACCTGGACCCTAAACCGTTCCCGGCCCCTAACCCTAACCCTAGCCCGAACCCTAACCTTAACCCTTCCCCGAAGCCTGACCCTCACCCGTCCCCTAATCCTAACCCGTACGCTGACACTAACCCGCGCCCTCACACGTACGCTCCCCCTAAAGCGTTGTCGTACCCTCACCTGGACCCTAAACCGTCCCCGTCCCCTAACCCTAACCCTAGCCCGAACCCTACCCCTAACCCTTCCCCGAAGCTTGATCCTCACCCGTCCCCTAATCCTAACCCGTACGCTGACACTAAGCCGCGCCCTCACACGTACGCTCCCCCTAAAGCGTTGTCGTACCCTCACCTGGACCCTAAACCGTCCCCGTCCCCTAACCCTAACCCTAGCCCGAACCCTAACCCTAACTCTTCCCCGAAGCCTGACCCTCACCCGTCCCCTAATCCTAACCCGTACGCTGACACTAACCCGCGCCCTCACACGTACGCTCCCCCTAAAGCGTTGTCGTACCCTCACCTGGACCCTAAACCGTCCCCGTCCCCTAACCCTAACCCTAGCCCGAACCCTAACCCTAACCCTTCCCCGAAGGCTGACCCTCACCCGTCCCCTAATCCTAACCCGTACGCTGACACTAACCCGCGCCCTCACACGTACGCTCCCCCTAAAGCGTTGTCGTACCCTCACCTGGACCCTAAACCGTCCCCGTCCCCTAACCCTAACCCTAGCCCGAACCCTAACCCTAACCCTTCCCCGAAGCCTGACCCTCACCCGTCCCCTAATCCTGACCCGTACGCTGACACTAACCTGCGCCCTCACACGTACGCTCCCCCTAAAGCGTTGTCGTACCCTCACCTGGACCCTAAACCGTCCCCGTCCCCTAACCCTAACCCTAGCCCGAACCCTAAACCTAACACTTCCCTGAAGCCTGACCCTCACCCGTCCCCTAATCCTAACCCGTACGCTGACACTAAGCCGCGCCCTCACACGTACGCTCCCCCTAAAGCGTTGTCGTACCCTCACCTGGACCCTAAACCGTCCCCGTCCCCTAACCCTAACCCTAGCCCGAACCCTACCCCTAACCCTTCCCCGAAGCCTGACCCTCACCCGTCCCCTAATCCTAACCCGTACGCTGACACTAAGCCGCGCCCTCACACGTACGCTCCCCCTAAAGCGTTGTCGTACCCTCACCTGGACCCTAAACCGTCCCCGTCCCCTAACCCTAACCCTAGCCCGAACCCTAACCCTAACCCTTCCCCGAAGCCTGACCCTCACCCGTCCCCTAATCCTAACCCGTACGCTGACACTAACCCGCGCCCTCACACGTACGCTCCCCCTAAAGCGTTGTCGTACCCTCACCTGGACCCTAAACCGTCCCCGTCCCCTAACCCTAACCCTAGCCCGAAACCTAACCCTAACCCTTCCCCGAAGGCTGACCCGCACCCGTCCCCTAATCCTAACCCGTACGCTGACACTAACCCGCGCCCTCACACGTACGCTCCCCCTAAAGCGTTGTCGTACCCTCACCTGGACCCTAAACCGTCCCCGTCCCCTAACCCTAACCCTAGCCCGAACCCTAACCCTAACCCTTCCCCGAAGGCTGACCCTCACCCGTCCCCTAATCCTAACCCGTACGCTGACACTAACCCGCGCCCTCACACGTACGCTCCCCCTAAAGCGTTGTCGTACCCTCACCTGGACCCTAAACCGTCCCCGTCCCCTAACCCTAACCCTAGCCCGAACACTAACCCTAACCCTTCCCCGAAGCCTGACCCTCACCCGTCCCCTAATCCTAACCCGTACGCTGACACTAACCCGCGCCCTCACACATACGCTCCCCCTAAAGCGTTGTCGTACCCTCACCTGGACCCTAAACCGTCCCCGTCCCCTAACCCTAACCCTAGCCCGAACCCTAACCCTAACCCTTCCCCGAAGCCTGACCCTCACCCGTCCCCTAATCCTAACCCGTACGCTGACACTAAGCCGCGCCCTCACACGTACGCTCTCCCTAAAGCGTTGTCGTACCCTCACCTGGACCCTAAACCGTCCCCGTCCCCTAACCCTAACCCTAGCCCGAACCCTAACCCTAACCCTTCCCCGAAGCCTGACCCTCACCCGTCCCCTAATCCTAAGGCGTACACGGACAATAACCCGCGCCCTCACACGTACGCTCCCCCTAAAGCGTTGTCGTACCCTCACCTGGACCCTAAACCGTTCCCGTCCCCTAACCCTAACCCTAGCCCGAACCCTAACCCTAACCCTTCCCCGAAGCCTGACCCTCACCCGTCCCCTAATCCTAAGGCGTACGCGGACAATAACCCGCGCCCTCACACGTACGCTCCCCCTAAAGCGTTGTCGTACCCTCACCTGGACCCTAAACCGTTCCCGTCCCCTAACCCTAACCCTAGCCCGAACCCTAACCTTAACCCTTCCCCGAAGCCTGACCCTCACCCGTCCCCTAATCCTAACCCGTACGCTGACACTAACCCGCGCCCTCACACGTACGCTCCCCCTAAAGCGTTGTCGTACCCTCACCTGGACCGTAAACCGTCCCCGTCCCCTAACCCTAACCCTAGCCCGAACCCTAACCCTAACACTTCCCCGAAGCCTGACCCTCACCCGTCCCCTAATCCTAACCCGTACGCTGACACTAACCCGCGCCCTCACACGTACGCTCCCCCTAAAGCGTTGTCGTACCCTCACCTGGACCCTAAACCGTTCCCGTCCCCTAACCCTAACCCTAGCCCGAACCCTAACCTTAACCCTTCCCCGAAGCCTGACCCTCACCCGTCCCCTAATCCTAAACCGTACGCTGACACTAAGCCGCGCCCTCACACGTACGCTCCCCCTAAAGCGTTGTCGTACCCTCACCTGGACCCTAAACCGTCCCCGTCCCCTAACCCTAACCCTAGCCCGAACCCTACCCCTAACCCTTCCCCGAAGCTTGACCCTCACCCGTCCCCTAATCCTAACCCGTACGCTGACACTAAGCCGCGCCCTCACACGTACGCTCCCCCTAAAGCGTTGTCGTACCCTCACCTGGACCCTAAACCGTCCCCGTCCCCTAACCCTAACCCTAGCCCGAACCCTAACCCTAACCCTTCCCCGAAGCCTGACCCTCACCCGTCCCCTAATCCTAACCCGTACGCTGACACTAACCCGCGCCCTCACACGTACGCTCCCCCTAAAGCGTTGTCGTACCCTCACCTGGACCCTAAACCGTCCCCGTCCCCTAACCCTAACCCTAGCCCGAACCCTAACCCTAACCCTTCCCCGAAGGCTGACCCTCACCCGTCCCCTAATCCTAACCCGTACGCTGACACTAACCCGCGCCCTCACACGTACGCTCCCCCTAAAGCGTTGTCGTACCCTCACCTGGACCCTAAACCGTCCCCGTCCCCTAACCCTAACCCTAGCCCGAACCCTAACCCTAACCCTTCCCCGAAGCCTGACCCTCACCCGTCCCCTAATCCTGACCCGTACGCTGACACTAACCTGCGCCCTCACACGTACGCTCCCCCTAAAGCGTTGTCGTACCCTCACCTGGACCCTAAACCGTCCCCTAACCCTAACCCTAACCCTAGCCCGAACCCTAAACCTAACACTTCCCTGAAGCCTGACCCTCACCCGTCCCCTAATCCTAACCCGTACGCTGACACTAAGCCGCGCCCTCACACGTACGCTCCCCCTAAAGCGTTGTCGTACCCTCACCTGGACCCTAAACCGTCCCCGTCCCCTAACCCTAACCCTAGCCCGAACCCTACCCCTAACCCTTCCCCGAAGCCTGACCCTCACCCGTCCCCTAATCCTAACCCGTACGCTGACACTAAGCCGCGCCCTCACACGTACGCTCCCCCTAAAGCGTTGTCGTACCCTCACCTGGACCCTAAACCGTCCCCGTCCCCTAACCCTAACCCTAGCCCGAACCCTACCCCTAACCCTTCCCCGAAGCCTGACCCTCACCCGTCCCCTAATCCTAACCCGTACGCTGACACTAAGCCGCGCCCTCACACGTACGCTCCCCCTAAAGCGTTGTCGTACCCTCACCTGGACCCTAAACCGTCCCCGTCCCCTAACCCTAACCCTAGCCCGAACCCTAACCCTAACCCTTCCCCGAAGCCTGACCCTCACCCGTCCCCTAATCCTAACCCGTACGCTGACACTAACCCGCGCCCTCACACGTACGCTCCCGCTAAAGCGTTGTCGTACCCTCACCTGGACCCTAAACCGTCCCCGTCCCCTAACCCTAACCCTAGCCCGAAACCTAACCCTAACCCTTCCCCGAAGGCTGACCCGCACCCGTCCCCTAATCCTAACCCGTACGCTGACACTAACCCGCGCCCTCACACGTACGCTCCCCCTAAAGCGTTGTCGTACCCTCACCTGGACCCTAAACCGTCCCCGTCCCCTAACCCTAACCCTAGCCCGAACCCTAACCCTAACCCTTCCCCGAAGGCTGACCCTCACCCGTCCCCTAATCCTAACCCGTACGCTGACACTAACCCGCGCCCTCACACGTACGCTCCCCCTAAAGCGTTGTCGTACCCTCACCTGGACCCTAAACCGTCCCCGTCCCCTAACCCTAACCCTAGCCCGAACACTAACCCTAACCCTTCCCCGAAGCCTGACCCTCACCCGTCCCCTAATCCTAACCCGTACGCTGACACTAACCCGCGCCCTCACACATATGCTCCCCCTAAAGCGTTGTCGTACCCTCACCTGGACCCTAAACCGTCCCCGTCCCCTAACCCTAACCCTAGCCCGAACCCTAACCCTAACCCTTCCCCGAAGCCTGACCCTCACCCGTCCCCTAATCCTAACCCGTACGCTGACACTAAGCCGCGCCATCACACGTACGCTCTCCCTAAAGCGTTGTCGTACCCTCACCTGGACCCTAAACCGTCCCCGTCCCCTAACCCTAACCCTAGCCCGAACCCTAACCCTAACCCTTCCCCGAAGCCTGACCCTCACCCGTCCCCTAATCCTAAGGCGTACACGGACAATAACCCGCGCCCTCACACGTACGCTCCCCCTAAAGCGTTGTCGTACCCTCACCTGGACCCTAAACCGTTCCCGTCCCCTAACCCTAACCCTAGCCCGAACCCTAACCCTAACCCTTCCCCGAAGCCTGACCCTCACCCGTCCCCTAATCCTAAGGCGTACGCGGACAATAACCCGCGCCCTCACACGTACGCTCCCCCTAAAGCGTTGTCGTACCCTCACCTGGACCCTAAACCGTTCCCGTCCCCTAACCCTAACCCTAGCCCGAACCCTAACCTTAACCCTTCCCCGAAGCCTGACCCTCACCCGTCCCCTAATCCTAACCCGTACGCTGACACTAACCCGCGCCCTCACACGTACGCTCCCCCTAAAGCGTTGTCGTACCCTCACCTGGACCGTAAACCGTCCCCGTCCCCTAACCCTAACCCTAGCCCGAACCCTAACCCTAACACTTCCCCGAAGCCTAACCCTCACCCGTCCCCTAATCCTAACCCGTACGCTGACACTAACCCACGCCCTCACACGTACGCTCCCCCTAAAGCGTTGTCGTACCCTCACCTGGACCCTAAACCGTTCCCGTCCCCTAACCCTAACCCTAGCCCGAACCCTAACCTTAACCCTTCCCCGAAGCCTGACCCTCACCCGTCCCCTAATCCTAAACCGTACGCTGACACTAAGCCGCGCCCTCACACGTACGCTCCCCCTAAAGCGTTGTCGTACCCTCACCTGGACCCTAAACCGTCCCCGTCCCCTAACCCTAACCCTAGCCCGAACCCTACCCCTAACCCTTCCCCGAAGCTTGACCCTCACCCGTCCCCTAATCCTAACCCGTACGCTGACACTAAGCCGCGCCCTCACACGTACGCTCCCCCTAAAGCGTTGTCGTACCCTCACCTGGACCCTAAACCGTCCCCGTCCCCTAACCCTAACCCTAGCCCGAACCCTAACCCTAACCCTTCCCCGAAGCCTGACCCTCACCCGTCCCCTAATCCTAACCCGTACGCTGACACTAACCCGCGCCCTCACACGTACGCTCCCCCTAAAGCGTTGTCGTACCCTCACCTGGACCCTAAACCGTCCCCGTCCCCTAACCCTAACCCTAGCCCGAACCCTAACCCTAACCCTTCCCCGAAGGCTGACCCTCACCCGTCCCCTAATCCTAACCCGTACGCTGACACTAACCCGCGCCCTCACACGTACGCTCCCCCTAAAGCGTTGTCGTACCCTCACCTGGACCCTAAACCGTCCCCGTCCCCTAACCCTAACCCTAGCCCGAACCCTAACCCTAACCCTTCCCCGAAGCCTGACCCTCACCCGTCCCCTAATCCTGACCCGTACGCTGACACTAACCTGCGCCCTCACACGTACGCTCCCCCTAAAGCGTTGTCGTACCCTCACCTGGACCCTAAACCGTCCCCGTCCCCTAACCCTAACCCTAGCCCGAACCCTAAACCTAACACTTCCCTGAAGCCTGACCCTCACCCGTCCCCTAATCCTAACCCGTACGCTGACACTAAGCCGCGCCCTCACACGTACGCTCCCCCTAAAGCGTTGTCGTACCCTCACCTGGACCCTAAACCGTCCCCGTCCCCTAACCCTAACCCTAGCCCGAACCCTACCCCTAACCCTTCCCCGAAGCCTGACCCTCACCCGTCCCCTAATCCTAACCCGTACGCTGACACTAAGCCGCGCCCTCACACGTACGCTCCCCCTAAAGCGTTGTCGTACCCTCACCTGGACCCTAAACCGTCCCCGTCCCCTAACCCTAACCCTAGCCCGAACCCTAACCCTAACCCTTCCCCGAAGCCTGACCCTCACCCGTCCCCTAATCCTAACCCGTACGCTGACACTAACCCGCGCCCTCACACGTACGCTCCCCCTAAAGCGTTGTCGTACCCTCACCTGGACCCTAAACCGTCCCCGTCCCCTAACCCTAACCCTAGCCCGAACCCTAACCCTAACCCTTCCCCGAAGGCTGACCCTCACCCGTCCCCTAATCCTAACCCGTACGCTGACACTAACCCGCGCCCTCACACGTACGCTCCCCCTAAAGCGTTGTCGTACCCTCACCTGGACCCTAAACCGTCCCCGTCCCCTAACCCTAACCCTAGCCCGAACCCTAACCCTAACCCTTCCCCGAAGGCTGACCCTCACCCGTCCCCTAATCCTAACCCGTACGCTGACACTAACCCGCGCCCTCACACGTACGCTCCCCCTAAAGCGTTGTCGTACCCTCACCTGGACCCTAAACCGTCCCCGTCCCCTAACCCTAACCCTAGCCCGAACACTAACCCTAACCTTTCCCCGAAGCCTGACCCTCACCCGTCCCCTAATCCTAACCCGTACGCTGACACTAACCCGCGCCCTCACACGTACGCTCCCCCTAAAGCGTTGTCGTACCCTCACCTGGACCCTAAACCGTCCCCGTCCCCTAACCCTAACCCTAGCCCGAACCCTAACCCTAACCCTTCCCCGAAGCCTGACCCTCACCCGTCCCCTAATCCTAACCCGTACGCTGACACTTAGCCGCGCCCTCACACGTACGCTCTCCCTAAAGCGTTGTCGTACCCTCACCTGGACCCTAAACCGTCCCCGTCCCCTAACCCTAACCCTAGCCCGAACCCTAACCCTAACCCTTCCCCGAAGCCTGACCCTCACCCGTCCCCTAATCCTAAGGCGTACACGGACAATAACCCGCGCCCTCACACGTACGCTCCCCCTAAAGCGTTGTCGTACCCTCACCTGGACCCTAAACCGTTCCCGTCCCCTAACCCTAACCCTAGCCCGAACCCTAACCCTAACCCTTCCCCGAAGCCTGACCCTCACCCGTCCCCTAATCCTAAGGCGTACGCGGACAATAACCCGCGCCCTCACACGTACGCTCCCCCTAAAGCGTTGTCGTACCCTCACCTGGACCCTAAACCGTTCCCGTCCCCTAACCCTAACCCTAGCCCGAACCCTAACCTTAACCCTTCCCCGAAGCCTGACCCTCACCCGTCCCCTAATCCTAACCCGTACGCTGACACTAACCCGCGCCCTCACACGTACGCTCCCCCTAAAGCGTAGTCGTACCCTCACCTGGACCGTAAACCGTCCCCGTCCCCTAACCCTAACCCTAGCCCGAACCCTAACCCTAACACTTCCCCGAAGCCTGACCCTCACCCGTCCCCTAATCCTAACCCGTACGCTGACACTAACCCGCGCCCTCACACGTACGCTCCCCCTAAAGCGTTGTCGTACCCTCACCTGGACCCTAAACCGTTCCCGTCCCCTAACCCTAACCCTAGCCCGAACCCTAACCTTAACCCTTCCCCGAAGCCTGACCCTCACCCGTCCCCTAATCCTAAACCGTACGCTGACACTAAGCCGCGCCCTCACACGTACGCTCCCCCTAAAGCGTTGTCGTACCCTCACCTGGACCCTAAACCGTCCCCGTCCCCTAACCCTAACCCTAGCCCGAACCCTAACCCTAACCCTTCCCCGAAACCTGACCCTCACCCGTCCCCTAATCCTAACCCGTACGCGGACACTAACCCGCGCCCTCACACGTACGCGCCCCCTAAAGCGTTGTCGTACCCTCACCTGGACCCTAAACCGTCCCCGTCCCCTAACCCTAACCCTAGCACGAACCCTAACCCTAACCCTTCCCCGAAGGCTGACCCTCACCCGTCCCCTAATCCTAACCCGTACGCTGACACTAACCCGCGCCCTCACACGAACGCTCCCCCTAAAGCGTTGTCGTACCCTCACCTGGACCCTAAACCGTCCCCGTCCCCTAACCCTAACCCTAGCCCGAACCCTAACCCTAAAACTTCCCCGAAGCCTGACCCTCACCCGTCCCCTAATCCTGACCCGTACGCTGACACTAACCTGCGCCCTCACACGTACGCTCCCCCTAAAGCGTTGTCGTACCCTCACCTGGACCCTAAACCTTCCCCGTCCCCTAACCCTAACCCTAGCCCGAACCCTAAACCTAACACTTCCCCGAAGCCTGACCCTCACCCGTCCCCTAATCCTAACCCGTACGCTGACACTAAGCCGCGCCCTCACACGTACGCTCCCCCTAAAGCGTTGTCGTACCCTCACCTGGACCCTAAACCGTCCCCGTCCCCTAACCCTAACCCTAGCCCGAACCCTACCCCTAACCCTTCCCCGAAGCCTGACCCTCACCCGTCCCCTAATCCTAACCCGTACGCTGACACTAAGCCGCGCCCTCACACGTACGCTCCCCCTAAAGCGTTGTCGTACCCTCACCTGGACCCTAAACCGTCCCCGTCCCCTAACCCTAACCCTAGCCCGAACCCTAACCCTAACCCTTCCCCGAAGGCTGACCCTCACCCGTCCCCTAATCCTAACCCGTACGCTGACACTAACCCGCGCCCTCACACGTACGCTCCCCCTAAAGCGTTGTCGTACCCTCACCTGGACCCTAAACCGTCCCCGTCCCCTAACCTTAACCCTAGCCCGAACCCTAACCCTAACCCTTCCCCGAAGCCTGAACCTCACCCGTCCCCTAATCCTAACCCGTACGCTGACACTAACCCGCGCCCTCACACGTACGCTCCCCCTAAAGCGTTGTCGTACCCTCACCTGGACCCTAAACCGTCCCCGTCCCCTAACCCTAACCCTAGCCCGAACCCTAACCCTAACCCTTCCCCGAAGGCTGACCCTCACCCGTCCCCTAATCCTAACCCGTACGCTGACACTAACCCGCGCCCTCACACGTACGCTCCCCCTAAAGCGTTGTCATACCCTCACCTGGACCCTAAACCGTCCCCGTCCCCTAACCCTAACCCTAGCCCGAACCCTAACCCTAACCCTTCCCCGAAGCCTGACCCTCACCCGTCCCCTAATCCTAACCCGTACGCTGACACTAACCTGCGCCCTCACACGTACGCTCCACCTAAAGCGTTGTCGTACCCTCACCTGGACCCTAAACCGTCCCCGTCCCCTAACCCTAACCCTAGCCCGAACCCTAACCCTAACCCTTCCCTAAGCCTGACCCTCACCCGTCCCCTAATCCTAACCCGTACGCTGACACTAACCCGCGCCCTCACACGTACGCTCCCCCTAAAGCATTGTCGTACCCTCACCTGGACCCTAAACCGTCCCCGTCCCCTAACCCTAACCCTAGGCCGAACCCTAACCCTAACACTTCCCCGAAGCCTGACCCTCACCCGTCCCCTAATCCTAACCCGTACGCTGACACTAAGCCGCGCCCTCACACGTACGCTCCCCCTAAAGCGTTGTCGTACCCTCACCTGGACCCTAAACCGTCCCCGTCCCCTAACCCTAACCCTAGCCCGAACCCTAACCCTAACCCTTCCCCGAAGCCTGACCCTCACCCGTCCCCTAATCCTAACCCGTACGCTGACACTAACCTGCGCCCTCACACGTACGCTCCCCCTAAAGCGTTGTCGTACCCTCACCTGGACCCTAAACCGTCCCCGTCCCCTAACCCTAACCCTAGCCCGAACCCTAACCCTAACACTTCCCCGAAGCCTGACCCTCACCCGTCCCCTAATCCTAACCCGTACGCTGACACTAAGCCGCGCCCTCACACGTACGCTCCCCCTAAAGCGTTGTCGTACCCTCACCTGGACCCTAAACCGTCCCCGTCCCCTAACCCTAACCCTAGCCCGAACCCTAACCCTAACCCTTCCCCGAAGCCTGACCCTCACCCGTCCCCTAATCCTAACCCGTACGCTGACACTAACCTGCGCCCTCACACGTACGCTCCCCCTAAAGCGTTGTCGTACCCTCACCTGGACCCTAAACCGTCCCCGTCCCCTAACCCTAACCCTAGCCCGAACCCTAACCCTAACACTTCCCCGAAGCCTGACCCTCACCCGTCCCCTAATCCTAACCCGTACGCTGACACTAACCCGCGCCCTCACACGTACGCTCCCCCTAAAGCGTTGTCGTACCCTCACCTGGACCCTAAACCGTCCCCGTCCCCTAACCCTAACCCTAGCCCGAACCCTAACCCTAACCCTTCCCCGAAGCCTGACCCTCACCCGTCCCCTAATCCTAACCCGTACGCTGACACTAACCTGCGCCCTCACACGTACGCTCCCCCTAAAGCGTTGTCGTACCCTCACCTGGACCCTAAACCGTCCCCGTCCCCTAACCCTAACCCTAGCCCGAACCCTAACCCTAACCCTTCCCCGAAGCCTGACCCTCACCCGTCCCCTAATCCTAACCCGTACTTTGACACTAACCCGTGCCCTCACACGTACGCTCCCCCTAAAGCGTTGTCGTACCCTCACCTGGACCATAAACCGTCCCCGTCCCCTAAACCGTCCCCGTCCCCTAACCCTAACCCTAGCCCGAACCCTAAACCTAACACTTCCCCGAAGGCTGACCCTCACCCGTCCCCTAATCCTAACCTGTACGCTGACACTAACCTGCGCCCTCACACGTACGCTCCCCCTAAAGCGTTGTCGTACCCTCACCTGGACCCTAAACCGTCCCCGTCCCCTAACCTTAACCCTAGCCCGAACCCTAACCCTAACCCTTCCCCGAAGCCTGACCCTCACCCGTCCCCTAATCCTAACCCGTACGCTGACACTAACCCGCGCCCTCACACGTACGCTCCCCCTAAAGCGTTGTCGTACCCTCACCTGGACCCTAAACCGTCCCCGTCCCCTAACCCTAACCCTAGCCCGAACCCTAACCCTAACCCTTCCCCGAAGGCTGACCCTCACCCGTCCCCTAATCCTAACCCGTACGCTGACACTAACCCGTGCCCTCACACGTACGCTCCCCCTAAAGCGTTGTCGTACCCTCACCTGGACCCTAAACCGTCCCCGTCCCCTAACCCTAACCCTAGCCCGAACACTAACCCTAACCCTTCCCCGAAGCCTGACCCTCACCCGTCCCCTAATCCTAACCCGTACGCTGA
This sequence comes from Globicephala melas, assembly GCF_963455315.2. Lineage (NCBI taxonomy): Eukaryota > Metazoa > Chordata > Mammalia > Artiodactyla > Delphinidae > Globicephala > Globicephala melas. The sequence continues at coordinate 90,617,402 of NC_083325.1, read as the reverse complement.
CACTAACCTGCGCCCTCACATGTACGCTCCCCCTAAAGCGTTGTCGTACCCTCACCTGGACCCTAAACCGTCCCCGTCCCCTAACCCTAACCCTAGCCCGAACCCTAACCCTAACCCTTCCCCGAAGCCTGACCCTCACCCGTCCCCTAATCCTAACCCGTACTTTGACACTAACCCGCGCCCTCACACGTACGCTCCCCCTAAAGCGTTGTCGTACCCTCACCTGGACCCTAAACCGTCCCCGTCCCCTAACCCTAACCCTAGCCCGAACCCTAACCCTAACCCTTCCCCGAAGGCTGACCCTCACCCGTCCCCTAATCCTAACCCGTACGCTGACACTAACCTGCGCCCTCACACGTACGCTCCCCCTAAAGCGTTGTCGTACCCTCACCTGGACCCTAAACCGTCCCCGTCCCCTAACCTTAACCCTAGCCCGAACCCTAACCCTAACCCTTCCCCGAAGGCTGACCCTCACCCGTCCCCTAATCCTAACCCGTACGCTGACACTAACCCGCGCCCTCACACGTACGCTCCCCCTAAAGCGTTGTCGTACCCTCACCTGGACCCTAAACCGTCCCCGTCCCCTAACCCTAACCCTAGCCCGAACCCTAACCCTAACCCTTCCCCGAAGCCTGACCCTCACCCGTCCCCTAATCCTAACCCGTACGCTGACACTAAGCCGCGCCCTCACACGTACGCTCCCCCTAAAGCGTTGTCGTACCCTCACCTGGACCCTAAACCGTCCCCGTCCCCTAACCCTAACCCTAGCCCGAACCCTAACCCTAACCCTTCCCCGAAGCCTGACCCTCACCCGTCCCCTAATCCTAAGGCGTACGCGGACAATAACCCGCGCCCTCACACGTACGCTCCCCCTAAAGCGTTGTCGTACCCTCACCTGGACCCTAAACCGTTCCCGTCCCCTAACCCTAACCCTAGACCGAACCCTAACCTTAACCCTTCCCCGAAGCCTGACCCTCACCCGTCCCCAATCCTAACCCGTACGCTGACACTAACCCGCGCCCTCACACGTACGCTCACCCTAAAGCGTTGTCGTACCCTCACCTGGACCCTAAACCGTCCCCGTCCCCTAACCCTAACCCTAGCCCGAACCCTAACCCTAACCCTTCCCGGAAGCTTGACCCTCACCCGTCCCCTAATCCTAACCCGTACGCTGACACTAAGCCGCGCCCTCACACGTACGCTCCCCTAAAGCGTTGTCGTACCCTCACCTGGACCCTAAACCGTCCCCGTCCCCTAACCCTAACCCTAGCCCGAACCCTAACCCTAACCCTTCCCCGAAGCCTGACCCTCACCCGTCCCCTAATCCTAACCCGTACGCTGACACTAACCCGCGCCCTCACACGTACGCTCCCCGTAAAGCGTTGTCGTACACTCACCTGGACCCTAAACCGTCCCCGTCCCCTAACCCTAACCCTAGCCCGAACCCTAACCCTAACCCTTCCCCGAAGGCTGACCCTCACCCGTCCCCTAATCCTAACCCGTACGCTGACACTAACCCGCGCCCTCACACGTACGCTCCCCCTAAAGCGTTGTCGTACCCTCACCTGGACCCTAAACCGTCCCCGTCCCCTAACCCTAACCCTAGCCCGAACCCTAACCCTAACCCTTCCCCGAAGCCTGACCCTCACCCGTCCCCTAATCCTAACCCGTACGCTGACACTAACCTGCGCCCTCACACGTACGCTCCCCCTAAAGCGTTGTCGTACCCTCACCTGGACTCTAAAACGTCCCCGTCCCCTAACCCTAACCCTAGCCCGAACCCTAAACCTAACACTTCCCCGAAGCCTGACCCTCACCCGTCCCCTAATCCTAACCCGTACGCTGACACTAAGCCGCGCCCTCACACGTACGCTCCCCCTAAAGCGTTGTCGTACCCTCACCTGGACCCTAAACCGTCCCCGTCCCCTAACCCTAACCCTAGCCCGAACCCTAACCCTAACCCTTCCCCGAAGCCTGACCCTCACCCGTCCCCTAATCCTAACCCGTACGCTGACACTAACCCGCGCCCTCACACGTACGCTCCCCCTAAAGCGTTGTCGTACCCTCACCTGGACCCTAAACCGTCCCGGTCCCCTAACCCTAACCCTAGCCCGAACCCTAACCCTAACCCTTCCCCGAAGCCTGACCCTCCCCCGTCCCCTAATCCTAAGGCGTACGCGGAAAATAACCCTCGCCCTCACACGTACGCTCCCCCTAAAGCGTTGTCGTACCCTCACCTGGACCCTAAACCGTCCCCGTCCCCGTCCCCTAACCCTAGTCCGAACCCTAACCCTAACCCTTCCCCGAAGCCTGACCCTCACCCGTCCCCTAATACTAACCCGTACGCTGACACTAAGCTGCGCCCTCACATGTACGCTCCCCCTAAAGCGTTGTCGTACCCTCACCTGGACCCTAAACCGTCCCCGTCCCCTAACCCTAACCCTAGCCCGAACCCTAACCCTAACCCTTCCCCGAAGCCTGACCCTCACCCGTCCCCTAATCCTAACCCGTACGCTGACACTAACCCGCGCCCTCACACGTACGCTCCCCCTAAAGCGTTGTCGTACCCTCACCTGGACCCTAAACCGTCCCCGTCCCCTAACCCTAACCCTAGCCCGAACCCTAACCCTAACCCTTCCCCGAAGCCTGACCCTCACCCGTCCCCTAATGCTAACCCGTACGCTGACACTAAGCCGCGCCCTCACACGTACGCTCCCCCTAAAGCGTTGTCGTACCCTCACCTGGACCCTAAACCGTCCCCGTCCCTAACCCTAACCCTAGCCCGAACCCTAACCCTAACACTTCCCCGAAGCCTGACCCTCACCCGTCCCCTAATCCTAACCCGTACGCTGACACTAACCCGCGCCCTCACACGTACGCTCCCCCTAAAGCGTTGTCGTACCCTCACCTGGACCCGAAACCGTCCCCGTCCCCTAACCCTAACCCTAGCCCGAACCCTAACCCTAAACCTTCCCCGAAGCCTGACCCTCACCCGTCCCCTAATCCTAACCCGTACGCTGACACTAACCCGCGCCCTCACACGTACGCTCCCCCTAAAGCGTTGTCGTACCCTCACCTGGACCCTAAACCGTCCCCGTCCCCTAACCCTAACCCTAGCCCGAACCCTAACCCTAACCCTTCCCCGAAGCCTGACCATCACCCGTCCCCTAATCCTAACCCGTACGCTGACACTAACCCGCGCCCTCACACGTACGCTCCCCATAAAGCGTTGTCGTACCCTCACCTGGACCCTAAACCGTCCCCATCCCCTAACCCTAACCCTAGCCCGAACCCTAACCCTAACCCTTCCCCGAAGCCTGACCCTCCCCCGTCCCCTAATCCTAAGGCGTACTTGGACAATAACTCTCGCCCTCACACGTACGCTCCCCCTAAAGCGTTGTCGTACCCTCACCTGGACCCTAAACCGTCCCCGTCCCCTAACCCTAACCCTAGCCCAAACCCTAACCCTAAACCTTCCCCGAAGCCTGACCCTCACCCGTCCCCTAATCCTAACCCGTACGCTGACACTAAGCCGCGCCCTCACACGTACGCTCCCCCTAAAGCGTTGTCGTACCCTCACCTGGACCCTAAACCGTCCCCGTCCCCTAACCCTAACCCTAGCCCGAACCCTAACCCTTCCCCGAAGCCTGACCCTCCCCCGTCCCCTAATCCTAACGCGTACGCTGACACTAAGCCGCGCCCTCACACGTACGCACCCCCTAAAGCGTTGTCGTACCCTCACCTGGACCCTAAACCGTCCCCGTCCCCTAACCCTAACCCTAGCCCGAACCCTAACCCTAACCCTTCCCCGAAGCCTGACCCTCCCCCGTCCCGTAATCCTAACCCGTACGCTGACACTAACCCGCGCCCTCACACGTACGCTCCCCCTAAAGCGTTGTCGTACCCTCACCTGGACCCTAAACCGTCCCCGTCCCCTAACCCTAACCCTAGCCCGAACCCTAACCCTAACCCTTCCCCGAAGCCTGACCCTCCCCCGTCCCCTAATCCTAAGGCGTACGCGGAAAATAACCCTCGCCCTCACACGTACGCTCCCCCTAAAGCGTTGTCGTACCCTCACCTGGACCCTAAACCGTCCCCGTCCCCTAACCCTAACCCTAGTCCGAACCCTAACCCTAACCCTTCCCCGAAGCCTGACCCTCACCCGTCCACTAATCCTAACCCGTACGCTGACACTAACCCGCGCCCTCACACGTACGCTCCCCCTAAAGCGTTGTCCTACCCCCACCTGGACCCTAAACCGTCCCCGTCCCCTAACCCTAACCCTAGCCCGAACCCTATCCCTAACCCTTCCCCGAAGGCTGACCCTCACCCGTCCCCTAATCCTAACCCGTACGCTGACACTACCCCGCGCCCTCACACGTACGCTCCCCCTAAAGCGTTGTCGTACCCTCACCTGGACCCTAAACCGTCCCCGTCCCCTAACCCTAACCCTAGCCCGAACCCTAACCCTAACACTTCCCCGAAGCCTGACCCTCACCCGTCCCCTAATCCTAACCCGTACGCTGACACTAAGCCGCGCCCTCACACGTACGCTCCCCCTAAAGCGTTGTCGTACCCTCACCTGGACCCTAAACCGTCCCCGTCCCCTAACCCTAACCCTAGCCCGAACCCTAACCCTAACCCTTCCCCGAAGCCTGACCCTCACCCGTCCCCTAATCCTAAACCGTACGCTGACGCTAACCCGCGTCCTCACACGTACGCACCCACTAAAGCGTTGTCGTACCCTCACCTGGGCCCTAAACCGTCCCCGTCCCCTAACCCTAACCCTAGCCCGAACCCTAACCCTAACCCTTCCCCGAAGCCTGACCCTCACCCGTCCCCTAATCCTAACCCGTACGCTGACGCTAACCCTCGCCCTCACACGTACGCTCCCCCTAAAGCGTTTTCGTACCCTCACCTGGACCCGAAACCGTCCCCGTCCCCTAACCCTAACCCTAGCCCGAACCCTAACCCTAACCCTTCCCCGAAGCCTGACCCTCACCCGTCCCCTAATCCTAAACCGTACGCTGACACTAACCTGCGCCGTCACACGTACGCTCCCCCTAAAGCGTTGTCGTACCCTCACCTGGACCCTAAACCGTCCCCGTCCCCTAACCCTAACCCTAGCCCGAACCCTAACCCTAACCCTTCCCCGAAGCCTGACCCTCACCCGTCCCCTAATCCTAACCCGTACGCTGACACTAACCCGCGCCCTCACACGTACGCTCCCCCTAAAGCGTTGTCGTACCCTCACCTGGACCCTAAACCGTCCCCGTCCCCTAACCCTAACCCTAGCCCGAACCCTAACCCTAACCCTTCCCCGAAGCCTGACCCTCACCCGTCCCCTAATGCTAACCCGTACGCTGACACTAAGCCGCGCCCTCACACGTACACTCCCCCTAAAGCGTTGTCGTACCCTCACCTGGACCCTAAACCGTCCCCGTCCCTAACCCTAACCCTAGCCCGAACCCTAACCCTAACACTTCCCCGAAGCCTGACCCTCACCCGTCCCCTAATCCTAACCCGTACGCTGACACTAACCCGCGCCCTCACACGTACGCTCCCCATAAAGCGTTGTCGTACCGTCACCTGGACCCTAAACCGTCCCCATCCCCTAACCCTAACCCTAGCCCGAACCCTAACCCTAACCCTTCCCCGAAGCCTGACCCTCCCCCGTCCCCTAATCCTAAGGCGTACTTGGACAATAACTCTCGCCCTCACACGTACGCTCCCCCTAAAGCGTTGTCGTACCCTCACCTGGACCCTAAACCGTCCCCGTCCCCTAACCCTAACCCTAGCCCAAACCCTAACCCTAAACCTTCCCCGAAGCCTGACCCTCACCCGTCCCCTAATCCTAACCCGTACGCTGACACTAAGCCGCGCCCTCACACGTACGCTCCCCCTAAAGCGTTGTCGTACCGTCACCTGGACCCTAAACCGTCCCCGTCCCCTAACCCTAACCCTAGCCCGAACCCTAACCCTTCCCCGAAGCCTGACCCTCCCCCGTCCCCTAATCCTAACGCGTACGCTGACACTAAGCCGCGCCCTCACACGTACGCACCCCCTAAAGCGTTGTCGTACCCTCACCTGGACCCTAAACCGTCCCCGTCCCCTAACCCTAACCCTAGCCCGAACCCTAACCCTAACCCTTCCCCGAAGCCTGACCCTCCCCCGTCCCCTAATCCTAAGGCGTACGCGGAAAATAACCCTCGCCCTCACACGTACGCTCCCCCTAAAGCGTTGTCGTACCCTCACCTGGACCCTAAACCGTCCCCGTCCCCTAACCCTAACCCTAGTCCGAACCCTAACCCTAACCCTTCCCCGAAGCCTGACCCTCACCCGTCCACTAATCCTAACCCGTACGCTGACACTAACCCGCGCCCTCACACGTACGCTCCCCCTAAAGCGTTGTCCTACCCCCACCTGGACCCTAAACCGTCCCCGTTCCCTAACCCTAACCCTAGCCCGAACCCTATCCCTAACCCTTCCCCGAAGGCTGACCCTCACCCGTCCCCTAATCCTAACCCGTACGCTGACACTACCCCGCGCCCTCACACGTACGCTCCCCCTAAAGCGTTGTCGTACCCTCACCTGGACCCTAAACCGTCCCCGTCCCCTAACCCTAACCCTAGCCCGAACCCTAACCCTAACCCTTCCCCGAAGCCTGACCCTCACCCGTCCCCTAATCCTAACCCGTACGCTGACACTAAGCCGCGCCCTCACACGTACGCTCCCCCTAAAGCGTTGTCGTACCCTCACCTGGACCCTAAACCGTCCCCGTCCCCTAACCCTAACCCTAGCCCGAACCCTAACCCTAACCCTTCCCCGAAGCCTGACCCTCACCCGTCCCCTAATCCTAAACCGTACGCTGACGCTAACCCGCGTCCTCACACGTACGCACCCACTAAAGCGTTGTCGTACCCTCACCTGGGCCCTAAACCGTCCCCGTCCCCTAACCCTAACCCTAGCCCGAACCCTAACCCTAACCCTTCCCCGAAGCCTGACCCTCACCCGTCCCCTAATTCTAACCCGTACGCTGACGCTAACCCTCGCCCTCACACGTACGCTCCCCCTAAAGCGTTTTCGTACCCTCACCTGGACCCGAAACCGTCCCCGTCCCCTAACCCTAACCCTAGCCCGAACCCTAACCCTAACCCTTCCCCGAAGCCTGACCCTCACCCGTCCCCTAATCCTAACCCGTACGCTGACACTAACCCGCGCCCTCACACGTACGCTCCCCCTAAAGCGTTGTCGTACCCTCACCTGGACCCTAAACCGTCCCCGTCCCCTAACCCTAACCCTAGCCCGAACCCTAACCCTAACCCTTCCCCGAAGCCTGACCCTCACCCGTCCCCTAATCCTAACCCGTACGCTGACACTAACCTGCGCCCTCACACGTACGCTCCCCCTAAAGCGTTGTCGTACCCTCACCTGGACCCTAAACCGTCCCCGTCCCCTAACCCTAACCCTAGCCCGAACCCTAACCCTAACCCTTCCCCGAAGCCTGACCGTCACCCGTCCCATAATCCTAACCCGTACGCTGACATTAACCCGCGCCCTCACATGTACGCTCCCCCTAAAGCGTTGTTGTACCCTCACCTGGACCCTAAACCGTCCCCATCCCCCAAACCTAACCCTAGCCCGAACCCTAACCCTAACCCTTCCCCGAAGCCTGACCCTCACCCGTCCCCTAATCCTAACCCGTACGCTGACACTAAGCCGCGCCCTCACACGTACGCTCCCCCTAAAGCGTTGTCGTACCCTCACCTGGACCCTAAACCGTCCCCGTCCCCTAACACTAACCCTAGCCCGAACCCTAACCCTAACCCTTCCCCGAAGCCTGACCCTCACCCGTCCCCTAATCCTAACCCGTACGCTGACACTAACCCGCGCCCTCACACGTATGCTCCCCCTAAAGCGTTGTCGTACCCTCACCTGGACGCTAAACCGTCCCCGTCCCCTAACCCTAACCCTAGCCCGAACCCTAACCCTAACCCTTCCCCAAAGCCTGACCATCACCCGTCCCATAATCCTAACCCGTACGCTGACACTAACCCGCGCCCTCACACGTACGCTCCCCCTAAAGCGTTGTCGTACCCTCACCTGGACCCTAAACCGTCCCCGTCACCCAAACCTAACCCTAGCCCGAACCCTAACCCTAACCCTTCCCCGAAGGCTGACCCTCACCCGTCCCCTAATCCTAACCCGTACGCTGACACTAACCCGCGCCCTCACACGTACGCTCCCCCTAAAGCGTTGTCGTACCCTCACCTGGACCCTAAACCGTCCCCATCCCCTAACCCTAACCCTAGCCCGAACCCTAACCCTAACCCTTCACCGAAGCCTGACCCTCCCCCGTCCCCTAATCCTAACGCGTACACTGACACTAAGCCGCGCCCTCACACGTACGCTCCCCCTAAAGCGTTGTCGTACCCTCACCTGGACCCTAAACCGTCCCCGTCCCCTAACCCTAACCCTAGCCCGAACCCTAACCCTAACCCTTCCCCGAAGCCTGACCCTCACCCGTCCCCTAATCCTAACCCGTACGCTGACACTAAGCCGCGCCCTCACACGTACGCTCCCCCTAAAGCGTTGTCGTACCCTCACCTGGACCCTAAACCGTCCCCTTCCCCTAACCCTAACCCTAGCCCGAACCCTAACCCTAACCCTTCCCCGAAGCCTGACCCTCACCCGTCCCCTAATCCTAACCCGTACGCTGACACTAAGCTGCGCCCTCACACGTACGCTCCCCCTAAAGCGTTGTCGAACCCTCACCTGGACCCTAAACCGTCCCCGTCCCCTAACCCTAACCCTAGCCCGAACCCTAACCCTAACCCTTCCCCGAAGCCTGACCCTCACCCGTCCCTTAATCCTAACCCGTACGCTGACACTAACCCGCGCCCTCACACGTACGCTCCCCCTAAAGCGTTGTCGTACCCTCACCTGGACCCTAAACCGTCCCCGTCCCCTAACCCTAACCGTAGCCCGAACCCTAACCCTAACCCTTCCCCGAAGCCTGACCCTCACCCGTCCCCTAATCCTAACCCGTACGCTGACACTAACCCACGCCCTCACACGTACGCTCCCCCTAAAGCGTTGTCGTACCCTCACCTGGTCCCTAAACCGTCCCCTTCCCCTAACCCTAACCCTAGCCCGAACCCTAACCCTAACCCTTCCCCGAAGCCTGACCGTCCCCCGTCCCCTAATCCTAAGGCGTACGCGGACAATAACCCGCGCCCTCACACGTACGCTCCCCCTAAAGCGTTGTCGTACCCTCACCTGGACCCTAAAGATTCCCCGTCCCCTAACCCTAACCCTAGCCCGAACCCTAACCCTAACCCTTCCCCGAAGCCTGACCCTCACCCGTCCCCTAATCCTAACCCGTACGCTGACACTAACCCGCGCCCTCACACGTACGCTCCCCCTAAAGCGTTGTCGTACCCTCACCTGGACCCTAAACCGTCCCCGTCCCCTAACCCTAACCCTAGACCGAACCCTAACCCTAACCCTTCCCCGAAGCCTGACCATCACCCGTCCCCTAATCCTAACCCGTACGCTGACACTAACCCGCGCCCTCACACGTACGCTCCCCCTAAAGCGTTGTCGTACCCTCACCTGGACCCTAAACCGTCCCCGTCCCCTAACCCTAACCCTAGCCCGAACCCTAACCCTAACCCTTCCCCGAAGCCAGACCCTCACCCGTCCCCTAATCCTAACCCGTACGCTGACGCTAACCCGTGCCCTCACACATACGCTCCCCCTAAAGCGTTGTCGTACCCTCACCTGGACCCTAAACCGTCCCCGTACCCTAACCCTAACCCTAGCCCGAACCCTAACCCTAACCCTTCCCCGAAGCCTGACCTTCACCTGTCCCCTAATCCTAACACTTACGCTGACGCTAACCCGCGCCCTCACATGTACGCTCCCCCTAAAGCGTTGTCGTACCCTCACCTGGACCCTAAACCGTCCCCGTCCCCTAAACCTAACCCTAGCCGGAACCCTAACCCTAACACTTCCCCGAAGCCTGACCCTCACCCGTCCCCTAATCCTAATCCGTACGCTGACACTAACCCACGCCCTCACACGTACGCTCCCCCTAAAGCGTTGTCGTACCCTCACCTGGACCCTATACCGTCCCCGTCCCCTAACCCTAACCCTAGCCCGAACCCTAACCCTAACCCTCCCCCGAAGCCTGACCCTCACCCGTCCCCTAATCCTAACCCGTACGCTGACACTAACCCGCGCCCTCACACCTACGCTCCCGCTAAAGCGTTGTCGTACGCTCACCTGGGCCCTAAACTGTCCCCGTCCCCTAACCCTAACCCTAGCCCGAACCCTAACCCTAACACTTCCCCGAAGCCTGACCCTCACCCGTCCCCTAATCCTAAAACGTACGCTGACGCTAACCCGCGTCCTCACACGTACGCACCCACTAAAGCGTTGTCGTACCCTCACCTGGGCCCTAAACCGTCCCCGTCCCCTAACCCTAACCCTAGCCCGAACCCTAACCCTAACACTTCCCCGAAGCCTGACCCTCACCCGTCCCCTAATCCTAACCCGTACGCTGACGCTAACCCGCGCCCTCACACGTACGCTCCCCCTAAAGCGTTTTCGTACCCTCCCCTGGACCCGAAACCGTCCCCGTCCCCTAACCCTAACCCTAGCCCGAACCCTAACCCTAACCCTTCCCCGAAGCCTGACCCTCACCCGTCCCCTAATCCTAACGCGTACGCTGACACTAAGCCGCGCCCTCACACGTACGCTCCCCCTAAAGCGTTGTCGTACCCTCACCTGGACCCTAAACCGTCCCCGTCCCCTAACCCTAACCCTAGCCCGAACCCTAACCCTAACCCTTACCCGAAGCCTGACCCTCACCCGTCCCCTAATCCTAACCCGTACGCTGACACTAACCCGCGCCCTCACACGTACGCTCCCCCTAAAGCGTTGTCGTACCCTCACCTGGACCCTAAACCGTCCCCGTCCCCTAACCCTAACCCTAGCCCGAACCCTAACCCTAACCCTTCCCCGAAGCCTGACCCTCACCCGTCCCCTAATCCTAACCCGTACGCTGACACTAACCCGCGCCCTCACACGTACGCTCCCCCTAAAGCGTTGTCGTACCCTCACCTGGACCCTAAACCGTCCCCGTCCCCTAACCCTAACCCTAGCCCGAACCCTAACCCTAACCCTTCCCCGAAGCCTGACCCTCACCCATCCCCTAATCCTAACCCGTACGCTGACACTAACCCGCGCCCTCACATGTACGCTCCCCCTAAAGCGTTGTCGTACCCTCACCTGGACCCTAAACCGTCCCCGTCCCCTAACCCTAACCCTAGCCCGAACCCTAACCCTAACCCTTCCCCAAAGCCTGACCCTCACCCGTCCCCTAATCCTAACCCGTACGCTGACACTAAGCCGCGCCCTCACACGTACGCTCCCCCTAAAGCGTTGTCGTACCCTCACCTGGACCCTAAAACGTCCCCGTCTCCCAAACCTAACCCTAGCCCGAACCCTAACCCTAACCCTTCCCCGAAGCCTGACCCTCACCCGTCCCCTAATCCTAACCCGTACGCTGACACTAACCCGCGCCCTCACACGTACGCTCCCCCTAAAGCGTTGTCGTACCCTCACCTGGAACCTAAACCGTCCCCGTCCCCTAACCCTAACCCTAGCCCGAACCCTAACCCTAAATCTTCCCCGAAGCCTGACCCTCCCCCGTCCCCTAATCCTAACGCGTACGCTGACACTAAGCCGCGCCCTCACACGTACGCTCGCCCTAAAGCGTTGTCGTACCCTCACCTGGACCCTAAACCGTCCCCGTCCCCTAACCCTAACCCTAGCCCGAACCCTAACCCTAACCCTTCCCCGAAGCCTGACCCTCACCCGTCCCCTAATCCTAACCCGTACGCTGACACTAAGCCGCGCCCTCACACGTACGCTCCCCCTAAAGCGTTGTCGTACCCTCACCTGGACCCTAAACCGTCCCCGTCCCCTAACCCTAACCCTAGCCCGAACCCTAACCCTAACCCTTCCCCGAAGCCTGACCTTCACCCGTCCCCTAATCCTAACACGTACGCTGACGCTAACCCGCGCCCTCACACGTACGCTCCCCCTAAAGCGTTGTCGTACCCTCACCTGGACCCTAAACCGTCCCCGTACCCTAACACTAACCCCAGCCCGAACCCTAACCCTAACCCTTCCCCGAAGCCTGACCCTCACCCGTCCCCTAATCCTAACCCGTACGCTGACACTAACCCGCGCCCTCACACGTACGCTCCCCCTAAAGCGTTGTCGTACCCTCACCTGGACCCTAAACCGTCCCCGTCCTCTAACCCTAACCCTAGCCCGAACCCTAACCCTAACCCTTCCCCGAAGCCTGACCCTCACCCGTCCCCTAATCCTAACCCGTACGCTGACACTAACCCGCGCCCTCACACGTACGCTCCCCCTAAAGCGTTGTCGTACCCTCACCTGGACCCTAAACCGTCCCCGTCCCCTAACCCTAACCCTAGCCCGAACCCTAACCCTAACCCTTCCCCGAAGCCTGACCCTCACCCGTCTCCTAATCCTAACCCGTACGCGGACAATAACCCGCGCCCTCACACGTACGCTCCCCCTAAAGCGTTTGCGTACCCTCACCTGGACCCTAAACCTTCCCCGTCCCCTAACCCTAACCCTAGCCCGAACCCTAACCCTAACCCTTCCCCGAAGCCTGACCCTCACCCTTCCCCTAATCCTAACCCGTACGCTGACACTAAGCCGCGCCCTCACACGTACGCTCCCCCTAAAGCGTTGTCGTACCCTCACCTGGACCCTAAACCGTCCCCGTCCCCTAACACTAATCCTAGCCCGAACCCTAACCCTAACCCTTCCCCGAAGCCTGACCCTCACCCGTCCCCTAATCCTAATCCGTACGCTGACACTAACCCGCGCCCTCACACGTACGCTCCCCCTAAAGCATTGTCGTACCCTCACCTGCACCCTAAACCGTCCCCGTCCCCTAACCCTAACCCTAGCCCGAACCCTAACCCTAACCCTTCCCCTAAGCCTGACCCTCACCCGTCCCCTAATCCTAACCCGTACGCTGACACTAACCCGCGCCCTCACACGTACGCTCCCCCTAAAGCGTTGTCGTACCCTCACCTGGACCCTAAACCGTCCCCGTCCCCCAAACCTAACCCTAGCCCGAACCCTAACCCTAACCCTTCCCCGAAGCCTGACCCTCACCCGTCCCCTAATCCTAACCCGTACGCTGACACTAAGCCGCACCCTCACACGTACGCTCCCCCTAAAGCGTTGTTGTACCCTCACCTGGACCCTAAACCGTCCCCGTCCCCTAACCCTAACCCTAGCCCGAACCCTAACCCTAACCCTTCCCCGAAGCCTGACCCTCACCCGTCCCCTAATCCTAACCCGTACGCTGACACTAACCCGCGCCCTCACACGTATGCTCCCCCTAAAGCGTTGTCGTACCCTCACCTGGACCCGAAACCGTCCCCGTCCCCTAACCCTAACCCTAGCCCGAACCCTAACCCTAATCCTTCCCCGAAGCCTGACCCTCACCCGTCCCCTAATCCTAACCCGTACGCTGACACTAACCTGCGGCCTCACACGTACGCTCCCCCTAAAGCGTTGTCGTACCCTCACCTGGACCCTAAACCGTCCCCGTCCCCTAACCCTAACCCTAGCCCGAACCCTAACCCTAACCCTTCCCCGAAGCCGGACCCTCACCCGTCCCCTAATCCTAACCCGTACGCTGACACTAACCCGCGCCCTCACACGTACGCTCCCCCTAAAGCGTTGTCGTACCCTCACCTGGACCCTAAACCGTCCCCGTCCCCTAACCCTAACCCTAGCCCGAACCCTAACCCTAACCCTTCCCCGAAGCCTGACCCTCCCCCGTCCCCTAATCCTAACGCGTACGCTGACACTAAGCCGCGCCCTCACACGTACGCTCCCCCTAAAGCGTTGTCGTACCCTCACCTGGACCCTAAACCGTCCCCGTCCCCTAACCCTAACCCTAGCCCGAACCCTAACCCTAACACTTCCCCGAAGCCTGACCCTCACCCGTCCCCTAATCCTAACCCGTACGCTGACACTAACCCGCGCCCTCACACGTACGCTCCCCCTAAAGCGTTGTCGAACCCTCACCTGGACCCTAAACCGTCCCCGTCCCGTAACCCTAACCCTAGCACGAACCCTAACCCTAACCCTTCCCCGAAGCCTGACCCTCACCCGTCCCCTAATCCTAACCCGTACGCTGACACTAAGCCGCGCCCTCACACGTACGCTCCCCCTAAAGCGTTGTCGTACCCTCACCTGGACCCTAAACCGTCCCCGTCCCCTAACCCTAACCCTAGCCCGAACCCTACCCCTAACCCTTCCCCGAAGCCTGACCCTCCCCCGTCCCCTAATCCTAACGCATACGCTGACACTAAGCCGCGCCCTCACACGTACGCTCCCCCTAAAGCATTGTCCTACCCTCACCTGGACCCTAAACCGTCCCCATCCCCTAACCCTAACCCTAGCCCGAACCCTAACCCTAACCCTTCCCCGAAGCCTGACCCTCACCCGTCCCCTAATCCTAACCCGTACGCTGACACTAACCCGCTCCCTCACACGTACGCTCCCCCTAAAGCGTTGTCGTACCCTCACCTGGACCCTAAACCGTCCCCGTCCCCTAACCCTAACCCTAGCCCGAACCCTAACCTTAACCCTTCCCCGAAGCCTGACCCTCAGCCATCCCCTAATCCTAACCCGTACGCTCACACTAACCCGCGCCCTCACACGAACGCTCCCCCTAAAGCGTTGTTGTACCCTCACCTGGACCCTAAACCGTCCCCGTCCCCTAACCCTAACCCTAGCCCGAACCCTAACCCTAACCCTTCCCCGAAGCCTGACCAACACCCGTCCCCTAATCCTAACCCGTACGCTGACACTAACCCGCGCCCTCACACGTACGCTCCCCATAAATCGTTGTCGTACCCTCACCTGGACCCTAAACCGTCCCCGTCCCCTAACCCTAACCCTAGCCCGAACCCTAACCCTAACCCTTCCCCGAAGCCTGACCCTCACCCGTGCCCTAATCCTAACCCGTACGCTGACGCTAACCAGCGCCCTCACACGTACGCTCCCCCTAAAGCGTTTTCGTACCCTCACCTGGACCCTAAACCGTCCCCGTCCCCTAACCCTAACCCTAACCCGAACCCTAACCCTAACCCTTCCCCGAAGCCTGACCCTCACCCGTCCCCTAATCCTAACCCGTACGCTGACACTAAGCTGCGCCCTCACACGTACGCTCCCCCTAAAGCGTTGTCGTACCCTCACCTGGACCCTAAACCGTCCCCTTCCCCTAACCCTAACCCTAGCCCGAACCCTAACCCTAACCCTTCCCCGAAGCCTGACCCTCACCCGTCCCCTAATCCTAACCCGTACGCTGACACTAAGCTGCGCCCTCACACGTACGCTCCCCCTAAAGCGTTGTCGAACCCTCACCTGGACCCTAAACCGTCCCCGTCCCCTAACCCTAACCCTAGCCCGAACCCTAACCCTAACCCTTCCCCGAAGCCTGACCCTCACCCGTCCCTTAATCCTAACCCGTACGCTGACACTAACCCGCGCCCTCACACGTACGCTCCCCCTAAAGCGTTGTCGTACCCTCACCTGGACCCTAAACCGTCCCCGTCCCCTAACCCTAACCGTAGCCCGAACCCTAACCCTAACCCTTCCCCGAAGCCTGACCCTCACCCGTCCCCTAATCCTAACCCGTACGCTGACACTAACCCACGCCCTCACACGTACGCTCCCCCTAAAGCGTTGTCGTACCCTCACCTGGTCCCTAAACCGTCCCCTTCCCCTAACCCTAACCCTAGCCCGAACCCTAACCCTAACCCTTCCCCGAAGCCTGACCGTCCCCCGTCCCCTAATCCTAAGGCGTACGCGGACAATAACCCGCGCCCTCACACGTACGCTCCCCCTAAAGCGTTGTCGTACCCTCACCTGGACCCTAAAGATTCCCCGTCCCCTAACCCTAACCCTAGCCCGAACCCTAACCCTAACCCTTCCCCGAAGCCTGACCCTCACCCGTCCCCTAATCCTAACCCGTACGCTGACACTAACCCGCGCCCTCACACGTACGCTCCCCCTAAAGCGTTGTCGTACCCTCACCTGGACCCTAAACCGTCCCCGTCCCCTAACCCTAACCCTAGACCGAACCCTAACCCTAACCCTTCCCCGAAGCCTGACCATCACCCGTCCCCTAATCCTAACCCGTACGCTGACACTAACCCGCGCCCTCACACGTACGCTCCCCCTAAAGCGTTGTCGTACCCTCACCTGGACCCTAAACCGTCCCCGTCCCCTAACCCTAACCCTAGCCCGAACCCTAACCCTAACCCTTCCCCGAAGCCAGACCCTCACCCGTCCCCTAATCCTAACCCGTACGCTGACGCTAACCCGTGCCCTCACACATACGCTCCCCCTAAAGCGTTGTCGTACCCTCACCTGGACCCTAAACCGTCCCCGTACCCTAACCCTAACCCTAGCCCGAACCCTAACCCTAACCCTTCCCCGAAGCCTGACCTTCACCTGTCCCCTAATCCTAACACTTACGCTGACGCTAACCCGCGCCCTCACATGTACGCTCCCCCTAAAGCGTTGTCGTACCCTCACCTGGACCCTAAACCGTCCCCGTCCCCTAAACCTAACCCTAGCCGGAACCCTAACCCTAACACTTCCCCGAAGCCTGACCCTCACCCGTCCCCTAATCCTAATCCGTACGCTGACACTAACCCACGCCCTCACACGTACGCTCCCCCTAAAGCGTTGTCGTACCCTCACCTGGACCCTATACCGTCCCCGTCCCCTAACCCTAACCCTAGCCCGAACCCTAACCCTAACCCTCCCCCGAAGCCTGACCCTCACCCGTCCCCTAATCCTAACCCGTACGCTGACACTAACCCGCGCCCTCACACCTACGCTCCCGCTAAAGCGTTGTCGTACGCTCACCTGGGCCCTAAACTGTCCCCGTCCCCTAACCCTAACCCTAGCCCGAACCCTAACCCTAACACTTCCCCGAAGCCTGACCCTCACCCGTCCCCTAATCCTAAAACGTACGCTGACGCTAACCCGCGTCCTCACACGTACGCACCCACTAAAGCGTTGTCGTACCCTCACCTGGGCCCTAAACCGTCCCCGTCCCCTAACCCTAACCCTAGCCCGAACCCTAACCCTAACACTTCCCCGAAGCCTGACCCTCACCCGTCCCCTAATCCTAACCCGTACGCTGACGCTAACCCGCGCCCTCACACGTACGCTCCCCCTAAAGCGTTTTCGTACCCTCCCCTGGACCCGAAACCGTCCCCGTCCCCTAACCCTAACCCTAGCCCGAACCCTAACCCTAACCCTTCCCCGAAGCCTGACCCTCACCCGTCCCCTAATCCTAACGCGTACGCTGACACTAAGCCGCGCCCTCACACGTACGCTCCCCCTAAAGCGTTGTCGTACCCTCACCTGGACCCTAAACCGTCCCCGTCCCCTAACCCTAACCCTAGCCCGAACCCTAACCCTAACACTTACCCGAAGCCTGACCCTCACCCGTCCCCTAATCCTAACCCGTACGCTGACACTAACCCGCGCCCTCACACGTACGCTCCCCCTAAAGCGTTGTCGTACCCTCACCTGGACCCTAAACCGTCCCCGTCCCCTAACCCTAACCCTAGCCCGAACCCTAACCCTAACCCTTCCCCGAAGCCTGACCCTCACCCGTCCCCTAATCCTAACCCGTACGCTGACACTAACCCGCGCCCTCACACGTACGCTCCCCCTAAAGCGTTGTCGTACCCTCACCTGGACCCTAAACCGTCCCCGTCCCCTAACCCTAACCCTAGCCCGAACCCTAACCCTAACCCTTCCCCGAAGCCTGACCCTCACCCATCCCCTAATCCTAACCCGTACGCTGACACTAACCCGCGCCCTCACATGTACGCTCCCCCTAAAGCGTTGTCGTACCCTCACCTGGACCCTAAACCGTCCCCGTCCCCTAACCCTAACCCTAGCCCGAACCCTAACCCTAACCCTTCCCCAAAGCCTGACCCTCACCCGTCCCCTAATCCTAACCCGTACGCTGACACTAAGCCGCGCCCTCACACGTACGCTCCCCCTAAAGCGTTGTCGTACCCTCACCTGGACCCTAAAACGTCCCCGTCTCCCAAACCTAACCCTAGCCCGAACCCTAACCCTAACCCTTCCCCGAAGCCTGACCCTCACCCGTCCCCTAATCCTAACCCGTACGCTGACACTAACCCGCGCCCTCACACGTACGCTCCCCCTAAAGCGTTGTCGTACCCTCACCTGGAACCTAAACCGTCCCCGTCCCCTAACCCTAACCCTAGCCCGAACCCTAACCCTAAATCTTCCCCGAAGCCTGACCCTCCCCCGTCCCCTAATCCTAACGCGTACGCTGACACTAAGCCGCGCCCTCACACGTACGCTCGCCCTAAAGCGTTGTCGTACCCTCACCTGGACCCTAAACCGTCCCCGTCCCCTAACCCTAACCCTAGCCCGAACCCTAACCCTAACCCTTCCCCGAAGCCTGACCCTCACCCGTCCCCTAATCCTAACCCGTACGCTGACACTAAGCCGCGCCCTCACACGTACGCTCCCCCTAAAGCGTTGTCGTACCCTCACCTGGACCCTAAACCGTCCCCGTCCCCTAACCCTAACCCTAGCCCGAACCCTAACCCTAACCCTTCCCCGAAGCCTGACCTTCACCCGTCCCCTAATCCTAACACGTACGCTGACGCTAACCCGCGCCCTCACATGTACGCTCCCCCTAAAGCGTTGTCGTACCCTCACCTGGACCCTAAACCGTCCCCGTACCCTAACACTAACCCCAGCCCGAACCCTAACCCTAACCCTTCCCCGAAGCCTGACCCTCACCCGTCCCCTAATCCTAACCCGTACGCTGACACTAACCCGCGCCCTCACACGTACGCTCCCCCTAAAGCGTTGTCGTACCCTCACCTGGACCCTAAACCGTCCCCGTCCTCTAACCCTAACCCTAGCCCGAACCCTAACCCTAACCCTTCCCCGAAGCCTGACCCTCACCCGTCCCCTAATCCTAACCCGTACGCTGACACTAACCCGCGCCCTCACACGTACGCTCCCCCTAAAGCGTTGTCGTACCCTCACCTGGACCCTAAACCGTCCCCGTCCCCTAACACTAACCCTAGCCCGAACCCTAACCCTAACCCTTCCCCGAAGCCTGACCCTCACCCGTCTCCTAATCCTAACCCGTACGCTGACACTAAGCCGCACCCTCACACGTACGCTCCCCCTAAAGCGTTGTTGTACCCTCACCTGGACCCTAAACCGTCCCCGTCCCCTAACCCTAACCCTAGCCCGAACCCTAACCCTAACCCTTCCCCGAAGCCTGACCCTCACCCGTCCCCTAATCCTAACCCGTACGCTGACACTAACCCGCGCCCTCACACGTATGCTCCCCCTAAAGCGTTGTCGTACCCTCACCTGGACCCTAAACCGTCCCCGTCCCCTAACCCTAACCCTAGCCCGAACCCTAACCCTAATCCTTCCCCGAAGCCTGACCCTCACCCGTCCCCTAATCCTAACCCGTACGCTGACACTAACCTGCGGCCTCACACGTACGCTCCCCCTAAAGCGTTGTCGTACCCTCACCCGGACCCTAAACCGTCCCCGTCCCCTAACCCTAACCCTAGCCCGAACCCTAACCCTAACCCTTCCCCGAAGCCGGACCCTCACCCGTCCCCTAATCCTAACCCGTACGCTGACACTAACCCGCGCCCTCACACGTACGCTCCCCCTAAAGCGTTGTCGTACCCTCACCTGGACCCTAAACCGTCCCCGTCCCCTAACCCTAACCCTAGCCCGAACCCTAACCCTAACCCTTCCCCGAAGCCTGACCCTCCCCCGTCCCCTAATCCTAACGCGTACGCTGACACTAAGCCGCGCCCTCACACGTACGCTCCCCCTAAAGCGTTGTCGTACCCTCACCTGGACCCTAAACCGTCCCCGTCCCCTAACCCTAACCCTAGCCCGAACCCTAACCCTAACACTTCCCCGAAGCCTGACCCTCACCCGTCCCCTAATCCTAACCCGTACGCTGACACTAACCCGCGCCCTCACACGTACGCTCCCCCTAAAGCGTTGTCGAACCCTCACCTGGACCCTAAACCGTCCCCGTCCCGTAACCCTAACTCTAGCACGAACCCTAACCCTAACCCTTCCCCGAAGCCTGACCCTCACCCGTCCCTTAATCCTAACCCGTACGCTGACACTAAGCCGCGCCCTCACACGTACGCTCCCCCTAAAGCGTTGTCGTACCCTCACCTGGACCCTAAACCGTCCCCGTCCCCTAACCCTAACCCTAGCCCGAACCCTACCCCTAACCCTTCCCCGAAGCCTGACCCTCCCCCGTCCCCTAATCCTAACGCATACGCTGACACTAAGCCGCGCCCTCACACGTACGCTCCCCCTAAAGCATTGTCCTACCCTCACCTGGACCCTAAACCGTCCCCATCCCCTAACCCTAACCCTAGCCCGAACCCTAACCCTAACCCTTCCCCGAAGCCTGACCCTCACCCGTCCCCTAATCCTAACCCGTACGCTGACACTAACCCGCTCCCTCACACGTACGCTCCCCCTAAAGCGTTGTCGTACCCTCACCTGGACCCTAAACCGTCCCCGTCCCCTAACCCTAACCCTAGCCCGAACCCTAACCTTAACCCTTCCCCGAAGCCTGACCCTCAGCCATCCCCTAATCCTAACCCGTACGCTCACACTAACCCGCGCCCTCACACGAACGCTCCCCCTAAAGCGTTGTTGTACCCTCACCTGGACCCTAAACCGTCCCCGTCCCCTAACCCTAACCCTAGCCCGAACCCTAACCCTAACCCTTCCCCGAAGCCTGACCAACACCCGTCCCCTAATCCTAACCCGTACGCTGACACTAACCCGCGCCCTCACACGTACGCTCCCCATAAATCGTTGTCGTACCCTCACCTGGACCCTAAACCGTCCCCGTCCCCTAACCCTAACCCTAGCCCGAACCCTAACCCTAACCCTTCCCCGAAGCCTGACCCTCACCCGTGCCCTAATCCTAACCCGTACGCTGACGCTAACCAGCGCCCTCACACGTACGCTCCCCCTAAAGCGTTTTCGTACCCTCACCTGGACCCTAAACCGTCCCCGTCCCCTAACCCTAACCCTAACCCGAACCCTAACCCTAACCCTTCCCCGAAGCCTGACCCTCACCCGTCCCCTAATCCTAACCCGTACGCTGACACTAAGCCGCGCCCTCACACGTACGCTCCCCCTAAAGCGTTGTCGTACCCTCACCTGGACCCTAAACCGTCCCCGTCCCCTAACCCTAACCCTAGCCCGAACCCTAACCCTAAACCTTCCCCGAAGCCTGACCAACACCCGTCCCCTAATCCTAACCCGTACGCTGACACTAACCCGCGCCCTCACACGTACGCTCCCACTAAAGAGTTGTCGTACCCTCACCTGGACCCTAAACCGTCCCCGTCCCCTAACCCTAACCCTAGCCCGAACCCTAACCCTAACCCTTCCCCGAAGCCTGACCATCACCCGTCCCTTAATCCTAACCCGTACGCTGACACTAACCCGCGCCCTCACACGTACGCTCCCCATAAAGCGTTGTCGTACCCTCACCTGGACCCTAAACCGTCCCCATCCCCTAACCCTAACCCTAGCCCGAACCCTAACCCTAACCCTTCCCCGAAGCCTGACCCTCCCCCGTCCCCTAATCCTAACGCGTACGCGGACAATAACCCGCGCCCTCACACGTACGCTCCCCCTAAAGCGTTGTCGTACCCTCACCTGGACCCTGAACCGTCCCCTTCCCCTAACCCTAACCATAGCCCGAACCCTAACCCTAACCCTTCCCCGAAGCCTGACCCTCCCCCATCCCCTAATCCTAACGCGTACGCGGACAATAACCCGCGCCCTCACACGTACGATCCCCCTAAAGCGTTGTCGTACCCTCACCTGGACCCTAAACCGTCCCCGTCCCCTAACCCTAACCCTAGCCCGAACCCTATCCCTAAACCTTCCCCGAAGCCTGACCCTCACCCGTCCCCTAATCCTAACCCGTACGCGGACACTAACCCGCGCCCTCACACGTACGCTCCCCCTAAAGCGTTGTCGTACCCTCACCTGGACCCTAAACCTTCCCCGTCCCCTAACCCTAACCCTAGCCCGAACCCTAACCCTAACCCTTCCCCGAAGCCTGACCCTCCCCCGTCCCCTAATCCTAACCCGTACGCTGACACTAACCCGCGCCCTCACACGTACGCTCCCCCTAAAGCGTTGTCGTACCCTCACCTGGACCCTAAACCTTCCCCGTCCCCTAACCCTAACCCTAGCCCGAACCCTAACCCTAACCCTTCCCCGAAGCCTGGCCCTCACCCGTCCCCTAATCCTAAGCCGTACGCTGACACTAACCCGCGCCCTCACACGTACGCTCCCCCTAAAGCGTTGTCGTACCCTCACCTGGACCCTAAACCGTCCCCGTCCCCTAACCCTAACCCTAGCCCGAACCCTAACCCTAACCCTTCCCCGAAGCCTGACCCTCACCCGTCCCCTAATCCTAACCCGTACGCTGACACTAACCCGCGCCCTCACACGTACGCTCCCCCTAAAGCGTTGTCGTACCCTCACCTGGACCCTAAACCGTCCCCGTCCCCTAACCCTATCCCTAGCCCGAACCCTAACCCTAACCCTTCCCCGAAGCCTGACCCTCACCCGTCACCTAATCCTAACCCGTACGCTGACACTAACCCGCGCCCTCACACGTACGCTCCCCCTAAAGCGTTGTCGTACCCTCACCTGGACCCTAAACCGTCCCCGTCCCCTAACCCTAACCCTAGCCCGAACCCTAACCCTAATCCTTCCCCGAAGCCTGACCCTCACCCGTCCCCTAATCCTAACCCGTACGCTGACACTAACCCGCGCCCTCACACGTACGCTCCCCCTAAAGCGTTGTCGTACCCTCACCTGGACCCTAAACCGTCCCCGTCCCCTAACCCTAACCCTAGCCCGAACCCTAACCCTAACACTTCCCCGAAGCCTGACCCTCACCCGTCCCCTAATCCTAACCCGTACGCTGACACTAAGCCGCGCCCTCACACGTACGCTCCCCCTAAAGCGTTGTCGTACCCTCACCTGGACTCTAAACCGTCCCCGTCCCCTAACCCTAACCCTAGCCCGAACCCTACCCCTAACCCTTCCCCGAAGCCTGACCCTCACCCGTCCCCTAATCCTAACCCGTACGCTGACACTAAGCCGCGCCCTCACACGTACGCTCGCCCTAAAGCGTTGTCGTACCCTCACCTGGACCCTAAACCGTCCCCGTCCCCTAACCCTAACCCTAGCCCGAACCCTAACCCTAACCCTTCCCCGAAGCCTGACCCTCACCCGTCCCCTAATCCTAACCCGTACGCTGACACTAACCCGCGCCCTCACACGTACGCTCCCCCTAAAGCGTTGTCGTACCCTCACCTGGACCCTAAACCGTCCCCGTCCCCTAACCCTAACCCTAGCCCGAACCCTAACCCTAACCCTTCCCCGAAGCCTGACCCTCACCCGTCCCCTAATCCTAACCCGTACGCTGACACTAAGCCGCGCCCTCACACGTACGCTCCCCCTAAAGCGTTGTCGTACCCTCACCTGGACCCTAAACCGTCCCCGTCCCCTAACCCTAACCCTAGCCCGAACCCTAACCCTAACCCTTCCCCGAAGGCTGACCCTCACCCGTCCCCTAATCCTAACCCGTACGCTGACACTAACCCGTGCCCTCACACGTACGCTCCCCCTAAAGCGTTGTCGTACCCTCACCTGGACCCTAAACCGTCCCCGTCCCCTAACCCTAACCCTAGCCCGAACCCTAACCCTAACCCTTCCCCGAAGGCTGACCCTCACCCGTCCCCTAATCCTAACCCGTACGCTGACACTAATCCGCGCCCTCACACGTACGCTCCCCCTAAAGCGTTGTCGTACCCTCACCTGGACCCTAAACCGTCCCCATCCCCTAACCCTAACCCTAGCCGGAACCCTACCCCTAACCCTTCCCCGAAGCCTGACCCTCACCCGTCCCCTAATCCTAACCCGTACGCTGACACTAAGCCGCGCCCTCACACGTACGCTCCCCCTAAAGCGTTGTCGTACCCTCACCTGGACCCTAAACCGTCCCCGTCCCCTAACCCTAACCCTAGCCCGAACCCTAACCCTAACTCTTCCCCGAAGCCTGACCCTCACCCGTCCCCTAATCCTAAACCGTACGCTGACACTAACCCGCGCCCTCACACGTACGCTCCCCCTAAAGCGTTGTCGTACCCTCACCTGGACCCTAAACCGTCCCCGTCCCCTAACCCTAACCCTAGCCCGAACCCTAACCCTAACCCTTCCCCGAAGCCTGACCCTCACCCGTCCCCTAATCCTAACCCGTACGCTGACACTAAGCCGCGCCCTCACACGTACGCTCCCCCTAAAGCGTTGTCGTACCCTCACCTGGACCCTAAACCGTCCCCGTCCCCTAACCCTAACCCTAGCCCGAACCCTAACCCTAACCCTTCCCCGAAGGCTGACCCTCACCCGTCCCCTAATCCTAACCCGTACGCTGACACTAACCCGCGCCCTCACACGTACGCTCCCCCTAAAGCGTTGTCGTACCCTCACCTGGACCCTAAACCGTCCCCGTCCCCTAACCCTAACCCTAGCCCGAACCCTACCCCTAACCCTTCCCCGAAGCCTGACCCTCACCCGTCCCCTAATCCTAACCCGTACGCTGACACTAACCCGCGCCCTCACACGTACGCTCCCCCTAAAGCGTTGTCGTACCCTCACCTGGACCCTAAACCGTCCCCGTCCCCTAACCCTAACCCTAGCCCGAACCCTAACCCTAACACTTCCCCGAAGCCTGACCCTCACCCGTCCCCTAATCCTAACCCGTACGCTGACACTAAGCCGCGCCCTCACACGTACGCTCCCCCTAAAGCGTTGTCGTACCCTCACCTGGACCCTAAACCGTCCCCGTCCCCTAACCCTAACCCTAGCCCGAACCCTAACCCTAACCCTTCCCCGAAGCCTGACCCTCACCCGTCCCCTAATCCTAACCCGTACGCTGACACTAACCTGCGCCCTCACACGTACGCTCCCCCTAAAGCGTTGTCGTACCCTCACCTGGACCCTAAACCGTCCCCGTCCCCTAACCCTAACCCTAGCCCGAACCCTAACCCTAACTCTTCCCCGAAGCCTGACCCTCACCCGTCCCCTAATCCTAAACAGTACGCTGACACTAACCTGCACCCTCACACGTACGCTCCCCCTAAAGCGTTGTCGTACCCTCACCTGGACCCTAAACCGTCCCCGTCCCCTAACCCTAACCCTAGCCCGAACCCTAACCCTAACCCTTCCCCGAAGCCTGACCCTCACCCGTCCCCTAATCCTAACCCGTACGCTGACACTAACCCGCGCCCTCACACGTACGCTCCCCCTAAAGCGTTGTCGTACCCTCACCTGGACCCTAAACCGTCCCCGTCCCCTAACCCTAACCCTAGCCCGAACCCTAACCCTAACCCTTCCCCGAAGGCTGACCCTCACCCGTCCCCTAATCCTAACCCGTACGCTGACACTAACCCGCGCCCTCACACGTACGCTCCCCCTAAAGCGTTGTCGTACCCTCACCTGGACCCTAAACCGTCCCCGTCCCCTAACCCTAACCCTAGCCCGAACCCTAACCCTAACCCTTCCCCGAAGCCTGACCCTCACCCGTCCCCTAATCCTAACACGTACGCTGACACTAACCCGCGCCCTCACACGTACGCTCCCCCTAAAGCGTTGTCGTACCCTCACCTGGACCCTAAACCGTCCCCGTCCCCTAACCCTAACCCTAGCCCGAACCCTAACCCTAACACTTCCCCGAAGCCTGACCCTCACCCGTCCCCTAATCCTAACCCGTACGCTGACACTAAGCCGCGCCCTCACACGTACGCTCCCCCTAAAGCGTTGTCGTACCCTCACCTGGACCCTAAACCGTCCCCGTCCCCTAACCCTAACCCTAGCCCGAACCCTAACCCTAACCCTTCCCCGAAGCCTGACCCTCACCCGTCCCCTAATCCTAACCCGTACGCTGACACTAACCCGCGCCCTCACACGTACGCTCCCCCTAAAGCGTTGTCGTACCCTCACCTGGACCCTAAACCGTCCCCGTCCCCTAACCCTAACCCTAGCCCGAACCCTAACCCTAACCCTTCCCCGAAGGCTGACCCTCACCCGTCCCCTAATCCTAACCCGTACGCTGACACTAACCCGCGCCCTCACACGTACGCTCCCCCTAAAGCGTTGTCGTACCCTCACCTGGACCCTAAACCGTCCCCGTCCCCTAACCCTAACCCTAGCCCGAACCCTAACCCTAACCCTTCCCCGAAGCCTGACCCTCACCCGTCCCCTAATCCTAACCCGTACGCTGACACTAACCCGCGCCCTCACACGTACGCTCCCCCTAAAGCGTTGTCGTACCCTCACCTGGACCCTAAACCGTCCCCGTCCCCTAACCCTATCCCTAGCCCGAACCCTAACCCTAACCCTTCCCCGAAGCCTGACCCTCACCCGTCCCCTAATCCTAACCCGTACGCTGACACTAACCCGCGCCCTCACACGTACGCTCCCCCTAAAGCGTTGTCGTACCCTCACCTGGACCCTAAACCGTCCCCGTCCCCTAACCCTAACCCTAGCCCGAACCCTAACCCTAACCCTTCCCCGAAGCCTGATCCTCACCTGTCCCCTAATCCTAACCCGTACGCTGACACTAACCCGCGCCCTCACACGTACGCTCCCCCTAAAGCGTTGTCGTACCCTCACCTGGACCCTAAACCGTCCCCGTCCCCTAACCCTAACCCTAGCCCGAACCCTAACCCTAACACTTCCCCGAAGCCTGACCCTCACCCGTCCCCTAATCCTAACCCGTACGCTGACACTAAGCCGCGCCCTCACACGTACGCTCCCCCTAAAGCGTTGTCGTACCCTCACCTGGACTCTAAACCGTCCCCGTCCCCTAACCCTAACCCTAGCCCGAACCCTACCCCTAACCCTTCCCCGAAGCCTGACCCTCACCCGTCCCCTAATCCTAACCCGTACGCTGACACTAAGCCGCGCCCTCACACGTACGCTCGCCCTAAAGCGTTGTCGTACCCTCACCTGGACCCTAAACCGTCCCCGTCCCCTAACCCTAACCCTAGCCCGAACCCTAACCCTAACCCTTCCCCGAAGCCTGACCCTCACCCGTCCCCTAATCCTAACCCGTACGCTGACACTAACCCGCGCCCTCACACGTACGCTCCCCCTAAAGCGTTGTCGTACCCTCACCTGGACCCTAAACCGTCCCCGTCCCCTAACCCTAACCCTAGCCCGAACCCTAACCCTAACCCTTCCCCGAAGCCTGACCCTCACCCGTCCCCTAATCCTAACCCGTACGCTGACACTAAGCCGCGCCCTCACACGTACGCTCCCCCTAAAGCGTTGTCGTACCCTCACCTGGACCCTAAACCGTCCCCGTCCCCTAACCCTAACCCTAGCCCGAACCCTAACCCTAACCCTTCCCCGAAGGCTGACCCTCACCCGTCCCCTAATCCTAACCCGTACGCTGACACTAACCCGTGCCCTCACACGTACGCTCCCCCTAAAGCGTTGTCGTACCCTCACCTGGACCCTAAACCGTCCCCGTCCCCTAACCCTAACCCTAGCCCGAACCCTAACCCTAACCCTTCCCCGAAGGCTGACCCTCACCCGTCCCCTAATCCTAACCCGTACGCTGACACTAATCCGCGCCCTCACACGTACGCTCCCCCTAAAGCGTTGTCGTACCCTCACCTGGACCCTAAACCGTCCCCATCCCCTAACCCTAACCCTAGCCGGAACCCTACCCCTAACCCTTCCCCGAAGCCTGACCCTCACCCGTCCCCTAATCCTAACCCGTACGCTGACACTAAGCCGCGCCCTCACACGTACGCTCCCCCTAAAGCGTTGTCGTACCCTCACCTGGACCCTAAACCGTCCCCGTCCCCTAACCCTAACCCTAGCCCGAACCCTAACCCTAACTCTTCCCCGAAGCCTGACCCTCACCCGTCCCCTAATCCTAAACCGTACGCTGACACTAACCCGCGCCCTCACACGTACGCTCCCCCTAAAGCGTTGTCGTACCCTCACCTGGACCCTAAACCGTCCCCGTCCCCTAACCCTAACCCTAGCCTGAACCCTAACCCTAACCCTTCCCCGAAGCCTGACCCTCACCCGTCCCCTAATCCTAACCCGTACGCTGACACTAACCCGCGCCCTCACACGTACGCTCCCCCTAAAGCGTTGTCGTACCCTCACCTGGACCCTAAACCGTCCCCGTCCCCTAACCCTAACCCTAGCCCGAACCCTAACCCTAACCCTTCCCCGAAGGCTGACCCTCACCCGTCCCCTAATCCTAACCCGTACGCTGACACTAACCCGCGCCCTCACACGTACGCTCCCCCTAAAGCGTTGTCGTACCCTCACCTGGACCCTAAACCGTCCCCGTCCCCTAACCCTAACCCTAGCCCGAACCCTACCCCTAACCCTTCCCCGAAGCCTGACCCTCACCCGTCCCCTAATCCTAACCCGTACGCTGACACTAACCCGCGCCCTCACACGTACGCTCCCCCTAAAGCGTTGTCGTACCCTC
Organism: Globicephala melas; assembly: GCF_963455315.2. Lineage (NCBI taxonomy): Eukaryota > Metazoa > Chordata > Mammalia > Artiodactyla > Delphinidae > Globicephala > Globicephala melas. The sequence goes on along the minus strand of NC_083325.1, from coordinate 90,588,637 downwards.
ACCTGGACCCTAAACCGTCCCCGTCCCCTAACCCTAACCCTAGCCCGAACCCTAACCCTAACACTTCCCCGAAGCCTGACCCTCACCCGTCCCCTAATCCTAACCCGTACGCTGACACTAAGCCGCGCCCTCACACGTACGCTCCCCCTAAAGCGTTGTCGTACCCTCACCTGGACCCTAAACCGTCCCCGTCCCCTAACCCTAACCCTAGCCCGAACCCTAACCCTAACCCTTCCCCGAAGCCTGACCCTCACCCGTCCCCTAATCCTAACCCGTACGCTGACACTAACCTGCGCCCTCACACGTACGCTCCCCCTAAAGCGTTGTCGTACCCTCACCTGGACCCTAAACCGTCCCCGTCCCCTAACCCTAACCCTAGCCCGAACCCTAACCCTAACTCTTCCCCGAAGCCTGACCCTCACCCGTCCCCTAATCCTAAACAGTACGCTGACACTAACCTGCACCCTCACACGTACGCTCCCCCTAAAGCGTTGTCGTACCCTCACCTGGACCCTAAACCGTCCCCGTCCCCTAACCCTAACCCTAGCCCGAACCCTAACCCTAACCCTTCCCCGAAGCCTGACCCTCACCCGTCCCCTAATCCTAACCCGTACGCTGACACTAACCCGCGCCCTCACACGTACGCTCCCCCTAAAGCGTTGTCGTACCCTCACCTGGACCCTAAACCGTCCCCGTCCCCTAACCCTAACCCTAGCCCGAACCCTAACCCTAACCCTTCCCCGAAGGCTGACCCTCACCCGTCCCCTAATCCTAACCCGTACGCTGACACTAACCCGCGCCCTCACACGTACGCTCCCCCTAAAGCGTTGTCGTACCCTCACCTGGACCCTAAACCGTCCCCGTCCCCTAACCCTAACCCTAGCCCGAACCCTAACCCTAACCCTTCCCCGAAGCCTGACCCTCACCCGTCCCCTAATCCTAACACGTACGCTGACACTAACCCGCGCCCTCACACGTACGCTCCCCCTAAAGCGTTGTCGTACCCTCACCTGGACCCTAAACCGTCCCCGTCCCCTAACCCTAACCCTAGCCCGAACCCTAACCCTAACACTTCCCCGAAGCCTGACCCTCACCCGTCCCCTAATCCTAACCCGTACGCTGACACTAAGCCGCGCCCTCACACGTACGCTCCCCCTAAAGCGTTGTCGTACCCTCACCTGGACCCTAAACCGTCCCCGTCCCCTAACCCTAACCCTAGCCCGAACCCTAACCCTAACCCTTCCCCGAAGCCTGACCCTCACCCGTCCCCTAATCCTAACCCGTACGCTGACACTATCCCGCGCCCTCACACGTACGCTCCCCCTAAAGCGTTGTCGTACCCTCACCTGGACCCTAAACCGTCCCCGTCCCCTAACCCTAACCCTAGCCCGAACCCTAACCCTAACCCTTCCCCGAAGGCTGACCCTCACCCGTCCCCTAATCCTAACCCGTACGCTGACACTAACCCGCGCCCTCACACGTACGCTCGCCCTAAAGCGTTGTCGTACCCTCACCTGGACCCTAAACCGTCCCCGTCCCCTAACCCTAACCCTAGCCCGAACCCTAACCCTAACCCTTCCCCGAAGCCTGACCCTCACCCGTCCCCTAATCCTAACCCGTACGCTGACACTAACCCGCGCCCTCACACGTACGCTCCCCCTAAAGCGTTGTCGTACCCTCACCTGGACCCTAAACCGTCCCCGTCCCCTAACCCTAACCCTAGCCCGAACCCTAACCCTAACCCTTCCCCGAAGCCTGACCCTCACCCGTCCCCTAATCCTAACCCGTACGCTGACACTAACCCGCGCCCTCACACGTACGCTCCCCCTAAAGCGTTGTCGTACCCTCACCTGGACCCTAAACCGTCCCCGTCCCCTAACCCTAACCCTAGCCCGAACCCTAACCCTAACCCTTCCCCGAAGGCTGACCCTCACCCGTCCCCTAATCCTAACCCGTACGCTGACACTAACCCGCGCCCTCACACGTACGCTCCCCCTAAAGCGTTGTCGTACCCTCACCTGGACCCTAAACCGTCCCCGTCCCCTAACCCTAACCCTAGCCCGAACCCTAACCCTAACCCTTCCCCGAAGCCTGACCCTCACCCGTCCCCTAATCCTAACCCGTACGCTGACACTAATCCGCGCCCTCACACGTACGCTCCCCTTAAAGCGTTGTCGTACCCTCACCTGGACCCTAAACCGTCCCCGTCCCCTAACCCTAACCCTAGCCCGAACCCTACCCCTAACCCTTCCCCGAAGCCTGACCCTCACCCGTCCCCTAATCCTAACCCGTACGCTGACACTAAGCCGCGCCCTCACACGTACGCTCCCCCTAAAGCGTTGTCGTACCCTCACCTGGACCCTAAATCGTCCCCGTCCCCTAACCCTAACCCTAGCCCGAACCCTAACCCTAACTCTTCCCCGAAGCCTGACCCTCACCCGTCCCCTAATCCTAAACCGTACGCTGACACTAACCCGCGCCCTCACACGTACGCTCCCCCTAAAGCGTTGTCGTACCCTCACCTGGACCCTAAACCGTCCCCGTCCCCTAACCCTAACCCTAGCCCGAACCCTAACCCTAACCCTTCCCCGAAGCCTGACCCTCACCCGTCCCCTAATCCTAACCCGTACGCTGACACTAACCCGCGCCCTCACACGTACGCTCCCCCTAAAGCGTTGTCGTACCCTCACCTGGACCCTAAACCGTCCCCGTCCCCTAACCCTAACCCTAGCCCGAACCCTAACCCTAACCCTTCCCCGAAGGCTGACCCTCACCCGTCCCCTAATCCTAACCCGTACGTTGACACTAACCCGCGCCCTCACACGTACGCTCCCCCTAAAGCGTTGTCGTACCCTCACCTGGACCCTAAACCGTCCCCGTCCCCTAACCCTAACCCTAGCCCGAACCCTAACCCTAACCCTTCCCTGAAGCCTGACCCTCACCCGTCCCCTAATCCTAACCCGTACGCTGACACTAACCCGCGCCCTCACACGTACGCTCCCCCTAAAGCGTTGTCGTACCCTCACCTGGACCCTAAACCGTCCCCGTCCCCTAACCCTAACCCTAGCCCGAACCCTAACCCTAACCCTTCCCTGAAGCCTGACCCTCACCCGTCCCCTAATCCTAACCCGTACGCTGACACTAACCCGCGCCCTCACACGTACGCTCCCCCTAAAGCGTTGTCGTACCCTCACCTGGACCCTAAACCGTCCCCGTCCCCTAACCCTAACCCTAGCCCGAACCCTAACCCTAACCCTTCCCTGAAGCCTGACCCTCACCCGTCCCCTAATCCTAACCCGTACGCTGACACTAACCCGCGCCCTCACACGTACGCTCCCCCTAAAGCGTTGTCGTACCCTCACCTGGACCCTAAACCGTCCCCGTCCCCTAACCCTAACCCTAGCCCGAACCCTAACCCTAACTCTTCCCCGAAGCCTGACCCTCACCCGTCCCCTAATCCTAAACAGTACGCTGACACTAACCTGCACCCTCACACGTACGCTCCCCCTAAAGCGTTGTCGTACCCTCACCTGGACCCTAAACCGTCCCCATCCCCTAACCCTAACCCTAGCCCGAACCCTAACCCTAACCCTTCCCCGAAGCCTGACCCTCACCCGTCCCCTAATCCTAACCCGTACGCTGACACTAACCCGCGCCCTCACACGTACGCTCCCCCTAAAGCGTTGTCGTACCCTCACCTGGACCCTAAACCGTCCCCGTCCCCTAACCCTAACCCTAGCCCGAACCCTAACCCTAACCCTTCCCCGAAGGCTGACCCTCACCCGTCCCCTAATCCTAACCCGTACGCTGACACTAACCCGCGCCCTCACACGTACGCTCCCCCTAAAGCGTTGTCGTACCCTCACCTGGACCCTAAACCGTCCCCGTCCCCTAACGCTAACCCTAGCCCGAACCCTAACCCTAACCCTTCCCCGAAGCCTGACCCTCACCCGTCCCCTAATCCTAACACGTACGCTGACACTAACCCGCGCCCTCACACGTACGCTCCCCCTAAAGCGTTGTCGTACCCTCACCTGGACCCTAAACCGTCCCCGTCCCCTAACCCTAACCCTAGCCCGAACCCTAACCCTAACACTTCCCCGAAGCCTGACCCTCACCCGTCCCCTAATCCTAACCCGTACGCTGACACTAAGCCGCGCCCTCACACGTACGCTCCCCCTAAAGCGTTGTCGTACCCTCACCTGGACCCTAAACCGTCCCCGTCCCCTAACCCTAACCCTAGCCCGAACCCTAAGCCTAACCCTTCCCCGAAGCCTGACCCTCACCCGTCCCCTAATCCTAACCCGTACGCTGACACTAACCTGCGCCCTCACACGTACGCTCCCCCTAAAGCGTTGTCGTACCCTCACCTGGACCCTAAACCGTCCCCGTCCCCTAACCCTAACCCTAGCCCGAACCCTAACCCTAACCCTTCCCCGAAGCCTGACCCTCACCCGTCCCCTAATCCTAACCCGTACGCTGACACTAACCCGCGCCCTCACACGTACGCTCCCCCTAAAGCGTTGTCGTACCCTCACCTGAACCCTAAACCGTCCCCGTCCCCTAACCCTAACCCTAGCCCGAACCCTAACCCTAACCCTTCCCCGAAGCCTGACCCTCACCCGTCCCCTAATCCTAACCCGTACGCTGACACTAACCCGCGCCCTCACACGTACGCTCCCCCTAAAGCGTTGTCGTACCCTCACCTGGACCCTAAACCGTCCCCGTCCCCTAACCCTAACCCTAGCCCGAACCCTAACCCTAACCCTTCCCCGAAGGCTGACCCTCACCCGTCCCCTAATCCTAACCCGTACGCTGACACTAACCCGCGCCCTCACACGTACGCTCCCCCTAAAGCGTTGTCGTACCCTCACCTGGACCCTAAACCATTCCCGTCCCCTAACCCTAACCCTAGCCCGAACCCTAACCCTAACCCTTCCCCGAAGCCTGACCCTCACCCGTCCCCTAATCCTAACCCGTACGCTGACACTAACCCGCGCCCTCACACGTACGCTCCCCCTAAAGCGTTGTCGTACCCTCACCTGGACCCTAAACCGTCCCCGTCCCCTAACCCTAACCCTAGCCCGAACCCTACCCCTAACCCTTCCCCGAAGCCTGACCCTCACCCGTCCCCTAATCCTAACCCGTACGCTGACACTAAGCCGCGCCCTCACACGTACGCTCGCCCTAAAGCGTTGTCGTACCCTCACCTGGACCCTAAACCGTCCCCGTCCCCTAACCCTAACCCTAGCCCGAACCCTAACCCTAACCCTTCCCCGAAGCCTGACCCTCACCCGTCCCCTAATCCTAACCCTTACGCTGACACTAACCCGCGCCCTCACACGTACGCTCCCCCTAAAGCGTTGTCGTACCCTCACCTGGACCCTAAACCGTCCCCGTCCCCTAACCCTAACCCTAGCCCGAACCCTAACCCTAACCCTTCCCCGAAGCCTGACCCTCACCCGTCCCCTAATCCTAACCCGTACGCTGACACTAACCCGCGCCCTCACACGTACGCTCCCCCTAAAGCGTTGTCGTACCCTCACCTGGACCCTAAACCGTCCCCGTCCCCTAACCCTAACCCTAGCCCGAACCCTAACCCTAACCCTTCCCCGAAGGCTGACCCTCACCCGTCCCCTAATCCTAACCCGTACGCTGACACTAACCCGCGCCCTCACACGTACGCTCCCCCTAAAGCGTTGTCGTACCCTCACCTGGACCCTAAACCGTCCCCGTCCCCTAACCCTAACCCTAGCCCGAACCCTAACCCTAACTCTTCCCCGAAGCCTGACCCTCACCCGTCCCCTAATCCTAAACCGTACGCTGACACTAACCCGCGCCCTCACACGTACGCTCCCCCTAAAGCGTTGTCGTACCCTCACCTGGACCCTAAACCGTCCCCGTCCCCTAACCCTAACCCTAGCCCGAACCCTAACCCTAACCCTTCCCCGAAGCCTGACCCTCACCCGTCCCCTAATCCTAACCCGTACGCTGACACTAACCCGCGCCCTCACACGTACGCTCCCCCTAAAGCGTTGTCGTACCCTCACCTGGACCCTAAACCGTCCCCGTCCCCTAACCCTAACCCTAGCCCGAACCCTAACCCTAACCCTTCCCCGAAGGCTGACCCTCACCCGTCCCCTAATCCTAACCCGTACGTTGACACTAACCCGCGCCCTCACACGTACGCTCCCCCTAAAGCGTTGTCGTACCCTCACCTGGACCCTAAACCGTCCCCGTCCCCTAACCCTAACCCTAGCCCGAACCCTAACCCTAACCCTTCCCTGAAGCCTGACCCTCACCCGTCCCCTAATCCTAACCCGTACGCTGACACTAACCCGCGCCCTCACACGTACGCTCCCCCTAAAGCGTTGTCGTACCCTCACCTGGACCCTAAACCGTCCCCGTCCCCTAACCCTAACCCTAGCCCGAACCCTAACCGTAACACTTCCCCGAAGCCTGACCCTCACCCGTCCCCTAATCCTAACCCGTACGCTGACACTAAGCCGCGCCCTCACACGTACGCTCCCCCTAAAGCGTTGTCGTACCCTCACCTGGACCCTAAACCGTCCCCGTCCCCTAACCCTAACCCTAGCCCGAACCCTAACCCTAACCCTTCCCCGAAGCCTGACCCTCACCCGTCCCCTAATCCTAACCCGTACGCTGACACTAACCTGCGCCCTCACACGTACGCTCCCCCTAAAGCGTTGTCGTACCCTCACCTGGACCCTAAACCGTCCCCGTCCCCTAACCCTAACCCTAGCCCGAACCCTAACCCTAACTCTTCCCCGAAGCCTGACCCTCACCCGTCCCCAATCCTAAACAGTACGCTGACACTAACCTGCACCCTCACACGTACGCTCCCCCTAAAGCGTTGTCGTACCCTCACCTGGACCCTAAACCGTCCCCGTCCCCTAACCCTAACCCTAGCCCGAACCCTAACCCTAACCCTTCCCCGAAGGCTGACCCTCACCCGTCCCCTAATCCTAACCCGTACGCTGACAGTAACCCGCGCCCTCACACGTACGCTCCCCCTAAAGCGTTGTCGTACCCTCACCTGGACCCTAAACCGTCCCCGTCCCCTAACCCTAACCCTAGCCCGAACCCTAACCCTAACCCTTCCCCGAAGCCTGACCCTCACCCGTCCCCTAATCCTAACCCGTACGCTGACACTAACCCGCGCCCTCACACGTACGCTCCCCCTAAAGCGTTGTCGTACCCTCACCTGGACCCTAAACCGTCCCCGTCCCCTAACCCTAACCCTAGCCCGAACCTTAACCCTAACACTTCCCCGAAGCCTGACCCTCACCCGTCCCCTAATCCTAACCCGTACGCTGACACTAAGCGGCGCCCTCACACGTACGCTCCCCCTAAAGCGTTGTCGTACCCTCACCTGGACCCTAAACCGTCCCCGTCCCCTAACCCTAACCCTAGCCCGAACCCTAAGCCTAACCCTTCCCCGAAGCCTGACCCTCACCCGTCCCCTAATCCTAACCCGTACGCTGACACTAACCTGCGCCCTCACACGTACGCTCCCCCTAAAGCGTTGTCGTACCCTCACCTGGACCCTAAACCGTCCCCGTCCCCTAACCCTAACCCTAGCCCGAACCCTAACCCTAACCCTTCCCCGAAGCCTGACCCTCACCCGTCCCCTAATCCTAACCCGTACGCTGACACTAACCCGCGCCCTCACACGTACGCTCCCCCTAAAGCGTTGTCGTACCCTCACCTGAACCCTAAACCGTCCCCGTCCCCTAACCCTAACCCTAGCCCGAACCCTAACCCTAACCCTTCCCCGAAGCCTGACCCTCACCCGTCCCCTAATCCTAACCCGTACGCTGACACTAACCCGCGCCCTCACACGTACGCTCCCCCTAAAGCGTTGTCGTACCCTCACCTGGACCCTAAACCGTCCCCGTCCCCTAACCCTAACCCTAGCCCGAACCCTAACCCTAACCCTTCCCCGAAGGCTGACCCTCACCCGTCCCCTAATCCTAACCCGTACGCTGACACTAAGCCGCGCCCTCACACGTACGCTCCCCCTAAAGCGTTGTCGTACCCTCACCTGGACCCTAAACCGTCCCCGTCCCCTAACCCTAACCCTAGCCCGAACCCTAACCCTAACCCTTCCCCGAAGCCTGACCCTCACCCGTCCCCTAATCCTAACCCGTACGCTGACACTAAGCCGCGCCCTCACACGTACGCTCCCCCTAAAGTGTTGTCGTACCCTCACCTGGACCCTAAACCGTCCCCGTCCCCTAACCCTAACCCTAGCCCGAACCCTAACCCTAACACTTCCCCGAAGCCTGACCCTCACCCGTCCCCTAATCCTAACCCGTACGCTGACACTAACCTGCGCCCTCACACGTACGCTCCCCCTAAAGCGTTGTCGTACCCTCACCTGGACCCTAAACCGTCCCCGTCCCCTAACCCTAACCCTAGCCCGAACCCTAACCCTAACCCTTCCCCGAAGCCTGACCCTCACCCGTCCCCTAATCCTAACCCGTACGCTGACACTAACCTGCGCCCTCACACGTACGCTCCCCCTAAAGCGTTGTCGTACCCTCACCTGGACCCTAAACCGTCCCCGTCCCCTAACCCTAACCCTAGCCCGAACCCTAACCCTAACCCTTCCCCGAAGGCTGACCCTCACCCGTCCCCTAATCCTAACCCGTACGCTGACACTAACCCGCGCCCTCACACGTACGCTCCCCCTACAGCGTTGTCGTACCCTCACCTGGACCCTAAACCGTCCCCGTCCCCTAACCCTAACCCTAGCCCGAACCCTAACCCTAACCCTTCCCCGAAGCCTGACCCTCACCCGTCCCCTAATCCTAACCCGTACGCTGACACTAACCCGCGCCCTCACACGTACGCTCCCCCTAAAGCGTTGTCGTACCCTCACCTGGACCCTAAACCGTCCCCGTCCCCTAACCCTAACCCTAGCCCGAACCCTAACCCTAACACTTCCCCGAAGCCTGACCCTCACCCGTCCCCTAATCCTAACCCGTACGCTGACACTAAGCCGCGCCCTCACACGTACGCTCCCCCTAAAGCGTTGTCGTACCCTCACCTGGACCCTAAACCGTCCCCGTCCCCTAACCCTAACCCTAGCCCGAACCCTAAGCCTAAACCTTCCCCGAAGCCTGACCCTCACCCGTCCCCTAATCCTAACCCGTACGCTGACACTAACCTGCGCCCTCACACGTACGCTCCCCCTAAAGCGTTGTCGTACCCTCACCTGGACCCTAAACCGTCCCCGTCCCCTAACCCTAACCCTAGCCCGAACCCTAACCCTAACGCTTCCCCGAAGCCTGACCCTCACCCGTCCCCTAATCCTAACCCGTACTCTGACACTAACCCGCGCCCTCACACGTACGCTCCCCCTAAAGCGTTGTCGTACCCTCACCTGAACCCTAAACCGTCCCCGTCCCCTAACCCTAACCCTAGCCCGAACACTAACCCTAACCCTTCCCCGAAGCCTGACCCTCACCCGTCCCCTAATCCTAACCCGTACGCTGACACTAACCCGCGCCCTCACACGTACGCTGCCCCTAAAGCGTTGTCGTACCCTCACCTGGACCCTAAACCGTCCCCGTCCCCAAACCCTAACCCTAGCCCGAACACTACCCCTAACACTTCCCCGAAGCCTGACCCTCACCCGTCCCCTAATCCTAACCCGTACGCTGACACTAAGCCGCGCCCTCACACGTACGCTCCCCCTAAAGCGTTGTCGTACCCTCACCTGGACCCTAAACCGTCCCCGTCCCCTAACCCTAACCCTAGCCCGAACCCTAACCCTAACCCTTCCCCGAAGCCTGACCCTCACCCGTCCCCTAATCCTAAACCGTACGCTGACACTAACCTGCGCCCTCACACGTACGCTTCCCCTAAAGCGTTCTCGTACCCTCACCTGGACCCTAAACCGTCCCCGTCCCCTAACCCTAACCCTAGCCCGAACCCTAACCCTAACCCTTCCCCGAAGCCTGACCCTCACCCGTCCCCTAATCCTAACCCGTACGCTGACACTAACCCGCGCCCTCACACGTACGCTCCCCCTAAAGCGTTGTCGTACCCTCACCTGGACCCTAAACCGTCCCCGTCCCCTAACCCTAACCCTAGCCCGAACCCTAACCCTAACCCTTCCCCGAAGCCTGACCCTCACCCGTCCCCTAATCCTAACCCGTACGCTGACACTAACCTGCGCCCTCACACATACGCTCCCCCTAAAGCGTTGTCGTACCCTCACCTGGACCCTAAACCGTCCCCGTCCCCTAACCCTAACCCTAGCCCGAACCCTAACCCTAACCCTTCCCCGAAGGCTGACCCTCACCCGTCCCCTAATCCTAACCCGTACGCTGACACTAACCCGCGCCCTCACACGTACGCTCCCCCTAAAGCGTTGTCGTACCCTCACCTGGACCCTAAACCGTCCCCGTCCCCTAACCCTAACCCTAGCCCGAACCCTAACCCTAACACTTCCCTGAAGCCTGACCCTCACCCGTCCCCTAATCCTAACCCGTACGCTGACACTAACCCACGCCCTCACACGTACGCTCCCCCTAAAGCGTTGTCGTACCCTCACCTGGACCCTAAACCGTCCCCGTCCCCTAACCCTAACCCTAGCCCGAACCCTAACCCTAACCCTTCCCCGAAGCCTGACCCTCACCCGTCCCCTAATCCTAACCCGTACGCTGACACTAACCAGCGCCCTCACACGTACGCTCCCCCTAAAGCGTTGTCGTACCCTCACCTGGACCCTAAACCGTCCCCGTCCCCTAACCCTAACCCTAGCCCGAACCCTAACCCTAACCCTTCCCCGAAGCCTGACCCTCACCCGTCCCCTAATCCAAACCCGTACGCTGACACTAACCCGCGCCCTCACACGTACGCTCCCCCTAAAGCGTTGTCGTACCCTCACCTGGACCCTAAACCGTCCCCGTCCCCTAACCCTAACCCTAGACCGAACCCTAACCCTAACACTTCCCCGAAGCCTGACCCTCACCCGTCCCCTAATCCTAACCCGTACGCTGACACTAAGCCGCGCCCTCACACGTACGCTCCCCCTAAAGCGTTGTCGTACCCTCACCTGGACCCTAAACCGTCCCCGTCCCCTAACCCTAACCCTAGCCCGAACCCTAAGCCTAACCCTTCCCCGAAGCCTGACCCTCACCCGTCCCCTAATCCTAACCCGTACGCTGACACTAACCTGCGCCCTCACACGTACGCTCCCCCTAAAGCGTTGTCGTACCCTCACCTGGACCCTAAACCGTCCCCGTCCCCTAACCCTAACCCTAGCCCGAACCCTAACCCTAACCCTTCCCCGAAGCCTGACCCTCACCCGTCCCCTAATCCTAACCCGTACGCTGACACTAACCCGCGCCCTCACACGTACGCTCCCCCTAAAGCGTTGTCGTACCCTCACCTGAACCCTAAACCGTCCCCGTCCCCTAACCCTAACCCTAGCCCGAACCCTAACCCTAACCCTTCCCCGAAGCCTGACCCTCACCCGTCCCCTAATCCTAACCCGTACGCTGACACTAACCCGCGCCCTCACACGTACGCTCCCCCTAAAGCGTTGTCGTACCCTCACCTGGACCCTAAACCGTCCCCGTCCCCTAACCCTAACCCTAGCCCGAACCCTAACCCTAACCCTTCCCCGAAGGCTGACCCTCACCCGTCCCCTAATCCTAACCCGTACGCTGACACTAACCCGCGCCCTCACACGTACGCTCCCCCTAAAGCGTTGTCGTACCCTCACCTGGACCCTAAACCGTCCCCGTCCCCTAACCCTAACCCTAGCCCGAACCCTAACCCTAACCCTTCCCCGAAGCCTGACCCTCACCCGTCCCCTAATCCTAACCCGTACGCTGACACTAACCCGCGCCCTCACACGTACGCTCCCCCTAAAGCGTTGTCGTACCCTCACCTGGACCCTAAACCGTCCCCGTCCCCTAACCCTAACCCTAGCCCGAACCCTACCCCTAACCCTTCCCCGAAGCCTGACCCTCACCCGTCCCCTAATCCTAACCCGTACGCTGACACTAAGCCGCGCCCTCACACGTACGCTCGCCCTAAAGCGTTGTCGTACCCTCACCTGGACCCTAAACCGTCCCCGTCCCCTAACCCTAACCCTAGCCCGAACCCTAACCCTAACCCTTCCCCGAAGCCTGACCCTCACCCGTCCCCTAATCCTAACCCTTACGCTGACACTAACCCGCGCCCTCACACGTACGCTCCCCCTAAAGCGTTGTCGTACCCTCACCTGGACCCTAAACCGTCCCCGTCCCCTAACCCTAACCCTAGCCCGAACCCTAACCCTAACCCTTCCCCGAAGCCTGACCCTCACCCGTCCCCTAATCCTAACCCGTACGCTGACACTAACCCGCGCCCTCACACGTACGCTCCCCCTAAAGCGTTGTCGTACCCTCACCTGGACCCTAAACCGTCCCCGTCCCCTAACCCTAACCCTAGCCCGAACCCTAACCCTAACCCTTCCCCGAAGGCTGACCCTCACCCGTCCCCTAATCCTAACCCGTACGCTGACACTAACCCGCGCCCTCACACGTACGCTCCCCCTAAAGCGTTGTCGTACCCTCACCTGGACCCTAAACCGTCCCCGTCCCCTAACCCTAACCCTAGCCCGAACCCTAACCCTAACTCTTCCCCGAAGCCTGACCCTCACCCGTCCCCTAATCCTAAACCGTACGCTGACACTAACCCGCGCCCTCACACGTACGCTCCCCCTAAAGCGTTGTCGTACCCTCACCTGGACCCTAAACCGTCCCCGTCCCCTAACCCTAACCCTAGCCCGAACCCTAACCCTAACCCTTCCCCGAAGCCTGACCCTCACCCGTCCCCTAATCCTAACCCGTACGCTGACACTAACCCGCGCCCTCACACGTACGCTCCCCCTAAAGCGTTGTCGTACCCTCACCTGGACCCTAAACCGTCCCCGTCCCCTAACCCTAACCCTAGCCCGAACCCTAACCCTAACCCTTCCCCGAAGGCTGACCCTCACCCGTCCCCTAATCCTAACCCGTACGTTGACACTAACCCGCGCCCTCACACGTACGCTCCCCCTAAAGCGTTGTCGTACCCTCACCTGGACCCTAAACCGTCCCCGTCCCCTAACCCTAACCCTAGCCCGAACCCTAACCCTAACCCTTCCCCGAAGCCTGACCCTCACCCGTCCCCTAATCCTAACCCGTACGCTGACACTAACCCGCGCCCTCACACGTACGCTCCCCCTAAAGCGTTGTCGTACCCTCACCTGGACCCTAAACCGTCCCCGTCCCCTAACCCTAACCCTAGCCCGAACCCTAACCGTAACACTTCCCCGAAGCCTGACCCTCACCCGTCCCCTAATCCTAACCCGTACGCTGACACTAAGCCGCGCCCTCACACGTACGCTCCCCCTAAAGCGTTGTCGTACCCTCACCTGGACCCTAAACCGTCCCCGTCCCCTAACCCTAACCCTAGCCCGAACCCTAACCCTAACCCTTCCCCGAAGCCTGACCCTCACCCGTCCCCTAATCCTAACCCGTACGCTGACACTAACCTGCGCCCTCACACGTACGCTCCCCCTAAAGCGTTGTCGTACCCTCACCTGGACCCTAAACCGTCCCCGTCCCCTAACCCTAACCCTAGCCCGAACCCTAACCCTAACTCTTCCCCGAAGCCTGACCCTCACCCGTCCCCAATCCTAAACAGTACGCTGACACTAACCTGCACCCTCACACGTACGCTCCCCCTAAAGCGTTGTCGTACCCTCACCTGGACCCTAAACCGTCCCCGTCCCCTAACCCTAACCCTAGCCCGAACCCTAACCCTAACCCTTCCCCGAAGGCTGACCCTCACCCGTCCCCTAATCCTAACCCGTACGCTGACAGTAACCCGCGCCCTCACACGTACGCTCCCCCTAAAGCGTTGTCGTACCCTCACCTGGACCCTAAACCGTCCCCGTCCCCTAACCCTAACCCTAGCCCGAACCCTAACCCTAACCCTTCCCCGAAGCCTGACCCTCACCCGTCCCCTAATCCTAACCCGTACGCTGACACTAACCCGCGCCCTCACACGTACGCTCCCCCTAAAGCGTTGTCGTACCCTCACCTGGACCCTAAACCGTCCCCGTCCCCTAACCCTAACCCTAGCCCGAACCTTAACCCTAACACTTCCCCGAAGCCTGACCCTCACCCGTCCCCTAATCCTAACCCGTACGCTGACACTAAGCCGCGCCCTCACACGTACGCTCCCCCTAAAGCGTTGTCGTACCCTCACCTGGACCCTAAACCGTCCCCGTCCCCTAACCCTAACCCTAGCCCGAACCCTAAGCCTAACCCTTCCCCGAAGCCTGACCCTCACCCGTCCCCTAATCCTAACCCGTACGCTGACACTAACCTGCGCCCTCACACGTACGCTCCCCCTAAAGCGTTGTCGTACCCTCACCTGGACCCTAAACCGTCCCCGTCCCCTAACCCTAACCCTAGCCCGAACCCTAAACCTAACCCTTCCCCGAAGCCTGACCCTCACCCGTCCCCTAATCCTAACCCGTACGCTGACACTAACCCGCGCCCTCACACGTACGCTCCCCCTAAAGCGTTGTCGTACCCTCACCTGAACCCTAAACCGTCCCCGTCCCCTAACCCTAACCCTAGCCCGAACCCTAACCCTAACCCTTCCCCGAAGCCTGACCCTCACCCGTCCCCTAATCCTAACCCGTACGCTGACACTAACCCGCGCCCTCACACGTACGCTCCCCCTAAAGCGTTGTCGTACCCTCACCTGGACCCTAAACCGTCCCCGTCCCCTAACCCTAACCCTAGCCCGAACCCTAACCCTAACCCTTCCCCGAAGGCTGACCCTCACCCGTCCCCTAATCCTAACCCGTACGCTGACACTAAGCCGCGCCCTCACACGTACGCTCCCCCTAAAGCGTTGTCGTACCCTCACCTGGACCCTAAACCGTCCCCGTCCCCTAACCCTAACCCTAGCCCGAACCCTAACCCTAACCCTTCCCCGAAGCCTGACCCTCACCCGTCCCCTAATCCTAACCCGTACGCTGACACTAACCCGCGCCCTCACACGTACGCTCCCCCTAAAGCGTTGTCGTACCCTCACCTGGACCCTAAACCGTCCCCGTCCCCTAACCCTAACCCTAGCCCGAACCCTAACCCTAACACTTCCCCGAAGCCTGACCCTCACCCGTCCCCTAATCCTAACCCGTACGCTGACACTAAGCCGCGCCCTCACACGTACGCTCCCCCTAAAGCGTTGTCGTACCCTCACCTGGACCCTAAACCGTCCCCGTCCCCTAACCCTAACCCTAGCCCGAACCCTAACCCTAACCCTTCCCCGAAGCCTGACCCTCACCCGTCCCCTAATCCTAACCCGTACGCTGACACTAACCTGCGCCCTCACACGTACACTCCCCCTAAAGCGTTGTCGTACCCTCACCTGGACCCTAAACCGTCCCCGTCCCCTAACCCTAACCCTAGCCCGAACCCTAACCCTAACCCTTCCCCGAAGGCTGACCCTCACCCGTCCCCTAATCCTAACCCGTACGCTGACACTAACCCGCGCCCTCACACGTACGCTCCCCCTACAGCGTTGTCGTACCCTCACCTGGACCCTAAACCGTCCCCGTCCCCTAACCCTAACCCTAGCCCGAACCCTAACCCTAACCCTTCCCCGAAGCCTGACCCTCACCCGTCCCCTAATCCTAACCCGTACGCTGACACTAACCCGCGCCCTCACACGTACGCTCCCCCTAAAGCGTTGTCGTACCCTCACCTGGACCCTAAACCGTCCCCGTCCCCTAACCCTAACCCTAGCCCGAACCCTAACCCTAACACTTCCCCGAAGCCTGACCCTCACCCGTCCCCTAATCCTAACCCGTACGCTGACACTAAGCCGCGCCCTCACACGTACGCTCCCCCTAAAGCGTTGTCGTACCCTCACCTGGACCCTAAACCGTCCCCGTCCCCTAACCCTAACCCTAGCCCGAACCCTAAGCCTAAACCTTCCCCGAAGCCTGACCCTCACCCGTCCCCTAATCCTAACCCGTACGCTGACACTAACCTGCGCCCTCACACGTACGCTCCCCCTAAAGCGTTGTCGTACCCTCACCTGGACCCTAAACCGTCCCCGTCCCCTAACCCTAACCCTAGCCCGAACCCTAACCCTAACGCTTCCCCGAAGCCTGACCCTCACCCGTCCCCTAATCCTAACCCGTACTCTGACACTAACCCGCGCCCTCACACGTACGCTCCCCCTAAAGCGTTGTCGTACCCTCACCTGAACCCTAAACCGTCCCCGTCCCCTAACCCTAACCCTAGCCCGAACACTAACCCTAACCCTTCCCCGAAGCCTGACCCTCACCCGTCCCCTAATCCTAACCCGTACGCTGACACTAACCCGCGCCCTCACACGTACGCTGCCCCTAAAGCGTTGTCGTACCCTCACCTGGACCCTAAACCGTCCCCGTCCCCAAACCCTAACCCTAGCCCGAACACTACCCCTAACACTTCCCCGAAGCCTGACCCTCACCCGTCCCCTAATCCTAACCCGTACGCTGACACTAAGCCGCGCCCTCACACGTACGCTCCCCCTAAAGCGTTGTCGTACCCTCACCTGGACCCTAAACCGTCCCCGTCCCCTAACCCTAACCCTAGCCCGAACCCTAACCCTAACCCTTCCCCGAAGCCTGACCCTCACCCGTCCCCTAATCCTAAACCGTACGCTGACACTAACCTGCGCCCTCACACGTACGCTTCCCCTAAAGCGTTCTCGTACCCTCACCTGGACCCTAAACCGTCCCCGTCCCCTAACCCTAACCCTAGCCCGAACCCTAACCCTAACCCTTCCCCGAAGCCTGACCCTCACCCGTCCCCTAATCCTAACCCGTACGCTGACACTAACCCGCGCCCTCACACGTACGCTCCCCCTAAAGCGTTGTCGTACCCTCACCTGGACCCTAAACCGTCCCCGTCCCCTAACCCTAACCCTAGCCCGAACCCTAACCCTAACCCTTCCCCGAAGCCTGACCCTCACCCGTCCCCTAATCCTAACCCGTACGCTGACACTAACCTGCGCCCTCACACATACGCTCCCCCTAAAGCGTTGTCGTACCCTCACCTGGACCCTAAACCGTCCCCGTCCCCTAACCCTAACCCTAGCCCGAACCCTAACCCTAACCCTTCCCCGAAGGCTGACCCTCACCCGTCCCCTAATCCTAACCCGTACGCTGACACTAACCCGCGCCCTCACACGTACGCTCCCCCTAAAGCGTTGTCGTACCCTCACCTGGACCCTAAACCGTCCCCGTCCCCTAACCCTAACCCTAGCCCGAACCCTAACCCTAACACTTCCCTGAAGCCTGACCCTCACCCGTCCCCTAATCCTAACCCGTACGCTGACACTAACCCACGCCCTCACACGTACGCTCCCCCTAAAGCGTTGTCGTACCCTCACCTGGACCCTAAACCGTCCCCGTCCCCTAACCCTAACCCTAGCCCGAACCCTAACCCTAACCCTTCCCCGAAGCCTGACCCTCACCCGTCCCCTAATCCTAACCCGTACGCTGACACTAACCAGCGCCCTCACACGTACGCTCCCCCTAAAGCATTGTCGTACCCTCACCTGGACCCTAAACCGTCCCCGTCCCCTAACCCTAACCCTAGCCCGAACCCTAACCCTAACCCTTCCCCGAAGCCTGACCCTCACCCGTCCCCTAATCCAAACCCGTACGCTGACACTAACCCGCGCCCTCACACGTACGCTCCCCCTAAAGCGTTGTCGTACCCTCACCTGGACCCTAAACCGTCCCCGTCCCCTAACCCTAACCCTAGACCGAACCCTAACCCTAACACTTCCCCGAAGCCTGACACTCACCCGTCCCCTAATCCTAACCCGTACGCTGACACTAAGCCGCGCCCTCACACGTACGCTCCCCCTAAAGCGTTGTCGTACCCTCACCTGGACCCTAAACCGTCCCCGTCCCCTAACCCTAACCCTAGCCCGAACCCTAACCCTAACCCTTCCCCGAAGCCTGACCCTCACCCGTCCCCTAATCCTAACCCGTACGCTGACACTAACCCGCGCCCTCACACGTACGCTCCCCCTAAAGCGTTGTCGTACCCTCACCTGGACCCTAAACCGTCCCCGTCCCCTAACACTAACCCTAGCCCGAACCCTAACCCTAACCCTTCCCCGAAGGCTGACCCTCACCCGTCCCCTAATCCTAACCCGTACGCTGACACTAACCCGCGCCCTCACACGTACGCTCCCCCTAAAGCGTTGTCGTACCCTCACCTGGACCCTAAACCGTCCCCGTCCCCTAACCCTAACCCTAGCCCGAACACTAACCCTAACCCTTCCCCGAAGCCTGACCCTCACCCGTCCCCTAATCCTAACCCGTACGCTGACACTAACCCGCGCCCTCACACGTACGCTCCCCCTAAAGCGTTGTCGTACCCTCACCTGAACCCTAAACCGTCCACGTCCCCTAACCCTAACCCTAGCCCGAACCCTAACCCTAACCCTTCCCCGAAGCCTGACCCTCACCCGTCCCCTAATCCTAACCCGTACGCTGACACTAACCCGCGCCCTCACACGTACGCTCCCCCTAAAGCGTTGTCGTACCCTCACCTGGACCCTAAACCGTCCCCGTCCCCTAACCCTAACCCTAGCCCGAACCCTAACCCTAACCCTTCCCCGAAGGCTGACCCTCACCCGTCCCCTAATCCTAACCCGTACGCTGACACTAAGCCGCGCCCTCACACGTACGCTCCCCCTAAAGCGTTGTCGTACCCTCACCTGGACCCTAAACCGTCCCCGTCCCCTAACCCTAACCCTAGCCCGAACCCTAACCCTAACCCTTCCCCGAAGCCTGACCCTCACCCGTCCCCTAATCCTAACCCGTACGCTGACACTAACCCGCGCCCTCACACGTACGCTCCCCCTAAAGCGTTGTCGTACCCTCACCTGGACCCTAAACCGTCCCCGTCCCCTAACCCTAACCCTAGCCCGAACCCTAACCCTAACACTTCCCCGAAGCCTGACCCTCACCCGTCCCCTAATCCTAACCCGTACGCTGACACTAAGCCACGCCCTCACACGTACGCTCCCCCTAAAGCGTTGTCGTACCCTCACCTGGACCCTAAACCGTCCCCGTCCCCTAACCCTAACCCTAGCCCGAACCCTAACCCTAACCCTTCCCCGAAGCCTGACCCTCACCCGTCCCCTAATCCTAACCCGTACGCTGACACTAACCTGCGCCCTCACACGTACGCTCCCCCTAAAGCGTTGTTGTACCCTCACCTGGACCCTAAACCGTCCCCGTCCCCTAACCCTAACCCTAGCCCGAACCCTAACCCTAACCCTTCCCCGAAGGCTGACCCTAACCCGTACGCTGACACTAACCCGCGCCCTCACACGTACGCTCCCCCTACAGCGTTGTCGTACCCTCACCTGGACCCTAAACCGTCCCCGTCCCCTAACCCTAACCCTAGCCCGAACCCTAACCCTAACCCTTCCCCGAAGCCTGACCCTCACCCGTCCCCTAATCCTAACCCGTACGCTGACACTAACCCGCGCCCTCAAACGTACGCTCCCCCTAAAGCGTTGTCGTACCCTCACCTGGACCCTAAACCGTCCCCGTCCCCTAACCCTAACCCTAGCCCGAACCCTAACCCTAACACTTCCCCGAAGCCTGACCCTCACCCGTCCCCTAATCCTAACCCGTACGCTGACACTAAGCCGCGCCCTCACACGTACGCTCCCCCTAAAGCGTTGTCGTACCCTCACCTGGACCCTAAACCGTCCCCGTCCCCTAACCCTAACCCTAGCCCGAACCCTAAGCCTAACCCTTCCCCGAAGCCTGACCCTCACCCGTCCCCTAATCCTAACCCGTACGCTGACACTAACCTGCGCCCTCACACGTACGCTCCCCCTAAAGCGTTGTCGTACCCTCACCTGGACCCTAAACCGTCCCCGTCCCCTAACCCTAACCCTAGCCCGAACCCTAACCCTAACCCTTCCCCGAAGCCTGACCCTCACCCGTCCCCTAATCCTAACCCGTACGCTGACACTAACCCGCGCCCTCACACGTACGCTCCCCCTAAAGCGTTGTCGTACCCTCACCTGAACCCTAAACCGTCCCCGTCCCCTAACCCTAACCCTAGCCCGAACACTAACCCTAACCCTTCCCCGAAGCCTGACCCTCACCCGTCCCCTAATCCTAACCCGTACGCTGACACTAACCCGCGCCCTCACACGTACGCTGCCCCTAAAGCGTTGTCGTACCCTCACCTGGACCCTAAACCGTCCCCGTCCCCTAACCCTAACCCTAGCCCGAACACTACCCCTAACACTTCCCCGAAGCCTGACCCTCACCCGTCCCCTAATCCTAACCCGTACGCTGACACTAAGCCGCGCCCTCACACGTACGCTCCCCCTAAAGCGTTGTCGTACCCTCACCTGGACCCTAAACCGTCCCCGTCCCCTAACCCTAACCCTAGCCCGAACCCTAACCCTAACCCTTCCCCGAAGCCTGACCCTCACCCGTCCCCTAATCCTAAACCGTACGCTGACACTAACCCGCGCCCTCACACGTACGCTTCCCCTAAAGCGTTCTCGTACCCTCACCTGGACCCTAAACCGTCCCCGTCCCCTAACCCTAACCCTAGCCCGAACCCTAACCCTAACCCTTCCCCGAAGCCTGACCCTCACCCGTCCCCTAATCCTAACCCGTACGCTGACACTAACCCGCGCCCTCACACGTACGCTCCCCCTAAAGCGTTGTCGTACCCTCACCTGGACCCTAAACCGTCCCCGTCCCCTAACCCTAACCCTAGCCCGAACCCTAACCCTAACCCTTCCCCGAAGCCTGACCCTCACCCGTCCCCTAATCCTAACCCGTACGCTGACACTAACCTGCGCCCTCACACATACGCTCCCCCTAAAGCGTTGTCGTACCCTCACCTGGACCCTAAACCGTCCCCGTCCCCTAACCCTAACCCTAGCCCGAACCCTAACCCTAACCCTTCCCCGAAGGCTGACCCTCAACCGTCCCCTAATCCTAACCCGTACGCTGACACTAACCCGCGCCCTCACACGTACGCTCTCCCTAAAGCGTTGTCGTACCCTCACCTGGACCCTAAACCGTCCCCGTCCCCTAACCCTAACCCTAGCCCGAACCCTAACCCTAACACTTCCCCGAAGCCTGACCCTCACCCGTCCCCTAATCCTAACCCGTACGCTGACACTAACCCACGCCCTCACACGTACGCTCCCCCTAAAGCGTTGTCGTACCCTCACCTGGACCCTAAACCGTCCCCGTCCCCTAACCCTAACCCTAGCCCGAACCCTAACCCTAACCCTTCCCCGAAGCCTGACCCTCACCCGTCCCCTAATCCTAACCCGTACGCTGACACTAACCAGCGCCCTCACACGTACGCTCCCCCTAAAGCGTTGTCGTACCCTCACCTGGACCCTAAACCGTCCCCGTCCCCTAACCCTAACCCTAGCCCGAACCCTAACCCTAACCCTTCCCCGAAGCCTGACCCTCACCCGTCCCCTAATCCAAACCCGTACGCTGACACTAACCCGCGCCCTCACACGTACGCTCCCCCTAAAGCGTTGTCGTACCCTCACCTGGACCCTAAACCGTCCCCGTCCCCTAACCCTAACCCTAGACCGAACCCTAACCCTAACACTTCCCCGAAGCCTGACACTCACCCGTCCCCTAATCCTAACCCGTACGCTGACACTAAGCCGCGCCCTCACACGTACGCTCCCCCTAAAGCGTTGTCGTACCCTCACCTGGACCCTAAACCGTCCCCGTCCCCTAACCCTAACCCTAGCCCGAACCCTAACCCTAACCCTTCCCCGAAGCCTGACCCTCACCCGTCCCCTAATCCTAACCCGTACGCTGACACTAACCCGCGCCCTCACACGTACGCTCCCCCTAAAGCGTTGTCGTACCCTCACCTGGACCCTAAACCGTCCCCGTCCCCTAACACTAACCCTAGCCCGAACCCTAACCCTAACCCTTCCCCGAAGGCTGACCCTCACCCGTCCCCTAATCCTAACCCGTACGCTGACACTAACCCGCGCCCTCACACGTACGCTCCCCCTAAAGCGTTGTCGTACCCTCACCTGGACCCTAAACCGTCCCCGTCCCCTAACCCTAACCCTAGCCCGAACCCTAACCCTAACCCTTCCCCGAAGCCTGACCCTCACCCGTCCCCTAATCCTAACCCGTACGCTGACACTAACCCGCGCCCTCACACGTACGCTCCCCCTAAAGCATTGTCGTACCCTCACCTGGACCCTAAACCGTCCCCGTCCCCTAACCCTAACCCTAGCCCGAACCCTAACCCTAACCCTTCCCCGAAGCCTGACCCTCACCCGTCCCCTAATCCTAACCCGTACGCTGACACTAAGCCGCGCCCTCACACGTACGCTCCCCCTAAAGCGTTGTCGTACCCTCACCTGGACCCTAAACCGTCCCCGTCCCCTAACCCTAACCCTAGCCCGAACCCTAACCCTAACCCTTCCCCGAAGCCTGACCCTCACCCGTCCCCTAATCCTAAGGCGTACGCGGACAATAACCCGCGCCCTCACACGTACGCTCCCCCTAAAGCGTTGTCGTACCCTCACCTGGACCCTAAACCGTCCCCGTCCCCTAACCCTAACCCTAGCCCGAACCCTAACCCTAACCCTTCCCCGAAGGCTGACCCTCACCCGTCCCCTAATCCTAACCCGTACGCTGACACTAACCCGCGCCCTCACACGTACGCTCCCCCTAAAGCGTTGTCGTACCCTCACCTGGACCCTAAACCGTCCCCGTCCCCTAACCCTAACCCTAGCCCGAACACTAACCCTAACCCTTCCCCGAAGCCTGAACCTCACCCGTCCCCTAATCCTAACCCGTACGCTGACACTAACCCGCGCCCTCACACGTACGCTCCCCCTAAAGAGTTGTCGTACCCTCACCTGGACCCTAAACCGTCCCCGTCCCCTAACCCTAACCCTAGCCCGAACCCTAACCCTAACCCTTCCCCGAAGCCTGACCCTCACCCGTCCCCTAATCCTAACCCGTACGCGGACACTAACCCGCGCCCTCACACGTACGCTCCCCCTAAAGCGTTGTCGTACCGTCACCTGAACCCTAAACCTTCCCCGTCCCCTAACCCTAACCCTAGCCCGAACACTAACCCTAACCCTTCCCCGAAGCCTGACCCTCCCCCGTCCCCTAATCCTAACCCGTACGCTGACACTAACCCGCGCCCTCACACGTACGCTCCCCCTAAAGCGTTGTCGTACCCTCACCTGGACCCTAAACCTTCCCCGTCCCCTAACCCTAACCCTAGCCCGAACCCTAACCCTAACCCTTCCCCGAAGCCTGGCCCTCACCCGTCCCCTAATCCTAAGCCGTACGCTGACACTAACCCGCGCCCTCACACGTACGCTCCCCCTAAAGCGTTGTCGTACCCTCACCTGGACCCTAAACCGTCCCCGTCCCCTAACCCTAACCCTAGCCCGAACCCTAACCCTAACCCTTCCCCGAAGCCTGACCCTCACCCGTCCCCTAATCCTAACCCGTACGCTGACACTAACCCGCGCCCTCACACGTACGCTCCCCCTAAAGCGTTGTCGTACCCTCACCTGGACCCTAAACCGTCCCCGTCCCCCAAACCTAACCCTAGCCCGAACCCTAACCCTAACACTTCCCCGAAGCCTGACCCTCACCCGTCCCCTAATCCTAACCCGTACGCTGACACTAAGCCGCGCCCTCACACGTACGCTCCCCCTAAAGCGTTGTCGTACCCTCACCTGGACCCTAAACCGTCCCCGTCCCCTAACCCTAACCCTAGCCCGAACCCTAACCCTAACCCTTCCCCGAAGCCTGACCCTCACCGGTCCCCTAATCCTAACCCGTACGCTGACACTAACCCGCGCCCTCACACGTACGCTCCCCCTAAAGAGTTGTCGTACCCTCACCTGGACCCTAAACCGTCCCCGTCCCCTAACCCTAACCCTAGCCCGAACCCTAACCCTAACCCTTCCCCGAAGCCTGACCATCACCCGTCCCCTAATCCTAACCCGTACGCTGACACTAACCCGCGCCCTCACACGTACGCTCCCCATAAAGCGTTGTCGTACCCTCACCTGGACCCTGAACCGTCCCCTTCCCCTAACCCTAACCCTAGCCCGAACCCTAACCCTAACCCTTCCCCGAAGCCTGACCCTCACCCGTCCCCTAATCCTAACGCGTACGCGGACAATAACCCGCGCCCTCACACGTACGATCCCCCTAAAGCGTTGTCGTACCCTCACCTGGACCCTAAACCGTCCCCGTCCCCTAACCCTAACCCTAGCCCGAACCCTAACCCTAACCCTTCCCCGAAGCCTGACCCTCACCCGTCCCCTAATCCTAACCCGTACGCGGACACTAACCCGCGCCCTCACACTTACGCTCCCCCTAAAGCGTTGTCGTACCCTCACCTGGACCCTAAACCTTCCCCGTCCCCTAACCCTAACCCTAGCCCGAACCCTAACCCTAACCCTTCCCCGAAGCCTGACCCTCCCCCGTCCCCTAATCCTAACCCGTACGCTGACACTAACCCGCGCCCTCACACGTACGCTCCCCCTAAAGCGTTGTCGTACCCTCACCTGGACCCTAAACCTTCCCCGTCCCCTAACCCTAACCCTAGCCCGAACCCTAACCCTAACCCTTCCCCGAAGCCTGGCCCTCACCCGTCCCCTAATCCTAAGCCGTACGCTGACACTAACCCGCGCCCTCACACGTACGCTCCCCCTAAAGCGTTGTCGTACCCTCACCTGGACCCTAAACCGTCCCCGTCCCCTAACCCTAACCCTAGCCCGAACCCTAACCCTAACCCTTCCCCGAAGCCTGACCCTCACCCGTCCCCTAATCCTAACCCGTACGCTGACACTAACCCACGCCCTCACACGTACGCTCCCCCTAAAGCGTTGTCGTACCCTCACCTGGAGCCTAAACCGTCCCCGTCCCCCAAACCTAACCCTAGCCCGAACCCTAACCCTAACACTTCCCCGAAGCCTGACCCTCACCCGTCCCCTAATCCTAACCCGTACGCTGACCCTAACCCGCGCCCTCACACGTACGCTCCCCCTAAAGCGTTGTCGTACCCTCACCTGGACCCTAAACCATCCCCGTCCCCTAACCCTAACCCTAGCCCGAACCCTAACCCTAACCCTTCCCCGAAGCCTGACCCTCACCCGTCCCCTAATCCTAACCCGTACGCTGACACTAAGCCGCGCCCTCACACGTACACTCCCCCTAAAGCGTTGTCGTACCCTCACCTGGACTCTAAACCGTCCCCATCCCCTAACCCTAACCCTAGCCCGAACCCTACCCCTAACCCTTCCCCGAAGCCTGACCCTCACCCGTCCCCTAATCCTAACCCGTACGCTGACACTAAGCCGCGCCCTCACACGTACGCTCCCCCTAAAGCGTTGTCGTACCCTCACCTGGACCCTAAACCGTCCCCGTCCCCTAACCCTAACCCTAGCCCGAACCCTAACCCTAACCCTTCCCCGAAGGCTGACCCTCACCCGTCCCCTAATCCTAACCCGTACGCTGACACTAACCCGCGCCCTCACACGTACGCTCCCCCTAAAGCGTTGTCGTACCCTCACCTGGACCCTAAACCGTCTCCGTCCCCTAACCCTAACCCTAGCCCGAACCCTAACCCTAACCCTTCCCCGAAGCCTGACCCTCACCCGTCCCCTAATCCTAACCCGTACGCTGACACTAACCCGCGCCCTCACACGTACGCTCCCCCTAAAGCGTTGTCGTACCCTCACCTGGACCCTAAACCGTCTCCGTCCCCTAACCCTAACCCTAGCCCGAACCCTAACCCTAACCCTTCCCCGAAGCCTGACCCTCACCCGTCCCCTAATCCTAACCCGTACGCTGACACTAACCCGCGCCCTCACACGTACGCTCCCCCTAAAGCGTTGTCGTACCCTCACCTGGACCCTAAACCGTCCCCGTCCACTAACCCTAACCCTAGCCCGAACCCTAACCCTAACCCTTCCCCGGAGGCTGACCCTCACCCGTCCCCTAATCCTAACCCGTACGCTGACACTAAGCCGCGCCCTCACACGTACGCTCCCCCTAAAGCGTTGTCGTACCCTCACCTGGACCCTAAACCGTCCCCGTCCCCTAACCCTAACCCTAGCCCGAACCCTAACCCTAACCCTTCCCCGAAGCCTGACCCTCACCCGTCCCCTAATCCTAACCCGTACGCTGACACTAACCCGCGCCCTCACACGTACGCTCCCCCTAAAGCGTTGTCGTACCCTCACCTGGACCCTAAACCGTCCCCGTCCCCCAAACCTAACCCTAGCCCGAACCCTAACCCTAACACTTCCCCGAAGCCTGACCCTCACCCGTCCCCTAATCCTAACCCGTACGCTGACCCTAACCCGCGCCCTCACACGTACGCTCCCCCTAAAGCGTTGTCGTACCCTCACCTGGACCCTAAACCGTCCCCGTCCCCTAACCCTAACCCTAGCCCGAACCCTAACCCTAACACTTCCCCGAAGCCTGACCCTCACTCGTCCCCTAATCCTAACCCGTACGCTGACACTAACCCGCGCCCTCACACGTACGCTCCCCCTAAAGCGTTGTCGTACCCTCACCTGGACCCTAAACCGTCCCCGTCCCCCAAACCTAACCCTAGCCCGAACCCTAACCCTAACACTTCCCCGAAGCCTGACCCTCACCCGTCCCCTAATCCTAACCCGTACGCTGACACTAAGCCGCGCCCTCACACGTACGCTCCCCCTAAAGCGTTGTCGTACCCTCACCTGGACCCTAAACCGTCCCCGTCCCCTAACCCTAACCCTAGCCCGAACCCTAACCCTAACCCTTCCCCGAAGCCTGACCCTCACCGGTCCCCTAATCCTAACCCGTACGCTGACACTAACCCGCGCCCTCACACGTACGCTCCCCCTAAAGAGTTGTCGTACCCTCACCTGGACCCTAAACCGTCCCCGTCCCCTAACCCTAACCCTAGCCCGAACCCTAACCCTAACCCTTCCCCGAAGCCTGACCATCACCCGTCCCCTAATCCTAACCCGTACGCTGACACTAACCCGCGCCCTCACACGTACGCTCCCCATAAAGCGTTGTCGTACCCTCACCTGGACCCTGAACCGTCCCCTTCCCCTAACCCTAACCCTAGCCCGAACCCTAACCCTAACCCTTCCCCGAAGCCTGACCCTCACCCGTCCCCTAATCCTAACGCGTACGCGGACAATAACCCGCGCCCTCACACGTACGATCCCCCTAAAGCGTTGTCGTACCCTCACCTGGACCCTAAACCGTCCCCGTCCCCTAACCCTAACCCTAGCCCGAACCCTAACCCTAACCCTTCCCCGAAGCCTGACCCTCACCCGTCCCCTAATCCTAACCCGTACGCGGACACTAACCCGCGCCCTCACACTTACGCTCCCCCTAAAGCGTTGTCGTACCCTCACCTGGACCCTAAACCTTCCCCGTCCCCTAACCCTAACCCTAGCCCGAACCCTAACCCTAACCCTTCCCCGAAGCCTGACCCTCCCCCGTCCCCTAATCCTAACCCGTACGCTGACACTAACCCGCGCCCTCACACGTACGCTCCCCCTAAAGCGTTGTCGTACCCTCACCTGGACCCTAAACCTTCCCCGTCCCCTAACCCTAACCCTAGCCCGAACCCTAACCCTAACCCTTCCCCGAAGCCTGGCCCTCACCCGTCCCCTAATCCTAAGCCGTACGCTGACACTAACCCGCGCCCTCACACGTACGCTCCCCCTAAAGCGTTGTCGTACCCTCACCTGGACCCTAAACCGTCCCCGTCCCCTAACCCTAACCCTAGCCCGAACCCTAACCCTAACCCTTCCCCGAAGCCTGACCCTCACCCGTCCCCTAATCCTAACCCGTACGCTGACACTAACCCACGCCCTCACACGTACGCTCCCCCTAAAGCGTTGTCGTACCCTCACCTGGAGCCTAAACCGTCCCCGTCCCCCAAACCTAACCCTAGCCCGAACCCTAACCCTAACACTTCCCCGAAGCCTGACCCTCACCCGTCCCCTAATCCTAACCCGTACGCTGACCCTAACCCGCGCCCTCACACGTACGCTCCCCCTAAAGCGTTGTCGTACCCTCACCTGGACCCTAAACCATCCCCGTCCCCTAACCCTAACCCTAGCCCGAACCCTAACCCTAACCCTTCCCCGAAGCCTGACCCTCACCCGTCCCCTAATCCTAACCCGTACGCTGACACTAAGCCGCGCCCTCACACGTACACTCCCCCTAAAGCGTTGTCGTACCCTCACCTGGACTCTAAACCGTCCCCATCCCCTAACCCTAACCCTAGCCCGAACCCTACCCCTAACCCTTCCCCGAAGCCTGACCCTCACCCGTCCCCTAATCCTAACCCGTACGCTGACACTAAGCCGCGCCCTCACACGTACGCTCCCCCTAAAGCGTTGTCGTACCCTCACCTGGACCCTAAACCGTCCCCGTCCCCTAACCCTAACCCTAGCCCGAACCCTAACCCTAACCCTTCCCCGAAGGCTGACCCTCACCCGTCCCCTAATCCTAACCCGTACGCTGACACTAACCCGCGCCCTCACACGTACGCTCCCCCTAAAGCGTTGTCGTACCCTCACCTGGACCCTAAACCGTCTCCGTCCCCTAACCCTAACCCTAGCCCGAACCCTAACCCTAACCCTTCCCCGAAGCCTGACCCTCACCCGTCCCCTAATCCTAACCCGTACGCTGACACTAACCCGCGCCCTCACACGTACGCTCCCCCTAAAGCGTTGTCGTACCCTCACCTGGACCCTAAACCGTCTCCGTCCCCTAACCCTAACCCTAGCCCGAACCCTAACCCTAACCCTTCCCCGAAGCCTGACCCTCACCCGTCCCCTAATCCTAACCCGTACGCTGACACTAACCCGCGCCCTCACACGTACGCTCCCCCTAAAGCGTTGTCGTACCCTCACCTGGACCCTAAACCGTCCCCGTCCACTAACCCTAACCCTAGCCCGAACCCTAACCCTAACCCTTCCCCGGAGGCTGACCCTCACCCGTCCCCTAATCCTAACCCGTACGCTGACACTAAGCCGCGCCCTCACACGTACGCTCCCCCTAAAGCGTTGTCGTACCCTCACCTGGACCCTAAACCGTCCCCGTCCCCTAACCCTAACCCTAGCCCGAACCCTAACCCTAACCCTTCCCCGAAGCCTGACCCTCACCCGTCCCCTAATCCTAACCCGTACGCTGACACTAACCCGCGCCCTCACACGTACGCTCCCCCTAAAGCGTTGTCGTACCCTCACCTGGACCCTAAACCGTCCCCGTCCCCCAAACCTAACCCTAGCCCGAACCCTAACCCTAACACTTCCCCGAAGCCTGACCCTCACCCGTCCCCTAATCCTAACCCGTACGCTGACCCTAACCCGCGCCCTCACACGTACGCTCCCCCTAAAGCGTTGTCGTACCCTCACCTGGACCCTAAACCGTCCCCGTCCCCTAACCCTAACCCTAGCCCGAACCCTAACCCTAACACTTCCCCGAAGCCTGACCCTCACCCGTCCCCTAATCCTAACCCGTACGCTGACACTAACCCGCGCCCTCACACGTACGCTCCCCCTAAAGCGTTGTCGTACCCTCACCTGGACCCTAAACCGTCCCCGTCCCCCAAACCTAACCCTAGCCCGAACCCTAACCCTAACACTTCCCCGAAGCCTGACCCTCACCCGTCCCCTAATCCTAACCCGTACGCTGACCCTAACCCGCGCCCTCACACGTACGCTCCCCCTAAAGCGTTGTCGTACCCTCACCTGGACCCTAAACCATCCCCGTCCCCTAACCCTAACCCTAGCCCGAACCCTAACCCTAACCCTTCCCCGAAGCCTGACCCTCACCCGTCCCCTAATCCTAACCCGTACGCTGACACTAACCCGCGCCCTCACACGTACACTCCCCCTAAAGCGTTGTCGTACCCTCACCTGGACTCTAAACCGTCCCCATCCCCTAACCCTAACCCTAGCCCGAACCCTACCCCTAACCCTTCCCCGAAGCCTGACCCTCACCCGTCCCCTAATCCTAACCCGTACGCTGACACTAAGCCGCGCCCTCACACGTACGCTCCCCCTAAAGCGTTGTCGTACCCTCACCTGGACCCTAAACCGTCCCCGTCCCCTAACCCTAACCCTAGCCCGAACCCTAACCCTAACCCTTCCCCGAAGGCTGACCCTCACCCGTCCCCTAATCCTAACCCGTACGCTGACACTAACCCGCGCCCTCACACGTACGCTCCCCCTAAAGCGTTGTCGTACCCTCACCTGGACCCTAAACCGTCTCCGTCCCCTAACCCTAACCCTAGCCCGAACCCTAACCCTAACCCTTCCCCGAAGCCTGACCCTCACCCGTCCCCTAATCCTAACCCGTACGCTGACACTAACCCGCGCCCTCACACGTACGCTCCCCCTAAAGCGTTGTCGTACCCTCACCTGGACCCTAAACCGTCTCCGTCCCCTAACCCTAACCCTAGCCCGAACCCTAACCCTAACCCTTCCCCGAAGCCTGACCCTCACCCGTCCCCTAATCCTAACCCGTACGCTGACACTAACCCGCGCCCTCACACGTACGCTCCCCCTAAAGCGTTGTCGTACCCTCACCTGGACCCTAAACCGTCCCCGTCCACTAACCCTAACCCTAGCCCGAACCCTAACCCTAACCCTTCCCCGGAGGCTGACCCTCACCCGTCCCCTAATCCTAACCCGTACGCTGACACTAAGCCGCGCCCTCACACGTACGCTCCCCCTAAAGCGTTGTCGTACCCTCACCTGGACCCTAAACCGTCCCCGTCCCCTAACCCTAACCCTAGCCCGAACCCTAACCCTAACCCTTCCCCGAAGCCTGACCCTCACCCGTCCCCTAATCCTAACCCGTACGCTGACACTAACCCGCGCCCTCACACGTACGCTCCCCCTAAAGCGTTGTCGTACCCTCACCTGGACCCTAAACCGTCCCCGTCCCCCAAACCTAACCCTAGCCCGAACCCTAACCCTAACACTTCCCCGAAGCCTGACCCTCACCCGTCCCCTAATCCTAACCCGTACGCTGACCCTAACCCGCGCCCTCACACGTACGCTCCCCCTAAAGCGTTGTCGTACCCTCACCTGGACCCTAAACCGTCCCCGTCCCCTAACCCTAACCCTAGCCCGAACCCTAACCCTAACACTTCCCCGAAGCCTGACCCTCACCCGTCCCCTAATCCTAACCCGTACGCTGACACTAACCCGCGCCCTCACACGTACGCTCCCCCTAAAGCGTTGTCGTACCCTCACCTGGACCCTAAACCGTCCCCGTCCCCCAAACCTAACCCTAGCCCGAACCCTAACCCTAACACTTCCCCGAAGCCTGACCCTCACCCGTCCCCTAATCCTAACCCGTACGCTGACCCTAACCCGCGCCCTCACACGTACGCTCCCCCTAAAGCGTTGTCGTACCCTCACCTGGACCCTAAACCATCCCCGTCCCCTAACCCTAACCCTAGCCCGAACCCTAACCCTAACCCTTCCCCGAAGCCTGACCCTCACCCGTCCCCTAATCCTAACCCGTACGCTGACACTAAGCCGCGCCCTCACACGTACGCTCCCCCTAAAGCGTTGTCGTACCCTCACCTGGACCCTAAACCGTCCCCGTCCCCTAACCCTAACCCTAGCCCGAACCCTAACCCTAACCCTTCCCCGAAGCCTGACCCTCACCCGTCCCCTAATCCTAACCCGTACGCTGACACTAACCCGCGCCCTCACACGTACGCTCCCCCTAAAGCGTTGTCGTACCCTCACCTTGACCCTAAACCGTCCCCGTCCCCTAACCCTAACCCTAGCCCGAACCCTAACCCTAACACTTCCCCGAAGCCTGACCCTCACCCGTCCCCTAATCCTAACCCGTACGCTGACACTAACCCGCGCCCTCACACGTACGCTCCCCCTAAAGAGTTGTCGTACCCTCACCTGGACCCTAAACCGTCCCCGTCCCCTAACCCTAACCCTAGCCCGAACCCTAACCCTAACCCTTCCCCGAAGCCTGACCATCACCCGTCCCCTAATCCTAACCCGTACGCTGACACTAACCCGCGCCCTCACACGTACGCTCCCCATAAAGCGTTGTCGTACCCTCACCTGGACCCTGAACCGTCCCCTTCCCCTAACCCTAACCCTAGCCCGAACCCTAACCCTAACCCTTCCCCGAAGCCTGACCCTCACCCGTCCCCTAATCCTAACGCGTACGCGGACAATAACCCGCGCCCTCACACGTACGATCCCCCTAAAGCGTTGTCGTACCCTCACCTGGACCCTAAACCGTCCCCGTCCCCTAACCCTAACCCTAGCCCGAACCCTAACCCTAACCCTTCCCCGAAGCCTGACCCTCACCCGTCCCCTAATCCTAACCCGTACGCGGACACTAACCCGCGCCCTCACATGTACGCTCCCCCTAAAGCGTTGTCGTACCCTCACCTGGACCCTAAACCTTCCCCGTCCCCTAACCCTAACCCTAGCCCGAACCCTAACCCTAACCCTTCCCCGAAGCCTGACCCTCCCCCGTCCCCTAATCCTAACCCGTACGCTGACACTAACCCGCGCCCTCACACGTACGCTCCCCCTAAAGCGTTGTCGTACCCTCACCTGGACCCTAAACCTTCCCCGTCCCCTAACCCTAACCCTAGCCCGAACCCTAACCCTAACCCTTCCCCGAAGCCTGGCCCTCACCCGTCCCCTAATCCTAAGCCGTACGCTGACACTAACCCGCGCCCTCACACGTACGCTCCCCCTAAAGCGTTGTCGTACCCTCACCTGGACCCTAAACCGTCCCCGTCCCCTAACCCTAACCCTAGCCCGAACCCTAACCCTAACCCTTCCCCGAAGCCTGACCCTCACCCGTCCCCTAATCCTAACCCGTACGCTGACACTAACCCGCGCCCTCACACGTACGCTCCCCCTAAAGCGTTGTCGTACCCTCACCTGGAGCCTAAACCGTCCCCGTCCCCCAAACCTAACCCTAGCCCGAACCCTAACCCTAACACTTCCCCGAAGCCTGACCCTCACCCGTCCCCTAATCCTAACCCGTACGCTGACCCTAACCCGCGCCCTCACACGTACGCTCCCCCTAAAGCGTTGTCGTACCCTCACCTGGACCCTAAACCATCCCCGTCCCCTAACCCTAACCCTAGCCCGAACCCTAACCCTAACCCTTCCCCGAAGCCTGACCCTCACCCGTCCCCTAATCCTAACCCGTACGCTGACACTAAGCCGCGCCCTCACACGTACACTCCCCCTAAAGCGTTGTCGTACCCTCACCTGGACTCTAAACCGTCCCCATCCCCTAACCCTAACCCTAGCCCGAACCCTACCCCTAACCCTTCCCCGAAGCCTGACCCTCACCCGTCCCCTAATCCTAACCCGTACGCTGACACTAAGCCGCGCCCTCACACGTACGCTCCCCCTAAAGCGTTGTCGTACCCTCACCTGGACCCTAAACCGTCCCCGTCCCCTAACCCTAACCCTAGCCCGAACCCTAACCCTAACCCTTCCCCGAAGGCTGACCCTCACCCGTCCCCTAATCCTAACCCGTACGCTGACACTAACCCGCGCCCTCACACGTACGCTCCCCCTAAAGCGTTGTCGTACCCTCACCTGGACCCTAAACCGTCTCCGTCCCCTAACCCTAACCCTAGCCCGAACCCTAACCCTAACCCTTCCCCGAAGCCTGACCCTCACCCGTCCCCTAATCCTAACCCGTACGCTGACACTAAGCCGCGCCCTCACACGTATGCTCCCCCTAAAGCGTTGTCGTACCCTCACCTGGACCCTAAACCGTCCCCGTCCCCTAACCCTAACCCTAGCCCGAACCCTAACCCTAACCCTTCCCCGAAGGCTGACCCTCACCCGTCCCCTAATCCTAACCCGTACGCTGACACTAACCCGCGCCCTCACACGTACGCTCCCCCTAAAGCGTTGTCGTACCCTCACCTGGACCCTAAACAGTCCCCGTCCCCTAACCCTAACCCTAGCCCGAACCCTACCCCTAACCCTTCCCCGAAGCCTGACCCTCACCCATCCCCTAATCCTAACCCGTACGCTGACACTAAGCCGCGCCCTCACACGTACGCTCCCCCTAAAGCGTTGTCGTACCCTCACCTGGACCCTAAACCGTCCCCGTCCCCTAACCCTAACCCTAGCCCGAACCCTAACCCTAACTCTTCCCCGAAGCCTGACCCTCACCCGTCCCCTAATCCTAAACCGTACGCTGACACTAACCCGCGCCCTCACACGTACGCTCCCCCTAAAGCGTTGTCGTACCCTCACCTGGACCCTAAACCGTCCCCGTCCCCTAACCCTAACCCTAGCCCGAACCCTAACCCTAACCCTTCCCCGAAGCCTGACCCTCACCCGTCCCCTAATCCTAACCCGTACGCTGACACTAACCCGCGCCCTCACACGTACGCTCCCCCTAAAGCGTTGTCGTACCCTCACCTGGACCCTAAACCGTCCCCGTCCCCTAACCCTAACCCTAGCCCGAACCCTAACCCTAACCCTTCCCCGAAGGCTGACCCTCACCCGTCCCCTAATCCTAACCCGTACGCTGACACTAACCCGCGCCCTCACACGTACGCTCCCCCTAAAGCGTTGTCGTACCCTCACCTGGACCCTAAACCGTCCCCGTCCCCTAACCCTAACCCTAGCCCGAACCCTAACCCTAACCCTTCCCCGAAGCCTGACCCTCACCCGTCCCCTAATCCTAACCCGTACGCTGACACTAAGCCGCGCCCTCACACGTACGCTCCCCCTAAAGCGTTGTCGTACCCTCACCTGGACCCTAAACCGTCCCCGTCCCCTAACCCTAACCCTAGCCCGAACCCTAACCCTAACCCTTCCCCGAAGCCTGACCCTCACCCGTCCCCTAATCCTAACCCGTACGCTGACACTAACCTGCGCCCTCACACGTACGCTCCCCCTAAAGCGTTGTCGTACCCTCACCTGGACCCTAAACCGTCCCCGTCCCCTAACCCTAACCCTAGCCCGAACCCTAACCCTAACTCTTCCCCGAAGCCTGACCCTCACCCGTCCCCTAATCCTAAACAGTACGCTGACACTAACCTGCACCCTCACACGTACGCTCCCCCTAAAGCGTTGTCGTACCCTCACCTGGACCCTAAACCGTCCCCGTCCCCTAACCCTAACCCTAGCCCGAACCCTAAGCCTAACCCGTCCCCGAAGCCTGACCCTCACCCGTCCCCTAATCCTAACCCGTACGCTGACACTAACCTGCGCCCTCACACGTACGCTCCCCCTAAAGCGTTGTCGTACCCTCACCTGGACCCTAAACCGTCCCCGTCCCCTAACCCTAACCCTAGCCCGAACCCTAACCCTAACCCTTCCCCGAAGCCTGACCCTCACCCGTCCCCTAATCCTAACCCGTACGTTGACACTAACCCGCGCCCTCACACGTACGCTCCCCCTAAAGCGTTGTCGTATCCTCACCTGAACCCTAAACCGTCCCCGTCCCCTAACCCTAACCCTAGCCCGAACCCTAACCCTAACCCTTCCCCGAAGCCTGACCCTCACCCGTCCCCTAATCCTAACCCGTACGCTGACACTAAGCCGCGCCCTCACACGTACGCTCCCCCTAAAGCGTTGTCGTACCCTCACCTGGACCCTAAACCGTCCCCGTCCCCTAACCCTAACCCTAGCCCGAACCCTAACCCTAACCCTTCCCCGAAGGCTGACCCTCACCCGTCCCCTAATCCTAACCCGTACGCTGACACTAACCCACGCCCTCACACGTACGCTCCCCCTAAAGCGTTGTCGTACCCTCACCTGGACCCTAAACCGTCCCCGTCCCCTAACCCTAACCCTAGCCCGAACCCTAACCCTAACCCTTCCCCGAAGGCTGACCCTCACCCGTCCCCTAATCCTAACCCGTACGCTGACACTAAGCCGCGCCCTCACACGTACGCTCCCCCTAAAGCGTTGTCGTACCCTCACCTGGACCCTAAACCGTCCCCGTCCCCTAACCCTAACCCTAGCCCAAACCCTAACCCTAACCCTTCCCCGAAGCCTGACCCTCACCCGTCCCCTAATCCCAACCCGTACGCTGACACTAACCTGCGCCCTCACACGTACGCTCCCCCTAAAGCGTTGTCGTACCCTCACCTGGACCCTAAACCGTCCCCGTCCCCTAACCCTAACCCTAGCCCGAACCCTAACCCTAACCCTTCCCCGAAGGCTGACCCTCACCCGTCCCCTAATCCTAACCCGTACGCTGACACTAACCCGCGCCCTCACACGTACGCTCCCCCTAAAGCGTTGTCGTACCCTCACCTGGACCCTAAACCGTCCCCGTCCCCTAACCCTAACCCTAGCCCGAACCCTAACCCTAACCCTTCCCCGAAGGCTGACCCTCACCCGTCCCCTAATCCTAACCCGTACGCTGACACTAACCCGCGCCCTCACACGTACGCTCCGCCTAAAGCGTTGTCGTACCCTCACCTGGACCCTAAACCGTCCCCGTCCCCTAACCCTAACCCTAGCCCGAACCCTAACCCTAACACTTCCCCGAAGCCTGACCCTCACCCGTCCCCTAATCCTAACCCGTACGCTGACACTAACCTGCGCCCTCACACGTACGCTCCCCCTAAAGCGTTGTCGTACCCTCACCTGGACCCTAAACCGTCCCCGTCCCCTAACCCTAACCCTAGCCCGAACCCTAACCCTAACCCTTCCCCGAAGCCTGACCCTCACCCGTCCCCTAATCCAAACCCGTACGCTGACACTAACCCGCGCCCTCACACGTACGCTCCCCCTAAAGCGTTGTCGTACCCTCACCTGGACCCTAAACCATCCCCGTCCCCTAACCCTAACCCTAGCCCGAACCCTAACCCTAACACTTCCCCGAAGCCTGACACTCACCCGTCCCCTAATCCTAACCCGTACGCTGACACTAAGCCGCGCCCTCACACGTACGCTCCCCCTAAAGCGTTGTCGTACCCTCACCTGGACCCTAAACCGTCCCCGTCCCCTAACCCTAACCCTAGCCAGAACCCTAACCCTAACCCTTCCCCGAAGCCTGACCCTCACCCGTCCCCTAATCCTAACCCGTACGCTGACACTAACCTGCGCCCTCACACGTACGCTCCCCCTAAAGCGTTGTCGTACCCTCACCTGGACCCTAAACCGTCCCCGTCCCCTAACCCTAACCCTAGCCCGAACCCTAACCCTAACCCTTCCCCGAAGCCTGACCCTCACCCGTCCCCTAATCCTAACCCGTACGCTGACACTAACCCGCGCCCTCACACGTACGCTCCCCCTAAAGCGTTGTCGTGCCCTCACCTGGACCCTAAACCGTCCCCGTCCCCTAACCCTAACCCTAGCCCGAACCCTAACCCTAACCCTTCCCCGAAGGCTGACCCTCACCCGTCCCCTAATCCTAACCCGTACGCTGACACTAACCCGTGCCCTCACACGTACGCTCCCCCTAAAGCGTTGTCGTACCCTCACCTGGACCCTAAACCGTCCCCGTCCCCTAACCCTAACCCTAGCCCGAACCCTAACCCTAACCCTTCCCCGAAGGCTGACCCTCACCCGTCCCCTAATCCTAACCCGTACGCTGACACTAACCCGCGCCCTCACACGTACGCTCCCCCTAAAGCGTTGTCGTACCCTCACCTGGACCCTAAACCGTCCCCGTCCCCTAACCCTAACCCTAGCTCGAACACTAACCCTAACCCTTCCCCGAAGCCTGACCCTCACCCGTCCCCTAATCCTAACCCGTACGCTGACACTAACCCGCGCCCTCACACGTACGCTCCCCCTAAAGCGTTGTCGTACACTCACCTGGACCCTAAACCGTCCCCGTCCCCTAACCCTAACCCTAGCCCGAACCCTAACCCTAACCCTTCCCCGAAGCCTGACCCTCACCCGTCCCCTAATCCTAACCCGTACGCTGACACTAAGCCGTGCCCTCACACGTACGCTCCCCCTAAAGCGTTGTCGTACCCTCACCTGGACCCTAAACCGTCCCCGTCCCCTAACCCTAACCCTAGCCCGAACCCTAACCCTAACCCTTCCCCGAAGCCTGACCCTCACCCGTCCCCTAATCCTAAGGCGTACGCGGACAATAACCCGCGCCCTCACACGTACGCTCCCCCTAAAGCGTTGTCGTACCCTCACCTGGACCCTAAACCGTTCCCGTCCCCTAACCCTAACCCTAGCCCGAACCCTATCCCTAACCCTTCCCCGAAGCCTGACCCTCACCCGTCCCCTAATCCTAAGGCGTACGCGGACAATAACCCGCGCCCTCACACGTACGCTCCCCCTAAAGCGTTGTCGTACCCTCACCTGGACCCTAAACCGTTCCCGTCCCCTAACCCTAACCCTAGCCCGAACCCTAACCTTAACCCTTCCCCGAAGCCTGACCCTCACCCGTCCCCTAATCCTAACCCGTACGCTGACACTAACCCGCGCCCTCACACGTACGCTCCCCCTAAAGCGTTGTCGTACCCTCACCTGGACCCTAAACCGTCCCCGTCCCCTAACCCTAACCCTAGCCCGAACCCTAACCCTAACACTTCCCCGAAGCCTGACCCTCACCCGTCCCCTAATCCTAACCCGTACGCTGACACTAACCCGCGCCCTCACACGTACGCTCCCCCTAAAGCGTTGTCGTACCCTCACCTGGACCCTAAACCGTTCCCGTCCCCTAACCCTAACCCTAGCCCGAACCCTAACCTTAACCCTTCCCCGAAGCCTGACCCTCACCCGTCCCCTAATCCTAACCCGTACGCTGACACTAACCCGCGCCCTCACACGTACGCTCCCCCTAAAGCGTTGTCGTACCCTCACCTGGACCCTAAACCGTCCCCGTCCCCTAACCCTAACCCTAGCCCGAACCCTAACCCTAACCTTTCCTCGAAGCCTGACCCTCACCCGTCCCCTAATCCTAAACAGTACGCTGACACTAACCTGCACCCTCACACGTACGCTCCCCCTAAAGCGTTGTCGTACCCTCACCTGGACCCTAAACCGTCCCCGTCCCCTAACCCTAACCCTAGCCCGAACCCTAACCCTAACACTTCCCCGAAGCCTGACCCTCACCCGTCCCCTAATCCTAACCCGTACGCTGACACTAACCCGCGCCCTCACACGTACGCTCCCCCTAAAGCGTTGTCGTACCCTCACCTGGACCCTAAACCGTCCCCGTCCCCTAACCCTAACCCTAGCCCGAACCCTAACCCTAACCCTTCCCCGAAGCCTGACCCTCACCCGTCCCCTAATCCTAACCCGTACGCTGACACTAACCTGCGCCCTCACACGTACGCTCCCCCTAAAGCGTTGTCGTACCCTCACCTGGACCCTAAACCGTCCCCGTCCCCTAACCCTAACCCTAGCCCGAACCCTAACCCTAACTCTTCCCCGAAGCCTGACCCTCACCCGTCCCCTAATCCTAAACAGTACGCTGACACTAACCTGCACCCTCACACGTACGCTCCCCCTAAAGCGTTGTCGTACCCTCACCTGGACCCTAAACCGTCCCCGTCCCCTAACACTAACCCTAGCCCGAACCCTAACCCTAACCCTTCCCCGAAGCCTGACCCTCACCCGTCCCCTAATCCTAACCCGTACGCTGACACTAAGCCGCGCCCTCACACGTACGCTCCCCCTAAAGCGTTGTCGTACCCTCACCTGGACCCTAAACCGTCCCCGTCCCCTAACCCTAACCCTAGCCCGAACCCTAACCCTAACTCTTCCCCGAAGCCTAACCCTCACCCGTCCCCTAATCCTAAACAGTACGCTGACACTAACCTGCGCCCTCACACGTACGCTGCCCCTAAAGCGTTGTCGTACCCTCACCTGGACCCTAAACCGTCCCCGTCCCCTAACCCTAACCCTAGCCCGAACCCTAACCCTAACACTTCCCCGAAGCCTGACCCTCACCCGTCCCCTAATCCTAACCCGTACGCTGACACTAACCCGCGCCCTCACACGTACGCTCCCCCTAAAGCGTTGTCGTACCCTCACCTGGACCCTAAACCGTCCCCGTCCGCTAACCCTAACCCTAGCCCGAACCCTAACCCTAACACTTCCCCGAAGCCTGACCCTCACCCGTCCCCTAATCCTAACCCGTACGCTGACACTAAGCCGCGCCCTCACACGTATGCTCCCCCTAAAGCGTTGTCGTACCCTCACCTGGACCCTAAACCGTCCCCGTCCCCTAACCCTAACCCTAGCCCGAACCCTAACCCTAAACCTTCCCCGAAGCCTGACCCTCACCCGTCCCCTAATCCTAACCCGTACGCTGACACTAACCTGCGCCCTCACACGTACGCTCCCCCTAAAGCGTTGTCGTACCCTCACCTGGACCCTAAACCGTCCCCGTCTCCTAACCCTAACCCTAGCCCGAACCCTAACCCTAACCCTTCCCCGAAGCCTGACCCTCACCCGTCCCCTAATCCTA
Organism: Globicephala melas; assembly: GCF_963455315.2. Lineage (NCBI taxonomy): Eukaryota > Metazoa > Chordata > Mammalia > Artiodactyla > Delphinidae > Globicephala > Globicephala melas. Next base: position 90,548,067 of record NC_083325.1, on the reverse strand, counting down.
ACCCGTACGCTGACACGAACCCGCGCCCTCACACGTACGCTCCCCCTAAAGCGTTGTCGTACCCTCACCTGGACCCTAAACCGTCCCCGTCCCCTAACCCTAACCCTAGCCCGAAACCTAACCCTAACCCTTCCCCGAAGCCTGACCCTCACCCGTCCCCTAATCCTAACCCGTACGCTGACACTAACCCGCGCCCTCACACGTACGCTCCCCCTAAAGCGTTGTCGTACCCTCACCTGTACCCTAAACCGTCCCCGTCCCCTAACCTTAACCCTAGCCCGAACCCTAACCCTAACCCTTCCCCGAAGCCTGACCCTCACCCGTCCCCTAATCCTAACCCGTACGCTGACACTAACCCGCGCCCTCACACGTACGCTCCCCCTAAAGCGTTGTCGTACCCTCACCTGGACCCTAAACCGTCCCCGTCCCCTAACCCTAACCCTAGCCCGAACCCTAACCCTAACCCTTCCCCGAAGGCTGACCCTCACCCGTCCCCTAATCCTAACCCGTACGCTGACACTAACCCGCGCCCTCACACGTACGCTCCCCCTAAAGCGTTGTCGTACCCTCATCTGGACCCTAAACCGTCCCCGTCCCCTAACCCTAACCCTAGCCCGAACACTAACCCTAACCCTTCCCCGAAGCCTGACCCTCACCCGTCCTCTAATCCTAACCCGTACGCTGACACTAACCCAAGCCCTCACACGTACACTCCCCCTAAAGCGTTGTCGTACCCTCACCTGGACCCTAAACCGTCCCCGTCCCCTAACCCTAACCCTAGCCCGAACCCTAACCCTAACCCTTCCCCGAAGCCTGACCCTCACCCGTCCCCTAATCCTAACCCGTACGCTGACACTAAGCCGCGCCCTCACACGTACGCTCCCCCTAAAGCGTTGTCGTACCCTCACCTGGACCCTAAACCGTCCCCGTCCCCTAACCCTAACCCTAGCCCGAACCCTAACCCTAACCCTTCCCCGAAGCCTGACCCTCACCCGTCCCCTAATCCTAAGGCGTACGCGGACAATAACCCGCGCCCTCACACGTACGCTCCCCCTAAAGCGTTGTCGTACCCTCACCTGGACCCTAAACCGTCCCCGTCCCCTAACCCTAACCCTAGCCCGAACCCTAACCCTAACCCTTCCCCGAAGCCTGACCCTCACCCGTCCCCTAATCCGAACCCGTACGCTGACACTAACCCGCGCCCTCACACGTACGCTCCCCCTAAAGCGTTGTCGTACCCTCACCTGGACCCTAAACCGTCCCCGTCCCCCAAACCTAACCCTAGCCCGAACCCTAACCCTAACACTTCCCCGAAGCCTGACCCTCACCCGTCCCCTAATCCTAACCCGTACGCTGACCCTAACCCGCGCCCTCACACGTACGCTCCCACTAAAGCGTTGTCGTACCCTCACCTGGACCCTAAACCGTCCCCGTCCTCTAACCCTAACCCTAGCCCGAACCCTAACCCTAACCCTTCCCCGAAGCCTGACCCTCACCCGTCCCCTAATCCTAACCCGTACGCTGACACTAACCCGCGCCCTCACACGTACGCTCCCCCTAAAGCGTTGTCGTACCCTCACCTGGACCCTAAACCGTCCCCGTCCCCCAAACCTAACCCTAGCCCGAACCCTAACCCTAACACTTCCCCGAAGCCTGACCCTCACCCGTCCCCTAATCCTAACCCGTACGCTGACCCTAACCCTCGCCCTCACACGTACGCTCCCCCTAAAGCGTTGTCGTACCCTCACCTGGACCCTAAACCGTCCCCGTCCCCTAACCCTAACCCTAGCCCGAACCCTAACCCTAACCCTTCCCCGAAGCCTGACCCTCACCCGTCCCCTAATCCTAACCCGTACGCTGACACTAAGCCGCGCCCTCACACGTACGCTCCCCCTAAAGCGTTGTCGTACCCTCACCTGGACCCTAAACCGTCCCCGTCCCCTAACCCTAACCCTAGCCCGAACCCTAACCCTAACCCTTCCCCGAAGCCTGACCCTCACCCGTCCCCTAATCCTAACCCGTACGCTGACACTAAGCCGCGCCCTCACACGTACGCTCCCCCTAAAGCGTTGTCGTACCCTCACCTGGACCCTAAACCGTCCCCGTCCCCTAACCCTAACCCTAGCCCGAACCCTAACCCTAACACTTCCCCGAAGCCTGACCCTCACCGGTCCCCTAATCCTAACCCGTACGCTGACACTAACCCGCGCCCTCACACGTACGCTCCCCCTAAAGAGTTGTCGTACCCTCACCTGGACCCTAAACCGTCCCCGTCCCCTAACCCTAACCCTAGCCCGAACCCTAACCCTAACCCTTCCCCGAAGCCTGACCATCACCCGTCCCCTAATCCTAACCCGTACGCTGACACTAACCCGCGCCCTCACACGTACGCTCCCCATAAAGCGTTGTCGTACCCTCACCTGGACACTGAACCGTCCCCTTCCCCTAACCCTAACCCTAGCCCGAACCCTAACCCTAACCCTTCCCCGAAGCCTGACCCTCACCCGTCCCCTAATCCTAACGCGTACGCGGACAATAACCCGCGCCCTCACACGTACGATCCCCCTAAAGCGTTGTCGTACCCTCACCTGGACCCTAAACTGTCCCCGTCCCCTAACCCTAACCCTAGCCCGAACCCTAACCCTAACCCTTCCCCGAAGCCTGACCCTCACCCGTCCCCTAATCCTAACCCGTACGCGGACACTAACCCGCGCCCTCACACGTACGCTCCCCCTAAAGCGTTGTCGTACCCTCACCTGGACCCTAAACCTTCCCCGTCCCCTAACCCTAACCCTAGCCCGAACCCTAACCCTAACCCTTCCCCGAAGCCTGACCCTCCCCCGTCCCCTAATCCTAACCCGTACGCTGACACTAACCCGCGCCCTCACACGTACGCTCCCCCTAAAGCGTTGTCGTACCCTCACCTGGACCCTAAACCTTCCCCGTCCCCTAACCCTAACCCTAGCCCGAACCCTAACCCTAACCCTTCCCCGAAGCCTGGCCCTCACCCGTCCCCTAATCCTAAGCCGTACGCTGACACTAACCCGCGCCCTCACACGTACGCTCCCCCTAAAGCGTTGTCGTACCCTCACCTGGACCCTAAACCGTCCCCGTCCCCTAACCCTAACCCTAGCCCGAACCCTAACCCTAACCCTTCCCCGAAGCCTGACCCTCACCCGTCCCCTAATCCTAACCCGTACGCTGACACTAACCCGCGCCCTCACACGTACGCTCCCCCTAAAGCGTTGTCGTACCCTCACCTGGAGCCTAAACCGTCCCCGTCCCCCAAACCTAACCCTAGCCCGAACCCTAACCCTAACACTTCCCCGAAGCCTGACCCTCACCCGTCCCCTAATCCTAACCCGTACGCTGACCCTAACCCGCGCCCTCACACGTACGCTCCCCCTAAAGCGTTGTCGTACCCTCACCTGGACCCTAAACCATCCCCGTCCCCTAACCCTAACCCTAGCCCGAACCCTAACCCTAACCCTTCCCCGAAGCCTGACCCTCACCCGTCCCCTAATCCTAACCCGTATGCTGACACTAAGCCGCGCCCTCACACGTACACTCCCCCTAAAGCGTTGTCGTACCCTCACCTGGACTCTAAACCGTCCCCATCCCCTAACCCTAACCCTAGCCCGAACCCTACCCCTAACCCTTCCCCGAAGCTTGACCCTCACCCGTCCCCTAATCCTAACCCGTACGCTGACACTAAGCCGCGCCCTCACACGTACGCTCCCCCTAAAGCGTTGTCGTACCCTCACCTGGACCCTAAACCGTCCCCGTCCCCTAACCCTAACCCTAGCCCGAACCCTAACCCTAACCCTTCCCCGAAGGCTGACCCTCACCCGTCCCCTAATCCTAACCCGTACGCTGACACTAACCCGCGCCCTCACACGTACGCTCCCCCTAAAGCGTTGTCGTACCCTCACCTGGACCCTAAACCGTCTCCGTCCCCTAACCCTAACCCTAGCCCGAACCCTAACCCTAACCCTTCCCCGAAGCCTGACCCTCACCCGTCCCCTAATCCTAACCCGTACGCTGACACTAACCCGCGCCCTCACACGTACGCTCCCCCTAAAGCGTTGTCGTACCCTCACCTGGACCCTAAACCGTCCCCGTCCCCTAACCCTAACCCTAGCCCGAACCCTAACCCTAACACTTCCCCGAAGCCTGACCCTCACCCGTCCCCTAATCCTAACCCGTACACTGACACTAAGCCGCGCCCTCACACGTACGCTCCCCCTAAAGCGTTGTCGTACCCTCACCTGGACCCTAAACCGTCCCCGTCCCCTAACCCTAACCCTAGCCCGAACCCTACCCCTAACCCTTCCCCGAAGCCTGACCCTCACCCGTCCCCTAATCCTAACCCGTACGCTGACACTAAGCCGCGCCCTCACACGTACGCTCGCCCTAAAGCGTTGTCGTACCCTCACCTGGACCCTAAACCGTCCCCGTCCCCTAACCCTAACCCTAGCCCGAACCCTAACCCTAACCCTTCCCGGAAGCCTGACCCTCACCCGTCCCCTAATCCTAACCCGTATGCTGACACTAACCCGCGCCCTCACACGTACGCTCCCCCTAAAGCGTTGTCGTACCCTCACCTGGACCCTAAACCGTCTCCGTCCCCTAACCCTAACCCTAGCCCGAACCCTAACCCTAACCCTTCCCCGAAGCCTGACCCTCACCCGTCCCCTAATCCTAACCCGTACGCTGACACTAACCCGCGCCCTCACACGTACGCTCCCCCTAAAGCGTTGTCGTACCCTCACCTGGACCCTAAACCGTCCCCGTCCACTAACCCTAACCCTAGCCCGAACCCTAACCCTAACCCTTCCCCGAAGGCTGACCCTCACCCTTCCCCTAATCCTAACCCGTACGCTGACACTAAGCCGCGCCCTCACACGTACGCTCCCCCTAAAGCGTTGTCGTACCCTCACCTGGACCCTAAACCGTCCCCGTCCCCTAACCCTAACCCTAGCCCGAACCCTAACCCTAACCCTTCCCCGAAGCCTGACCCTCACCCGTCCACTAATCCTAACCCGTACGCTGACACTAACCCGCGCCCTCACACGTACGCTCCCCCTAAAGCGTTGTCGTACCCTCACCTGGACCCTAAACCGTCCCCGTCCCCCAAACCTAACCCTAGCCCGAACCCTAACCCTAACACTTCCCCGAAGCCTGACCCTCACCCGTCCCCTAATCCTAACCCGTACGCTGAACCTAACCCGCGCCCTCACACGTACGCTCCCCCTAAAGCGTTGTCGTACCCTCACCTGGACCCTAAACCGTCCCCGTCCCCTAACCCTAACCCTAGCCCGAACCCTAACCCTAACACTTCCCCGAAGCCTGACCCTCACCCGTCCCCTAATCCTAACCCGTACGCTGACACTAACCCGCGCCCTCACACGTACGCTCCCCCTAAAGCGTTGTCGTACCCTCACCTGGACCCTAAACCGTCCCCGTCCCCCAAACCTAACCCTAGCCCGAACCCTAACCCTAACACTTCCCCGAAGCCTGACCCTCACCCGTCCCCTAATCCTAACCCGTACGCTGACCCTAACCCGCGCCCTCACACGTACGCTCCCCCTAAAGCGTTGTCGTACCCTCACCTGGACCCTAAACCATCCCCGTCCCCTAACCCTAACCCTAGCCCGAACCCTAACCCTAACCCTTCCCCGAAGCCTGACCCTCACCCGTCCCCTAATCCTAACCCGTACGCTGACACTAAGCCGCGCCCTCACACGTACGCTCCCCCTAAAGCGTTGTCGTACCCTCACCTGGACCCTAAACCGTCCCCGTCCCCTAACCCTAACCCTAGCCCGAACCCTAACCCTAACCCTTCCCCGAAGCCTGACCCTCACCCGTCCCCTAATCCTAACCCGTACGCTGACACTAACCCGCGCCCTCACACGTACGCTCCCCCTAAAGCGTTGTCGTACCCTCACCTGGAGCCTAAACCGTCCCCGTCCCCCAAACCTAACCCTAGCCCGAACCCTAACCCTAACACTTCCCCGAAGCCTGACCCTCACCCGTCCCCTAATCCTAACCCGTACGCTGACCCTAACCCGCGCCCTCACACGTACGCTCCCCCTAAAGCGTTGTCGTACCCTCACCTGGACCCTAAACCATCCCCGTCCCCTAACCCTAACCCTAGCCCGAACCCTAACCCTAACCCTTCCCCGAAGCCTGACCCTCACCCGTCCCCTAATCCTAACCCGTACGCTGACACTAAGCCGCGCCCTCACACGTACACTCCCCCTAAAGCGTTGTCGTACCCTCACCTGGACTCTAAACCGTCCCCATCCCCTAACCCTAACCCTAGCCCGAACCCTACCCCTAACCCTTCCCCGAAGCCTGACCCTCACCCGTCCCCTAATCCTAACCCGTACGCTGACACTAAGCCGCGCCCTCACACGTACGCTCCCCCTAAAGCGTTGTCGTACCCTCACCTGGACCCTAAACCGTCCCCGTCCCCTAACCCTAACCCTAGCCCGAACCCTAACCCTAACCCTTCCCCGAAGGCTGACCCTCACCCGTCCCCTAATCCTAACCCGTACGCTGACACTAACCCGCGCCCTCACACGTACGCTCCCCCTAAAGCGTTGTCGTACCCTCACCTGGACCCTAAACCGTCTCCGTCCCCTAACCCTAACCCTAGCCCGAACCCTAACCCTAACCCTTCCCCGAAGCCTGACCCTCACCCGTCCCCTAATCCTAACCCGTACGCTGACACTAACCCGCGCCCTCACACGTACGCTCCCCCTAAAGCGTTGTCGTACCCTCACCTGGACCCTAAACCGTCCCCGTCCCCTAACCCTAACCCTAGCCCGAACCCTAACCCTAACACTTCCCCGAAGCCTGACCCTCACCCGTCCCCTAATCCTAACCCGTACACTGACACTAAGCCGCGCCCTCACACGTACGCTCCCCCTAAAGCGTTGTCGTACCCTCACCTGGACCCTAAACCGTCCCCGTCCCCTAACCCTAACCCTAGCCCGAACCCTACCCCTAACCCTTCCCCGAAGCCTGACCCTCACCCGTCCCCTAATCCTAACCCGTACGCTGACACTAAGCCGCGCCCTCACACGTACGCTCGCCCTAAAGCGTTGTCGTACCCTCACCTGGACCCTAAACCGTCCCCGTCCCCTAACCCTAACCCTAGCCCGAACCCTAACCCTAACCCTTCCCGGAAGCCTGACCCTCACCCGTCCCCTAATCCTAACCCGTATGCTGACACTAACCCGCGCCCTCACACGTACGCTCCCCCTAAAGCGTTGTCGTACCCTCACCTGGACCCTAAACCGTCTCCGTCCCCTAACCCTAACCCTAGCCCGAACCCTAACCCTAACCCTTCCCCGAAGCCTGACCCTCACCCGTCCCCTAATCCTAACCCGTACGCTGACACTAACCCGCGCCCTCACACGTACGCTCCCCCTAAAGCGTTGTCGTACCCTCACCTGGACCCTAAACCGTCCCCGTCCACTAACCCTAACCCTAGCCCGAACCCTAACCCTAACCCTTCCCCGAAGGCTGACCCTCACCCGTCCCCTAATCCTAACCCGTACGCTGACACTAAGCCGCGCCCTCACACGTACGCTCCCCCTAAAGCGTTGTCGTACCCTCACCTGGACCCTAAACCGTCCCCGTCCCCTAACCCTAACCCTAGCCCGAACCCTAACCCTAACCCTTCCCCGAAGCCTGACCCTCACCCGTCCACTAATCCTAACCCGTACGCTGACACTAACCCGCGCCCTCACACGTACGCTCCCCCTAAAGCGTTGTCGTACCCTCACCTGGACCCTAAACCGTCCCCGTCCCCCAAACCTAACCCTAGCCCGAACCCTAACCCTAACACTTCCCCGAAGCCTGACCCTCACCCGTCCCCTAATCCTAACCCGTACGCTGAACCTAACCCGCGCCCTCACACGTACGCTCCCCCTAAAGCGTTGTCGTACCCTCACCTGGACCCTAAACCGTCCCCGTCCCCTAACCCTAACCCTAGCCCGAACCCTAACCCTAACACTTCCCCGAAGCCTGACCCTCACCCGTCCCCTAATCCTAACCCGTACGCTGACACTAACCCGCGCCCTCACACGTACGCTCCCCCTAAAGCGTTGTCGTACCCTCACCTGGACCCTAAACCGTCCCCGTCCCCCAAACCTAACCCTAGCCCGAACCCTAACCCTAACACTTCCCCGAAGCCTGACCCTCACCCGTCCCCTAATCCTAACCCGTACGCTGACCCTAACCCGCGCCCTCACACGTACGCTCCCCCTAAAGCGTTGTCGTACCCTCACCTGGACCCTAAACCATCCCCGTCCCCTAACCCTAACCCTAGCCCGAACCCTAACCCTAACCCTCCCCCGAAGCCTGACCCTCACCCGTCCCCTAATCCTAACCCGTACGCTGACACTAAGCCGCGCCCTCACACGTACGCTCCCCCTAAAGCGTTGTCGTACCCTCACCTGGACCCTAAACCGTCCCCGTCCCCTAACCCTAACCCTAGCCCGAACCCTAACCCTAACCCTTCCCCGAAGCCTGACCCTCACCCGTCCCCTAATCCTAACCCGTACGCTGACACTAACCCGCGCCCTCACACGTACGCTCCCCCTAAAGCGTTGTCGTACCCTCACCTGGACCCTAAACCGTCCCCGTCCCCTAACCCTAACCCTAGCCCGAACCCTAACCCTAACACTTCCCCGAAGCCTGACCCTCACCCGTCCCCTAATCCTAACCCGTACGCTGACACTAACCCGCGCCCTCACACGTACGCTCCCCCTAAAGAGTTGTCGTACCCTCACCTGGACCCTAAACCGTCCCCGTCCCCTAACCCTAACCCTAGCCCGAACCCTAACCCTAACCCTTCCCCGAAGCCTGACCATCACCCGTCCCCTAATCCTAACCCGTACGCTGACACTAACCCGCGCCCTCACACGTACGCTCCCCATAAAGCGTTGTCGTACCCTCACCTGGACCCTGAACCGTCCCCTTCCCCTAACCCTAACCCTAGCCCGAACCCTAACCCTAACCCTTCCCCGAAGCCTGACCCTCACCCGTCCCCTAATCCTAACGCGTACGCGGACAATAACCCGCGCCCTCACACGTACGATCCCCCTAAAGCGTTGTCGTACCCTCACCTGGACCCTAAAGCGTCCCCGTCCCCTAACCCTAACCCTAGCCCGAACCCTAACCCTAACCCTTCCCCGAAGCCTGACCCTCACCCGTCCCCTAATCCTAACCCGTACGCGGACACTAACCCGCGCCCTCACATGTACGCTCCCCCTAAAGCGTTGTCGTACCCTCACCTGGACCCTAAACCTTCCCCGTCCCCTAACCCTAACCCTAGCCCGAACCCTAACCCTAACCCTTCCCCGAAGCCTGACCCTCCCCCGTCCCCTAATCCTAACCCGTACGCTGACACTAACCCGCGCCCTCACACGTACGCTCCCCCTAAAGCGTTGTCGTACCCTCACCTGGACCCTAAACCTTCCCCGTCCCCTAACCCTAACCCTAGCCCGAACCCTAACCCTAACCCTTCCCCGAAGCCTGGCCCTCACCCGTCCCCTAATCCTAAGCCGTACGCTGACACTAACCCGCGCCCTCACACGTACGCTCCCCCTAAAGCGTTGTCGTACCCTCACCTGGACCCTAAACCGTCCCCGTCCCCTGACCCTAACCCTAGCCCGAACCCTAACCCTAACCCTTCCCCGAAGCCTGACCCTCACCCGTCCCCTAATCCTAACCCGTACGCTGACACTAACCCGCGCCCTCACACGTACGCTCCCCCTAAAGCGTTGTCGTACCCTCACCTGGAGCCTAAACCGTCCCCGTCCCCCAAACCTAACCCTAGCCCGAACCCTAACCCTAACACTTCCCCGAAGCCTGACCCTCACCCGTCCCCTAATCCTAACCCGTACGCTGACCCTAACCCGCGCCCTCACACGTACGCTCCCCCTAAAGCGTTGTCGTACCCTCACCTGGACCCTAAACCATCCCCGTCCCCTAACCCTAACCCTAGCCCGAACCCTAACCCTAACCCTTCCCCGAAGCCTGACCCTCACCCGTCCCCTAATCCTAACCCGTACGCTGACACTAAGCCGCGCCCTCACACGTACACTCCCCCTAAAGCGTTGTCGTACCCTCACCTGGACTCTAAACCGTCCCCATCCCCTAACCCTAACCCTAGCCCGAACCCTACCCCTAACCCTTCCCCGAAGCCTGACCCTCACCCGTCCCCTAATCCTAACCCGTACGCTGACACTAAGCCGCGCCCTCACACGTACGCTCCCCCTAAAGCGTTGTCGTACCCTCACCTGGACCCTAAACCGTCCCCGTCCCCTAACCCTAACCCTAGCCCGAACCCTAACCCTAACCCTTCCCCGAAGGCTGACCCTCACCCGTCCCCTAATCCTAACCCGTACGCTGACACTAACCCGCGCCCTCACACGTACGCTCCCCCTAAAGCGTTGTCGTACCCTCACCTGGACCCTAAACCGTCTCCGTCCCCTAACCCTAACCCTAGCCCGAACCCTAACCCTAACCCTTCCCCGAAGCCTGACCCTCACCCGTCCCCTAATCCTAACCCGTACGCTGACACTAAGCCGCGCCCTCACACGTACGCTCCCCCTAAAGCGTTGTCGTACCCTCACCTGGACCCTAAACCGTCCCCGTCCCCTAACCCTAACCCTAGCCCGAACCCTACCCCTAACCCTTCCCCGAAGCCTGACCCTCACCCGTCCCCTAATCCTAACCCGTACGCTGACACTAAGCCGCGCCCTCACACGTACGCTCCCCCTAAAGCGTTGTCGTACCCTCACCTGGACCCTAAACCGTCCCCGTCCCCTAACCCTAACCCTAGCCCGAACCCTAACCCTAACACTTCCCCGAAGCCTGACCCTCACCCGTCCCCTAATCCTAACCCGTACGCTGACACTAACCCGCGCCCTCACACGTACGCTCCCCCTAAAGCGTTGTCGTACCCTCACCTGGACCCTAAACCGTCCCCGTCCCCTAACCCTAACCCTAGCCCGAACCCTAACCCTAACCCTTCCCCGAAGCCTGACCCTCACCCGTCCCCTAATCCTAACCCGTACGCTGACACTAACCCGCGCCCTCACACGTACGCTCCCCCTAAAGCGTTGTCGTACCCTCACCTGGACCCTAAACCGTCCCCGTACCCTAACCCTAACCCTAGCCCGAACCCTAACCCTAACCCTTCCCCGAAGGCTGACCCTCACCCGTCCCCTAATCCTAACCCGTACGCTGACACTAAGCCGCGCCCTCACACGTACGCTCCCCCTAAAGCGTTGTCGTACCCTCACCTGGACCCTAAACCGTCCCCGTCCCCTAACCCTAACCCTAGCCCGAACCCTAACCCTAACCCTTCCCCGAAGCCTGACCCTCACCCGTCCCCTAATCCTAACCCGTACGCTGACACTAACCCGCGCCCTCACACGTACGCTCCCCCTAAAGCGTTGTCGTACCCTCACCTGGACCCTAAACCATCCCCGTCCCCTAACCCTAACCCTAGCCCGAACCCTAACCCTAACACTTCCCCGAAGCCTGACCCTCACCCGTCCCCTAATCCTAACCCGTACGCTGACACTAAGCCGCGCCCTCACACGTACGCTCCCCCTAAAGCGTTGTCGTACCCTCACCTGGACCCTAAACCGTCCCCGTCCCCTAACCCTAACCCTAGCCCGAACCCTACCCCTAACCCTTCCCCGAAGCCTGACCCTCACCCGTCCCCTAATCCTAACCCGTACGCTGACACTAAGCCGCGCCCTCACACGTACGCTCGCCCTAAAGCGTTGTCGTACCCTCACCTGGACCCTAAACCGTCCCCGTCCCCTAACTCTAACCCTAGCCCGAACCCTAACCCTAACCCTTCCCCGAAGCCTGACCCTCACCCGTCCCCTAATCCTAACCCGTACGCTGACACTAACCCGCGCCCTCACACGTACGCTCCCCCTAAAGCGTTGTCGTACCCTCACCTGGACCCTAAACCGTCCCCGTCCCCTAACCCTAACCCTAGCCCGAACCCTAACCCTAACCCTTCCCCGAAGCCTGACCCTCACCCGTCCCCTAATCCTAACCCGTACGCTGACACTAACCCGCGCCCTCACACGTACGCTCCCCCTAAAGCGTTGTCGTACCCTCACCTGGACCCTAAACCGTCCCCGTCCCCTAACCCTAACCCTAGCCCGAACCCTAACCCTAACCCTTCCCCGAAGGCTGACCCTCACCCGTCCCCTAATCCTAACCCGTACGCTGACACTAACCCGCGCCCTCACACGTACGCTCCCCCTAAAGCGTTGTCGTACCCTCACCTGGACCCTAAACAGTCCCCGTCCCCTAACCCTAACCCTAGCCCGAACCCTACCCCTAACCCTTCCCCGAAGCCTGACCCTCACCCATCCCCTAATCCTAACCCGTACGCTGACACTAAGCCGCGCCCTCACACATACGCTCCCCCTAAAGCGTTGTCGTACCCTCACCTGGACCCTAAACCGTCCCCGTCCCCTAACCCTAACCCTAGCCCGAACCCTAACCCTAACTCTTCCCCGAAGCCTGACCCTCACCCGTCCCCTAATCCTAAACCGTACGCTGACACTAACCCGCGCCCTCACACGTACGCTCCCCCTAAAGCGTTGTCGTACCCTCACCTGGACCCTAAACCGTCCCCGTCCCCTAACCCTAACCCTAGCCCGAACCCTAACCCTAACCCTTCCCCGAAGCCTGACCCTCACCCGTCCCCTAATCCTAACCCGTACGCTGACACTAACCCGCGCCCTCACACGTACGCTCCCCCTAAAGCGTTGTCGTACCCTCACCTGGACCCTAAACCGTCCCCGTCCCCTAACCCTAACCCTAGCCCGAACCCTAACCCTAACCCTTCCCCGAAGGCTGACCCTCACCCGTCCCCTAATCCTAACCCGTACGCTGACACTAACCCGCGCCCTCACACGTACGCTCCCCCTAAAGCGTTGTCGTACCCTCACCTGGACCCTAAACCGTCCCCGTCCCCTAACCCTAACCCTAGCCCGAACCCTAACCCTAACCCTTCCCCGAAGCCTGACCCTCACCCGTCCCCTAATCCTAACCCGTACGCTGACACTAAGCCGCGCCCTCACACGTACGCTCCCCCTAAAGCGTTGTCGTACCCTCACCTGGACCCTAAACCGTCCCCGTCCCCTAACCCTAACCCTAGCCCGAACCCTAACCCTAACCCTTCCCCGAAGCCTGACCCTCACCCGTCCCCTAATCCTAACCCGTACGCTGACACTAACCTGCGCCCTCACACGTACGCTCCCCCTAAAGCGTTGTCGTACCCTCACCTGGACCCTAAACCGTCCCCGTCCCCTAACCCTAACCCTAGCCCGAACCCTAACCCTAACTCTTCCCCGAAGCCTGACCCTCACCCGTCCCCTAATCCTAAACAGTACGCTGACACTAACCTGCACCCTCACACGTACGCTCCCCCTAAAGCGTTGTCGTACCCTCACCTGGACCCTAAACCGTCCCCGTCCCCTAACCCTAACCCTAGCCCGAACCCTAACCCTAACCCTTCCCCGAAGCCTGACCCTCACCCGTCCCCTAATCCTAACCCGTACGCTGACACTAACCCGCGCCCTCACACGTACGCTCCCCCTAAAGCGTTGTCGTACCCTCACCTGGACCCTAAACCGTCCCCGTCCGCTAACCCTAACCCTAGCCCGAACCCTAACCCTAACCCTTCCCCGAAGGCTGACCCTCACCCGTCCCCTAATCCTAACCCGTACGCTGACACTAACCCGCGCCCTCACACGTACGCTCCCCCTAAAGCGTTGTCGTACCCTCACCTGGACCCTAAACCGTCCCCGTCCCCTAACCCTAACCCTAGCCCGAACCCTAAGCCTAACCCTTCCCCGAAGCCTGACCCTCACCCGTCCCCTAATCCTAACCCGTACGCTGACACTAACCTGCGCCCTCACACGTACGCTCCCCCTAAAGCGTTGTCGTACCCTCACCTGGACCCTAAACCGTCCCCGTCCCCTAACCCTAACCCTAGCCCGAACCCTAACCCTAACCCTTCCCCGAAGCCTGACCCTCACCCGTCCCCTAATCCTAACCCGTACGCTGACACTAACCCGCGCCCTCACACGTACGCTCCCCCTAAAGCGTTGTCGTACCCTCACCTGGACCCTAAACCGTCCCCGTCCCCTAACCCTAACCCTAGCCCGAACCCTAACCCTAACCCTTCCCCGAAGGCTGACCCTCACCCGTCCCCTAATCCTAACCCGTACGCTGACACTAACCCGCGCCCTCACACGTACGCTCCCCCTAAAGCGTTGTCGTACCCTCACCTGGACCCTAAACCGTCCCCGTCCCCTAACCCTAACCCTAGCCCGAACCCTAACCCTAACCCTTCCCCGAAGCCTGACCCTCACCCGTCCCCTAATCCTAACCCGTACGCTGACACTAAGCCGCGCCCTCACACGTACGCTCCCCCTAAAGCGTTGTCGTACCCTCACCTGGACCCTAAACCGTCCCCGTCCCCTAACCCTAACCCTAGCCCGAACCCTAACCCTAACCCTTCCCCGAAGCCTGACCCTCACCCGTCCCCTAATCCTAACCCGTACGCTGACACTAACCTGCGCCCTCACACGTACGCTCCCCCTAAAGCGTTGTCGTACCCTCACCTGGACCCTAAACCGTCCCCGTCCCCTAACCCTAACCCTAGCCCGAACCCTAACCCTAACTCTTCCCCGAAGCCTGACCCTCACCCGTCCCCTAATCCTAAACAGTACGCTGACACTAACCTGCACCCTCACACGTACGCTCCCCCTAAAGCGTTGTCGTACCCTCACCTGGACCCTAAACCGTCCCCGTCCCCTAACCCTAACCCTAGCCCGAACCCTAAGCCTAACCCGTCCCCGAAGCCTGACCCTCACCCGTCCCCTAATCCTAACCCGTACGCTGACACTAACCTGCGCCCTCACACGTACGCTCCCCCTAAAGCGTTGTCGTACCCTCACCTGGACCCTAAACCGTCCCCGTCCCCTAACCCTAACCCTAGCCCGAACCCTAACCCTAACCCTTCCCCGAAGCCTGACCCTCACCCGTCCCCTAATCCTAACCCGTACGTTGACACTAACCCGCGCCCTCACACGTACGCTCCCCCTAAAGCGTTGTCGTATCCTCACCTGAACCCTAAACCGTCCCCGTCCCCTAACCCTAACCCTAGCCCGAACCCTAACCCTAACCCTTCCCCGAAGCCTGACCCTCACCCGTCCCCTAATCCTAACCCGTACGCTGACACTAAGCCGCGCCCTCACACGTACGCTCCCCCTAAAGCGTTGTCGTACCCTCACCTGGACCCTAAACCGTCCCCGTCCCCTAACCCTAACCCTAGCCCGAACCCTAACCCTAACCCTTCCCCGAAGGCTGACCCTCACCCGTCCCCTAATCCTAACCCGTACGCTGACACTAACCCACGCCCTCACACGTACGCTCCCCCTAAAGCGTTGTCGTACCCTCACCTGGACCCTAAACCGTCCCCGTCCCCTAACCCTAACCCTAGCCCGAACCCTAACCCTAACCCTTCCCCGAAGGCTGACCCTCACCCGTCCCCTAATCCTAACCCGTACGCTGACACTAAGCCGCGCCCTCACACGTACGCTCCCCCTAAAGCGTTGTCGTACCCTCACCTGGACCCTAAACCGTCCCCGTCCCCTAACCCTAACCCTAGCCCAAACCCTAACCCTAACCCTTCCCCGAAGCCTGACCCTCACCCGTCCCCTAATCCCAACCCGTACGCTGACACTAACCTGCGCCCTCACACGTACGCTCCCCCTAAAGCGTTGTCGTACCCTCACCTGGACCCTAAACCGTCCCCGTCCCCTAACCCTAACCCTAGCCCGAACCCTAACCCTAACCCTTCCCCGAAGGCTGACCCTCACCCGTCCCCTAATCCTAACCCGTACGCTGACACTAACCCGCGCCCTCACACGTACGCTCCCCCTAAAGCGTTGTCGTACCCTCACCTGGACCCTAAACCGTCCCCGTCCCCTAACCCTAACCCTAGCCCGAACCCTAACCCTAACCCTTCCCCGAAGGCTGACCCTCACCCGTCCCCTAATCCTAACCCGTACGCTGACACTAACCCGCGCCCTCACACGTACGCTCCGCCTAAAGCGTTGTCGTACCCTCACCTGGACCCTAAACCGTCCCCGTCCCCTAACCCTAACCCTAGCCCGAACCCTAACCCTAACACTTCCCCGAAGCCTGACCCTCACCCGTCCCCTAATCCTAACCCGTACGCTGACACTAACCTGCGCCCTCACACGTACGCTCCCCCTAAAGCGTTGTCGTACCCTCACCTGGACCCTAAACCGTCCCCGTCCCCTAACCCTAACCCTAGCCCGAACCCTAACCCTAACCCTTCCCCGAAGCCTGACCCTCACCCGTCCCCTAATCCAAACCCGTACGCTGACACTAACCCGCGCCCTCACACGTACGCTCCCCCTAAAGCGTTGTCGTACCCTCACCTGGACCCTAAACCATCCCCGTCCCCTAACCCTAACCCTAGCCCGAACCCTAACCCTAACACTTCCCCGAAGCCTGACACTCACCCGTCCCCTAATCCTAACCCGTACGCTGACACTAAGCCGCGCCCTCACACGTACGCTCCCCCTAAAGCGTTGTCGTACCCTCACCTGGACCCTAAACCGTCCCCGTCCCCTAACCCTAACCCTAGCCAGAACCCTAACCCTAACCCTTCCCCGAAGCCTGACCCTCACCCGTCCCCTAATCCTAACCCGTACGCTGACACTAACCTGCGCCCTCACACGTACGCTCCCCCTAAAGCGTTGTCGTACCCTCACCTGGACCCTAAACCGTCCCCGTCCCCTAACCCTAACCCTAGCCCGAACCCTAACCCTAACCCTTCCCCGAAGCCTGACCCTCACCCGTCCCCTAATCCTAACCCGTACGCTGACACTAACCCGCGCCCTCACACGTACGCTCCCCCTAAAGCGTTGTCGTGCCCTCACCTGGACCCTAAACCGTCCCCGTCCCCTAACCCTAACCCTAGCCCGAACCCTAACCCTAACCCTTCCCCGAAGGCTGACCCTCACCCGTCCCCTAATCCTAACCCGTACGCTGACACTAACCCGTGCCCTCACACGTACGCTCCCCCTAAAGCGTTGTCGTACCCTCACCTGGACCCTAAACCGTCCCCGTCCCCTAACCCTAACCCTAGCCCGAACCCTAACCCTAACCCTTCCCCGAAGGCTGACCCTCACCCGTCCCCTAATCCTAACCCGTACGCTGACACTAACCCGCGCCCTCACACGTACGCTCCCCCTAAAGCGTTGTCGTACCCTCACCTGGACCCTAAACCGTCCCCGTCCCCTAACCCTAACCCTAGCTCGAACACTAACCCTAACCCTTCCCCGAAGCCTGACCCTCACCCGTCCCCTAATCCTAAGGCGTACGCGGACAATAACCCGCGCCCTCACACGTACGCTCCCCCTAAAGCGTTGTCGTACCCTCACCTGGACCCTAAACCGTTCCCGTCCCCTAACCCTAACCCTAGCCCGAACCCTAACCTTAACCCTTCCCCGAAGCCTGACCCTCACCCGTCCCCTAATCCTAACCCGTACGCTGACACTAACCCGCGCCCTCACACGTACGCTCCCCCTAAAGCGTTGTCGTACCCTCACCTGGACCCTAAACCGTCCCCGTCCCCTAACCCTAACCCTAGCCCGAACCCTAACCCTAACACTTCCCCGAAGCCTGACCCTCACCCGTCCCCTAATCCTAACCCGTACGCTGACACTAACCCGCGCCCTCACACGTACGCTCCCCCTAAAGCGTTGTCGTACCCTCACCTGGACCCTAAACCGTTCCCGTCCCCTAACCCTAACCCTAGCCCGAACCCTAACCTTAACCCTTCCCCGAAGCCTGACCCTCACCCGTCCCCTAATCCTAACCCGTACGCTGACACTAACCCGCGCCCTCACACGTACGCTCCCCCTAAAGCGTTGTCGTACCCTCACCTGGACCCTAAACCGTCCCCGTCCCCTAACCCTAACCCTAGCCCGAACCCTAACCCTAACCTTTCCTCGAAGCCTGACCCTCACCCGTCCCCTAATCCTAAACAGTACGCTGACACTAACCTGCACCCTCACACGTACGCTCCCCCTAAAGCGTTGTCGTACCCTCACCTGGACCCTAAACCGTCCCCGTCCCCTAACCCTAACCCTAGCCCGAACCCTAACCCTAACACTTCCCCGAAGCCTGACCCTCACCCGTCCCCTAATCCTAACCCGTACGCTGACACTAACCCGCGCCCTCACACGTACGCTCCCCCTAAAGCGTTGTCGTACCCTCACCTGGACCCTAAACCGTCCCCGTCCCCTAACCCTAACCCTAGCCCGAACCCTAACCCTAACCCTTCCCCGAAGCCTGACCCTCACCCGTCCCCTAATCCTAACCCGTACGCTGACACTAACCTGCGCCCTCACACGTACGCTCCCCCTAAAGCGTTGTCGTACCCTCACCTGGACCCTAAACCGTCCCCGTCCCCTAACCCTAACCCTAGCCCGAACCCTAACCCTAACTCTTCCCCGAAGCCTGACCCTCACCCGTCCCCTAATCCTAAACAGTACGCTGACACTAACCTGCACCCTCACACGTACGCTCCCCCTAAAGCGTTGTCGTACCCTCACCTGGACCCTAAACCGTCCCCGTCCCCTAACCCTAACCCTAGCCCGAACCCTAACCCTAACCCTTCCCCGAAGCCTGACCCTCACCCGTCCCCTAATCCTAACCCGTACGCTGACACTAAGCCGCGCCCTCACACGTACGCTCCCCCTAAAGCGTTGTCGTACCCTCACCTGGACCCTAAACCGTCCCCGTCCCCTAACCCTAACCCTAGCCCGAACCCTAACCCTAACTCTTCCCCGAAGCCTAACCCTCACCCGTCCCCTAATCCTAAACAGTACGCTGACACTAACCTGCGCCCTCACACGTACGCTGCCCCTAAAGCGTTGTCGTACCCTCACCTGGACCCTAAACCGTCCCCGTCCCCTAACCCTAACCCTAGCCCGAACCCTAACCCTAACACTTCCCCGAAGCCTGACCCTCACCCGTCCCCTAATCCTAACCCGTACGCTGACACTAACCCGCGCCCTCACACGTACGCTCCCCCTAAAGCGTTGTCGTACCCTCACCTGGACCCTAAACCGTCCCCGTCCGCTAACCCTAACCCTAGCCCGAACCCTAACCCTAACACTTCCCCGAAGCCTGACCCTCACCCGTCCCCTAATCCTAACCCGTACGCTGACACTAAGCCGCGCCCTCACACGTATGCTCCCCCTAAAGCGTTGTCGTACCCTCACCTGGACCCTAAACCGTCCCCGTCCCCTAACCCTAACCCTAGCCCGAACCCTAACCCTAAACCTTCCCCGAAGCCTGACCCTCACCCGTCCCCTAATCCTAACCCGTACGCTGACACTAACCTGCGCCCTCACACGTACGCTCCCCCTAAAGCGTTGTCGTACCCTCACCTGGACCCTAAACCGTCCCCGTCTCCTAACCCTAACCCTAGCCCGAACCCTAACCCTAACCCTTCCCCGAAGCCTGACCCTCACCCGTCCCCTAATCCTAACCCGTACGCTGACACGAACCCGCGCCCTCACACGTACGCTCCCCCTAAAGCGTTGTCGTACCCTCACCTGGACCCTAAACCGTCCCCGTCCCCTAACCCTAACCCTAGCCCGAACCCTAACCCTAACCCTTCCCCGAAGCCTGACCCTCACCCGTCCCCTAATCCTAACCCGTACGCTGACACGAACCCGCGCCCTCACACGTACGCTCCCCCTAAAGCGTTGTCGTACCCTCACCTGTACCCTAAACCGTCCCCGTCCCCTAACCTTAACCCTAGCCCGAACCCTAACCCTAACCCTTCCCCGAAGCCTGACCCTCACCCGTCCCCTAATCCTAACCCGTACGCTGACACTAACCCGCGCCCTCACACGTACGCTCCCCCTAAAGCGTTGTCGTACCCTCACCTGGACCCTAAACCGTCCCCGTCCCCTAACCCTAACCCTAGCCCGAACCCTAACCCTAACCCTTCCCCGAAGGCTGACCCTCACCCGTCCCCTAATCCTAACCCGTACGCTGACACTAACCCGCGCCCTCACACGTACGCTCCCCCTAAAGCGTTGTCGTACCCTCATCTGGACCCTAAACCGTCCCCGTCCCCTAACCCTAACCCTAGCCCGAACACTAACCCTAACCCTTCCCCGAAGCCTGACCCTCACCCGTCCTCTAATCCTAACCCGTACGCTGACACTAACCCAAGCCCTCACACGTACACTCCCCCTAAAGCGTTGTCGTACCCTCACCTGGACCCTAAACCGTCCCCGTCCCCTAACCCTAACCCTAGCCCGAACCCTAACCCTAACCCTTCCCCGAAGCCTGACCCTCACCCGTCCCCTAATCCTAACCCGTACGCTGACACTAAGCCGCGCCCTCACACGTACGCTCCCCCTAAAGCGTTGTCGTACCCTCACCTGGACCCTAAACCGTCCCCGTCCCCTAACCCTAACCCTAGCCCGAACCCTAACCCTAACCCTTCCCCGAAGCCTGACCCTCACCCGTCCCCTAATCCTAAGGCGTACGCGGACAATAACCCGCGCCCTCACACGTACGCTCCCCCTAAAGCGTTGTCGTACCCTCACCTGGACCCTAAACCGTCCCCGTCCCCTAACCCTAACCCTAGCCCGAACCCTAACCCTAACCCTTCCCCGAAGCCTGACCCTCACCCGTCCCCTAATCCGAACCCGTACGCTGACACTAACCCGCGCCCTCACACGTACGCTCCCCCTAAAGCGTTGTCGTACCCTCACCTGGACCCTAAACCGTCCCCGTCCCCCAAACCTAACCCTAGCCCGAACCCTAACCCTAACACTTCCCCGAAGCCTGACCCTCACCCGTCCCCTAATCCTAACCCGTACGCTGACCCTAACCCGCGCCCTCACACGTACGCTCCCACTAAAGCGTTGTCGTACCCTCACCTGGACCCTAAACCGTCCCCGTCCTCTAACCCTAACCCTAGCCCGAACCCTAACCCTAACCCTTCCCCGAAGCCTGACCCTCACCCGTCCCCTAATCCTAACCCGTACGCTGACACTAACCCGCGCCCTCACACGTACGCTCCCCCTAAAGCGTTGTCGTACCCTCACCTGGACCCTAAACCGTCCCCGTCCCCCAAACCTAACCCTAGCCCGAACCCTAACCCTAACACTTCCCCGAAGCCTGACCCTCACCCGTCCCCTAATCCTAACCCGTACGCTGACCCTAACCCTCGCCCTCACACGTACGCTCCCCCTAAAGCGTTGTCGTACCCTCACCTGGACCCTAAACCGTCCCCGTCCCCTAACCCTAACCCTAGCCCGAACCCTAACCCTAACCCTTCCCCGAAGCCTGACCCTCACCCGTCCCCTAATCCTAACCCGTACGCTGACACTAAGCCGCGCCCTCACACGTACGCTCCCCCTAAAGCGTTGTCGTACCCTCACCTGGACCCTAAACCGTCCCCGTCCCCTAACCCTAACCCTAGCCCGAACCCTAACCCTAACCCTTCCCCGAAGCCTGACCCTCACCCGTCCCCTAATCCTAACCCGTACGCTGACACTAAGCCGCGCCCTCACACGTACGCTCCCCCTAAAGCGTTGTCGTACCCTCACCTGGACCCTAAACCGTCCCCGTCCCCTAACCCTAACCCTAGCCCGAACCCTAACCCTAACACTTCCCCGAAGCCTGACCCTCACCGGTCCCCTAATCCTAACCCGTACGCTGACACTAACCCGCGCCCTCACACGTACGCTCCCCCTAAAGAGTTGTCGTACCCTCACCTGGACCCTAAACCGTCCCCGTCCCCTAACCCTAACCCTAGCCCGAACCCTAACCCTAACCCTTCCCCGAAGCCTGACCATCACCCGTCCCCTAATCCTAACCCGTACGCTGACACTAACCCGCGCCCTCACACGTACGCTCCCCATAAAGCGTTGTCGTACCCTCACCTGGACACTGAACCGTCCCCTTCCCCTAACCCTAACCCTAGCCCGAACCCTAACCCTAACCCTTCCCCGAAGCCTGACCCTCACCCGTCCCCTAATCCTAACGCGTACGCGGACAATAACCCGCGCCCTCACACGTACGATCCCCCTAAAGCGTTGTCGTACCCTCACCTGGACCCTAAACTGTCCCCGTCCCCTAACCCTAACCCTAGCCCGAACCCTAACCCTAACCCTTCCCCGAAGCCTGACCCTCACCCGTCCCCTAATCCTAACCCGTACGCGGACACTAACCCGCGCCCTCACACGTACGCTCCCCCTAAAGCGTTGTCGTACCCTCACCTGGACCCTAAACCTTCCCCGTCCCCTAACCCTAACCCTAGCCCGAACCCTAACCCTAACCCTTCCCCGAAGCCTGACCCTCCCCCGTCCCCTAATCCTAACCCGTACGCTGACACTAACCCGCGCCCTCACACGTACGCTCCCCCTAAAGCGTTGTCGTACCCTCACCTGGACCCTAAACCTTCCCCGTCCCCTAACCCTAACCCTAGCCCGAACCCTAACCCTAACCCTTCCCCGAAGCCTGGCCCTCACCCGTCCCCTAATCCTAAGCCGTACGCTGACACTAACCCGCGCCCTCACACGTACGCTCCCCCTAAAGCGTTGTCGTACCCTCACCTGGACCCTAAACCGTCCCCGTCCCCTAACCCTAACCCTAGCCCGAACCCTAACCCTAACCCTTCCCCGAAGCCTGACCCTCACCCGTCCCCTAATCCTAACCCGTACGCTGACACTAACCCGCGCCCTCACACGTACGCTCCCCCTAAAGCGTTGTCGTACCCTCACCTGGAGCCTAAACCGTCCCCGTCCCCCAAACCTAACCCTAGCCCGAACCCTAACCCTAACACTTCCCCGAAGCCTGACCCTCACCCGTCCCCTAATCCTAACCCGTACGCTGACCCTAACCCGCGCCCTCACACGTACGCTCCCCCTAAAGCGTTGTCGTACCCTCACCTGGACCCTAAACCATCCCCGTCCCCTAACCCTAACCCTAGCCCGAACCCTAACCCTAACCCTTCCCCGAAGCCTGACCCTCACCCGTCCCCTAATCCTAACCCGTATGCTGACACTAAGCCGCGCCCTCACACGTACACTCCCCCTAAAGCGTTGTCGTACCCTCACCTGGACTCTAAACCGTCCCCATCCCCTAACCCTAACCCTAGCCCGAACCCTACCCCTAACCCTTCCCCGAAGCTTGACCCTCACCCGTCCCCTAATCCTAACCCGTACGCTGACACTAAGCCGCGCCCTCACACGTACGCTCCCCCTAAAGCGTTGTCGTACCCTCACCTGGACCCTAAACCGTCCCCGTCCCCTAACCCTAACCCTAGCCCGAACCCTAACCCTAACCCTTCCCCGAAGGCTGACCCTCACCCGTCCCCTAATCCTAACCCGTACGCTGACACTAACCCGCGCCCTCACACGTACGCTCCCCCTAAAGCGTTGTCGTACCCTCACCTGGACCCTAAACCGTCTCCGTCCCCTAACCCTAACCCTAGCCCGAACCCTAACCCTAACCCTTCCCCGAAGCCTGACCCTCACCCGTCCCCTAATCCTAACCCGTACGCTGACACTAACCCGCGCCCTCACACGTACGCTCCCCCTAAAGCGTTGTCGTACCCTCACCTGGACCCTAAACCGTCCCCGTCCCCTAACCCTAACCCTAGCCCGAACCCTAACCCTAACACTTCCCCGAAGCCTGACCCTCACCCGTCCCCTAATCCTAACCCGTACACTGACACTAAGCCGCGCCCTCACACGTACGCTCCCCCTAAAGCGTTGTCGTACCCTCACCTGGACCCTAAACCGTCCCCGTCCCCTAACCCTAACCCTAGCCCGAACCCTACCCCTAACCCTTCCCCGAAGCCTGACCCTCACCCGTCCCCTAATCCTAACCCGTACGCTGACACTAAGCCGCGCCCTCACACGTACGCTCGCCCTAAAGCGTTGTCGTACCCTCACCTGGACCCTAAACCGTCCCCGTCCCCTAACCCTAACCCTAGCCCGAACCCTAACCCTAACCCTTCCCGGAAGCCTGACCCTCACCCGTCCCCTAATCCTAACCCGTATGCTGACACTAACCCGCGCCCTCACACGTACGCTCCCCCTAAAGCGTTGTCGTACCCTCACCTGGACCCTAAACCGTCTCCGTCCCCTAACCCTAACCCTAGCCCGAACCCTAACCCTAACCCTTCCCCGAAGCCTGACCCTCACCCGTCCCCTAATCCTAACCCGTACGCTGACACTAACCCGCGCCCTCACACGTACGCTCCCCCTAAAGCGTTGTCGTACCCTCACCTGGACCCTAAACCGTCCCCGTCCACTAACCCTAACCCTAGCCCGAACCCTAACCCTAACCCTTCCCCGAAGGCTGACCCTCACCCTTCCCCTAATCCTAACCCGTACGCTGACACTAAGCCGCGCCCTCACACGTACGCTCCCCCTAAAGCGTTGTCGTACCCTCACCTGGACCCTAAACCGTCCCCGTCCCCTAACCCTAACCCTAGCCCGAACCCTAACCCTAACCCTTCCCCGAAGCCTGACCCTCACCCGTCCACTAATCCTAACCCGTACGCTGACACTAACCCGCGCCCTCACACGTACGCTCCCCCTAAAGCGTTGTCGTACCCTCACCTGGACCCTAAACCGTCCCCGTCCCCCAAACCTAACCCTAGCCCGAACCCTAACCCTAACACTTCCCCGAAGCCTGACCCTCACCCGTCCCCTAATCCTAACCCGTACGCTGAACCTAACCCGCGCCCTCACACGTACGCTCCCCCTAAAGCGTTGTCGTACCCTCACCTGGACCCTAAACCGTCCCCGTCCCCTAACCCTAACCCTAGCCCGAACCCTAACCCTAACACTTCCCCGAAGCCTGACCCTCACCCGTCCCCTAATCCTAACCCGTACGCTGACACTAACCCGCGCCCTCACACGTACGCTCCCCCTAAAGCGTTGTCGTACCCTCACCTGGACCCTAAACCGTCCCCGTCCCCCAAACCTAACCCTAGCCCGAACCCTAACCCTAACACTTCCCCGAAGCCTGACCCTCACCCGTCCCCTAATCCTAACCCGTACGCTGACCCTAACCCGCGCCCTCACACGTACGCTCCCCCTAAAGCGTTGTCGTACCCTCACCTGGACCCTAAACCATCCCCGTCCCCTAACCCTAACCCTAGCCCGAACCCTAACCCTAACCCTTCCC
The DNA here is from genome assembly GCF_963455315.2 of Globicephala melas. Classification (NCBI taxonomy): domain Eukaryota; kingdom Metazoa; phylum Chordata; class Mammalia; order Artiodactyla; family Delphinidae; genus Globicephala; species Globicephala melas. Next base: position 90,522,732 of record NC_083325.1, on the reverse strand, counting down.
CGAAGCCTGACCCTCACCCGTCCCCTAATCCTAACCCGTACGCTGACACTAAGCCGCGCCCTCACACGTACGCTCCCCCTAAAGCGTTGTCGTACCCTCACCTGGACCCTAAACCGTCCCCGTCCCCTAACCCTAACCCTAGCCCGAACCCTAACCCTAACCCTTCCCCGAAGCCTGACCCTCACCCGTCCCCTAATCCTAACCCGTACGCTGACACTAACCCGCGCCCTCACACGTACGCTCCCCCTAAAGCGTTGTCGTACCCTCACCTGGAGCCTAAACCGTCCCCGTCCCCCAAACCTAACCCTAGCCCGAACCCTAACCCTAACACTTCCCCGAAGCCTGACCCTCACCCGTCCCCTAATCCTAACCCGTACGCTGACCCTAACCCGCGCCCTCACACGTACGCTCCCCCTAAAGCGTTGTCGTACCCTCACCTGGACCCTAAACCATCCCCGTCCCCTAACCCTAACCCTAGCCCGAACCCTAACCCTAACCCTTCCCCGAAGCCTGACCCTCACCCGTCCCCTAATCCTAACCCGTACGCTGACACTAAGCCGCGCCCTCACACGTACACTCCCCCTAAAGCGTTGTCGTACCCTCACCTGGACTCTAAACCGTCCCCATCCCCTAACCCTAACCCTAGCCCGAACACTACCCCTAACCCTTCCCCGAAGCCTGACCCTCACCCGTCCCCTAATCCTAACCCGTACGCTGACACTAAGCCGCGCCCTCACACGTACGCTCCCCCTAAAGCGTTGTCGTACCCTCACCTGGACCCTAAACCGTCCCCGTCCCCTAACCCTAACCCTAGCCCGAACCCTAACCCTAACCCTTCCCCGAAGGCTGACCCTCACCCGTCCCCTAATCCTAACCCGTACGCTGACACTAACCCGCGCCCTCACACGTACGCTCCCCCTAAAGCGTTGTCGTACCCTCACCTGGACCCTAAACCGTCTCCGTCCCCTAACCCTAACCCTAGCCCGAACCCTAACCCTAACCCTTCCCCGAAGCCTGACCCTCACCCGTCCCCTAATCCTAACCCGTACGCTGACACTAACCCGCGCCCTCACACGTACGCTCCCCCTAAAGCGTTGTCGTACCCTCACCTGGACCCTAAACCGTCCCCGTCCCCTAACCCTAACCCTAGCCCGAACCCTAACCCTAACACTTCCCCGAAGCCTGACCCTCACCCGTCCCCTAATCCTAACCCGTACACTGACACTAAGCCGCGCCCTCACACGTACGCTCCCCCTAAAGCGTTGTCGTACCCTCACCTGGACCCTAAACCGTCCCCGTCCCCTAACCCTAACCCTAGCCCGAACCCTACCCCTAACCCTTCCCCGAAGCCTGACCCTCACCCGTCCCCTAATCCTAACCCGTACGCTGACACTAAGCCGCGCCCTCACACGTACGCTCGCCCTAAAGCGTTGTCGTACCCTCACCTGGACCCTAAACCGTCCCCGTCCCCTAACCCTAACCCTAGCCCGAACCCTAACCCTAACCCTTCCCGGAAGCCTGACCCTCACCCGTCCCCTAATCCTAACCCGTATGCTGACACTAACCCGCGCCCTCACACGTACGCTCCCCCTAAAGCGTTGTCGTACCCTCACCTGGACCCTAAACCGTCTCCGTCCCCTAACCCTAACCCTAGCCCGAACCCTAACCCTAACCCTTCCCCGAAGCCTGACCCTCACCCGTCCCCTAATCCTAACCCGTACGCTGACACTAACCCGCGCCCTCACACGTACGCTCCCCCTAAAGCGTTGTCGTACCCTCACCTGGACCCTAAACCGTCCCCGTCCACTAACCCTAACCCTAGCCCGAACCCTAACCCTAACCCTTCCCCGAAGGCTGACCCTCACCCGTCCCCTAATCCTAACCCGTACGCTGACACTAAGCCGCGCCCTCACACGTACGCTCCCCCTAAAGCGTTGTCGTACCCTCACCTGGACCCTAAACCGTCCCCGTCCCCTAACCCTAACCCTAGCCCGAACCCTAACCCTAACCCTTCCCCGAAGCCTGACCCTCACCCGTCCACTAATCCTAACCCGTACGCTGACACTAACCCGCGCCCTCACACGTACGCTCCCCCTAAAGCGTTGTCGTACCCTCACCTGGACCCTAAACCGTCCCCGTCCCCCAAACCTAACCCTAGCCCGAACCCTAACCCTAACACTTCCCCGAAGCCTGACCCTCACCCGTCCCCTAATCCTAACCCGTACGCTGAACCTAACCCGCGCCCTCACACGTACGCTCCCCCTAAAGCGTTGTCGTACCCTCACCTGGACCCTAAACCGTCCCCGTCCCCTAACCCTAACCCTAGCCCGAACCCTAACCCTAACACTTCCCCGAAGCCTGACCCTCACCCGTCCCCTAATCCTAACCCGTACGCTGACACTAACCCGCGCCCTCACACGTACGCTCCCCCTAAAGCGTTGTCGTACCCTCACCTGGACCCTAAACCGTCCCCGTCCCCCAAACCTAACCCTAGCCCGAACCCTAACCCTAACACTTCCCCGAAGCCTGACCCTCACCCGTCCCCTAATCCTAACCCGTACGCTGACCCTAACCCGCGCCCTCACACGTACGCTCCCCCTAAAGCGTTGTCGTACCCTCACCTGGACCCTAAACCATCCCCGTCCCCTAACCCTAACCCTAGCCCGAACCCTAACCCTAACCCTCCCCCGAAGCCTGACCCTCACCCGTCCCCTAATCCTAACCCGTACGCTGACACTAAGCCGCGCCCTCACACGTACGCTCCCCCTAAAGCGTTGTCGTACCCTCACCTGGACCCTAAACCGTCCCCGTCCCCTAACCCTAACCCTAGCCCGAACCCTAACCCTAACCCTTCCCCGAAGCCTGACCCTCACCCGTCCCCTAATCCTAACCCGTACGCTGACACTAACCCGCGCCCTCACACGTACGCTCCCCCTAAAGCGTTGTCGTACCCTCACCTGGACCCTAAACCGTCCCCGTCCCCTAACCCTAACCCTAGCCCGAACCCTAACCCTAACACTTCCCCGAAGCCTGACCCTCACCCGTCCCCTAATCCTAACCCGTACGCTGACACTAACCCGCGCCCTCACACGTACGCTCCCCCTAAAGAGTTGTCGTACCCTCACCTGGACCCTAAACCGTCCCCGTCCCCTAACCCTAACCCTAGCCCGAACCCTAACCCTAACCCTTCCCCGAAGCCTGACCATCACCCGTCCCCTAATCCTAACCCGTACGCTGACACTAACCCGCGCCCTCACACGTACGCTCCCCATAAAGCGTTGTCGTACCCTCACCTGGACCCTGAACCGTCCCCTTCCCCTAACCCTAACCCTAGCCCGAACCCTAACCCTAACCCTTCCCCGAAGCCTGACCCTCACCCGTCCCCTAATCCTAACGCGTACGCGGACAATAACCCGCGCCCTCACACGTACGATCCCCCTAAAGCGTTGTCGTACCCTCACCTGGACCCTAAAGCGTCCCCGTCCCCTAACCCTAACCCTAGCCCGAACCCTAACCCTAACCCTTCCCCGAAGCCTGACCCTCACCCGTCCCCTAATCCTAACCCGTACGCGGACACTAACCCGCGCCCTCACATGTACGCTCCCCCTAAAGCGTTGTCGTACCCTCACCTGGACCCTAAACCTTCCCCGTCCCCTAACCCTAACCCTAGCCCGAACCCTAACCCTAACCCTTCCCCGAAGCCTGACCCTCCCCCGTCCCCTAATCCTAACCCGTACGCTGACACTAACCCGCGCCCTCACACGTACGCTCCCCCTAAAGCGTTGTCGTACCCTCACCTGGACCCTAAACCTTCCCCGTCCCCTAACCCTAACCCTAGCCCGAACCCTAACCCTAACCCTTCCCCGAAGCCTGGCCCTCACCCGTCCCCTAATCCTAAGCCGTACGCTGACACTAACCCGCGCCCTCACACGTACGCTCCCCCTAAAGCGTTGTCGTACCCTCACCTGGACCCTAAACCGTCCCCGTCCCCTGACCCTAACCCTAGCCCGAACCCTAACCCTAACCCTTCCCCGAAGCCTGACCCTCACCCGTCCCCTAATCCTAACCCGTACGCTGACACTAACCCGCGCCCTCACACGTACGCTCCCCCTAAAGCGTTGTCGTACCCTCACCTGGAGCCTAAACCGTCCCCGTCCCCCAAACCTAACCCTAGCCCGAACCCTAACCCTAACACTTCCCCGAAGCCTGACCCTCACCCGTCCCCTAATCCTAACCCGTACGCTGACCCTAACCCGCGCCCTCACACGTACGCTCCCCCTAAAGCGTTGTCGTACCCTCACCTGGACCCTAAACCATCCCCGTCCCCTAACCCTAACCCTAGCCCGAACCCTAACCCTAACCCTTCCCCGAAGCCTGACCCTCACCCGTCCCCTAATCCTAACCCGTACGCTGACACTAAGCCGCGCCCTCACACGTACACTCCCCCTAAAGCGTTGTCGTACCCTCACCTGGACTCTAAACCGTCCCCATCCCCTAACCCTAACCCTAGCCCGAACCCTACCCCTAACCCTTCCCCGAAGCCTGACCCTCACCCGTCCCCTAATCCTAACCCGTACGCTGACACTAAGCCGCGCCCTCACACGTACGCTCCCCCTAAAGCGTTGTCGTACCCTCACCTGGACCCTAAACCGTCCCCGTCCCCTAACCCTAACCCTAGCCCGAACCCTAACCCTAACCCTTCCCCGAAGGCTGACCCTCACCCGTCCCCTAATCCTAACCCGTACGCTGACACTAACCCGCGCCCTCACACGTACGCTCCCCCTAAAGCGTTGTCGTACCCTCACCTGGACCCTAAACCGTCTCCGTCCCCTAACCCTAACCCTAGCCCGAACCCTAACCCTAACCCTTCCCCGAAGCCTGACCCTCACCCGTCCCCTAATCCTAACCCGTACGCTGACACTAAGCCGCGCCCTCACACGTACGCTCCCCCTAAAGCGTTGTCGTACCCTCACCTGGACCCTAAACCGTCCCCGTCCCCTAACCCTAACCCTAGCCCGAACCCTACCCCTAACCCTTCCCCGAAGCCTGACCCTCACCCGTCCCCTAATCCTAACCCGTACGCTGACACTAAGCCGCGCCCTCACACGTACGCTCCCCCTAAAGCGTTGTCGTACCCTCACCTGGACCCTAAACCGTCCCCGTCCCCTAACCCTAACCCTAGCCCGAACCCTAACCCTAACACTTCCCCGAAGCCTGACCCTCACCCGTCCCCTAATCCTAACCCGTACGCTGACACTAACCCGCGCCCTCACACGTACGCTCCCCCTAAAGCGTTGTCGTACCCTCACCTGGACCCTAAACCGTCCCCGTCCCCTAACCCTAACCCTAGCCCGAACCCTAACCCTAACCCTTCCCCGAAGCCTGACCCTCACCCGTCCCCTAATCCTAACCCGTACGCTGACACTAACCCGCGCCCTCACACGTACGCTCCCCCTAAAGCGTTGTCGTACCCTCACCTGGACCCTAAACCGTCCCCGTACCCTAACCCTAACCCTAGCCCGAACCCTAACCCTAACCCTTCCCCGAAGGCTGACCCTCACCCGTCCCCTAATCCTAACCCGTACGCTGACACTAAGCCGCGCCCTCACACGTACGCTCCCCCTAAAGCGTTGTCGTACCCTCACCTGGACCCTAAACCGTCCCCGTCCCCTAACCCTAACCCTAGCCCGAACCCTAACCCTAACCCTTCCCCGAAGCCTGACCCTCACCCGTCCCCTAATCCTAACCCGTACGCTGACACTAACCCGCGCCCTCACACGTACGCTCCCCCTAAAGCGTTGTCGTACCCTCACCTGGACCCTAAACCATCCCCGTCCCCTAACCCTAACCCTAGCCCGAACCCTAACCCTAACACTTCCCCGAAGCCTGACCCTCACCCGTCCCCTAATCCTAACCCGTACGCTGACACTAAGCCGCGCCCTCACACGTACGCTCCCCCTAAAGCGTTGTCGTACCCTCACCTGGACCCTAAACCGTCCCCGTCCCCTAACCCTAACCCTAGCCCGAACCCTACCCCTAACCCTTCCCCGAAGCCTGACCCTCACCCGTCCCCTAATCCTAACCCGTACGCTGACACTAAGCCGCGCCCTCACACGTACGCTCGCCCTAAAGCGTTGTCGTACCCTCACCTGGACCCTAAACCGTCCCCGTCCCCTAACTCTAACCCTAGCCCGAACCCTAACCCTAACCCTTCCCCGAAGCCTGACCCTCACCCGTCCCCTAATCCTAACCCGTACGCTGACACTAACCCGCGCCCTCACACGTACGCTCCCCCTAAAGCGTTGTCGTACCCTCACCTGGACCCTAAACCGTCCCCGTCCCCTAACCCTAACCCTAGCCCGAACCCTAACCCTAACCCTTCCCCGAAGCCTGACCCTCACCCGTCCCCTAATCCTAACCCGTACGCTGACACTAACCCGCGCCCTCACACGTACGCTCCCCCTAAAGCGTTGTCGTACCCTCACCTGGACCCTAAACCGTCCCCGTCCCCTAACCCTAACCCTAGCCCGAACCCTAACCCTAACCCTTCCCCGAAGGCTGACCCTCACCCGTCCCCTAATCCTAACCCGTACGCTGACACTAACCCGCGCCCTCACACGTACGCTCCCCCTAAAGCGTTGTCGTACCCTCACCTGGACCCTAAACAGTCCCCGTCCCCTAACCCTAACCCTAGCCCGAACCCTACCCCTAACCCTTCCCCGAAGCCTGACCCTCACCCATCCCCTAATCCTAACCCGTACGCTGACACTAAGCCGCGCCCTCACACGTACGCTCCCCCTAAAGCGTTGTCGTACCCTCACCTGGACCCTAAACCGTCCCCGTCCCCTAACCCTAACCCTAGCCCGAACCCTAACCCTAACTCTTCCCCGAAGCCTGACCCTCACCCGTCCCCTAATCCTAAACCGTACGCTGACACTAACCCGCGCCCTCACACGTACGCTCCCCCTAAAGCGTTGTCGTACCCTCACCTGGACCCTAAACCGTCCCCGTCCCCTAACCCTAACCCTAGCCCGAACCCTAACCCTAACCCTTCCCCGAAGCCTGACCCTCACCCGTCCCCTAATCCTAACCCGTACGCTGACACTAACCCGCGCCCTCACACGTACGCTCCCCCTAAAGCGTTGTCGTACCCTCACCTGGACCCTAAACCGTCCCCGTCCCCTAACCCTAACCCTAGCCCGAACCCTAACCCTAACCCTTCCCCGAAGGCTGACCCTCACCCGTCCCCTAATCCTAACCCGTACGCTGACACTAACCCGCGCCCTCACACGTACGCTCCCCCTAAAGCGTTGTCGTACCCTCACCTGGACCCTAAACCGTCCCCGTCCCCTAACCCTAACCCTAGCCCGAACCCTAACCCTAACCCTTCCCCGAAGCCTGACCCTCACCCGTCCCCTAATCCTAACCCGTACGCTGACACTAAGCCGCGCCCTCACACGTACGCTCCCCCTAAAGCGTTGTCGTACCCTCACCTGGACCCTAAACCGTCCCCGTCCCCTAACCCTAACCCTAGCCCGAACCCTAACCCTAACCCTTCCCCGAAGCCTGACCCTCACCCGTCCCCTAATCCTAACCCGTACGCTGACACTAACCTGCGCCCTCACACGTACGCTCCCCCTAAAGCGTTGTCGTACCCTCACCTGGACCCTAAACCGTCCCCGTCCCCTAACCCTAACCCTAGCCCGAACCCTAACCCTAACTCTTCCCCGAAGCCTGACCCTCACCCGTCCCCTAATCCTAAACAGTACGCTGACACTAACCTGCACCCTCACACGTACGCTCCCCCTAAAGCGTTGTCGTACCCTCACCTGGACCCTAAACCGTCCCCGTCCCCTAACCCTAACCCTAGCCCGAACCCTAACCCTAACCCTTCCCCGAAGCCTGACCCTCACCCGTCCCCTAATCCTAACCCGTACGCTGACACTAACCCGCGCCCTCACACGTACGCTCCCCCTAAAGCGTTGTCGTACCCTCACCTGGACCCTAAACCGTCCCCGTCCGCTAACCCTAACCCTAGCCCGAACCCTAACCCTAACCCTTCCCCGAAGGCTGACCCTCACCCGTCCCCTAATCCTAACCCGTACGCTGACACTAACCCGCGCCCTCACACGTACGCTCCCCCTAAAGCGTTGTCGTACCCTCACCTGGACCCTAAACCGTCCCCGTCCCCTAACCCTAACCCTAGCCCGAACCCTAAGCCTAACCCTTCCCCGAAGCCTGACCCTCACCCGTCCCCTAATCCTAACCCGTACGCTGACACTAACCTGCGCCCTCACACGTACGCTCCCCCTAAAGCGTTGTCGTACCCTCACCTGGACCCTAAACCGTCCCCGTCCCCTAACCCTAACCCTAGCCCGAACCCTAACCCTAACCCTTCCCCGAAGCCTGACCCTCACCCGTCCCCTAATCCTAACCCGTACGCTGACACTAACCCGCGCCCTCACATGTACGCTCCCCCTAAAGCGTTGTCGTATCCTCACCTGAACCCTAAACCGTCCCCGTCCCCTAACCCTAACCCTAGCCCGAACCCTAACCCTAACCCTTCCCCGAAGCCTGACCCTCACCCGTCCCCTAATCCTAACCCGTACGCTGACACTAAGCCACGCCCTCACACGTACGCTCCCCCTAAAGCGTTGTCGTACCCTCACCTGGACCCTAAACCGTCCCCGTCCCCTAACCCTAACCCTAGCCCGAACCCTAACCCTAAACCTTCCCCGAAGGCTGACCCTCGCCCGTCCCCTAATCCTAACCCGTACGCTGACACTAACCCGCGCCCTCACACGTACGCTCCCCCTAAAGCGTTGTCGTACCCTCACCTGGACCCTAAACCGTCCCCGTCCCCTAACCCTAACCCTAGCCCGAACCCTACCCCTAACACTTCCCCGAAGCCTGACCCTCACCCGTCCCCTAATCCTAACCCGTACGCTGACACTAAGCCGCGCCCTCACACGTACGCTCCCCCTAAAGCGTTGTCGTACCCTCACCTGGACCCTAAACCGTCCCCGTCCCCTAACCCTAACCCTAGCCCGAACCCTAACCCTAACCCTTCCCCGAAGCCTGACCCTCACCCGTCCCCTAATCCTAAACCGTACGCTGACACTAACCTGCGCCCTCACACGTACGCTCCCCCTAAAGCGTTGTCGTACCCTCACCTGGACCCTAAACCGTCCCCGTCCCCTAACCCTAACCCTAGCCCGAACCCTAACCCTAACCCTTCCCCGAAGCCTGACCCTCACCCGTCCCCTAATCCTAACCCGTACGCTGACACTAACCCGCGCCCTCACACGTACGCTCCCCCTAAAGCGTTGTCGTACCCTCACCTGGACCCTAAACCGTCCCCGTCCCCTAACCCTAACCCTAGCCCGAACCCTAACCCTAACCCTTCCCCGAAGGCTGACCCTCACCCGTCCCCTAATCCTAACCCGTACGCTGACACTAACCCACGCCCTCACACGTACGCTCCCCCTAAAGCGTTGTCGTACCCTCACCTGGACCCTAAACCGTCCCCGTCCCCTAACCCTAACCCTAGCCCGAACCCTAACCCTAACCCTTCCCCGAAGGCTGACCCTCACCCGTCCCCTTATCCTAACCCGTACGCTGACACTAAGCCGCGCCCTAACACGTACGCTCCCCCTAAAGCGTTGTCGTACCCTCACCTGGACCCTAAACCGTCCCCGTCCCCTAACCCTAACCCTAGCCCGAACCCTAACCCTAACCCTTCCCCGAAGGCTGACCCTCACCCGTCCCCTAATCCTAACCCGTACGCTGACACTAACCCGCGCCCTCACACGTACGCTCCCCCTAAAGCGTTGTCGTACCCTCACCTGGACCCTAAACCGTCCCCGTCCCCTAACCCTAACCCTAGCCCGAACCCTAACCCTAACCCTTCCCCGAAGCCTGACCCTCACCCGTCCCCTAATCCAAACCCGTACGCTGACACTAACCCGCGCCCTCACACGTACGCTCCCCCTAAAGCGTTGTCGTACCCTCACCTGGACCCTAAACCATCCCCGTCCCCTAACCCTAACCCTAGCCCGAACCCTAACCCTAACACTTCCCCGAAGCCTGACACTCACCCGTCCCCTAATCCTAACCCGTACGCTGACACTAAGCCGCGCCCTCACACGTACGCTCCCCCTAAAGCGTTGTCGTACCCTCACCTGGACCCTAAACCGTCCCCGTCCCCTAACCCTAACCCTAGCCAGAACCCTAACCCTAACCCTTCCCCGAAGCCTGACCCTCACCCGTCCCCTAATCCTAACCCGTACGCTGACACTAACCTGCGCCCTCACACGTACGCTCCCCCTAAAGCGTTGTCGTACCCTCACCTGGACCCTAAACCGTCCCCGTCCCCTAACCCTAACCCTAGCCCGAACCCTAACCCTAACCCTTCCCCGAAGCCTGACCCTCACCCGTCCCCTAATCCTAACCCGTACGCTGACACTAACCCGCGCCCTCACACGTACGCTCCCCCTAAAGCGTTGTCGTGCCCTCACCTGGACCCTAAACCGTCCCCGTCCCCTAACCCTAACCCTAGCCCGAACCCTAACCCTAACCCTTCCCCGAAGGCTGACCCTCACCCGTCCCCTAATCCTAACCCGTACGCTGACACTAACCCGCGCCCTCACATGTACGCTCCCCCTAAAGCGTTGTCGTACCCTCACCTGGACCCTAAACCGTCCCCGTCCCCTAACCCTAACCCTAGCCCGAACCCTAACCCTAACCCTTCCCCGAAGGCTGACCCTCACCCGTCCCCTAATCCTAACCCGTACGCTGACACTAACCCGCGCCCTCACACGTACGCTCCCCCTAAAGCGTTGTCGTACCCTCACCTGGACCCTAAACCGTCCCCGTCCCCTAACCCTAACCCTAGCCCGAACACTAACCCTAACCCTTCCCCGAAGCCTGACCCTCACCCGTCCCCTAATCCTAACCCGTACGCTGACACTAAGCCGCGCCCTCACACGTACGCTCCCCCTAAAGCGTTGTCGTACCCTCACCTGGACCCTAAACCGTCCCCGTCCCCTAACCCTAACCCTAGCCCGAACCCTAACCCTAACCCTTCCCCGAAGCCTGACCCTCACCCGTCCCCTAATCCTAAGGCGTACGCGGACAATAACCCGCGCCCTCACACGTACGCTCCCCCTAAAGCGTTGTCGTACCCTCACCTGGACCCTAAACCGTTCCCGTCCCCTAACCCTAACCCTAGCCCGAACCCTATCCCTAACCCTTCCCCGAAGCCTGACCCTCACCCGTCCCCTAATCCTAAGGCGTACGCGGACAATAACCCGCGCCCTCACACGTACGCTCCCCCTAAAGCGTTGTCGTACCCTCACCTGGACCCTAAACCATCCCCGTCCCCTAACCCTAACCCTAGCCCGAACCCTAACCCTAACACTTCCCCGAAGCCTGACCCTCACCCGTCCCCTAATCCTAACCCGTACGCTGACACTAACCCGCGCCCTCACACGTACGCTCCCCCTAAAGCGTTGTCGTACCCTCACCTGGACCCTAAACCGTCCCCGTCCGCTAACCCTAACCCTAGCCCGAACCCTAACCCTAACCCTTCCCCGAAGGCTGACCCTCACCCGTCCCCTAATCCTAACCCGTACGCTGACACTAACCCGCGCCCTCACACGTACGCTCCCCCTAAAGCGTTGTCGTACCCTCACCTGGACCCTAAACCGTCCCCGTCCCCTAACCCTAACCCTAGCCCGAACCCTAAGCCTAACCCTTCCCCGAAGCCTGACCCTCACCCGTCCCCTAATCCTAACCCGTACGCTGACACTAACCTGCGCCCTCACACGTACGCTCCCCCTAAAGCGTTGTCGTACCCTCACCTGGACCCTAAACCGTCCCCGTCCCCTAACCCTAACCCTAGCCCGAACCCTAACCCTAACCCTTCCCCGAAGCCTGACCCTCACCCGTCCCCTAATCCTAACCCGTACGCTGACACTAACCCGCGCCCTCACATGTACGCTCCCCCTAAAGCGTTGTCGTATCCTCACCTGAACCCTAAACCGTCCCCGTCCCCTAACCCTAACCCTAGCCCGAACCCTAACCCTAACCCTTCCCCGAAGCCTGACCCTCACCCGTCCCCTAATCCTAACCCGTACGCTGACACTAAGCCACGCCCTCACACGTACGCTCCCCCTAAAGCGTTGTCGTACCCTCACCTGGACCCTAAACCGTCCCCGTCCCCTAACCCTAACCCTAGCCCGAACCCTAACCCTAAACCTTCCCCGAAGGCTGACCCTCGCCCGTCCCCTAATCCTAACCCGTACGCTGACACTAACCCGCGCCCTCACACGTACGCTCCCCCTAAAGCGTTGTCGTACCCTCACCTGGACCCTAAACCGTCCCCGTCCCCTAACCCTAACCCTAGCCCGAACCCTACCCCTAACACTTCCCCGAAGCCTGACCCTCACCCGTCCCCTAATCCTAACCCGTACGCTGACACTAAGCCGCGCCCTCACACGTACGCTCCCCCTAAAGCGTTGTCGTACCCTCACCTGGACCCTAAACCGTCCCCGTCCCCTAACCCTAACCCTAGCCCGAACCCTAACCCTAACCCTTCCCCGAAGCCTGACCCTCACCCGTCCCCTAATCCTAAACCGTACGCTGACACTAACCTGCGCCCTCACACGTACGCTCCCCCTAAAGCGTTGTCGTACCCTCACCTGGACCCTAAACCGTCCCCGTCCCCTAACCCTAACCCTAGCCCGAACCCTAACCCTAACCCTTCCCCGAAGCCTGACCCTCACCCGTCCCCTAATCCTAACCCGTACGCTGACACTAACCCGCGCCCTCACACGTACGCTCCCCCTAAAGCGTTGTCGTACCCTCACCTGGACCCTAAACCGTCCCCGTCCCCTAACCCTAACCCTAGCCCGAACCCTAACCCTAACCCTTCCCCGAAGGCTGACCCTCACCCGTCCCCTAATCCTAACCCGTACGCTGACACTAACCCACGCCCTCACACGTACGCTCCCCCTAAAGCGTTGTCGTACCCTCACCTGGACCCTAAACCGTCCCCGTCCCCTAACCCTAACCCTAGCCCGAACCCTAACCCTAACCCTTCCCCGAAGGCTGACCCTCACCCGTCCCCTTATCCTAACCCGTACGCTGACACTAAGCCGCGCCCTAACACGTACGCTCCCCCTAAAGCGTTGTCGTACCCTCACCTGGACCCTAAACCGTCCCCGTCCCCTAACCCTAACCCTAGCCCGAACCCTAACCCTAACCCTTCCCCGAAGGCTGACCCTCACCCGTCCCCTAATCCTAACCCGTACGCTGACACTAACCCGCGCCCTCACACGTACGCTCCCCCTAAAGCGTTGTCGTACCCTCACCTGGACCCTAAACCGTCCCCGTCCCCTAACCCTAACCCTAGCCCGAACCCTAACCCTAACCCTTCCCCGAAGCCTGACCCTCACCCGTCCCCTAATCCAAACCCGTACGCTGACACTAACCCGCGCCCTCACACGTACGCTCCCCCTAAAGCGTTGTCGTACCCTCACCTGGACCCTAAACCATCCCCGTCCCCTAACCCTAACCCTAGCCCGAACCCTAACCCTAACACTTCCCCGAAGCCTGACACTCACCCGTCCCCTAATCCTAACCCGTACGCTGACACTAAGCCGCGCCCTCACACGTACGCTCCCCCTAAAGCGTTGTCGTACCCTCACCTGGACCCTAAACCGTCCCCGTCCCCTAACCCTAACCCTAGCCAGAACCCTAACCCTAACCCTTCCCCGAAGCCTGACCCTCACCCGTCCCCTAATCCTAACCCGTACGCTGACACTAACCTGCGCCCTCACACGTACGCTCCCCCTAAAGCGTTGTCGTACCCTCACCTGGACCCTAAACCGTCCCCGTCCCCTAACCCTAACCCTAGCCCGAACCCTAACCCTAACCCTTCCCCGAAGCCTGACCCTCACCCGTCCCCTAATCCTAACCCGTACGCTGACACTAACCCGCGCCCTCACACGTACGCTCCCCCTAAAGCGTTGTCGTGCCCTCACCTGGACCCTAAACCGTCCCCGTCCCCTAACCCTAACCCTAGCCCGAACCCTAACCCTAACCCTTCCCCGAAGGCTGACCCTCACCCGTCCCCTAATCCTAACCCGTACGCTGACACTAACCCGCGCCCTCACATGTACGCTCCCCCTAAAGCGTTGTCGTACCCTCACCTGGACCCTAAACCGTCCCCGTCCCCTAACCCTAACCCTAGCCCGAACCCTAACCCTAACCCTTCCCCGAAGGCTGACCCTCACCCGTCCCCTAATCCTAACCCGTACGCTGACACTAACCCGCGCCCTCACACGTACGCTCCCCCTAAAGCGTTGTCGTACCCTCACCTGGACCCTAAACCGTCCCCGTCCCCTAACCCTAACCCTAGCCCGAACACTAACCCTAACCCTTCCCCGAAGCCTGACCCTCACCCGTCCCCTAATCCTAACCCGTACGCTGACACTAAGCCGCGCCCTCACACGTACGCTCCCCCTAAAGCGTTGTCGTACCCTCACCTGGACCCTAAACCGTCCCCGTCCCCTAACCCTAACCCTAGCCCGAACCCTAACCCTAACCCTTCCCCGAAGCCTGACCCTCACCCGTCCCCTAATCCTAAGGCGTACGCGGACAATAACCCGCGCCCTCACACGTACGCTCCCCCTAAAGCGTTGTCGTACCCTCACCTGGACCCTAAACCGTTCCCGTCCCCTAACCCTAACCCTAGCCCGAACCCTATCCCTAACCCTTCCCCGAAGCCTGACCCTCACCCGTCCCCTAATCCTAAGGCGTACGCGGACAATAACCCGCGCCCTCACACGTACGCTCCCCCTAAAGCGTTGTCGTACCCTCACCTGGACCCTAAACCGTTCCCGTCCCCTAACCCTAACCCTAGCCCGAACCCTAACCTTAACCCTTCCCCGAAGCCTGACCCTCACCCGGCCCCTAATCCTAACCCGTACGCTGACACTAACCCGCGCCCTCACACGTACGCTCCCCCTAAAGCGTTGTCGTACCCTCACCTGGACCCTAAACCGTCCCCGTCCCCTAACCCTAACCCTAGCCCGAACCCTAACCCTAACACTTCCCCGAAGCCTGACCCTCACCCGTCCCCTAATCCTAACCCGTACGCTGACACTAACCCGCGCCCTCACACGTACGCTCCCCCTAAAGCGTTGTCGTACCCTCACCTGGACCCTAAACCGTTCCCGTCCCCTAACCCTAACCCTAGCCCGAACCCTAACCTTAACACTTCCCCGAAGCCTGACCCTCACCCGTCCCCTAATCCTAACCCGTACGCTGACACTAACCCGCGCCCTCACACGTACGCTCCCCCTAAAGCGTTGTCGTACCCTCACCTGGACCCTAAACCGTCCCCGTCCCCTAACCCTAACCCTAGCCCGAACCCTAACCCTAACCCTTCCCCGAAGCCTGACCCTCACCCGTCCCCTAATCCTAAACAGTACGCTGACACTAACCTGCACCCTCACACGTACGCTCCCCCTAAAGCGTTGTCGTACCCTCACCTGGACCCTAAACCGTCCCCGTCCCCTAACCCTAACCCTAGCCCGAACCCTAACCCTAACACTTCCCCGAAGCCTGACCCTCACCCGTCCCCTAATCCTAACCCGTACGCTGACACTAACCCGCGCCCTCACACGTACGCTCCCCCTAAAGCGTTGTCGTACCCTCACCTGGACCCTAAACCGTCCCCGTCCCCTAACCCTAACCCTAGCCCGAACCCTAACCCTAACCCTTCCCCGAAGCCTGACCCTCACCCGTCCCCTAATCCTAACCCGTACGCTGACACTAACCTGCGCCCTCACACGTACGCTCCCCCTAAAGCGTTGTCGTACCCTCACCTGGACCCTAAACCGTCCCCGTCCCCTAACCCTAACCCTAGCCCGAACCCTAACCCTAACTCTTCCCCGAAGCCTGACCCTCACCCGTCCCCTAATCCTAAACAGTACGCTGACACTAACCTGCACCCTCACACGTACGCTCCCCCTAAAGCGTTGTCGTACCCTCACCTGGACCCTAAACCGTCCCCGTCCCCTAACCCTAACCCTAGCCCGAACCCTAACCCTAACCCTTCCCCGAAGCCTGACCCTCACCCGTCCCCTAATCCTAACCCGTACGCTGACACTAAGCCGCGCCCTCACACGTACGCTCCCCCTAAAGCGTTGTCGTACCCTCACCTGGACCCTAAACCGTCCCCGTCCCCTAACCCTAACCCTAGCCCGAACCCTAACCCTAACTCTTCCCCGAAGCCTGACCCTCACCCGTCCCCTAATCCTAAACAGTACGCTGACACTAACCTGCGCCCTCACACGTACGCTGCCCCTAAAGCGTTGTCGTACCCTCACCTGGACCCTAAACCGTCCCCGTCCCCTAACCCTAACCCTAGCCCGAACCCTAACCCTAACACTTCCCCGAAGCCTGACCCTCACCCGTCCCCTAATCCTAACCCGTACGCTGACACTAACCCGCGCCCTCACACGTACGCTCCCCCTAAAGCGTTGTCGTACCCTCACCTGGACCCTAAACCGTCCCCGTCCGCTAACCCTAACCCTAGCCCGAACCCTAACCCTAACACTTCCCCGAAGCCTGACCCTCACCCGTCCCCTAATCCTAACCCGTACGCTGACACTAAGCCGCGCCCTCACACGTACGCTCCCCCTAAAGCGTTGTCGTACCCTCACCTGGACCCTAAACCGTCCCCGTCCCCTAACCCTAACCCTAGCCCGAACCCTAACCCTAAACCTTCCCCGAAGCCTGACCCTCACCCGTCCCCTAATCCTAACCCGTACGCTGACACTAACCTGCGCCCTCACACGTACGCTCCCCCTAAAGCGTTGTCGTACCCTCACCTGGACCCTAAACCGTCCCCGTCCCCTAACCCTAACCCTAGCCCGAACCCTAACCCTAACCCTTCCCCGAAGCCTGACCCTCACCCGTCCCCTAATCCTAACCCGTACGCTGACACGAACCCGCGCCCTCACACGTACGCTCCCCCTAAAGCGTTGTCGTACCCTCACCTGGACCCTAAACCGTCCCCGTCCCCTAACCCTAACCCTAGCCCGAACCCTAACCCTAACCCTTCCCCGAAGGCTGACCCTCACCCGTCCCCTAATCCTAACCCGTACGCTGACACTAACCCGCGCCCTCACACGTACGCTCCCCCTAAAGCGTTGTCGTACCCTCACCTGTACCCTAAACCGTCCCCGTCCCCTAACCTTAACCCTAGCCCGAACCCTAACCCTAACCCTTCCCCGAAGCCTGACCCTCACCCGTCCCCTAATCCTAACCCGTACGCTGACACTAACCCGCGCCCTCACACGTACGCTCCCCCTAAAGCGTTGTCGTACCCTCACCTGGACCCTAAACCGTCCCCGTCCCCTAACCCTAACCCTAGCCCGAACCCTAACCCTCACCCTTCCCCGAAGGCTGACCCTCACCCGTCCCCTAATCCTAACCCGTACGCTGACACTAACCCGCGCCCTCACACGTACGCTCCCCCTAAAGCGTTGTCGTACCCTCACCTGGACCCTAAACCGTCCCCGTCCCCTAACCCTAACCCTAGCCCGAACACTAACCCTAACCCTTCCCCGAAGCCTGACCCTCACCCGTCCTCTAATCCTAACCCGTACGCTGACACTAACCCAAGCCCTCACACGTACACTCCCCCTAAAGCGTTGTCGTACCCTCACCTGGACCCTAAACCGTCCCCGTCCCCTAACCCTAACCCTAGCCCGAACCCTAACCCTAACCCTTCCCCGAAGCCTGACCCTCACCCGTCCCCTAATCCTAACCCGTACGCTGACACTAAGCCGCGCCCTCACATGTACGCTCCCCCTAAAGCGTTGTCGTACCCTCACCTGGACCCTAAACCGTCCCCGTCCCCTAACCCTAACCCTAGCCCGAACCCTAACCCTAACCCTTCCCCGAAGCCTGACCCTCACCCGTCCCCTAATCCTAAGGCGTACGCGGACAATAACCCGCGCCCTCACACGTACGCTCCCCCTAAAGCGTTGTCGTACCCTCACCTGGACCCTAAACCGTTCTCGTCCCCTAACCTTAACCCTAGCCCGAACCCTAACCCTAACCCTTCCCCGAAGCCTGACCCTCACCCGTCCCATAATCCTAAGGCGTACGCGGACAATAACCCGCGCCCTCACACGTACGCTCCCCCTAAAGCGTTGTCGTACCCTCACCTGGACCCTAAACCGTTCCCGTCCCCTAACCCTAACCCTAGCCCGAACCCTAACCTTAACCCTTCCCCGAAGCCTGACCCTCACCCGTCCCCTAATCCTAACCCGTACGCTGACACTAACCCGCGCCCTCACACGTACGCTCCCCCTAAAGCGTTGTCGTACCCTCACCTGGACCCTAAACCGTCCCCGTCCCCTAACCCTAACCCTAGCCCGAACACTACCCCTAACCCTTCCCCGAAGCTTGACCCTCACCCGTCCCCTAATCCTAACCCGTACGCTGACACTAAGCCGCGCCCTCACACGTACGCTCCCCCTAAAGCGTTGTCGTACCCTCACCTGGAACCTAAACCGTCCCCGTCCCCTAACCCTAACCCTAGCCCGAACCCTAACCCTAACCCTTCCCCGAAGCCTGACCCTCACCCGTCCCCTAATCCTAACCCGTACGCTGACACTAACCCGCGCCCTCACACGTACGCTCCCCCTAAAGCGTTGTCGTACCCTCACCTGGACCCTAAACCGTCCCCGTCCCCTAACCCTAACCCTAGCCCGAACCCTAACCCTAACCCTTCCCCGAAGGCTGACCCTCACCCGTCCCCTAATCCTAACCCGTACGCTGACACTAACCCGCGCCCTCACACGTACGCTCCCCCTAAAGCGTTGTCATACCCTCACCTGGACCCTAAACCGTCCCCGTCCCCTAACCCTAACCCTAGCCCGAACCCTAACCCTAACCCTTCCCCGAAGCCTGACCCTCACCCGTCCCCTAATCCTGACCCGTACGCTGACACTAACCTGCGCCCTCACACGTACGCTCCCCCTAAAGCGTTGTCGTACCCTCACCTAGACCCTAAACCGTCCCCGTCCCCTAACCCTAACCCTAGCCCGAACCCTAAACCTAACACTTCCCCGAAGCCTGACCCTCACCCGTCCCCTAATCCTAACCCGTACGCTGACACTAAGCCGCGCCCTCACACGTACGCTCCCCCTAAAGCGTTGTCGTACCCTCACCTGGACCCTAAACCGTCCCCGTCCCCTAACCCTAACCCTAGCCCGAACCCTAACCCTAACCCTTCCCCGAAGCCTGACCCTCACCCGTCCCCTAATCCTAACCCGTACGCTGACACTAAGCCGCGCCCTCACACGTACGCTCCCCCTAAAGCGTTGTCGTACCCTCACCTGGACCCTAAACCGTCCCCGTCCCCTAACCCTAACCCTAGCCCGAACCCTAACCCTAACCCTTCCCCGAAGCCTGACCCTCACCCGTCCCCTAATCCTAAGGCGTACGCGGACAATAACCCGCGCCCTCACACGTACGCTCCCCCTAAAGCGTTGTCGTACCCTCACCTGGACCCTAAACCGTTCCCGTCCCCTAACCCTAACCCTAGCCCGAACCCTAACCCTAACCCTTCCCCGAAGCCTGACCCTCACCCGTCCCCTAATCCTAAGGCGTACGCGGACAATAACCCGCGCCCTCACACGTACGCTCCCCCTAAAGCGTTGTCGTACCCTCACCTGGACCCTAAACCGTTCCCGTCCCCTAACCCTAACCCTAGCCCGAACCCTAACCCTAACCCTTCCCCGAAGCCTGACCCTCACCCGTCCCCTAATCCTAACCCGTACGCTGACACTAAGCCGCGCCCTCACACGTACGCTCCCCCTAAAGCGTTGTCGTACCCTCACCTGGACCCTAAACCGTCCCCGTCCCCTAACCCTAACCCTAGCCCGAACCCTACCCCTAACCCTTCCCCGAAGCCTGACCCTCACCCGTCCCCTAATCCTAACCCGTACGCTGACACTAAGCCGCGCCCTCACACGTACGCTGCCCCTAAAGCGTTGTCGTACCCTCAACTGGACCCTAAACCGTCCCCGTCCCCTAACCCTAACCCTAGCCCGAACCCTAACCCTAACCCTTCCCCGAAGGCTGACCCTCACCCGTCCCCTAATCCTAACCCGTACGCTGACACTAACCCGCGCCCTCACACGTACGCTCCCCCTAAAGCGTTGTCGTACCCTCACCTGGACCCTAAACCGTCCCCGTCCCCTAACCCTAACCCTAGCCCGAACCCTAACCCTAACCCTTCCCCGAAGCCTGACCCTCACCCGTCCCCTAATCCTAACCCGTACGCTGACACTAACCCGCGCCCTCACACGTACGCTCCCCCTAAAGCGTTGTCGTACCCTCACCTGGACCCTAAACCGTCCCCGTCCCCTAACCCTAACCCTAGCCCGAACCCTAACCCTAACCCTTCCCCGAAGGCTGACCCTCACCCGTCCCCTAATCCTAACCCGTACGCTGACACTAACCCGCGCCCTCACACGTACGCTCCCCCTAAAGCGTTGTCGTACCCTCACCTGGACCCTAAACCGTCCCCGTCCCCTAACCCTAACCCTAGCCCGAACCCTAACCCTAACTCTTCCCCGAAGCCTGACCCTCACCCGTCCCCTAATCCTAAACCGTACGCTGACACTAACCCGCGCCCTCACACGTACGCTCCCCCTAAAGCGTTGTCGTACCCTCACCTGGACCCTAAACCGTCCCCGTCCCCTAACCCTAACCCTAGCCCGAACCCTAACCCTAACCCTTCCCCGAAGCCTGACCCTCACCCGTCCCCTAATCCTAACCCGTACGCTGACACTAACCCGCGCCCTCACACGTACGCTCCCCCTAAAGCGTTGTCGTACCCTCACCTGGACCCTAAACCGTCCCCGTCCCCTAACCCTAACCCTAGCCCGAACCCTAACCCTAACCCTTCCCCGAAGGCTGACCCTCACCCGTCCCCTAATCCTATCCCGTACGTTGACACTAACCCGCGCCCTCACACGTACGCTCCCCCTAAAGCGTTGTCGTACCCTCACCTGGACCCTAAACCGTCCCCGTCCCCTAACCCTAACCCTAGCCCGAACCTTAACCCTAACACTTCCCCGAAGCCTGACCCTCACCCGTCCCCTAATCCTAACCCGTACGCTGACACTAAGCCGCGCCCTCACACGTACGCTCCCCCTAAAGCGTTGTCGTACCCTCACCTGGACCCTAAACCGTCCCCGTCCCCTAACCCTAACCCTAGCCCGAACCCTAAGCCTAACCCTTCCCCGAAGCCTGACCCTCACCCGTCCCCTAATCCTAACCCGTACGCTGACACTAACCTGCGCCCTCACACGTACGCTCCCCCTAAAGCGTTGTCGTACCCTCACCTGGACCCTAAACCGTCCCCGTCCCCTAACCCTAACCCTAGCCCGAACCCTAACCCTAACCCTTCCCCGAAGCCTGACCCTCACCCGTCCCCTAATCCTAACCCGTACGCTGACACTAACCCGCGCCCTCACACGTACGCTCCCCCTAAAGCGTTGTCGTACCCTCACCTGAACCCTAAACCGTCCCCGTCCCCTAACCCTAACCCTAGCCCGAACCCTAACCCTAACCCTTCCCCGAAGCCTGACCCTCACCCGTCCCCTAATCCTAACCCGTACGCTGACACTAACCCGCGCCCTCACACGTACGCTCCCCCTAAAGTGTTGTCGTACCCTCACCTGGACCCTAAACCGTCCCCGTCCCCTAACCTTAACCCTAGCCCGAACCCTAACCCTAACCCTTCCCCGAAGGCTGACCCTCACCCGTCCCCTAATCCTAACCCGTACGCTGACACTAAGCCGCGCCCTCACACGTACGCTCCCCCTAAAGCGTTGTCGTACCCTCACCTGGACCCTAAACCGTCCCCGTCCCCTAACCCTAACCCTAGCCCGAACCCTAACCCTAACCCTTCCCCGAAGCCTGACCCTCACCCGTCCCCTAATCCTAACCCGTACGCTGACACTAACCCGCGCCCTCACACGTACGCTCCCCCTAAAGCGTTGTCGTACCCTCACCTGGACCCTAAACCGTCCCCGTCCCCTAACCCTAACCCTAGCCCGAACCCTAACCCTAACACTTCCCCGAAGCCTGACCCTCACCCGTCCCCTAATCCTAACCCGTACGCTGACACTAAGCCGCGCCCTCACACGTACGCTCCCCCTAAAGCGTTGTCGTACCCTCACCTGGACCCTAAACCGTCCCCGTCCCCTAACCCTAACCCTAGCCCGAACCCTAACCCTAACCCTTCCCCGAAGCCTGACCCTCACCCGTCCCCTAATCCTAACCCGTACGCTGACACTAACCCGCGCCCTCACACGTACGCTCCCCCTAAAGCGTTGTCGTACCCTCACCTGGACCCTAAACCGTCCCCGTCCCCTAACCCTAACCCTAGCCCGAACCCTAACCCTAACCCTTCCCCGAAGGCTGACCCTCCCCCGTCCCCTAATCCTAACCCGTACGCTGACACTAACCCGCGCCCTCACACGTACGCTCCCCCTAAAGCGTTGTCGTACCCTCACCTGGACCCTAAACCGTCCCCGTCCCCTAACCCTAACCCTAGCCCGAACCCTAACCCTAACCCTTCCCCGAAGCCTGACCCTCACCCGTCCCCTAATCCTAACCCGTACGCTGACACTAACCCGCGCCCTCACACGTACGCTCCCCCTAAAGCGTTGTCGTACCCTCACCTGGACCCTAAACCGTCCCCGTCCCCTAACCCTAACCCTAGCCCGAACCCTAACCCTAACACTTCCCCGAAGCCTGACCCTCACCCGTCCCCTAATCCTAACCCGTACGCTGACACTAAGCCGCGCCCTCACACGTACGCTCCCCCTAAAGCGTTGTCGTACCCTCACCTGGACCCTAAACCGTCCCCGTCCCCTAACCCTAACCCTAGCCCGAACCCTAACCCTAACCCTTCCCCGAAGCCTGACCCTCACCCGTCCCCTAATCCTAACCCGTACGCTGACACTAACCTGCGCCCTCACACGTACGCTCCCCCTAAAGCGTTGTCGTACCCTCACCTGGACCCTAAACCGTCCCCGTCCCCTAACCCTAACCCTAGCCCGAACCCTAACCCTAACCCTTCCCCGAAGCCTGACCCTCACCCGTCCCCTAATCCTAACCCGTACGCTGACACTAACCCGCGCCCTCACACGTACGCTCCCCCTAAAGCGTTGTCGTACCCTCACCTGAACCCTAAACCGTCCCCGTCCCCTAACCCTAACCCTAGCCCGAACCCTAACCCTAACCCTTCCCCGAAGCCTGACCCTCACCCGTCCCCTAATCCTAACCCGTACGCTGACACTAACCCGCGCCCTCACACGTACGCTGCCCCTAAAGCGTTGTCGTACCCTCACCTGGACCCTAAACCGTCCCTGTCCCCTAACCCTAACCCTAGCCCGAACACTACCCCTAACACTTCCCCGAAGCCTGACCCTCACCCGTCCCCTAATCCTAACCCGTACGTTGACACTAAGCCGCGCCCTCACACGTACGCTCCCCCTAAAGCGTTGTCGTACCCTCACCTGGACCCTAAACCGTCCCCGTCCCCTAACCCTAACCCTAGCCCGAACCCTAACCCTAACCCTTCCCCGAAGCCTGACCCTCACCCGTCCCCTAATCCTAAACCGTACGCTGACACTAACCTGCGCCCTCACACGTACGCTTCCCCTAAAGCGTTGTCGTACCCTCACCTGGACCCTAAACCGTCCCCGTCCCCTAACCCTAACCCTAGCCCGAACCCTAACCCTAACCCTTCCCCGAAGCCTGACCCTCACCCGTCCCCTAATCCTAACCCGTACGCTGACACTAACCCGCGCCCTCACACGTACGCTCCCCCTAAAGCGTTGTCGTACCCTCACCTGGACCCTAAACCGTCCCCGTCCCCTAACCCTAACCCTAGCCCGAACCCTAACCCTAACCCTTCCCCGAAGCCTGACCCTAACCCGTCCCCTAATCCTAACCCGTACGCTGACACTAACCTGCGCCCTCACACATACGCTCCCCCTAAAGCGTTGTCGTACCCTCACCTGGACCCTAAACCGTCCCCGTCCCCTAACCCTAAACCTAGCCCGAACCCTAACCCTAACCCTTCCCCGAAGGCTGACCCTCACCCGTCCCCTAATCCTAACCCGTACGCTGACACTAACCCGCGCCCTCACACGTACGCTCCCCCTAAAGCGTTGTCGTACCCTCACCTGGACCCTAAACCGTCCCCGTCCCCTAACCCTAACCCTAGCCCGAACCCTAACCCTAACACTTCCCCGAAGCCTGACCCTCACCCGTCCCCTAATCCTAACCCGTACGCTGACACTAACCCACGCCCTCACACGTACGCTCCCCCTAAAGCGTTGTCGTACCCTCACCTGGACCCTAAACCGTCCCCGTCCCCTAACCCTAACCCTAGCCCGAACCCTAACCCTAACCCTTCCCCGAAGCCTGACCCTCACCCGTCCCCTAATCCTAACCCGTACGCTGACACTAACCAGCGCCCTCACACGTACGCTCCCCCTAAAGCGTTGTCGTACCCTCACCTGGACCCTAAACCGTCCCCGTCCCCTAACCCTAACCCTAGCCCGAACCCTAACCCTAACCCTTCCCCGAAGCCTGACCCTCACCCGTCCCCTAATCCAAACCCGTACGCTGACACTAACCCGCGCCCTCACACGTACGCTCCCCCTAAAGCGTTGTCGTACCCTCACCTGGACCCTAAACCGTCCCCGTCCCCTAACCCTAACCCTAGACCGAACCCTAACCCTAACACTTCCCCGAAGCCTGACACTCACCCGTCCCCTAATCCTAACCCGTACGCTGACACTAAGCCGCGCCCTCACACGTACGCTCCCCCTAAAGCGTTGTCGTACCCTCACCTGGACCCTAAACCGTCCCCGTCCCCTAACCCTAACCCTAGCCCGAACCCTAACCCTAACCCTTCCCCGAAGCCTGACCCTCACCCGTCCCCTAATCCTAACCCGTACGCTGACACTAACCCGCGCCCTCACACGTACGCTCCCCCTAAAGCGTTGTCGTACCCTCACCTGGACCCTAAACCTTCCCCGTCCCCTAACCCTAACCCTAGCCCGAACCCTAACCCTAACCCTTCCCCGAAGCCTGACCCTCCCCCGTCCCCTAATCCTAACCCGTACGCTGACACTAACCCGCGCCCTCACACGTACGCTCCCCCTAAAGCGTTGTCGTATCCTCACCTGGACCCTAAACCTTCCCCGTCCCCTAACCCTAACCCTAGCCCGAACCCTAACCCTAACCCTTCCCCGAAGCCTGGCCCTCACCCGTCCCCTAATCCTAAGCCGTACGCTGACACTAACCCGCGCCCTCACACGTACGCTCCCCCTAAAGCGTTGTCGTACCCTCACCTGGACCCTAAACCGTCCCCGTCCCCTAACCCTAACCCTAGCCCGAACCCTAACCCTAAACCTTCCCCGAAGCCTGACCCTCACCCGTCCCCTAATCCTAACCCGTACGCTGACACTAACCCGCGCCCTCACACGTACGCTCCCCCTAAAGCGTTGTCGTACCCTCACCTGGACCCTAAACCGTCCCCGTCCCCCAAACCTAACCCTAGCCCGAACCCTAACCCTAACACTTCCCCGAAGCCTGACCCTCACCCGTCCCCTAATCCTAACCCGTACGCTGACCCTAACCCGCGCCCTCACACGTACGCTCCCCCTAAAGCGTTGTCGTACCCTCACCTGGACCCTAAACCGTCCCCGTCCCCTAACCCTAACCCTAGCCCGAACCCTAACCCTAACCCTTCCCCGAAGCCTGAGCCTCACCCGTCCCCTAATCCTAACCCGTACGCTGACACTAACCCGCGCCCTCACACGTACGCTCCCCCTAAAGCGTTGTCGTACCCTCACCTGGACCCTAAACCGTCCCCATCCCCCAAACCTAACCCTAGCCCGAACCCTAACCCTAACACTTCCCCGAAGCCTGACCCTCACCCGTCCCCTAATCCTAACCCGTACGCTGACCCTAACCCTCGCCCTCACACGTACGCTCCCCCTAAAGCATTGTCGTACCCTCACCTGGACCCTAAACCGTCCCCGTCCCCTAACCCTAACCCTAGCCCGAACCCTAACCCTAACCCTTCCCCGAAGCCTGACCCTCACCCGTCCCCTAATCCTAACCCGTACGCTGACACTAAGCCGCGCCCTCACACGTACGCTCCCCCTAAAGTGTTGTCGTACCCTCACCTGGACCCTAAACCGTCCCCGTCCCCTAACCCTAACCCTAGCCCGAACCCTAACCCTAACCCTTCCCCGAAGCCTGACCCTCACCCGTCCCCTAATCCTAACCCGTACGCTGACACTAACCCGCGCCCTCACACGTACGCTCCCCCTAAAGCGTTGTCGTACCCTCACCTGGACCCTAAACCGTCCCCGTCCCCTAACCCTAACCCTAGCCCGAACCCTAACCCTAACACTTCCCCGAAGCCTGACCCTCACCGGTCCCCTAATCCTAACCCGTACGCTGACACTAACCCGCGCCCTCACACGTACGCTCCCCCTAAAGAGTTGTCGTACCCTCACCTGGACCCTAAACCGTCCCCGTCCCCTAACCCTAACCCTAGCCCGAACCCTAACCCTAACCCTTCCCCGAAGCCTGACCATCACCCGTCCCCTAATCCTAACCCGTACGCTGACACTAACCCGCGCCCTCACACGTACGCTCCCCATAAAGCGTTGTCGTACCCTCACCTGGACCCTGAACCGTCCCCTTCCCCTAACCCTAACCCTAGCCCGAACCCTAACCCTAACCCTTCCCCGAAGCCTGACCCTCACCCGTCCCCTAATCCTAACGCGTACGCGGACAATAACCCGCGCCCTCACACGTACGATCCCCCTAAAGCGTTGTCGTACCCTCACCTGGACCCTAAACCGTCCCCGTCCCCTAACCCTAACCCTAGCCCGAACCCTAACCCTAACCCTTCCCCGAAGCCTGACCCTCACCCGTCCCCTAATCCTAACCCGTACGCGGACACTAACCCGCGCCCTCACACGTACGCTCCCCCTAAAGCGTCGTCGTACCCTCACCTGGACCCTAAACCTTCCCCGTCCCCTAACCCTAACCCTAGCCCGAACCCTAACCCTAACCCTTCCCCGAAGCCTGACCCTCCCCCGTCCCCTAATCCTAACCCGTACGCTGACACTAACCCGCGCCCTCACACATACGCTCCCCCTAAAGCGTTGTCGTACCCTCACCTGGACCCTAAACCTTCCCCGTCCCCTAACCCTAACCCTAGCCCGAACCCTAACCCTAACCCTTCCCCGAAGCCTGGCCCTCACCCGTCCCCTAATCCTAAGCCGTACGCTGACACTAACCCGCGCCCTCACACGTACGCTCCCCCTAAAGCGTTGTCGTACCCTCACCTGGACCCTAAACCGTCCCCGTCCCCTAACCCTAACCCTAGCCCGAACCCTAACCCTAACCCTTCCCCGAAGCCTGACCCTCACCCGTCCCCTAATCCTAACCCGTACGCTGACACTAACCCGCGCCCTCACACGTACGCTCCCCCTAAAGCGTTGTCGTACCCTCACCTGGAGCCTAAACCGTCTCCGTCCCCTAACCCTAACCCTAGCCCGAACCCTAACCCTAACCCTTCCCCGAAGCCTGACCCTCACCCGTCCCCTAATCCTAACCCGTACGCTGACACTAACCCGCGCCCTCACACGTACGCTCCCCCTAAAGCGTTGTCGTACCCTCACCTGGACCCTAAACCGTCCCCGTCCCCTAACCCTAACCCTAGCCCGAACCTTAACCCTAACACTTCCCCGAAGCCTGACCCTCACCCGTCCCCTAATCCTAACCCGTACGCTGACACTAAGCCGCGCCCTCACACGTACGCTCCCCCTAAAGCGTTGTCGTACCCTCACCTGGACCCTAAACCGTCCCCGTCCCCTAACCCTAACCCTAGCCCGAACCCTAACCCTAACCCTTCCCCGAAGCCTGACCCTCACCCGTCCCCTAATCCTAACCCGTATGCTGACACTAACCCGCGCCCTCACACGTACGCTCCCCCTAAAGCGTTGTCGTACCCTCACCTGGACCCTAAACCGTCCCCGTCCCCTAACCCTAACCCTAGCCCGAACCCTAACCCTAACCCTTCCCCGAAGCCTGACCCTCACCCGTCCCCTAATCCTAACCCGTATGCTGACACTAACCCGCGCCCTCACACGTACGCTCCCCCTAAAGCGTTGTCGTACCCTCACCTGGACCCTAAACCGTCTCCGTCCCCTAACCCTAACCCTAGCCCGAACCCTAACCCTAACCCTTCCCCGAAGCCTGACCCTCACCCGTCCCCTAATCCTAACCCGTACGCTGACACTAACCCGCGCCCTCACACGTACGCTCCCCCTAAAGCGTTGTCGTACCCTCACCTGGAGCCTAAACCGTCTCCGTCCCCTAACCCTAACCCTAGCCCGAACCCTAACCCTAACCCTTCCCCGAAGCCTGACCCTCACCCGTCCCCTAATCCTAACCCGTACGCTGACACTAACCCGCGCCCTCACACGTACGCTCCCCCTAAAGCGTTGTCGTACCCTCACCTGGACCCTAAACCGTCCCCGTCCCCTAACCCTAACCCTAGCCCGAACCTTAACCCTAACACTTCCCCGAAGCCTGACCCTCACCCGTCCCCTAATCCTAACCCGTACGCTGACACTAAGCCGCGCCCTCACACGTACGCTCCCCCTAAAGCGTTGTCGTACCCTCACCTGGACCCTAAACCGTCCCCGTCCCCTAACCCTAACCCTAGCCCGAACCCTAACCCTAACCCTTCCCCGAAGCCTGACCCTCACCCGTCCCCTAATCCTAACCCGTATGCTGACACTAACCCGCGCCCTCACACGTACGCTCCCCCTAAAGCGTTGTCGTACCCTCACCTGGACCCTAAACCGTCCCCGTCCCCTAACCCTAACCCTAGCCCGAACCCTAACCCTAACCCTTCCCCGAAGCCTGACCCTCACCCGTCCCCTAATCCTAACCCGTATGCTGACACTAACCCGCGCCCTCACACGTACGCTCCCCCTAAAGCGTTGTCGTACCCTCACCTGGACCCTAAACCGTCTCCGTCCCCTAACCCTAACCCTAGCCCGAACCCTAACCCTAACCCTTCCCCGAAGCCTGACCCTCACCCGTCCCCTAATCCTAACCCGTACGCTGACACTAACCCGCGCCCTCACACGTACGCTCTCCCTAAAGCGTTGTCGTACCCTCACCTGGACCCTAAACCGTCCCCGTCCCCTAACCCTAACCCTAGCCCGAACCCTAACCCTAACACTTCCCCGAAGGCTGACCCTCACCCGTCCCCTAATCCTAACCCGTACGCTGACACTAAGCCGCGCCCTCACACGTACGCTCCCCCTAAAGCGTTGTCGTACCCTCACCTGGACCCTAAACCGTCCCCGTCCCCTAACCCTAACCGTAGCCCGAACCCTAACCCTAACCCTTCCCCGAAGCCTGACCCTCACCCGTCCCCTAATCCTAACCCGTACGCTGACACTAACCCGCGCCCTCACACGTACGCTCCCCCTAAAGCGTTGTCGTACCCTCACCTGGACCCTAAACCGTCCCCGTCCCCCAAACCTAACCCTAGCCCGAACCCTAACCCTAACACTTCCCCGAAGCCTGACCCTCACCCGTCCCCTAATCCTAACCCGTACGCTGACCCTAACCCGCGCCCTCACACGTACGCTCCCCCTAAAGCGTTGTCGTACCCTCACCTGGACCCTAAACCATCCCCGTCCCCTAACCCTAACCCTAGCCCGAACCCTAACCCTAACCCTTCCCCGAAGCCTGACCCTCACCCGTCCCCTAATCCTAACCCGTACGCTGACACTAAGCCGCGCCCTCACACGTACGCTCCCCCTAAAGCGTTGTCGTACCCTCACCTGGACCCTAAACCGTCCCCGTCCCCTAACCCTAACCCTAGCCCGAACCCTAACCCTAACCCTTCCCCGAAGCCTGACCCTCACCCGTCCCCTAATCCTAACCCGTACGCTGACACTAACCCGCGCCCTCACACGTACGCTCCCCCTAAAGCGTTGTCGTACCCTCACCTGGACCCTAAACCGTCCCCGTCCCCTAACCCTAACCCTAGCCCGAACCCTAACCCTAACACTTCCCCGAAGCCTGACCCTCACCCGTCCCCTAATCCTAACCCGTACGCTGACACTAACCCGCGCCCTCACACGTACGCTCCCCCTAAAGAGTTGTCGTACCCTCACCTGGACCCTAAACCGTCCCCGTCCCCTAACCCTAACCCTAGCCCGAACCCTAACCCTAACCCTTCCCCGAAGCCTGACCATCACCCGTCCCCTAATCCTAACCCGTACGCTGACACTAACCCGCGCCCTCACACGTACGCTCCCCATAAAGCGTTGTCGTACCCTCACCTGGACCCTGAACCGTCCCCTTCCCCTAACCCTAACCCTAGCCCGAACCCTAACCCTAACCCTTCCCCGAAGCCTGACCCTCACCCGTCCCCTAATCCTAACGCGTACGCGGACAATAACCCGCGCCCTCACACGTACGATCCCCCTAAAGCGTTGTCGTACCCTCACCTGGACCCTAAACCGTCCCCGTCCCCTAACCCTAACCCTAGCCCGAACCCTAACCCTAACCCTTCCCCGAAGCCTGACCCTCACCCGTCCCCTAATCCTAACCCGTACGCGGACACTAACCCGCGCCCTCACATGTACGCTCCCCCTAAAGCGTTGTCGTACCCTCACCTGGACCCTAAACCTTCCCCGTCCTCTAACCCTAACCCTAGCCCGAACCCTAACCCTAACCCTTCCCCGAAGCCTGACCCTCCCCCGTCCCCTAATCCTAACCCGTACGCTGACACTAACCCGCGCCCTCACACGTACGCTCCCCCTAAAGCGTTGTCGTACCCTCACCTGGACCCTAAACCTTCCCCGTCCCCTAACCCTAACCCTAGCCCGAACCCTAACCCTAACCCTTCCCCGAAGCCTGGCCCTCACCCGTCCCCTAATCCTAAGCCGTACGCTGACACTAACCCGCGCCCTCACACGTACGCTCCCCCTAAAGCGTTGTCGTACCCTCACCTGGACCCTAAACCGTCCCCGTCCCCTAACCCTAACCCTAGCCCGAACCCTAACCCTAACCCTTCCCCGAAGCCTGACCCTCACCCGTCCCCTAATCCTAACCCGTACGCTGACACTAACCCGCGCCCTCACACGTACGCTCCCCCTAAAGCGTTGTCGTACCCTCACCTGGAGCCTAAACCGTCCCCGTCCCCCAAACCTAACCCTAGCCCGAACCCTAACCCTAACACTTCCCCGAAGCCTGACCCTCACCCGTCCCCTAATCCTAACCCGTACGCTGACCCTAACCCGCGCCCTCACACGTACGCTCCCCCTAAAGCGTTGTCGTACCCTCACCTGGACCCTAAACCATCCCCGTCCCCTAACCCTAACCCTAGCCCGAACCCTAACCCTAACCCTTCCCCGAAGCCTGACCCTCACCCGTCCCCTAATCCTAACCCGTACGCTGACACTAAGCCGCGCCCTCACACGTACACTCCCCCTAAAGCGTTGTCGTACCCTCACCTGGACTCTAAACCGTCCCCATCCCCTAACCCTAACCCTAGCCCGAACCCTACCCCTAACCCTTCCCCGAAGCCTGACCCTCACCCGTCCCCTAATCCTAACCCGTACGCTGACACTAAGCCGCGCCCTCACACGTAAGCTCCCCCTAAAGCGTTGTCGTACCCTCACCTGGACCCTAAACCGTCCCCGTCCCCTAACCCTAACCCTAGCCCGAACCCTAACCCTAACCCTTCCCCGAAGGCTGACCCTCACCCGTCCCCTAATCCTAACCCGTACGCTGACACTAACCCGCGCCCTCACACGTACGCTCCCCCTAAAGCGTTGTCGTACCCTCACCTGGACCCTAAACCGTCTCCGTCCCCTAACCCTAACCCTAGCCCGAACCCTAACCCTAACCCTTCCCCGAAGCCTGACCCTCACCCGTCCCCTAATCCTAACCCGTACGCTGACACTAAGCCGCGCCCTCACACGTACGCTCCCCCTAAAGCGTTGTCGTACCCTCACCTGGACCCTAAACCGTCCCCGTCCCCTAACCCTAACCCTAGCCCGAACCCTACCCCTAACCCTTCCCCGAAGCCTGACCCTCACCCGTCCCCTAATCCTAACCCGTACGCTGACACTAAGCCACGCCCTCACACGTACGCTCCCCCTAAAGCGTTGTCGTACCCTCACCTGGACCCTAAACCGTCCCCGTCCCCTAACCCTAACCCTAGCCCGAACCCTAACCCTAACCCTTCCCCGAAGCCTGACCCTCACCCGTCCCCTAATCCTAACCCGTACGCTGACACTAACCCGCGCCCTCACACGTACGCTCCCCCTAAAGCGTTGTCGTACCCTCACCTGGACCCTAAACCGTCCCCGTCCCCTAACCCTAACCCTAGCCCGAACCCTAACCCTAACCCTTCCCCGAAGCCTGACCCTCACCCGTCCCCTAATCCTAACCCGTACGCTGACACTAACCCGCGCCCTCACACGTACGCTCCCCCTAAAGCGTTGTCGTACCCTCACCTGGACCCTAAACCGTCCCCGTCCCCTAACCCTAACCCTAGCCCGAACCCTAACCCTAACCCTTCCCCGAAGGCTGACCCTCACCCGTCCCCTAATCCTAACCCGTACGCTGACACTAACCCGCGCCCTCACACGTATGCTCCCCCTAAAGCGTTGTCGTACCCTCACCTGGACCCTAAACCGTCCCCGTCCCCTAACCCTAACCCTAGCCCGAACCCTAACCCTAACCCTTCCCCGAAGCCTGACCCTCACCCGTCCCCTAATCCTAACCCGTACGCTGACACTAACCCGCGCCCTCACACGTACGCTCCCCCTAAAGCGTTGTCGTACCCTCACCTGGACCCTAAACCGTCCCCGTCCCTTAACCCTAACCCTAGCCCGAACCCTAACCCTAACACTTCCCCGAAGCCTGACCCTCACCCGTCCCCTAATCCTAACCCGTACGCTGACACTAAGCCGCGCCCTCACACGTACGCTCCCCCTAAAGCGTTGTCGTACCCTCACCTGGACCCTAAACCGTCCCCGTCCCCTAACCCTAACCCTAGCCCGAACCCTACCCCTAACCCTTCCCCGAAGCCTGACCCTCACCCGTCCCCTAATCCTAACCCGTACGCTGACACTAAGCCGCGCCCTCACACGTACGCTCGCCCTAAAGCGTTGTCGTACCCTCACCTGGACCCTAAACCGTCCCCGTCCCCTAACCCTAACCCTAGCCCGAACCCTAACCCTAACCCTTCCCCGAAGCCTGACCCTCACCCGTCCCCTAATCCTAACCCGTACGCTGACACTAACCCGCGCCCTCACACGTACGCTCCCCCTAAAGCGTTGTCGTACCCTCACCTGGACCCTAAACCGTCCCCGTCCCCTAACCCTAACCCTAGCCCGAACCCTAACCCTAACCCTTCCCCGAAGCCTGACCCTCACCCGTCCCCTAATCCTAACCCGTACGCTGACACTAACCCGCGCCCTCACACGTACGCTCCCCCTAAAGCGTTGTCGTACCCTCACCTGGAGCCTAAACCGTCCCCGTCCCCCAAACCTAACCCTAGCCCGAACCCTAACCCTAACACTTCCCCGAAGCCTGACCCTCACCCGTCCCCTAATCCTAACCCGTACGCTGACCCTAACCCGCGCCCTCACACGTACGCTCCCCCTAAAGCGTTGTCGTACCCTCACCTGGACCCTAAACCATCCCCGTCCCCTAACCCTAACCCTAGCCCGAACCCTAACCCTAACCCTTCCCCGAAGCCTGACCCTCACCCGTCCCCTAATCCTAACCCGTACGCTGACACTAAGCCGCGCCCTCACACGTACACTCCCCCTAAAGCGTTGTCGTACCCTCACCTGGACTCTAAACCGTCCCCATCCCCTAACCCTAACCCTAGCCCGAACCCTACCCCTAATCCTTCCCCGAAGCCTGACCCTCACCCGTCCCCTAATCCTAACCCGTACGCTGACACTAAGCCGCGCCCTCACACGTACGCTCCCCCTAAAGCGTTGTCGTACCCTCACCTGGACCCTAAACCGTCCCCGTCCCCTAACCCTAACCCTAGCCCGAACCCTAACCCTAACCCTTCCCCGAAGGCTGACCCTCACCCGTCCCCTAATCCTAACCCGTACGCTGACACTAACCCGCGCCCTCACACGTACGCTCCCCCTAAAGCGTTGTCGTACCCTCACCTGGACCCTAAACCGTCTCCGTCCCCTAACCCTAACCCTAGCCCGAACCCTAACCCTAACACTTCCCCGAAGCCTGACCCTCACCCGTCCCCTAATCCTAACCCGTACGCTGACACTAACCCGCGCCCTCACACGTACGCTCCCCCTAAAGCGTTGTCGTACCCTCACCTGGACCCTAAACCGTCCCCGTCCCCTAACCCTAACCCTAGCCCGAACCTTAACCCTAACACTTCCCCGAAGCCTGACCCTCACCCGTCCCCTAATCCTAACCCGTACGCTGACACTAAGCCGCGCCCTCACACGTACGCTCCCCCTAAAGCGTTGTCGTACCCTCACCTGGACCCTAAACCGTCCCCGTCCCCTAACCCTAACCCTAGCCCGAACCCTACCCCTAACCCTTCCCCGAAGCCTGACCCTCACCCGTCCCCTAATCCTAACCCGTACGCTGACACTAAGCCGCGCCCTCACACGTACGCTCCCCCTAAAGCGTTGTCGTACCCTCACCTGGACCCTAAACCGTCCCCGTCCCCTAACCCTAACCCTAGCCCGAACCCTAACCCTAACCCTTCCCCGAAGCCTGACCCTCACCCGTCCCCTAATCCTAACCCGTATGCTGACACTAACCCGCGCCCTCACACGTACGCTCCCCCTAAAGCGTTGTCGTACCCTCACCTGGAACCTAAACCGTCTCCGTCCCCTAACCCTAACCCTAGCCCGAACCCTAACCCTAACCCTTCCCCGAAGCCTGACCCTCACCCGTCCCCTAATCCTAACCCGTACGCTGACACTAACCCGCGCCCTCACACGTACGCTCTCCCTAAAGCGTTGTCGTACCCTCACCTGGACCCTAAACCGTCCCCGTCCCCTAACCCTAACCCTAGCCCGAACCCTAACCCTAACACTTCCCCGAAGGCTGACCCTCACCCGTCCCCTAATCCTAACCCGTACGCTGACACTAAGCCGCGCCCTCACACGTACGCTCCCCCTAAAGCGTTGTCGTACCCTCACCTGGACCCTAAACCGTCCCCGTCCCCTAACCCTAACCGTAGCCCGAACCCTAACCCTAACCCTTCCCCGAAGCCTGACCCTCACCCGTCCCCTAATCCTAACCCGTACGCTGACACTAACCCGCGCCCTCACACGTACGCTCCCCCTAAAGCGTTGTCGTACCCTCACCTGGACCCTAAACCGTCCCCGTCCCCCAAACCTAACCCTAGCCCGAACCCTAACCCTAACACTTCCCCGAAGCCTGACCCTCACCCGTCCCCTAATCCTAACCCGTACGCTGACCCTAACCCGCGCCCTCACACGTACGCTCCCCCTAAAGCGTTGTCGTACCCTCACCTGGACCCTAAACCATCCCCGTCCCCTAACCCTAACCCTAGCCCGAACCCTAACCCTAACCCTTCCCCGAAGCCTGACCCTCACCCGTCCCCTAATCCTAACCCGTACGCTGACACTAAGCCGCGCCCTCACACGTACGCTCCCCCTAAAGCGTTGTCGTACCCTCACCTGGACCCTAAACCGTCCCCGTCCCCTAACCCTAACCCTAGCCCGAACCCTAACCCTAACCCTTCCCCGAAGCCTGACCCTCACCCGTCCCCTAATCCTAACCCGTACGCTGACACTAACCCGCGCCCTCACACGTACGCTCCCCCTAAAGCGTTGTCGTACCCTCACCTGGACCCTAAACCGTCCCCGTCCCCTAACCCTAACCCTAGCCCGAACCCTGACGCTAACACTTCCCCGAAGCCTGACCCTCACCCGTCCCCTAATCCTAACCCGTACGCTGACACTAACCCGCGCCCTCACACGTACGCTCCCCCTAAAGAGTTGTCGTACCCTCACCTGGACCCTAAACCGTCCCCGTCCCCTAACCCTAACCCTAGCCCGAACCCTAACCCTAACCCTTCCCCGAAGCCTGACCATCACCCGTCCCCTAATCCTAACCCGTACGCTGACACTAACCCGCGCCCTCACACGTACGCTCCCCATAAAGCGTTGTCGTACCCTCACCTGGACCCTGAACCGTCCCCTTCCCCTAACCCTAACCCTAGCCCGAACCCTAACCCTAACCCTTCCCCGAAGCCTGACCCTCACCCGTCCCCTAATCCTAACGCGTACGCGGACAATAACCCGCGCCCTCACACGTACGATCCCCCTAAAGCGTTGTCGTACCCTCACCTGGACCCTAAACCGTCCCCGTCCCCTAACCCTAACCCTAGCCCGAACCCTAACCCTAACCCTTCCCCGAAGCCTGACCCTCACCCGTCCCCTAATCCTAACCCGTACGCGGACACTAACCCGCGCCCTCACATGTACGCTCCCCCTAAAGCGTTGTCGTACCCTCACCTGGACCCTAAACCTTCCCCGTCCTCTAACCCTAACCCTAGCCCGAACCCTAACCCTAACCCTTCCCCGAAGCCTGACCCTCCCCCGTCCCCTAATCCTAACCCGTACGCTGACACTAACCCGCGCCCTCACACGTACGCTCCCCCTAAAGCGTTGTCGTACCCTCACCTGGACCCTAAACCTTCCCCGTCCCCTAACCCTAACCCTAGCCCGAACCCTAACCCTAACCCTTCCCCGAAGCCTGGCCCTCACCCGTCCCCTAATCCTAAGCCGTACGCTGACACTAACCCGCGCCCTCACACGTACGCTCCCCCTAAAGCGTTGTCGTACCCTCACCTGGACCCTAAACCGTCCCCGTCCCCTAACCCTAACCCTAGCCCGAACCCTAACCCTAACCCTTCCCCGAAGCCTGACCCTCACCCGTCCCCTAATCCTAACCCGTACGCTGACACTAACCCGCGCCCTCACACGTACGCTCCCCCTAAAGCGTTGTCGTACACTCACCTGGAGCCTAAACCGTCCCCGTCCCCCAAACCTAACCCTAGCCCGAACCCTAACCCTAACACTTCCCCGAAGCCTGACCCTCACCCGTCCCCTAATCCTAACCCGTACGCTGACCCTAACCCGCGCCCTCACACGTACGCTCCCCCTAAAGCGTTGTCGTACCCTCACCTGGACCCTAAACCATCCCCGTCCCCTAACCCTAACCCTAGCCCGAACCCTAACCCTAACCCTTCCCCGAAGCCTGACCCTCACCCGTCCCCTAATCCTAACCCGTACGCTGACACTAAGCCGCGCCCTCACACGTACACTCCCCCTAAAGCGTTGTCGTACCCTCACCTGGACTCTAAACCGTCCCCATCCCCTAACCCTAACCCTAGCCCGAACCCTACCCCTAACCCTTCCCCGAAGCCTGACCCTCACCCGTCCCCTAATCCTAACCCGTACGCTGACACTAAGCCGCGCCCTCACACGTAAGCTCCCCCTAAAGCGTTGTCGTACCCTCACCTGGACCCTAAACCGTCCCCGTCCCCTAACCCTAACCCTAGCCCGAACCCTAACCCTAACCCTTCCCCGAAGGCTGACCCTCACCCGTCCCCTAATCCTAACCCGTACGCTGACACTAACCCGCGCCCTCACACGTACGCTCCCCCTAAAGCGTTGTCGTACCCTCACCTGGACCCTAAACCGTCTCCGTCCCCTAACCCTAACCCTAGCCCGAACCCTAACCCTAACCCTTCCCCGAAGCCTGACCCTCACCCGTCCCCTAATCCTAACCCGTACGCTGACACTAAGCAGCGCCCTCACACGTACGCTCCCCCTAAAGCGTTGTCGTACCCTCACCTGGACCCTAAACCGTCCCCGTCCCCTAACCCTAACCCTAGCCCGAACCCTACCCCTAACCCTTCCCCGAAGCCTGACCCTCACCCGTCCCCTAATCCTAACCCGTACGCTGACACTAAGCCGCGCCCTCACACGTACGCTCCCCCTAAAGCGTTGTCGTACCCTCACCTGGACCCTAAACCGTCCCCGTCCCCTAACCCTAACCCTAGCCCGAACCCTAACCCTAACCCTTCCCCGAAGCCTGACCCTCACCCGTCCCCTAATCCTAACCCGTACGCTGACACTAACCCGCGCCCTCACACGTACGCTCCCCCTAAAGCGTTGTCGTACCCTCACCTGGACCCTAAACCGTCCCCGTCCCCTAACCCTAACCCTAGCCCGAACCCTAACCCTAACCCTTCCCCGAAGCCTGACCCTCACCCGTCCCCTAATCCTAACCCGTACGCTGACACTAACCCGCGCCCTCACACGTACGCTCCCCCTAAAGCGTTGTCGTACCCTCACCTGGACCCTAAACCGTCCCCGTCCCCTAACCCTAACCCTAGCCCGAACCCTAACCCTAACCCTTCCCCGAAGGCTGACCCTCACCCGTCCCCTAATCCTAACCCGTACGCTGACACTAACCCGCGCCCTCACACGTATGCTCCCCCTAAAGCGTTGTCGTACCCTCACCTGGACCCTAAACCGTCCCCGTCCCCTAACCCTAACCCTAGCCCGAACCCTAACCCTAACCCTTCCCCGAAGCCTGACCCTCACCCGTCCCCTAATCCTAACCCGTACGCTGACACTAACCCGCGCCCTCACACGTACGCTCCCCCTAAAGCGTTGTCGTACCCTCACCTGGACCCTAAACCGTCCCCGTCCCTTAACCCTAACCCTAGCCCGAACCCTAACCCTAACACTTCCCCGAAGCCTGACCCTCACCCGTCCCCTAATCCTAACCCGTACGCTGACACTAAGCCGCGCCCTCACACGTACGCTCCCCCTAAAGCGTTGTCGTACCCTCACCTGGACCCTAAACCGTCCCCGTCCCCTAACCCTAACCCTAGCCCGAACCCTACCCCTAACCCTTCCCCGAAGCCTGACCCTCACCCGTCCCCTAATCCTAACCCGTACGCTGACACTAAGCCGCGCCCTCACACGTACGCTCGCCCTAAAGCGTTGTCGTACCCTCACCTGGACCCTAAACCGTCCCCGTCCCCTAACCCTAACCCTAGCCCGAACCCTAACCCTAACCCTTCCCCGAAGCCTGACCCTCACCCGTCCCCTAATCCTAACCCGTACGCTGACACTAACCCGCGCCCTCACACGTACGCTCCCCCTAAAGCGTTGTCGTACCCTCACCTGGACCCTAAACCGTCCCCGTCCCCTAACCCTAACCCTAGCCCGAACCCTAACCCTTCCCCGAAGCCTGACCCTCACCCGTCCCCTAATCCTAACCCGTACGCTGACACTAACCCGCGCCCTCACACGTACGCTCCCCCTAAAGCATTGTCGTACCCTCACCTGGACCCTAAACCGTCCCCGTCCCCTAACCCTAACCCTAGCCCGAACCCTAACCCTAACCCTTCCCCGAAGGCTGACCCTCACCCGTCCCCTAATCCTAACCCGTACGCTGACACTAACCCGCGCCCTCAAACGTACGCTCCCCCTAAAGCGTTGTCGTACCCTCACCTGGACCCTAAACCGTCCCCGTCCCCTAACCCTAACCCTAGCCCGAACCCTACCCCTAACCCTTCCCCGAAGCCTGACCCTCACCCGTCCCCTAATCCTAACCCGTACGCTGACACTAAGCCGCGCCCTCACACGTACGCTCCCCCTAAAGCGTTGTCGTACCCTCACCTGGACCCTAAACCGTCCCCGTCCCCTAACCCTAACCCTAGCCCTAACCCTAACCCTAACTCTTCCCCGAAGCCTGACCCTCACCCGTCCCCTAATCCTAAACCGTACGCTGACACTAACCCGCGCCCTCACACGTACGCTCCCCCTAAAGCGTTGTCGTACCCTCACCTGGACCCTAAACCGTCCCCGTCCCCTAACCCTAACCCTAGCCCGAACCCTAACCCTAACCCTTCCCCGAAGCCTGACCCTCACCCGTCCCCTAATCCTAACCCGTACGCTGACACTAACCCGCGCCCTCACACGTACGCTCCCCCTAAAGCGTTGTCGTACCCTCACCTGGACCCTAAACCGTCCCCGTCCCCTAACCCTAACCCTAGCCCGAACCCTAACCCTAACCCTTCCCCGAAGGCTGACCCTCACCCGTCCCCTAATCCTAAACCGTACGCTGACACTAACCCGCGCCCTCACACGTACGCTCCCCCTAAAGCGTTGTCGTACCCTCACCTGGACCCTAAACCGTCCCCGTCCCCTAACCCTAACCCTAGCCCGAACCCTAACCCTAACCCTTCCCCGAAGCCTGACCCTCACCCGTCCCCTAATCCTAACCCGTACGCTGACACTAACCCGCGCCCTCACACGTACGCTCCCCCTAAAGCGTTGTCGTACCCTCACCTGGACCCTAAACCGTCCCCGTCCCCTAACCCTAACCCTAGCCCGAAACCTAACCCTAACCCTTCCCCGAAGCCTGACCATCACCCGTCCCCTAATCCTAACCCGTACGCTGACACTAACCTGCGCCCTCACACGTACGCTCCCCCTAAAGCGTTGTCGTACCCTCACCTGGACCCTAAACCGTCCCCGTCCCCTAACCCTAACCCTAGCCCGAACCCTAACCCTAACTCTTCCCCGAAGCCTGACCCTCACCCGTCCCCTAATCCTAAACAGTACGCTGACACTAACCTGCACCCTCACACGTACGCTCCCCCTAAAGCGTTGTCGTACCCTCACCTGGACCCTAAACCGTCCCCGTCCCCTAACCCTAACCGTAGCCCGAACCCTAACCCTAACCCTTCCCCGAAGCCTGACCCTCACCCGTCCCCTAATCCTAACCCGTACGCTGACACTAAGCCGCGCCCTCACACGTACGCTCCCCCTAAAGCGTTGTCGTACCCTCACCTGGACCCTAAACCGTCCCCGTCCCCTAACCCTAACCCTAGCCCGAACCCTAACCCTAACCCTTCCCCGAAGCCTGACCCTCACCCGTCCCCTAATCCTAACCCGTACGCTGACACTAACCCGCGCCCTCACACGTACGCTCCCCCTAAAGCGTTGTCGTACCCTCACCTGGACCCTAAACCGTCCCCGTCCCCTAACCCTAACCCTAGCCCGAACCCTAACCCTAACCCTTCCCCGAAGGCTGACCCTCACCCGTCCCCTAATCCTAAACCGTACGCTGACACTAACCCGCGCCCTCACACGTACGCTCCCCCTAAAGCGTTGTCGTACCCTCACCTGGACCCTAAACCGTCCCCGTCCCCTAACCCTAACCCTAGCCCGAACCCTAAGCCTAACCCTTCCCCGAAGCCTGACCCTCACCCGTCCCCTAATCCTAACCCGTACGCTGACACTAACCTGCGCCCTCACACGTACGCTCCCCCTAAAGCGTTGTCGTACCCTCACCTGGACCCTAAACCGTCCCCGTCCCCTAACCCTAACCCTAGCCCGAACCCTAACCCTAACCCTTCCCCGAAGCCTGACCCTCACCCGTCCCCTAATCCTAACCCGTACGCTGACACTAACCCGCGCCCTCACACGTACGCTCCCCCTAAAGCGTTGTCGTATCCTCACCTGAACCCTAAACCGTCCCCGTCCCCTAACACTAACCCTAGCCCGAACCCTAACCCTAACCCTTCCCCGAAGCCTGACCCTCACCCGTCCCCTAATCCTAACCCGTACGCTGACACTAACCCGCGCCCTCACACGTACGCTGCCCCTAAAGCGTTGTCGTACCCTCACCTGGACCCTAAACCGTCCCCGTCCCCTAACCCTAACCCTAGCCCGAACCCTACCCCTAACACTTCCCCGAAGCCTGACCCTCACCCGTCCCCTAATCCTAACCCGTACGCTGACACTAAGCCGCGCCCTCACACGTACGCTCCCCCTAAAGCGTTGTCGTACCCTCACCTGGACCCTAAACCGTCCCCGTCCCCTAACCCTAACCCTAGCCCGAACCCTAACCCTAACCCTTCCCCGAAGCCTGACCCTCACCCGTCCCCTAATCCTAAACCGTACGCTGACACTAACCTGCGCCCTCACACGTACGCTCCCCCTAAAGCGTTGTCGTACCCTCACCTGGACCCTAAACCGTCCCCGTCCCCTAACCCTAACCCTAGCCCGAACCCTAACCCTAACCCTTCCCCGAAGCCTGACCCTCACCCGTCCCCTAATCCTAACCCGTACGCTGACACTAACCCGCGCCCTCACACGTACGCTCCCCCTAAAGCGTTGTCGTACCCTCACCTGGACCCTAAACCGTCCCCGTCCCCTAACCCTAACCCTAGCCCGAACCCTAACCCTAACCCTTCCCCGAAGGCTGACCCTCACCCGTCCCCTAATCCTAACCCGTACGCTGACACTAACCCACGCCCTCACACGTACGCTCCCCCTAAAGCGTTGTCGTACCCTCACCTGGACCCTAAACCGTCCCCGTCCCCTAACCCTAACCCTAGCCCGAACCCTAACCCTAACACTTCCCCGAAGCCTGACCCTCACCCGTCCCCTAATCCTAACCCGTACGCTGACACTAAGCCGCGCCCTCACACGTACGCTCCGCCTAAAGCGTTGTCGTACCCTCACCTGGACCCTAAACCGTCCCCGTCCCCTAACCCTAACCCTAGC
Organism: Globicephala melas; assembly: GCF_963455315.2. Classification (NCBI taxonomy): domain Eukaryota; kingdom Metazoa; phylum Chordata; class Mammalia; order Artiodactyla; family Delphinidae; genus Globicephala; species Globicephala melas. The sequence continues at coordinate 90,479,923 of NC_083325.1, read as the reverse complement.
CCGAACCCTAACCCTAACCCTTCCCCGAAGCCTGACCCTCACCCGTCCCCTAATCCTAACCCGTACGCTGACACTAACCTGCGCCCTCACACGTACGCTCCCCCTAAAGCGTTGTCGTACCCTCACCTGGACCCTAAACCGTCCCCGTCCCCTAACCCTAACCCTAGCCCGAACCCTAACCCTAACCCTTCCCCGAAGCCTGACCCTCACCCGTCCCCTAATCCAAACCCTTACGCTGACACTAACCCGCGCCCTCACACGTACGCTCCCCCTAAAGCGTTGTCGTACCCTCACCTGGACCCTAAACCATCCCCGTCCCCTAACCCTAACCCTAGCCCGAACCCTAACCCTAACACTTCCCCGAAGCCTGACACTCACCCGTCCCCTAATCCTAACCCGTACGCTGACACTAAGCCGCGCCCTCACACGTACGCTCCCCCTAAAGCGTTGTCGTACCCTCACCTGGACCCTAAACCGTCCCCGTCCCCTAACCCTAACCCTAGCCCGAACCCTACCCCTAACCCTTCCCCGAAGCCTGACCCTCACCCGTCCCCTAATCCTAACCCGTACGCTGACACTAACCCGCGCCCTCACACGTACGCTCCCCCTAAAGCGTTGTCGTACCCTCACCTGGACCCTAAACCGTCCCCGTCCCCTAACCCTAACCCTAGCCCGAACCCTAACCCTAACCCTTCCCCGAAGCCTGACCCTCACCCGTCCCCTAATCCTAACCCGTACGCTGACACTAACCCGCGCCCTCACACGTACGCTCCCCCTAAAGCGTTGTCGTACCCTCACCTGGACCCTAAACCGTCCCCGTCCCCTAACCCTAACCCTAGCCCGAACCCTAACCCTAACCCTTCCCCGAAGCCTGACCCTCACCCGTCCCCTAATCCTAACCCGTACGCTGACACTAACCCGCGCCCTCACACGTACGCTCCCCCTAAAGCGTTGTCGTACCCTCACCTGGACCCTAAACCGTCCCCGTCCCCTAACCCTAACCCTAGCCCGAACCCTAACCCTAACCCTTCCCCGAAGGCTGACCCTCACCCGTCCCCTAATCCTAACCCGTACGCTGACACTAACCCGCGCCCTCACACGTACGCTCCCCCTAAAGCGTTGTCGTACCCTCACCTGGACCCTAAACCGTCCCCGTCCCCTAACCCTAACCCTAGCCCGAACCCTAACCCTAACCCTTCCCCGAAGCCTGACCCTCACCCGTCCCCTAATCCTAACCCGTACGCTGACACTAACCCGCGCCCTCACACGTACGCTCCCCCTAAAGCGTTGTCGTACCCTCACCTGGACCCTAAACCGTCCCCGTCCCCTAACCCTAACCCTAGCCCGAACCCTAACCCTAACACTTCCCCGAAGCCTGACCCTCACCCGTCCCCTAATCCTAACCCGTACGCTGACACTAAACCGCGCCCTCACACGTACGCTCCCCCTAAAGCGTTGTCGTACCCTCACCTGGACCCTAAACCGTCCCCGTCCCCTAACCCTAACCCTAGCCCGAACCCTAACCCTAACCCTTCCCCGAAGCCTGACCCTCACCCGTCCCCTAATCCTAACCCGTACGCTGACACTAACCCGCGCCCTCACACGTACGCTCCCCCTAAAGCGTTGTCGTACCCTCACCTGGACCCTAAACCGTCCCCGTCCCCTAACCCTAACCCTAGCCCGAACCCTAACCCTAACCCTTCCCCGAAGGCTGACCCTCACCCGTCCCCTAATCCTAACCCGTACGCTGACACTAACCCGCGCCCTCACACGTACGCTCCCCCTAAAGCGTTGTCGTACCCTCACCTGGACCCTAAACCGTCCCCGTCCCCTAACCCTAACCCTAGCCCGAACCCTACCCCTAACCCTTCCCCGAAGCCTGACCCTCACCCGTCCCCTAATCCTAACCCGTACGCTGACACTAAGCCGCGCCCTCACACGTACGCTCCCCCTAAAGCGTTGTCGTACCCTCACCTGGACCCTAAACCGTCCCCGTCCCCTAACCCTAACCCTAGCCCGAACCCTAACCCTAACTCTTCCCCGAAGCCTGACCCTCACCCGTCCCCTAATCCTAAACCGTACGCTGACACTAACCCGCGCCCTCACACGTACGCTCCCCCTAAAGCGTTGTCGTACCCTCACCTGGACCCTAAACCGTCCCCGTCCCCTAACCCTAACCCTAGCCCGAACCCTAACCCTAACCCTTCCCCGAAGCCTGACCCTCACCCGTCCCCTAATCCTAACCCGTACGCTGACACTAACCCGCGCCCTCACACGTACGCTCCCCCTAAAGCGTTGTCGTACCCTCACCTGGACCCTAAACCGTCCCCGTCCCCTAACCCTAACCCTAGCCCGAACCCTAACCCTAACCCTTCCCCGAAGGCTGACCCTCACCCGTCCCCTAATCCTAACCCGTACGCTGACACTAACCCGCGCCCTCACACGTACGCTCCCCCTAAAGCGTTGTCGTACCCTCACCTGGACCCTAAACCGTCCCCGTCCCCTAACCCTAACCCTAGCCCGAACCCTAACCCTAACCCTTCCCCGAAGCCTGACCCTCACCCGTCCCCTAATCCTAACCCGTACGCTGACACTAACCCGCGCCCTCACACGTACGCTCCCCCTAAAGCGTTGTCGTACCCTCACCTGGACCCTAAACCGTCCCCGTCCCCTAACCCTAACCCTAGCCCGAAACCTAACCCTAACCCTTCCCCGAAGCCTGACCATCACCTGTCCCCTAATCCTAACCCGTACGCTGACACTAACCTGCGCCCTCACACGTACGCTCCCCCTAAAGCGTTGTCGTACCCTCACCTGGACCCTAAACCGTCCCCGTCCCCTAACCCTAACCCTAGCCCGAACCCTAACCCTAACTCTTCCCCGAAGCCTGACCCTCACCCGTCCCCTAATCCTAAACAGTACGCTGACACTAACCTGCACCCTCACACGTACGCTCCCCCTAAAGCGTTGTCGTACCCTCACCTGGACCCTAAACCGTCCCCGTCCCCTAACCCTAACCCTAGCCCGAACCCTAACCCTAACCCTTCCCCGAAGCCTGACCCTCACCCGTCCCCTAATCCTAACCCGTACGCTGACACTAACCTGCGCCCTCACACGTACGCTCCCCCTAAAGCGTTGTCGTACCCTCACCTGGACCCTAAACCGTCCCCGTCCCCTAACCCTAACCCTAGCCCGAACCCTAACCCTAACTCTTCCCCGAAGCCTGACCCTCACCCGTCCCCTCATCCTAAACAGTACGCTGACACTAACCTGCACCCTCACACGTACGCTCCCCCTAAAGCGTTGTCGTACCCTCACCTGGACCCTAAACCGTCCCCGTCCCCTAACCCTAACCCTAGCCCGAACCCTAACCCTAACCCTTCCCCGAAGCCTGACCCTCACCCGTCCCCTAATCCTAACCCGTACGCTGACACTAAGCCGCGCCCTCACACGTACGCTCCCCCTAAAGCGTTGTCGTACCCTCACCTGGACCCTAAACCGTCCCCGTCCCCTAACCCTAACCCTAGCCCGAACCCTAACCCTAACCCTTCCCCGAAGGCTGACCCTCACCCGTCCCCTAATCCTAACCCGTACGCTGACACTAACCCGCGCCCTCACACGTACGCTCCCCCTAAAGCGTTGTCGTACCCTCACCTGGACCCTAAACCGTCCCCGTCCCCTAACCCTAACCCTAGCCCGAACCCTAAGCCTAACCCTTCCCCGAAGCCTGACCCTCACCCGTCCCCTAATCCTAACCCGTACGCTGACACTAACCTGCGCCCTCACACGTACGCTCCCCCTAAAGCGTTGTCGTACCCTCACCTGGACCCTAAACCGTCCCCGTCCCCTAACCCTAACCCTAGCCCGAACCCTAACCCTAACCCTTCCCCGAAGCCTGACCCTCACCCGTCCCCTAATCCTAACCCGTACGCTGACACTAACCCGCGCCCTCACACGTACGCTCCCCCTAAAGCGTTGTCGTACCCTCACCTGGACCCTAAACCGTCCCCGTCCCCTAACCCTAACCCTAGCCCGAACCCTAACCCTAACCCTTCCCCGAAGCCTGACCCTCACCCGTCCCCTAATCCTAAACCGTACGCTGACACTAACCTGCGCCCTCACACGTACGCTCCCCCTAAAGCGTTGTCGTACCCTCACCTGGACCCTAAACCGTCCCCGTCCCCTAACCCTAACCCTAGCCCGAACCCTAACCCTAACCCTTCCCCGAAGGCTGACCCTCACCCGTCCCCTAATCCTAACCCGTACGCTGACACTAAGCCGCGCCCTCACACGTACGCTCCCCCTAAAGCGTTGTCGTACCCTCACCTGGACCCTAAACCGTCCCCGTCCCCTAACCCTAACCCTAGCCCGAACCCTAACCCTAACCCTTCCCCGAAGCCTGACCCTCACCCGTCCCCTAATCCCAACCCGTACGCTGACACTAACCTGCGCCCTCACACGTACGCTCCCCCTAAAGCGTTGTCGTACCCTCACCTGGACCCTAAACCGTCCCCGTCCCCTAACCCTAACCCTAGCCCGAACCCTAACCCTAACCCTTCCCCGAAGGCTGACCCTCACCCGTCCCCTAATCCTAACCCGTACGCTGACACTAACCCGCGCCCTCACACGTACGCTCCCCCTAAAGCGTTGTCGTACCCTCACCTGGACCCTAAACCGTCCCCGTCCCCTAACCCTAACCCTAGCCCGAACCCTAACCCTAACACTTCCCCGAAGCCTGACCCTCACCCGTCCCCTAATCCTAACCCGTACGCTGACACTAAGCCGCGCCCTCACACGTACGCTCCGCCTAAAGCGTTGTCGTACCCTCACCTGGACCCTAAACCGTCCCCGTCCCCTAACCCTAACCCTAGCCCGAACCCTAACCCTAACCCTTCCCCGAAGCCTGACCCTCACCCGTCCCCTAATCCTAACCCGTACGCTGACACTAACCTGCGCCCTCACACGTACGCTCCCCCTAAAGCATTGTCGTACCCTCACCTGGACCCTAAACCGTCCCCGTCCCCTAACCCTAACCCTAGCCCGAACCCTAACCCTAAACCTTCCCCGAAGCCTGACCCTCACCCGTCCCCTAATCCAAACCCGTACGCTGACACTAACCCGCGCCCTCACACGTACGCTCCCCCTAAAGCGTTGTCGTACCCTCACCTGGACCCTAAACCATCCCCGTCCCCTAACCCTAACCCTAGCCCGAACCCTAACCCTAACACTTCCCCGAAGCCTGACACTCACCCGTCCCCTAATTCTAACCCGTACGCTGACACTAAGCCGCGCCCTCACACGTACGCTCCCCCTAAAGCGTTGTCGTACCCTCACCTGGACCCTAAACCGTCCCCGTCCCCTAACCCTAACCCTAGCCAGAACCCTAACCCTAACCCTTCCCCGAAGCCTGACCCTCACCCGTCCCCTAATCCTAACCCGTACGCTGACACTAACCTGCGCCCTCACACGTACGCTCCCCCTAAAGCGTTGTCGTACCCTCACCTGGACCCTAAACCATCCCCGTCCCCTAACCCTAACCCTAGCCCGAACCCTAACCCTAACCCTTCCCCGAAGCCTGACCCTCACCCGTCCCCTAATCCTAACCCGTACGCTGACACTAACCCGCGCCCTCACACGTACGCTCCCCCTAAAGCGTTGTCGTGCCCTCACCTGGACCCTAAACCGTCCCCGTCCCCTAACCCTAACCCTAGCCCGAACCCTAACCCTAACCCTTCCCCGAAGGCTGACCCTCACCCGTCCCCTAATCCTAACCCGTACGCTGACACTAACCCGCGCCCTCACACGTACGCTCCCCCTAAAGCGTTGTCGTACCCTCACCTGGACCCTAAACCGTCCCCGTCCCCTAACCCTAACCCTAGCCCGAACCCTAACCCTAACCCTTCCCCGAAGGCTGACCCTCACCCGTCCCCTAATCCTAACCCATACGCTGACACTAACCCGCGCCCTCACACGTACGCTCCCCCTAAAGCGTTGTCGTACCCTCACCTGGATCCTAAACCGTCCCCGTCCCCTAACCCTAACCCTAGCCCGAACACTAACCCTAACCCTTCCCCGAAGCCTGACCCTCACCCGTCCCCTAATCCTAACCCGTACGCTGACACTAACCCGCGCCCTCACACGTACGCTCCCCCTAAAGCGTTGTCGTACACTCACCTGGACCCTAAACCGTCCCCGTCCCCTAACCCTAACCCTAGCCCGAACCCTAACCCTAACCCTTCCCCGAAGCCTGACCCTCACCCGTCCCCTAATCCTAACCCGTACGCTTACACTAAGCCGCGCCCTCACACGTACGCTCCCCCTAAAGCGTTGTCGTACCCTCACCTGGACCCTAAACCGTCCCCGTCCCCTAACCCTAACCCTAGCCCGAACCCTAACCCTAACCCTTCCCCGAAGCCTGACCCTCACCCGTCCCCTAATCCTAAGGCGTACGCGGACAATAACCCGCGCCCTCACACGTACGCTCCCCCTAAAGCGTTGTCGTACCCTCACCTGGACCCTAAACCGTTCCCGTCCCCTAACCCTAACCCTAGCCCGAACCCTATCCCTAACCCTTCCCCGAAGCCTGACCCTCACCCGTCCCCTAATCCTAAGGCGTACGCGGACAATAACCCGCGCCCTCACACGTACGCTCCCCCTAAAGCGTTGTCGTACCCTCACCTGGACCCTAAACCGTTCCCGTCCCCTAACCCTAACCCTAGCCCGAACCCTAACCTTAACCCTTCCCCGAAGCCTGACCCTCACCCGTCCCCTAATCCTAACCCGTACGCTGACACTAACCCGCGCCCTCACACGTACGCTCCCCCTAAAGCGTTGTCGTACCCTCACCTGGACCCTAAACCGTCCCCGTCCCCTAACCCTAACCCTAGCCCGAACCCTAACCCTAACACTTCCCCGAAGCCTGACCCTCACCCGTCCCCTAATCCTAACCCGTACGCTGACACTAACCCGCGCCCTCACACGTACGCTCCCCCTAAAGCGTTGTCGTACCCTCACCTGGACCCTAAACCGTTCCCGTCCCCTAACCCTAACCCTAGCCCGAACCCTAACCTTAACCCTTCCCCGAAGCCTGACCCTCACCCGTCCCCTAATCCTAACCCGTACGCTGACACTAACCCGCGCCCTCACACGTACGCTCCCCCTAAAGCGTTGTCGTACCCTCACCTGGACCCTAAACCGTCCCCGTCCCCTAACCCTAACCCTAGCCCGAACCCTAACCCTAACCCTTCCCCGAAGCCTGACCCTCACCCGTCCCCTAATCCTAAACAGTACGCTGACACTAACCTGCACCCTCACACGTACGCTCCCCCTAAAGCGTTGTCGTACCCTCACCTGGACCCTAAACCGTCCCCGTCCCCTAACCCTAACCCTAGCCCGAACCCTAACCCTAACACTTCCCCGAAGCCTGACCCTCACCCGTCCCCTAATCCTAACCCGTACGCTGACACTAACCCGCGCCCTCACACGTACGCTCCCCCTAAAGCGTTGTCGTACCCTCACCTGGACCCTAAACCGTCCCCGTCCCCTAACCCTAACCCTAGCCCGAACCCTAACCCTAACCCTTCCCCGAAGCCTGACCCTCACCCGTCCCCTAATCCTAACCCGTACGCTGACACTAACCTGCGCCCTCACACGTACGCTCCCCCTAAAGCGTTGTCGTACCCTCACCTGGACCCTAAACCGTCCCCGTCCCCTAACCCTAACCCTAGCCCGAACCCTAACCCTAACTCTTCCCCGAAGCCTGACCCTCACCCGTCCCCTAATCCAAAACAGTACGCTGACACTAAACTGCACCCTCACACGTACGCTCCCCCTAAAGCGTTGTCGTACCCTCACCTGGACCCTAAACCGTCCCCGTCCCCTAACCCTAACCCTAGCCCGAACCCTAACCCTAACCCTTCCCCGAAGCCTGACCCTCACCCGTCCCCTTATCCTAACCCGTACGCTGACACTAAGCCGCGCCCTCACACGTACGCTCCCCCTAAAGCGTTGTCGTACCCTCACCTGGACCCTAAACCGTCCCCGTCCCCTAACCCTAACCCTAGCCCGAACCCTAACCCTAACTCTTCCCCGAAGCCTGACCCTCACCCGTCCCCTAATCCTAAACAGTACGCTGACACTAACCTGCGCCCTCACACGTACGCTGCCCCTAAAGCGTTGTCGTACCCTCACCTGGACCCTAAACCGTCCCCGTCCCCTAACCCTAACCCTAGCCCGAACCCTAACCCTAACACTTCCCCGAAGCCTGACCCTCACCCGTCCCCTAATCCTAACCCGTACGCTGACACTAACCCGCGCCCTCACACGTACGCTCCCCCTAAAGCGTTGTCGTACCCTCACCTGGACCCTAAACCGTCCCCTTCCGCTAACCCTAACCCTAGCCCGAACCCTAACCCTAACACTTCCCCGAAGCCTGACCCTCACCCGTCCCCTAATCCTAACCCGTACGCTGACACTAAGCCGCGCCCTCACACGTACGCTCCCCCTAAAGCGTTGTCGTACCCTCACCTGGACCCTAAACCGTCCCCGTCCCCTAACCCTAACCCTAGCCCGAACCCTAACCCTAAACCTTCCCCGAAGCCTGACCCTCACCCGTCCCCTAATCCTAACCCGTACGCTGACACTAACCTGCGCCCTCACACGTACGCTCCCCCTAAAGCGTTGTCGTACCCTCACCTGGACCCTAAACCGTCCCCGTCCCCTAACCCTAACCCTAGCCCGAACCCTAACCCTAACCCTTCCCCGAAGCCTGACCCTCACCCGTCCCCTAATCCTAACCCGTACGCTGACACGAACCCGCGCCCTCACACGTACACTCCCCCTAAAGCGTTGTCGTACCCTCACCTGGACCCTAAACCGTCCCCGTCCCCTAACCCTAACCCTAGCCCGAACCCTAACCCTAACCCTTCCCCGAAGGCTGACCCTCACCCGTCCCCTAATCCTAACCCGTACGCTGACACTAACCCGCGCCCTCACACGTACGCTCCCCCTAAAGCGTTGTCGTACCCTCACCTGTACCCTAAACCGTCCCCGTCCCCTAACCTTAACCCTAGCCCGAACCCTAACCCTAACCCTTCCCCGAAGCCTGACCCTCACCCGTCCCCTAATCCTAACCCGTACGCTGACACTAACCCGCGCCCTCACACGTACGCTCCCCCTAAAGCGTTGTCGTACCCTCACCTGGACCCTAAACCGTCCCCGTCCCCTAACCCTAACCCTAGCCCGAACCCTAACCCTAACCCTTCCCCGAAGGCTGACCCTCACCCGTCCCCTAATCCTAACCCGTACGCTGACACTAACCCGCGCCCTCACACGTACGCTCCCCCTAAAGCGTTGTCGTACCCTCACCTGGACCCTAAACCGTCCCCGTCCCCTAACCCTAACCCTAGCCCGAACACTAACCCTAACCCTTCCCCGAAGCCTGACCCTCACCCGTCCTCTAATCCTAACCCGTACGCTGACACTAACCCACGCCCTCACACGTACACTCCCCCTAAAGCGTTGTCGTACCCTCACCTGGACCCTAAACCGTCCCCGTCCCCTAACCCTAACCCTAGCCCGAACCCTAACCCTAACCCTTCCCCGAAGCCTGACCCTCACCCGTCCCCTAATCCTAACCCGTACGCTGACACTAAGCCGCGCCCTCACACGTACGCTCCCCCTAAAGCGTTGTCGTACCCTCACCTGGACCCTAAACCGTCCCCGTCCCCTAACCCTAACCCTAGCCCGAACCCTAACCCTAACCCTTCCCCGAAGCCTGACCCTCACCCGTCCCCTAATCCTAAGGCGTACGCGGACAATAACCCGCGCCCTCACACGTACGCTCCCCCTAAAGCGTTGTCGTACCCTCACCTGGACCCTAAACCGTTCTCGTCCCCTAACCCTAACCCTAGCCCGAACCCTAACCCTAACCCTTCCCCGAAGCCTGACCCTCACCCGTCCCATAATCCTAAGGCGTACGCGGACAATAACCCACGCCCTCACACGTACGCTCCCCCTAAAGCGTTGTCGTACCCTCACCTGGACCCTAAACCGTTCCCGTCCCCTAACCCTAACCCTAGCCCGAACCCTAACCTTAACCCTTCCCCGAAGCCTGACCCTCACCCGTCCCCTAATCCTAACCCGTACGCTGACACTAACCCGCGCCCTCACACGTACGCTCCCCCTAAAGCGTTGTCGTACCCTCACCTGGACCCTAAACCGTCCCCGTCCCCTAACCCTAACCCTAGCCCGAACCCTACCCCTAACCCTTCCCCGAAGCTTGACCCTCACCCGTCCCCTAATCCTAACCCGTACGCTGACACTAAGCCGCGCCCTCACACGTACGCTCCCCCTAAAGCGTTGTCGTACCCTCACCTGGACCCTAAACCGTCCCCGTCCCCTAACCCTAACCCTAGCCCGAACCCTAACCCTAACCCTTCCCCGAAGCCTGACCCTCACCCGTCCCCTAATCCTAACCCGTACGCTGACACTAACCCGCGCCCTCACACGTACGCTCCCCCTAAAGCGTTGTCGTACCCTCACCTGGACCCTAAACCGTCCCCGTCCCCTAACCCTAACCCTAGCCCGAACCCTAACCCTAACCCTTCCCCGAAGGCTGACCCTCACACGTCCCCTAATCCTAACCCGTACGCTGACACTAACCCGCGCCCTCACACGTACGCTCCCCCTAAAGCGTTGTCGTACCCTCACCTGGACCCTAAACCGTCCCCGTCCCCTAACCCTAACCCTAGCCCGAACCCTAACCCTAACCCTTCCCCGAAGCCTGACCCTCACCCGTCCCCTAATCCTGACCCGTACGCTGACACTAACCTGCGCCCTCACACGTACGCTCCCCCTAAAGCGTTGTCGTACCCTCACCTGGACCCTAAACCGTCCCCGTCCCCTAACCCTAACCCTAGCCCGAACCCTAAACCTAACACTTCCCCGAAGCCTGACCCTCACCCGTCCCCTAATCCTAACCCGTACGCTGACACTAAGCCGCGCCCTCACACGTACGCTCCCCCTAAAGCGTTGTCGTACCCTCACCTGGACCCTAAACCGTCCCCGTCCCCTAACCCTAACCCTAGCCCGAACCCTACCCCTAACCCTTCCCCGAAGCCTGACCCTCACCCGTCCCCTAATCCTAACCCGTACGCTGACACTAACCCGCGCCCTCACACGTACGCTCCCCCTAAAGCGTTGTCGTACCCTCACCTGGACCCTAAACCGTCCCCGTCCCCTAACCCTAACCCTAGCCCGAACCCTAACCCTAACCCTTCCCCGAAGGCTGACCCTCACCCGTCCGCTAATCCTAACCCGTACGCTGACACTAACCCGCGCCCTCACACGTACGCTCCCCCTAAAGCGTTGTCGTACCCTCACCTGGACCCTAAACCGTCCCCGTCCCCTAACCCTAACCCTAGCCCGAACCCTAACCCTAACCCTTCCCCGAAGGCTGACCCTCACCCGTCCCCTAATCCTAACCCGTACGCTGACACTAACCCGCGCCCTCACACGTACACTCCCCCTAAAGCGTTGTCGTACCCTCACCTGGACCCTAAACCGTCCCCGTCCCCTAACCCTAACCCTAGCCCGAACCCTAACCCTAACCCTTCCCCGAAGCCTGACCCTCACCCGTCCCCTAATCCTAACCCGTACGCTGACACTAAGCCGCGCCCTCACACGTACGCTCCCCCTAAAGCGTTGTCGTACCCTCACCTGGACCCTAAACCGTCCCCGTCCCCTAACCCTAACCCTAGCCCGAACCCTAACCCTAACCCTTTCCCGAAGCCTGACCCTCACCCGTCCCCTAATCCTAAGGCGTACGCGGACAATAACCCGCGCCCTCACACGTACGCTCCCCCTAAAGCGTTGTCGTACCCTCACCTGGACCCTAAACCGTTCCCGTCCCCTAACCCTAACCCTAGCCCGAACCCTAACCCTAACACTTCCCCGAAGCCTGACCCTCACCCGTCCCCTAATCCTAAGGCGTACGCGGACAATAACCCGCGCCCTCACACGTACGCTCCCCCTAAAGCGTTGTCGTACCCTCACCTGGACCCTAAACCGTTCCCGTCCCCTAACCCTAACCCTAGCCCGAACCCTAACCCTAACCCTTCCCCGAAGCCTGACCCTCACCCGTCCCCTAATCCTAACCCGTACGCTGACACTAAGCCGCGCCCTCACACATACGCTCCCCCTAAAGCGTTGTCGTACCCTCACCTGGACCCTAAACCGTCCCCGTCCCCTAACCCTAACCCTAGCCCGAACCCTACCCCTAACCCTTCCCCGAAGCCTGACCCTCACCCGTCCCCTAATCCTAACCCGTACGCTGACACTAACCCGCGCCCTCACACGTACGCTCCCCCTAAAGCGTTGTCGTACCCTCACCTGGACCCTAAACCGTCCCCGTCCCCTAACCCTAACCCTAGCCCGAACCCTAACCCTAACCCTTCCCCGAAGGCTGACCCTCACCCGTCCCCTAATCCTAACCCGTACGCTGACACTAACCCGCGCCCTCACACGTACGCTCCCCCTAAAGCGTTGTCGTACCCTCACCTGGACCCTAAACCGTCCCCGTCCCCTAACCTTAACCCTAGCCCGAACCCTAACCCTAACCCTTCCCCGAAGCCTGACCCTCACCCGTCCCCTAATCCTAACCCGTACGCTGACACTAACCCGCGCCCTCACACGTACGCTCCCCCTAAAGCGTTGTCGTACCCTCACCTGGACCCTAAACCGTCCCCGTCCCCTAACCCTAACCCTAGCCCGAACCCTAACCCTAACCCTTCCCCGAAGGCTGACCCTCACCCGTCCCCTAATCCTAACCCGTACGCTGACACTAACCCGCGCCCTCACACGTACGCTCCCCCTAAAGCGTTGTCGTACCCTCACCTGGACCCTAAACCGTTCCCGTCCCCTAACCCTAACCCTAGCCCGAACCCTATCCCTAACCCTTCCCCGAAGCCTGACCCTCACCCGTCCCCTAATCCTAAGGCGTACGCGGACAATAACCCGCGCCCTCACACGTACGCTCCCCCTAAAGCGTTGTCGTACCCTCACCTGGACCCTAAACCGTTCCCGTCCCCTAACCCTAACCCTAGCCCGAACCCTAACCTTAACCCTTCCCCGAAGCCTGACCCTCACCCGTCCCCTAATCCAAATCGTACGCTGACACTAACCCGCGCCCTCACACGTACGCTCCCCCTAAAGCGTTGTCGTACCCTCACCTGGACCCTAAACCGTCCCCGTCCCCTAACCCTAACCCTAGCCCGAACCCTAACCCTAACACTTCCCCGAAGCCTGACCCTCACCCGTCCCCTAATCCTAACCCGTACGCTGACACTAACCCGCGCCCTCACACGTACGCTCCCCCTAAAGCGTTGTCGTACCCTCACCTGGACCCTAAACCGTTCCCGTCCCCTAACCCTAACCCTAGCCCGAACCCTAACCTTAACCCTTCCCCGAAGCCTGACCCTCACCCGTCCCCTAATCCTAACCCGTACGCTGACACTAACCCGCGCCCTCACACGTACGCTCCCCCTAAAGCGTTGTCGTACCCTCACCTGGACCCTAAACCGTCCCCGTCCCCTAACCCTAACCCTAGCCCGAACCCTAACCCTAACCCTTCCCCGAAGCCTGACCCTCACCCGTCCCCTAATCCTAAACAGTACGCTGACACTAACCTGCACCCTCACACGTACGCTCCCCCTAAAGCGTTGTCGTACCCTCACCTGGACCCTAAACCGTCCCCGTCCCCTAACCCTAACCCTAGCCCGAACCCTAACCCTAACACTTCCCCGAAGCCTGACACTCACCCGTCCCCTAATCCTAACCCGTACGCTGACACTAACCCGCGCCCTCACACGTACGCTCCCCCTAAAGCGTTGTCGTACCCTCACCTGGACCCTAAACCGTCCCCGTCCCCTAACCCTAACCCTAGCCCGAACCCTAACCCTAACCCTTCCCCGAAGCCTGACCCTCACCCGTCCCCTAATCCTAACCCGTACGCTGACACTAACCTGCGCCCTCACACGTACGCTCCCCCTAAAGCGTTGTCGTACCCTCACCTGGACCCTAAACCGTCCCCGTCCCCTAACCCTAACCCTAGCCCGAACCCTAACCCTAACTCTTCCCCGAAGCCTGACCCTCACCCGTCCCCTAATCCTAAACAGTACGCTGACACTAACCTGCACCCTCACACGTACGCTCCCCCTAAAGCGTTGTCGTACCCTCACCTGGACCCTAAACCGTCCCCGTCCCCTAACCCTAACCCTAGCCCGAACCCTAACCCTAACCCTTCCCCGAAGCCTGACCCTCACCCGTCCCCTTATCCTAACCCGTACGCTGACACTAAGCCGCGCCCTCACACGTACGCTCCCCCTAAAGCGTTGTCGTACCCTCACCTGGACCCTAAACCGTCCCCGTCCCCTAACCCTAACCCTAGCCCGAACCCTAACCCTAACTCTTCCCCGAAGCCTGACCCTCACCCGTCCCCTAATCCTAAACAGTACGCTGACACTAACCTGCGCCCTCACACGTACGCTGCCCCTAAAGCGTTGTCGTACCCTCACCTGGACCCTAAACCGTCCCCGTCCCCTAACCCTAACCGTAGCCCGAACCCTAACCCTAACACTTCCCCGAAGCCTGACCCTCACCCGTCCCCTAATCCTAACCCGTACGCTGACACTAACCCGCGCCCTCACACGTACGCTCCCCCTAAAGCGTTGTCGTACCCTCACCTGGACCCTAAACCGTCCCCTTCCGCTAACCCTAACCCTAGCCCGAACCCTAACCCTAACACTTCCCCGAAGCCTGACCCTCACCCGTCCCCTAATCCTAACCCGTACGCTGACACTAAGCCGCGCCCTCACACGTACGCTCCCCCTAAAGCGTTGTCGTACCCTCACCTGGACCCTAAACCGTCCCCGTCCCCTAACCCTAACCCTAGCCCGAACCCTAACCCTAAACCTTCCCCGAAGCCTGACCCTCACCCGTCCCCTAATCCTAACCCGTACGCTGACACTAACCTGCGCCCTCACACGTACGCTCCCCCTAAAGCGTTGTCGTACCCTCACCTGGACCCTAAACCGTCCCCGTCCCCTAACCCTAACCCTAGCCCGAACCCTAACCCTAACCCTTCCCCGAAGCCTGACCCTCACCCGTCCCCTAATCCTAACCCGTACGCTGACACGAACCCGCGCCCTCACACGTACACTCCCCCTAAAGCGTTGTCGTACCCTCACCTGGACCCTAAACCGTCCCCGTCCCCTAACCCTAACCCTAGCCCGAACCCTAACCCTAACCCTTCCCCGAAGGCTGACCCTCACCCGTCCCCTAATCCTAACCCGTACGCTGACACTAACCCGCGCCCTCACACGTACGCTCCCCCTAAAGCGTTGTCGTACCCTCACCTGTACCCTAAACCGTCCCCGTCCCCTAACCTTAACCCTAGCCCGAACCCTAACCCTAACCCTTCCCCGAAGCCTGACCCTCACCCGTCCCCTAATCCTAACCCGTACGCTGACACTAACCCGCGCCCTCACACGTACGCTCCCCCTAAAGCGTTGTCGTACCCTCACCTGGACCCTAAACCGTCCCCGTCCCCTAACCCTAACCCTAGCCCGAACCCTAACCCTAACCCTTCCCCGAAGGCTGACCCTCACCCGTCCCCTAATCCTAACCCGTACGCTGACACTAACCCGCGCCCTCACACGTACGCTCCCCCTAAAGCGTTGTCGTACCCTCACCTGGACCCTAAACCGTCCCCGTCCCCTAACCCTAACCCTAGCCCGAACACTAACCCTAACCCTTCCCCGAAGCCTGACCCTCACCCGTCCTCTAATCCTAACCCGTACGCTGACACTAACCCACGCCCTCACACGTACACTCCCCCTAAAGCGTTGTCGTACCCTCACCTGGACCCTAAACCGTCCCCGTCCCCTAACCCTAACCCTAGCCCGAACCCTAACCCTAACCCTTCCCCGAAGCCTGACCCTCACCCGTCCCCTAATCCTAACCCGTACGCTGACACTAAGCCGCGCCCTCACACGTACGCTCCCCCTAAAGCGTTGTCGTACCCTCACCTGGACCCTAAACCGTCCCCGTCCCCTAACCCTAACCCTAGCCCGAACCCTAACCCTAACCCTTCCCCGAAGCCTGACCCTCACCCGTCCCCTAATCCTAAGGCGTACGCGGACAATAACCCGCGCCCTCACACGTACGCTCCCCCTAAAGCGTTGTCGTACCCTCACCTGGACCCTAAACCGTTCTCGTCCCCTAACCCTAACCCTAGCCCGAACCCTAACCCTAACCCTTCCCCGAAGCCTGACCCTCACCCGTCCCCTAATCCTAAGGCGTACGCGGACAATAACCCGCGCCCTCACACGTACGCTCCCCCTAAAGCGTTGTCGTACCCTCACCTGGACCCTAAACCGTCCCCGTCCCCTAACCCTAACCCTAGCCCGAACCCTAACCTTAACCCTTCCCCGAAGCCTGACCCTCACCCGTCCCCTAATCCTAACCCGTACGCTGACACTAACCCGCGCCCTCACACGTACGCTCCCCCTAAAGCGTTGTCGTACCCTCACCTGGACCCTAAACCGTCCCCGTCCCCTAACCCTAACCCTAGCCCGAACCCTAACCCTAACACTTCCCCGAAGCCTGACCCTCACCCGTCCCCTAATCCTAACCCGTACGCTGACACTAACCCGCGCCCTCACACGTACGCTCCCCCTAAAGCGTTGTCGTACCCTCACCTGGACCCTAAACCGTTCCCGTCCCCTAACCCTAACCCTAGCCCGAACCCTAACCTTAACCCTTCCCCGAAGCCTGACCCTCACCCGTCCCCTAATCCTAACCCGTACGCTGACACTAACCCGCGCCCTCACACGTACGCTCCCCCTAAAGCGTTGTCGTACCCTCACCTGGACCCTAAACCGTCCCCGTCCCCTAACCCTAACCCTAGCCCGAACCCTAACCCTAACCCTTCCCCGAAGCCTGACCCTCACCCGTCCCCTAATCCTAAACAGTACGCTGACACTAACCTGCACCCTCACACGTACGCTCCCCCTAAAGCGTTGTCGTACCCTCACCTGGACCCTAAACCGTCCCCGTCCCCTAACCCTAACCCTAGCCCGAACCCTAACCCTAACACTTCCCCGAAGCCTGACCCTCACCCGTCCCCTAATCCTAACCCGTACGCTGACACTAACCCGCGCCCTCACACGTACGCTCCCCCTAAAGCGTTGTCGTACCCTCACCTGGACCCTAAACCGTCCCCGTCCCCTAACCCTAACCCTAGCCCGAACCCTAACCCTAACCCTTCCCCGAAGCCTGACCCTCACCCGTCCCCTAATCCTAACCCGTACGCTGACACTAACCTGCGCCCTCACACGTACGCTCCCCCTAAAGCGTTGTCGTACCCTCACCTGGACCCTAAACCGTCCCCGTCCCCTAACCCTAACCCTAGCCCGAACCCTAACCCTAACTCTTCCCCGAAGCCTGACCCTCACCCGTCCCCTAATCCTAAACAGTACGCTGACACTAACCTGCACCCTCACACGTACGCTCCCCCTAAAGCGTTGTCGTACCCTCACCTGGACCCTAAACCGTCCCCGTCCCCTAACCCTAACCCTAGCCCGAACCCTAACCCTAACCCTTCCCCGAAGCCTGACCCTCACCCGTCCCCTTATCCTAACCCGTACGCTGACACTAAGCCGCGCCCTCACACGTACGCTCCCCCTAAAGCGTTGTCGTACCCTCACCTGGACCCTAAACCGTCCCCGTCCCCTAACCCTAACCCTAGCCCGAACCCTAACCCTAACTCTTCCCCGAAGCCTGACCCTCACCCGTCCCCTAATCCTAAACAGTACGCTGACACTAACCTGCGCCCTCACACGTACGCTGCCCCTAAAGCGTTGTCGTACCCTCACCTGGACCCTAAACCGTCCCCGTCCCCTAACCCTAACCCTAGCCCGAACCCTAACCCTAACACTTCCCCGAAGCCTGACCCTCACCCGTCCCCTAATCCTAACCCGTACGCTGACACTAACCCGCGCCCTCACACGTACGCTCCCCCTAAAGCGTTGTCGTACCCTCACCTGGACCCTAAACCGTCCCCTTCCGCTAACCCTAACCCTAGCCCGAACCCTAACCCTAACCCTTCCCCGAAGGCTGACCCTCACCCGTCCCCTAATCCTAACCCGTACGCTGACACTAAGCCGCGCCCTCACACGTACGCTCCCCCTAAAGCGTTGTCGTACCCTCACCTGGACCCTAAACCGTCCCCGTCCCCTAACCCTAACCCTAGCCCGAACCCTAACCCTAAACCTTCCCCGAAGCCTGACCCTCACCCGTCCCCTAATCCTAACCCGTACGCTGACACTAACCTGCGCCCTCACACGTACGCTCCCCCTAAAGCGTTGTCGTACCCTCACCTGGACCCTAAACCGTCCCCGTCCCCTAACCCTAACCCTAGCCCGAACCCTAACCCTAACCCTTCCCCGAAGCCTGACCCTCACCCGTCCCCTAATCCTAACCCGTACGCTGACACGAACCCGCGCCCTCACACGTACACTCCCCCTAAAGCGTTGTCGTACCCTCACCTGGACCCTAAACCGTCCCCGTCCCCTAACCCTAACCCTAGCCCGAACCCTAACCCTAACCCTTCCCCGAAGGCTGACCCTCACCCGTCCCCTAATCCTAACCCGTACGCTGACACTAACCCGCGCCCTCACACGTACGCTCCCCCTAAAGCGTTGTCGTACCCTCACCTGTACCCTAAACCGTCCCCGTCCCCTAACCTTAACCCTAGCCCGAACCCTAACCCTAACCCTTCCCCGAAGCCTGACCCTCACCCGTCCCCTAATCCTAACCCGTACGCTGACACTAACCCGCGCCCTCACACGTACGCTCCCCCTAAAGCGTTGTCGTACCCTCACCTGGACCCTAAACCGTCCCCGTCCCCTAACCCTAACCCTAGCCCGAACCCTAACCCTAACCCTTCCCCGAAGGCTGACCCTCACCCGTCCCCTAATCCTAACCCGTACGCTGACACTAACCCGCGCCCTCACACGTACGCTCCCCCTAAAGCGTTGTCGTACCCTCACCTGGACCCTAAACCGTCCCCGTCCCCTAACCCTAACCCTAGCCCGAACACTAACCCTAACCCTTCCCCGAAGCCTGACCCTCACCCGTCCTCTAATCCTAACCCGTACGCTGACACTAACCCACGCCCTCACACGTACACTCCCCCTAAAGCGTTGTCGTACCCTCACCTGGACCCTAAACCGTCCCCGTCCCCTAACCCTAACCCTAGCCCGAACCCTAACCCTAACCCTTCCCCGAAGCCTGACCCTCACCCGTCCCCTAATCCTAACCCGTACGCTGACACTAAGCCGCGCCCTCACACGTACGCTCCCCCTAAAGCGTTGTCGTACCCTCACCTGGACCCTAAACCGTCCCCGTCCCCTAACCCTAACCCTAGCCCGAACCCTAACCCTAACCCTTCCCCGAAGCCTGACCCTCACCCGTCCCCTAATCCTAAGGCGTACGCGGACAATAACCCGCGCCCTCACACGTACGCTCCCCCTAAAGCGTTGTCATACCCTCACCTGGACCCTAAACCGTTCTCGTCCCCTAACCCTAACCCTAGCCCGAACCCTAACCCTAACCCTTCCCCGAAGCCTGACCCTCACCCGTCCCATAATCCTAAGGCGTACGCGGACAATAACCCGCGCCCTCACACGTACGCTCCCCCTAAAGCGTTGTCGTACCCTCACCTGGACCCTAAACCGTTCCCGTCCCCTAACCCTAACCCTAGCCCGAACCCTAACCTTAACCCTTCCCCGAAGCCTGACCCTCACCCGTCCCCTAATCCTAACCCGTACGCTGACACTAACCCGCGCCCTCACACGTACGCTCCCCCTAAAGCGTTGTCGTACCCTCACCTGGACCCTAAACCGTCCCCGTCCCCTAACCCTAACCCTAGCCCGAACCCTACCCCTAACCCTTCCCCGAAGCTTGACCCTCACCCGTCCCCTAATCCTAACCCGTACGCTGACACTAAGCCGCGCCCTCACACGTACGCTCCCCCTAAAGCGTTGTCGTACCCTCACCTGGAACCTAAACCGTCCCCGTCCCCTAACCCTAACCCTAGCCCGAACCCTAACCCTAACCCTTCCCCGAAGCCTGACCCTCACCCGTCCCCTAATCCTAACCCGTACGCTGACACTAACCCGCGCCCTCACACGTACGCTCCCCCTAAAGCGTTGTCGTACCCTCACCTGGACCCTAAACCGTCCCCGTCCCCTAACCCTAACCCTAGCCCGAACCCTAACCCTAACCCTTCCCCGAAGGCTGACCCTCACCCGTCCCCTAATCCTAACCCGTACGCTGACACTAACCCGCGCCCTCACACGTACGCTCCCCCTAAAGCGTTGTCGTACCCTCACCTGGACCCTAAACCGTCCCCGTCCCCTAACCCTAACCCTAGCCCGAACCCTAACCCTAACCCTTCCCCGAAGCCTGACCCTCACCCGTCCCCTAATCCTGACCCGTACGCTGACACTAACCTGCGCCCTCACACGTACGCTCCCCCTAAAGCGTTGTCGTACCCTCACCTGGACCCTAAACCGTCCCCGTCCCCTAACCCTAACCCTAGCCCGAACCCTAAACCTAACACTTCCCCGAAGCCTGACCCTCACCCGTCCCCTAATCCTAACCCGTACGCTGACACTAACCCGCGCCCTCACACGTACGCTCCCCCTAAAGCGTTGTCGTACCCTCACCTGGACCCTAAACCGTCCCCGTCCCCTAACCCTAACCCTAGCCCGAACCCTACCCCTAACCCTTCCCCGAAGCCTGACCCTCACCCGTCCCCTAATCCTAACCCGTACGCTGACACTAACCCGCGCCTTCACACGTACGCTCCCCCTAAAGCGTTGTCGTACCCTCACCTGGACCCTAAACCGTCCCCGTCCCCTAACCCTAACCCTAGCCCGAACCCTAACCCTAACCCTTCCCCGAAGGCTGACCCTCACCCGTCCGCTAATCCTAACCCGTACGCTGACACTAACCCGCGCCCTCACACGTACGCTCCCCCTAAAGCGTTGTCGTACCCTCACCTGGACCCTAAACCGTCCCCGTCCCCTAACCCTAACCCTAGCCCGAACCCTAACCCTAACCCTTCCCCGAAGGCTGACCCTCACCCGTCCCCTAATCCTAACCCGTACGCTGACACTAACCCGCGCCCTCACACGTACGCTCCCCCTAAAGCGTTGTCGTACCCTCACCTGGACCCTAAACCGTCCCCGTCCCCTAACCCTAACCCTAGCCCGAACCCTAACCCTAACCCTTCCCCGAAGCCTGACCCTCACCCGTCCCCTAATCCTAACCCGTACGCTGACACTAAGCCGCGCCCTCACACGTACGCTCCCCCTAAAGCGTTGTCGTACCCTCACCTGGACCCTAAACCGTCCCCGTCCCCTAACCCTAACCCTAGCCCGAACCCTAACCCTAACCCTTCCCCGAAGCCTGACCCTCACCCGTCCCCTAATCCTAAGGCGTACGCGGACAATAACCCGCGCCCTCACACGTACGCTCCCCCTAAAGCGTTGTCGTACCCTCACCTGGACCCTAAACCGTTCCCGTCCCCTAACCCTAACCCTAGCCCGAACCCTAACCCTAACACTTCCCCGAAGCCTGACCCTCACCCGTCCCCTAATCCTAAGGCGTACGCGGACAATAACCCGCGCCCTCACACGTACGCTCCCCCTAAAGCGTTGTCGTACCCTCACCTGGACCCTAAACCGTTCCCGTCCCCTAACCCTAACCCTAGCCCGAACCCTAACCCTAACCCTTCCCCGAAGCCTGACCCTCACCCGTCCCCTAATCCTAACCCGTACGCTGACACTAAGCCGCGCCCTCACACATACGCTCCCCCTAAAGCGTTGTCGTACCCTCACCTGGACCCTAAACCGTCCCCGTCCCCTAACCCTAACCCTAGCCCGAACCCTACCCCTAACCCTTCCCCGAAGCCTGACCCTCACCCGTCCCCTAATCCTAACCCGTACGCTGACACTAACCCGCGCCCTCACACGTACGCTCCCCCTAAAGCGTTGTCGTACCCTCACCTGGACCCTAAACCGTCCCCGTCCCCTAACCCTAACCCTAGCCCGAACCCTAACCCTAACCCTTCCCCGAAGGCTGACCCTCACCCGTCCCCTAATCCTAACCCGTACGCTGACACTAACCCGCGCCCTCACACGTACGCTCCCCCTAAAGCGTTGTCGTACCCTCACCTGGACCCTAAACCGTCCCCGTCCCCTAACCTTAACCCTAGCCCGAACCCTAACCCTAACCCTTCCCCGAAGCCTGACCCTCACCCGTCCCCTAATCCTAACCCGTACGCTGACACTAACCCGCGCCCTCACACGTACGCTCCCCCTAAAGCGTTGTCGTACCCTCACCTGGACCCTAAACCGTCCCCGTCCCCTAACCCTAACCCTAGCCCGAACCCTAACCCTAACCCTTCCCCGAAGGCTGACCCTCACCCGTCCCCTAATCCTAACCCGTACGCTGACACTAACCCGCGCCCTCACACGTACGCTCCCCCTAAAGCGTTGTCGTACCCTCACCTGGACCCTAAACCGTCCCCGTCCCCTAACCCTAACCCTAGCCCGAACCCTAACCCTAACCCTTCCCCGAAGCCTGACCCTCACCCGTCCCCTAATCCTAACCCGTACGCTGACACTAACCCGCGCCCTCACACGTACGCTCCCCCTAAAGCGTTGTCGTACCCTCACCTGGACCCTAAACCGTCCCCGTCCCCTAACCCTAACCCTAGCCCGAACCCTAACCCTAACCCTTCCCCGAAGCCTGACCCTCACCCGTCCCCTAATCCTAACCCGTACGCTGACACTAACCCGCGCCCTCACACGTACGCTCCCCCTAAAGCGTTGTCGTACCCTCACCTGGACCCTAAACCGTCCCCGTCCCCTAACCCTAACCCTAGCCCGAACCCTAACCCTAACACTTCCCCGAAGCCTGACCCTCACCCGTCCCCTAATCCTAACCCGTACGCTGACATTAAGCCGCGC
Source organism: Globicephala melas (assembly GCF_963455315.2). NCBI lineage: Eukaryota > Metazoa > Chordata > Mammalia > Artiodactyla > Delphinidae > Globicephala > Globicephala melas. Next base: position 90,456,824 of record NC_083325.1, on the reverse strand, counting down.
CCTCACACGTACGCTCCCCCTAAAGCGTTGTCGTACCCTCACCTGGACCCTAAACCATCCCCGTCCCCTAACCCTAACCCTAGCCCGAACCCTAACCCTAACCCTTCCCCGAAGCCTGACCCTCACCCGTCCCCTAATCCTAACCCGTACGCTGACACTAACCTGCGCCCTCACACGTACGCTCCCCCTAAAGCGTTGTCGTAGCCTCACCTGGACCCTAAACCGTCCCCGTCCCCTAACCCTAACCCTAGCCCAAACCCTAACCCTAACACTTCCCCGAAGCCTGACCCTCACCCGTCCCCTAATCCTAAGGCGTACGCGGACAATAACCCGCGCCCTCACACGTACGCTCCCCCTAAAGCGTTGTCGTACCCTCACCTGGACCCTAAACCGTTCCCGTCCCCTAACCCTAACCCTACCCCGAACCCTATCCCTAAACCTTCCCCGAAGCCTGACCCTCACCCGTCCCCTAATCCTAAGGCGTACGCGGACAATAACCCGCGCCCTCACACGTACGCTCCCCCTAAAGCGTTGTCGTACCCTCACCTGGACCCTAAACCGTTCCCGTCCCCTAACCCTAACCCTAGCCCGAACCCTAACCTTAACCCTTCCCCGAAGCCTGACCCTCACCCGTCCCCTAATCCTAACCCGTACGCTGACACTAACCCGCGCCCTCACACGTACGCTCCCCCTAAAGCGTTGTCGTACCCTCACCTGGACCCTAAACCGTCCCCGTCCCCTAACCCTAACCCTAGCCCGAACCCTAACCCTAACACTTCCCCGAAGCCTGACCCTCACCCGTCCCCTAATCCTAACCCGTACGCTGACACTAACCCGCGCCCTCACACGTACGCTCCCCCTAAAGCGTTGTCGTACCCTCACCTGGACCCTAAACCGTTCCCGTCCCCTAACCCTAACCCTAGCCCGAACCCTAACCTTAACCCTTCCCCGAAGCCTGACCCTCACCCGTCCCCTAATCCTAACCCGTACGCTGACACTAACCCGCGCCCTCACACGTACGCTCCCCCTAAAGCGTTGTCGTACCCTCACCTGGACCCTAAACCGTCCCCGTCCCCTAACCCTAACCCTAGCACGAACCCTAACCCTAACCCTTCCCCGAAGCCTGACCCTCACCCGTCCCCTAATCCTAAACAGTACGCTGACACTAACCTGCACCCTCACACGTACACTCCCCCTAAAGCGTTGTCGTACCCTCACCTGGACCCTAAACCGTCCCCGTCCCCTAACCCTAACCCTAGCCCGAACCCTAACCCTAACACTTCCCCGAAGCCTGACCCTCACCCGTCCCCTAATCCTAACCCGTACGCTGACACTAACCCGCGCCCTCACACGTACGCTCCCCCTAAAGCGTTGTCGTACCCTCACCTGGACCCTAAACCGTCCCCGTCCCCTAACCCTAACCCTAGCCCGTACCCTAACCCTAACCCTTCCCCGAAGCCTGACCCTCACCCGTCCCCTAATCCTAACCCGTACGCTGACACTAACCTGCGCCCTCACACGTACGCTCCCCCTAAAGCGTTGTCGTACCCTCACCTGGACCCTAAACCGTCCCCGTCCCCTAACCCTAACCCTAGCCCGAACCCTAACCCTAACTCTTCCCCGAAGCCTGACCCTCACCCGTCCCCTAATCCTAAACAGTACGCTGACACTAACCTGCACCCTCACACGTACGCTCCCCCTAAAGCGTTGTCGTACCCTCACCTGGACCCTAAACCGTCCCCGTCCCCTAACCCTAACCCTAGCCCGAACCCTAACCCTAACCCTTCCCCGAAGCCTGACCCTCACCCGTCCCCTAATCCTAACCCGTACGCTGACACTAACCTGCGCCCTCACACGTACGCTCCCCCTAAAGCGTTGTCGTACCCTCACCTGGACCCTAAACCGTCCCCGTCCCCTAACCCTAACCCTAGCCCGAACCCTAACCCTAACTCTTCCCCGAAGCCTGACCCTCACCCGTCCCCTAATCCTAAACAGTACGCTGACACTAAACTGCGCCCTCACACGTACGCTGCCCCTAAAGCGTTGTCGTACCCTCACCTGGACCCTAAACCGTCCCCGTCCCCTAACCCTAACCCTAGCCCGAACCCTAACCCTAACACTTCCCCGAAGCCTGACCCTCACCCGTCCCCTAATCCTAACCCGTACGCTGACACTAACCCGCGCCCTCACACGTACGCTCCCCCTAAAGCGTTGTCGTACCCTCACCTGGACCCTAAACCGTCCCCGTCCGCTAACCCTAACCCTAGCCCGAACCCTAACCCTAACACTTCCCCGAAGCCTGACCCTCACCCGTCCCCTAATCCTAACCCGTACGCTGACACTAAGCCGCGCCCTCACACGTACGCTCCCCCTAAAGCGTTGTCGTACCCTCACCTGGACCCTAAACCGTTCCCGTCCCCTAACCCTAACCCTAGCCCGAACCCTAACCTTAACCCTTCCCCGAAGCCTGACCCTCACCCGTCCCCTAATCCTAACCCGTACGCTGACACTAACCCGCGCCCTCACACGTACGCTCCCCCTAAAGCGTTGTCGTACCCTCACCTGGACCCTAAACCGTCCCCGTCCCCTAACCCTAACCCTAGCCCGAACCCTAACCCTAACACTTCCCCGAAGCCTGACCCTCACCCGTCCCCTAATCCTAACCCGTACGCTGACACTAACCCGCGCCCTCACACGTACGCTCCCCCTAAAGCGTTGTCGTACCCTCACCTGGACCCTAAACCGTCCCCGTCCCCTAACCCTAACCCTAGCCCGAACCCTAACCCTAACTCTTCCCCGAAGCCTGATCCTCACCCGTCCCCTAATCCTAAACAGTACGCTGACACTAACCTGCGCCCTCACACGTACGCTGCCCCTAAAGCGTTGTCGTACCCTCACCTGGACCCTAAACCGTCCCCGTCCCCTAACCCTAACCCTAGCCCGAACCCTAACCCTAACACTTCCCCGAAGCCTGACCCTCACCCGTCCCCTAATCCTAACCCGTACGCTGACACTAACCCGCGCCCTCACACGTACGCTCCCCCTAAAGCGTTGTCGTACCCTCACCTGGACCCTAAACCGTCCCCGTCCTCTAACCCTAACCCTAGCCCGAACCCTAACCCTAACACTTCCCCGAAGCCTGACCCTCACCCGTCCCCTAATCCTAACCCGTACGCTGACACTAAGCCGCGCCCTCACACGTACGCTCCCCCTAAAGCGTTGTCGTACCCTCACCTGGACCCTAAACCGTTCCCGTCCCCTAACCCTAACCCTAGCCCGAACCCTAACCTTAACCCTTCCCCGAAGCCTGACCCTCACCCGTCCCCTAATCCTAACCCGTACGCTGACACTAACCCGCGCCCTCACACGTACGCTCCCCCTAAAGCGTTGTCGTACCCTCACCTGGACCCTAAACCGTCCCCGTCCCCTAACCCTAGCCCGAACCCTAACCCTAACCCTTCCCCGAAGCCTGACCCTCACCCGTCCCCTAATCCTAACCCGTACGCTGACACGAACCCGCGCCCTCACACGTACGCTCCCCCTAAAGCGTTGTCGTACCCTCACCTGGACCCTAAACCGTCCCCGTCCCCTAACCCTAACCCTAGCCCGAACCCTAACCCTAACCCTTCCCCGAAGGCTGACCCTCACCCGTCCCCTAATCCTAACCCGTACGCTGACACTAACCCGCGCCCTCACACGTACGCTCCCCCTAAAGCGTTGTCGTACCCTCACCTGTACCCTAAACCGTCCCCGTCCCCTAACCTTAACCCTAGCCCGAACCCTAACCCTAACCCTTCCCCGAAGCCTGACCCTCACCCGTCCACTAATCCTAACCCGTACGCTGACACTAAGCCGCGCCCTCACACGTACGCTCCCCCTAAAGCGTTGTCGTACCCTCACCTGGACCCTAAACCGTCCCCGTCCCCTAACCCTAACCCTAGCCCGAACCCTAACCCTAACCCTTCCCCGAAGGCTGACCCTCACCCGTCCCCTAATCCTAACCCGTACGCTGACACTAACCCGCGCCCTCACACGTACGCTCCCCGTAAAGCGTTGTCGTACCCTCACCTGGACCCTAAACCGTCCCCGTCCCCTAACCCTAACCCTAGCCCGAACACTAACCCTAACCCTTCCCCGAAGCCTGACCCTCACCCGTCCTCTAATCCTAACCCGTACGCTGACACTAACCCGCGCCCTCACACGTACACTCCCCCTAAAGCGTTGTCGTACCCTCACCTGGACCCTAAACCGTCCCCGTCCCCTAACCCTAACCCTAGCCCGAACCCTAACCCTAACCCTTCCCCGAAGCCTGACCCTCACCCGTCCCCTAATCCTAACCCGTACGCTGACACTAAGCCGCGCCCTCACACGTACGCTCCCCCTAAAGCGTTCTCGTACCCTCACCTGGACCCTAAACCGTCCCCGTCCCCTAACCCTAACCCTAGCCCGAACCCTAACCCTAACCCTTCCCCGAAGCCTGACCCTCACCCGTCCCCTAATCCTAAGGCGTACGCGGACAATAACCCGCGCCCTCACACGTACGCTCCCCCTAAAGCGTTGTCGTACCCTCACCTGGACCCTAAACCGTTCTCGTCCCCTAACCCTAACCCTAGCCCGAACCCTAACCCTAACCCTTCCCCGAAGCCTGACCCTCACCCGTCCCATAATCCTAAGGCGTACGCGGACAATAACCCGCGCCCTCACACGTACGCTCCCCCTAAAGCGTTGTCGTACCCTCACCTGGACCCTAAACCGTTCCCGTCCCCTAACCCTAACCCTAGCCCGAACCCTAACCTTAACCCTTCCCCGAAGCCTGACCCTCACCCGTCCCCTAATCCTAACCCGTACGCTGACACTAACCCGCGCCCTCACACGTACGCTCCCCCTAAAGCGTTGTCGTACCCTCACCTGGACCCTAAACCGTCCCCGTCCCCTAACCCTAACCCTAGCCCGAACCCTACCCCTAACCCTTCCCCGAAGCTTGACCCTCACCCGTCCCCTAATCCTAACCCGTACGCTGACACTAAGCCGCGCCCTCACACGTACGCTCCCCCTAAAGCGTTGTCGTACCCTCACCTGGAACCTAAACCGTCCCCGTCCCCTAACCCTAACCCTAGCCCGAACCCTAACCCTAACCCTTCCCCGAAGCCTGACCCTCACCCGTCCCCTAATCCTAACCCGTACGCTGACACTAACCCGCGCCCTCACACGTACGCTCCCCCTAAAGCGTTGTCGTACCCTCACCTGGACCCTAAACCGTCCCCGTCCCCTAACCCTAACCCTAGCCCGAACCCTAACCCTAACACTTCCCCGAAGGCTGACCCTAACCCGTCCCCTAATCCTAACCCGTACGCTGACACTAACCCGCGCCCTCACACGTACGCTCCCCCTAAAGCGTTGTCGTACCCTCACCTGGACCCTAAACCGTCCCCGTCCCCTAACCCTAACCCTAGCCCGAACCCTAACCCTAACCCTTCCCCGAAGCCTGACCCTCACCCGTCCCCTAATCCTGACCCGTACGCTGACACTAACCTGCGCCCTCACACGTACGCTCCCCCTAAAGCGTTGTCGTACCCTCACCTGGACCCTAAACCGTCCCCGTCCCCTAACCCTAACCCTAGCCCGAACCCTAAACCTAACACTTCCCCGAAGCCTGACCCTCACCCGTCCCCTAATCCTAACCCGTACGCTGACACTAAGCCGCGCCCTCACACGTACGCTCCCCCTAAAGCGTTGTCGTACCCTCACCTGGACCCTAAACCGTCCCCGTCCCCTAACCCTAACCCTAGCCCGAACCCTACCCCTAACCCTTCCCCGAAGCCTGACCCTCACCCGTCCCCTAATCCTAACCCGTACGCTGACACTAACCCGCGCCCTCACACGTACGCTCCCCCTAAAGCGTTGTCGTACCCTCACCTGGACCCTAAACCGTCCCCGTCCCCTAACCCTAACCCTAGCCCGAACCCTAACCCTAACCCTCCCCCGAAGCCTGACCCTCACCCGTCCCCTAATCCTAACCCGTACGCTGACACTAAGCCGCGCCCTCACACGTACGCTCCCCCTAAAGCGTTGTCGTACCCTCACCTGGACCCTAAACCGTCCCCGTCCCCTAACCCTAACCCTAGCCCGAACCCTAACCCTAACCCTTCCCCGAAGCCTGACCCTCACCCGTCCCCTAATCCTAAGGCGTACGCGGACAATAACCCGCGCCCTCACACGTACGCTCCCCCTAAAGCGTTGTCGTACCCTCACCTGGACCCTAAACCGTTCCCGTCCCCTAACCCTAACCCTAGCCCGAACCCTAACCCTAACCCTTCCCCGAAGCCTGACCCTCACCCGTCCCCTAATCCTAAGGCGTACGCGGACAATAACCCGCGCCCTCACACGTACGCTCCCCCTAAAGCGTTGTCGTACCCTCACCTGGACCCTAAACCGTTCCCGTCCCCTAACCCTAACCCTAGCCCGAACCCTAACCCTAACCCTTCCCCGAAGCCTGACCCTCACCCGTCCCCTAATCCTAAGGCGTACGCTGACACTAAGCCGCGCCCTCACACGTACGCTCCCCCTAAAGCGTTGTCGTACCCTCACCTGGACCCTAAACCGTCCCCGTCCCCTAACCCTAACCCTAGCCCGAACCCTACCCCTAACCCTTCCCCGAAGCCTGACCCTCACCCGTCCCCTAATCCTAACCCGTACGCTGACACTAAGCCGCGCCCTCACACGTACGCTCCCCCTAAAGCGTTGTCGTACCCTCACCTGGACCCTAAACCGTCCCCGTCCCCTAACCCTAACCCTAGCCCGAACCCTAACCCTAACCCTTCCCCGAAGCCTGACCCTCACCCGTCCCCTAATCCTAACCTGTACGCTGACACTAACCCGCGCCCTCACACGTACGCTCCCCCTAAAGCGTTGTCGTACCCTCACCTGGACCCTAAACCGTCCCCGTCCCCTAACCCTAACCCTAGCCCGAACCCTAACCCTAACCCTTCCCCGAAGGCTGACCCTCACCCGTCCCCTAATCCTAACCCGTACGCTGACACTAACCCGCGCCCTCACACGTACGCTCCCCCTAAAGCGTTGTCGTACCCTCACCTGGACCCTAAACCGTCCCCGTCCCCTAACCCTAACCCTAGCCCGAACCCTAACCCTAACCCTTCCCCGAAGCCTGACCCTCCCCCGTCCCCTAATCCTAACCCGTACGCTGACACTAACCCGCGCCCTCACACGTACGCTCCCCCTAAAGCGTTGTCGTACCCTCACCTGGACCCTAAACCGTCCCCGTCCCCTAACCCTAACCCTAGCCCGAACCCTAACCCTAACCCTTCCCCGAAGCCTGACCCTCACCCGTCCCCTAATCCTAACCCGTACGCTGACACTAACCCGCGCCCTCACACGTACGCTCCCCCTAAAGCGTTGTCGTACCCTCACCTGGACCCTAAACCGTCCCCGTCCCCTAACCCTAACCCTAGCCCGAACCCTAACCCTAACACTTCCCCGAAGCCTGACCCTCACCCGTCCCCTAATCCTAACCCGTACGCTGACACTAAGCCGCGCCCTCACACGTACGCTCCCCCTAAAGCGTTGTCGTACCCTCACCTGGACCCTAAACCGTCCCCGTCCCCTAACCCTAACCCTAGCCCGAACCCTAACCCTAACCCTTCCCCGAAGCCTGACCCTCACCCGTCCCCTAATCCTAACCCGTACGCTGACACTAACCTGCGCCCTCACACGTACGCTCCCCCTAAAGCGTTGTCGTACCCTCACCTGGACCCTAAACCGTCCCCGTCCCCTAACCCTAACCCTAGCCCGAACCCTAACCCTAACACTTCCCCGAAGCCTGACCCTCACCCGTCCCCTAATCCTAACCCGTACGCTGACACTAACCCGCGCCCTCACACGTACGCTCCCCCTAAAGCGTTGTCGTACCCTCACCTGGACCCTAAACCGTCCCCGTCCGCTAACCCTAACCCTAGCCCGAACCCTAACCCTAATACTTCCCCGAAGCCTGACCCTCACCCGTCCCCTAATCCTAACCCGTACGCTGACACTAAGCCGCGCCCTCACACGTACGCTCCCCCTAAAGCGTTGTCGTACCCTCACCTGGACCCTAAACCGTCCCCGTCCCCTAACCCTAACCCTAGCCCGAACCCTAACCCTAACCCTTCCCCGAAGCCTGACCCTCACCCGTCCCCTAATCCTAACCCATACGCTGACACGAACCCGCGCCCTCACACGTACGCTCCCCCTAAAGCGTTGTCGTACCCTCACCTGGACCCTAAACCGTCCCCGTCCCCTAACCCTAACCCTAGCCCGAACCCTAACCCTAACCCTTCCCCGAAGGCTGACCCTCACCCGTCCCCTAATCCTAACCCGTACGCTGACACTAACCCGCGCCCTCACACGTACGCTCCCCCTAAAGCGTTGTCGTACCCTCACCTGTACCCTAAACCGTCCCCGTCCCCTAACCTTAACCCTAGCCCGAACCCTAACCCTAACCCTTCCCCGAAGCCTGACCCTCACCCGTCCCCTAATCCTAACCCGTACGCTGACACTAACCCGCGCCCTCACACGTACGCTCCCCCTAAAGCGTTGTCGTACCCTCACCTGGACCCTAAACCGTCTCCGTCCCCTAACCCTAACCCTAGCCCGAACCCTAACCCTAACCCTTCCCCAAAGGCTGACACTCACCCGTCCCCTAATCCTAACCCGTACGCTGACACTAAGCCGCGCCCTCACACGTACGCTCCCCCTAAAGCGTTGTCGTACCCTCACCTGGACCCTAAACCGTCCCCGTCCCCTAACCCTAACCCTAGCCCGAACCCTAACCCTAACCCTTCCCCGAAGCCTGACCCTCACCCGTCCCCTAATCCTAACCCGTACGCTGACACTAACCTGCGCCCTCACACGTACGCTCCCCCTAAAGCGTTGTCGTACCCTCACCTGGACCCTAAACCGTCCCCGTCCCCTAACCCTAACCCTAGCCCGAACCCTAACCCTAACACTTCCCCGAAGCCTGACCCTCACCCGTCCCCTAATCCTAACCCGTACGCTGACACTAACCTGCGCCCTCACACGTACGCTCCCCCTAAAGCGTTGTCGTACCCTCACCTGGACCCTAAACCGTCCCCGTCCGCTAACCCTAACCCTAGCCCGAACCCTAACCCTAATACTTCCCCGAAGCCTGACCCTCACCCGTCCCCTAATCCTAACCCGTACGCTGACACTAAGCCGCGCCCTCACACGTACGCTCCCCCTAAAGCGTTGTCGTACCCTCACCTGGACCCTAAACCGTCCCCGTCCCCTAACCCTAACCCTAGCCCGAACCCTAACCCTAACCCTTCCCCGAAGCCTGACCCTCACCCGTCCCCTAATCCTAACCCGTACGCTGACACGAACCCGCGCCCTCACACGTACGCTCCCCCTAAAGCGTTGTCGTACCCTCACCTGGACCCTAAACCGTCCCCGTCCCCTAACCCTAACCCTAGCCCGAACCCTAACCCTAACCCTTCCCCGAAGGCTGACCCTCACCCGTCCCCTAATCCTAACCCGTACGCTGACACTAACCCGCGCCCTCACACGTACGCTCCCCCTAAAGCGTTGTCGTACCCTCACCTGTACCCTAAACCGTCCCCGTCCCCTAACCTTAACCCTAGCCCGAACCCTAACCCTAACCCTTCCCCGAAGCCTGACCCTCACCCGTCCCCTAATCCTAACCCGTACGCTGACACTAACCCGCGCCCTCACACGTACGCTCCCCCTAAAGCGTTGTCGTACCCTCACCTGGACCCTAAACCGTCTCCGTCCCCTAACCCTAACCCTAGCCCGAACCCTAAACCTAACACTTCCCCGAAGCCTGACCCTCACCCGTCCCCTAATCCTGACCCGTACGCTGACACTAACCTGCGCCCTCACACGTACGCTCCCCCTAAAGCGTTGTCGTACCCTCACCTGGACCCTAAACCGTCCCCGTCCCCTAACCCTAACCCTAGCCCGAACCCTAACCCTAACCCTTCCCCGAAGCCTGACCCTCACCCGTCCCCTAATCCTGACCCGTACGCTGACACTAACCTGCGCCCTCACACGTACGCTCCCCCTAAAGCGTTGTCGTACCCTCACCTGGACCCTAAACCGTCCCCGTCCCCTAACCCTAACCCTAGCCCGAACCCTAAACCTAACACTTCCCCGAAGCCTGACCCTCACCCGTCCCCTAATCCTAACCCGTACGCTGACACTAAGCCGCGCCCTCACACGTACGCTCCCCCTAAAGCGTTGTCGTACCCTCACCTGGACCCTAAACCGTCCCCGTCCCCTAACCCTAACCCTAGCCCGAACCCTACCCCTAACCCTTCCCCGAAGCCTGACCCTCACCCGTCCCCTAATCCTAACCCGTACGCTGACACTAACCCGCGCCCTCACACGTACGCTCCCCCTAAAGCGTTGTCGTACCCTCACCTGGACCCTAAACCGTCCCCGTCCCCTAACCCTAACCCTAGCCCGAACCCTAACCCTAACCCTCCCCCGAAGCCTGACCCTCACCCGTCCCCTAATCCTAACCCGTACGCTGACACTAAGCCGCGCCCTCACACGTACGCTCCCCCTAAAGCGTTGTCGTACCCTCACCTGGACCCTAAACCGTCCCCGTCCCCTAACCCTAACCCTAGCCCGAACCCTAACCCTAACCCTTCCCCGAAGCCTGACCCTCACCCGTCCCCTAATCCTAAGGCGTACGCGGACAATAACCCGCGCCCTCACACGTACGCTCCCCCTAAAGCGTTGTCGTACCCTCACCTGGACCCTAAACCGTTCCCGTCCCCTAACCCTAACCCTAGCCCGAACCCTAACCCTAACCCTTCCCCGAAGCCTGACCCTCACCCGTCCCCTAATCCTAAGGCGTACGCGGACAATAACCCGCGCCCTCACACGTACGCTCCCCCTAAAGCGTTGTCGTACCCTCACCTGGACCCTAAACCGTTCCCGTCCCCTAACCCTAACCCTAGCCCGAACCCTAACCCTAACCCTTCCCCGAAGCCTGACCCTCACCCGTCCCCTAATCCTAAGGCGTACGCTGACACTAAGCCGCGCCCTCACACGTACGCTCCCCCTAAAGCGTTGTCGTACCCTCACCTGGACCCTAAACCGTCCCCGTCCCCTAACCCTAACCCTAGCCCGAACCCTACCCCTAACCCTTCCCCGAAGCCTGACCCTCACCCGTCCCCTAATCCTAACCCGTACGCTGACACTAAGCCGCGCCCTCACACGTACGCTCCCCCTAAAGCGTTGTCGTACCCTCACCTGGACCCTAAACCTTCCCCGTCCCCTAACCCTAACCCTAGCCCGAACCCTAACCCTAACCCTTCCCCGAAGCCTGACCCTCACCCGTCCCCTAATCCTAACCTGTACGCTGACACTAACCCGCGCCCTCACACGTACGCTCCCCCTAAAGCGTTGTCGTACCCTCACCTGGACCCTAAACCGTCCCCGTCCCCTAACCCTAACCCTAGCCCGAACCCTAACCCTAACCCTTCCCCGAAGGCTGACCCTCACCCGTCCCCTAATCCTAACCCGTACGCTGACACTAACCCGCGCCCTCACACGTACGCTCCCCCTAAAGCGTTGTCGTACCCTCACCTGGACCCTAAACCGTCCCCGTCCCCTAACCCTAACCCTAGCCCGAACCCTAACCCTAACCCTTCCCCGAAGCCTGACCCTCCCCCGTCCCCTAATCCTAACCCGTACGCTGACACTAACCCGCGCCCTCACACGTACGCTCCCCCTAAAGCGTTGTCGTACCCTCACCTGGACCCTAAACCGTCCCCGTCCCCTAACCCTAACCCTAGCCCGAACCCTAACCCTAACCCTTCCCCGAAGCCTGACCCTCACCCGTCCCCTAATCCTAACCCGTACGCTGACACTAACCCGCGCCCTCACACGTACGCTCCCCCTAAAGCGTTGTCGTACCCTCACCTGGACCCTAAACCGTCCCCGTCCCCTAACCCTAACCCTAGCCCGAACCCTAACCCTAACACTTCCCCGAAGCCTGACCCTCACCCGTCCCCTAATCCTAACCCGTACGCTGACACTAAGCCGCGCCCTCACACGTACGCTCCCCCTAAAGCGTTGTCGTACCCTCACCTGGACCCTAAACCGTCCCCGTCCCCTAACCCTAACCCTAGCCCGAACCCTAACCCTAACCCTTCCCCGACCCTCACCCGTCCCCTAATCCTAACCCGTACGCTGACACTAACCTGCGCCCTCACACGTACGCTCCCCCTAAAGCGTTGTCGTACCCTCACCTGGACCCTAAACCGTCCCCGTCCCCTAACCCTAACCCTAGCCCGAACCCTAACCCTAACACTTCCCCGAAGCCTGACCCTCACCCGTCCCCTAATCCTAACCCGTACGCTGACACTAACCCGCGCCCTCACACGTACGCTCCCCCTAAAGCGTTGTCGTACCCTCACCTGGACCCTAAACCGTCCCCGTCCGCTAACCCTAACCCTAGCCCGAACCCTAACCCTAATACTTCCCCGAAGCCTGACCCTCACCCGTCCCCTAATCCTAACCCGTACGCTGACACTAAGCCGCGCCCTCACACGTACGCTCCCCCTAAAGCGTTGTCGTACCCTCACCTGGACCCTAAACCGTCCCCGTCCCCTAACCCTAACCCTAGCCCGAACCCTAACCCTAACCCTTCCCCGAAGCCTGACCCTCACCCGTCCCCTAATCCTAACCCATACGCTGACACGAACCCGCGCCCTCACACGTACGCTCCCCCTAAAGCGTTGTCGTACCCTCACCTGGACCCTAAACCGTCCCCGTCCCCTAACCCTAACCCTAGCCCGAACCCTAACCCTAACCCTTCCCCGAAGGCTGACCCTCACCCGTCCCCTAATCCTAACCCGTACGCTGACACTAACCCGCGCCCTCACACGTACGCTCCCCCTAAAGCGTTGTCGTACCCTCACCTGTACCCTAAACCGTCCCCGTCCCCTAACCTTAACCCTAGCCCGAACCCTAACCCTAACCCTTCCCCGAAGCCTGACCCTCACCCGTCCCCTAATCCTAACCCGTACGCTGACACTAACCCGCGCCCTCACACGTACGCTCCCCCTAAAGCGTTGTCGTACCCTCACCTGGACCCTAAACCGTCTCCGTCCCCTAACCCTAACCCTAGCCCGAACCCTAACCCTAACCCTTCCCCAAAGGCTGACACTCACCCGTCCCCTAATCCTAACCCGTACGCTGACACTAAGCCGCGCCCTCACACGTACGCTCCCCCTAAAGCGTTGTCGTACCCTCACCTGGACCCTAAACCGTCCCCGTCCCCTAACCCTAACCCTAGCCCGAACCCTAACCCTAACCCTTCCCCGAAGCCTGACCCTCACCCGTCCCCTAATCCTAACCCGTACGCTGACACGAACCCGCGCCCTCACACGTACGCTCCCCCTAAAGCGTTGTCGTACCCTCACCTGGACCCTAAACCGTCCCCGTCCCCTAACCCTAACCCTAGCCCGAACCCTAACCCTAACCCTTCCCCGAAGGCTGACCCTCACCCGTCCCCTAATCCTAACCCGTACGCTGACACTAACCCGCGCCCTCACACGTACGCTCCCCCTAAAGCGTTGTCGTACCCTCACCTGTACCCTAAACCGTCCCCGTCCCCTAACCTTAACCCTAGCCCGAACCCTAACCCTAACCCTTCCCCGAAGCCTGACCCTCACCCGTCCCCTAATCCTAACCCGTACGCTGACACTAACCCGCGCCCTCACACGTACGCTCCCCCTAAAGCGTTGTCGTACCCTCACCTGGACCCTAAACCGTCTCCGTCCCCTAACCCTAACCCTAGCCCGAACCCTAACCCTAACCCTTCCCCGAAGGCTGACACTCACCCGTCCCCTAATCCTAACCCGTACGCTGACACTAACCCGCGCCCTCACACGTACGCTCCCCCTAAAGCCTTGTCGTACCCTCACCTGGACCCTAAACCGTCCCCGTCCCCTAACCCTAACCCTAGCCCGAACCCTAACCCTAACCCTTCCCCGAAGCCTGACCCTCACCCGTCCCCTAATCCTAACCCGTACGCGGACACTAACCCGCGCCCTCACACGTACGCTCCCCCTAAAGCGTTGTCGTACCCTCACCTGGACCCTAAACCGTTCCCGTCCCCTAACCCTAACCCTAGCCCGAACCCTAACCCTAACCCTTCCCCGAAGCCTGACCCTCACCCGTCCCCTAATCCTAAGGCGTACGCGGACAATAACCCGCGCCCTCACACGTACGCTCCCCCTAAAGCGTTGTCGTACCCTCACCTGGACCCTAAACCGTTCCCGTCCCCTAACCCTAACCCTAGCCCGAACCCTAACCCTAACCCTTCCCCGAAGCCTGACCCTCACCCGTCCCCTAATCCTAAGGCGTACGCTGACACTAAGCCGCGCCCTCACACGTACGCTCCCCCTAAAGCGTTGTCGTACCCTCACCTGGACCCTAAACCGTCCCCGTCCCCTAACCCTAACCCTAGCCCGAACCCTACCCCTAACCCTTCCCCGAAGCCTGACCCTCACCCGTCCCCTAATCCTAACCCGTACGCTGACACTAAGCCGCGCCCTCACACGTACGCTCCCCCTAAAGCGTTGTCGTACCCTCACCTGGACCCTAAACCGTCCCCGTCCCCTAACCCTAACCCTAGCCCGAACCCTAACCCTAACCCTTCCCCGAAGCCTGACCCTCACCCGTCCCCTAATCCTAACCTGTACGCTGACACTAACCCGCGCCCTCACACGTACGCTCCCCCTAAAGCGTTGTCGTACCCTCACCTGGACCCTAAACCGTCCCCGTCCCCTAACCCTAACCCTAGCCCGAACCCTAACCCTAACCCTTCCCCGAAGGCTGACCCTCACCCGTCCCCTAATCCTAACCCGTACGCTGACACTAACCCGCGCCCTCACACGTACGCTCCCCCTAAAGCGTTGTCGTACCCTCACCTGGACCCTAAACCGTCCCCGTCCGCTAACCCTAACCCTAGCCCGAACCCTAACCCTAATACTTCCCCGAAGCCTGACCCTCACCCGTCCCCTAATCCTAACCCGTACGCTGACACTAAGCCGCGCCCTCACACGTACGCTCCCCCTAAAGCGTTGTCGTACCCTCACCTGGACCCTAAACCGTCCCCGTCCCCTAACCCTAACCCTAGCCCGAACCCTAACCCTAACCCTTCCCCGAAGCCTGACCCTCACCCGTCCCCTAATCCTAACCCATACGCTGACACGAACCCGCGCCCTCACACGTACGCTCCCCCTAAAGCGTTGTCGTACCCTCACCTGGACCCTAAACCGTCCCCGTCCCCTAACCCTAACCCTAGCCCGAACCCTAACCCTAACCCTTCCCCGAAGGCTGACCCTCACCCGTCCCCTAATCCTAACCCGTACGCTGACACTAACCCGCGCCCTCACACGTACGCTCCCCCTAAAGCGTTGTCGTACCCTCACCTGTACCCTAAACCGTCCCCGTCCCCTAACCTTAACCCTAGCCCGAACCCTAACCCTAACCCTTCCCCGAAGCCTGACCCTCACCCGTCCCCTAATCCTAACCCGTACGCTGACACTAACCCGCGCCCTCACACGTACGCTCCCCCTAAAGCGTTGTCGTACCCTCACCTGGACCCTAAACCGTCTCCGTCCCCTAACCCTAACCCTAGCCCGAACCCTAACCCTAACCCTTCCCCAAAGGCTGACACTCACCCGTCCCCTAATCCTAACCCGTACGCTGACACTAAGCCGCGCCCTCACACGTACGCTCCCCCTAAAGCGTTGTCGTACCCTCACCTGGACCCTAAACCGTCCCCGTCCCCTAACCCTAACCCTAGCCCGAACCCTAACCCTAACCCTTCCCCGAAGCCTGACCCTCACCCGTCCCCTAATCCTAACCCGTACGCTGACACTAACCTGCGCCCTCACACGTACGCTCCCCCTAAAGCGTTGTCGTACCCTCACCTGGACCCTAAACCGTCCCCGTCCCCTAACCCTAACCCTAGCCCGAACCCTAACCCTAACACTTCCCCGAAGCCTGACCCTCACCCGTCCCCTAATCCTAACCCGTACGCTGACACTAACCCGCGCCCTCACACGTACGCTCCCCCTAAAGCGTTGTCGTACCCTCACCTGGACCCTAAACCGTCCCCGTCCGCTAACCCTAACCCTAGCCCGAACCCTAACCCTAATACTTCCCCGAAGCCTGACCCTCACCCGTCCCCTAATCCTAACCCGTACGCTGACACTAAGCCGCGCTCTCACACGTACGCTCCCCCTAAAGCGTTGTCGTACCCTCACCTGGACCCTAAACCGTCCCCGTCCCCTAACCCTAACCCTAGCCCGAACCCTAACCCTAACCCTTCCCCGAAGCCTGACCCTCACCCGTCCCCTAATCCTAACCCGTACGCTGACACGAACCCGCGCCCTCACACGTACGCTCCCCCTAAAGCGTTGTCGTACCCTCACCTGGACCCTAAACCGTCCCCGTCCCCTAACCCTAACCCTAGCCCGAACCCTAACCCTAACCCTTCCCCGAAGGCTGACCCTCACCCGTCCCCTAATCCTAACCCGTACGCTGACACTAACCCGCGCCCTCACACGTACGCTCCCCCTAAAGCGTTGTCGTACCCTCACCTGTACCCTAAACCGTCCCCGTCCCCTAACCTTAACCCTAGCCCGAACCCTAACCCTAACCCTTCCCCGAAGCCTGACCCTCACCCGTCCCCTAATCCTAACCCGTACGCTGACACTAACCCGCGCCCTCACACGTACGCTCCCCCTAAAGCGTTGTCGTACCCTCACCTGGACCCTAAACCGTCTCCGTCCCCTAACCCTAACCCTAGCCCGAACCCTAACCCTAACCCTTCCCCGAAGGCTGACACTCACCCGTCCCCTAATCCTAACCCGTACGCTGACACTAACCCGCGCCCTCACACGTACGCTCCCCCTAAAGCGTTGTCGTACCCTCACCTGGACCCTAAACCGTCCCCGTCCCCTAACCCTAACCCTAGCCCGAACCCTAACCCTAACCCTTCCCCGAAGCCTGACCCTCACCCGTCCCCTAATCCTAACCCGTACGCTGACACTAACCTGCGCCCTCACACGTACGCTCCCCCTAAAGCGTTGTCGTACCCTCACCTGGACCCTAAACCGTCCCCGTCCCCTAACCCTAACCCTAGCCCGAACCCTAACCCTAACACTTCCCCGAAGCCTGACCCTCACCCGTCCCCTAATCCTAACCCGTACGCTGACACTAACCCGCGCCCTCACACGTACGCTCCCCCTAAAGCGTTGTCGTACCCTCACCTGGACCCTAAACCGTCCCCGTCCGCTAACCCTAACCCTAGCCCGAACCCTAACCCTAATACTTCCCCGAAGCCTGACCCTCACCCGTCCCCTAATCCTAACCCGTACGCTGACACTAAGCCGCGCCCTCACACGTACGCTCCCCCTAAAGCGTTGTCGTACCCTCACCTGGACCCTAAACCGTCCCCGTCCCCTAACCCTAACCCTAGCCCGAACCCTAACCCTAACCCTTCCCCGAAGCCTGACCCTCACCCGTCCCCTAATCCTAACCCATACGCTGACACGAACCCGCGCCCTCACACGTACGCTCCCCCTAAAGCGTTGTCGTACCCTCACCTGGACCCTAAACCGTCCCCGTCCCCTAACCCTAACCCTAGCCCGAACCCTAACCCTAACCCTTCCCCGAAGGCTGACCCTCACCCGTCCCCTAATCCTAACCCGTACGCTGACACTAACCCGCGCCCTCACACGTACGCTCCCCCTAAAGCGTTGTCGTACCCTCACCTGTACCCTAAACCGTCCCCGTCCCCTAACCTTAACCCTAGCCCGAACCCTAACCCTAACCCTTCCCCGAAGCCTGACCCTCACCCGTCCCCTAATCCTAACCCGTACGCTGACACTAACCCGCGCCCTCACACGTACGCTCCCCCTAAAGCGTTGTCGTACCCTCACCTGGACCCTAAACCGTCTCCGTCCTCTAACCCTAACCCTAGCCCGAACCCTAACCCTAACCCTTCCCCAAAGGCTGACACTCACCCGTCCCCTAATCCTAACCCGTACGCTGACACTAAGCCGCGCCCTCACACGTACGCTCCCCCTAAAGCGTTGTCGTACCCTCACCTGGACCCTAAACCGTCCCCGTCCCCTAACCCTAACCCTAGCCCGAACCCTAACCCTAACCCTTCCCCGAAGCCTGACCCTCACCCGTCCCCTAATCCTAACCCGTACGCTGACACTAACCTGCGCCCTCACACGTACGCTCCCCCTAAAGCGTTGTCGTACCCTCACCTGGACCCTAAACCGTCCCCGTCCCCTAACCCTAACCCTAGCCCGAACCCTAACCCTAACACTTCCCCGAAGCCTGACCCTCACCCGTCCCCTAATCCTAACCCGTACGCTGACACTAACCTGCGCCCTCACACGTACGCTCCCCCTAAAGCGTTGTCGTACCCTCACCTGGACCCTAAACCGTCCCCGTCCGCTAACCCTAACCCTAGCCCGAACCCTAACCCTAATACTTCCCCGAAGCCTGACCCTCACCCGTCCCCTAATCCTAACCCGTACGCTGACACTAAGCCGCGCCCTCACACGTACGCTCCCCCTAAAGCGTTGTCGTACCCTCACCTGGACCCTAAACCGTCCCCGTCCCCTAACCCTAACCCTAGCCCGAACCCTAACCCTAACCCTTCCCCGAAGCCTGACCCTCACCCGTCCCCTAATCCTAACCCGTACGCTGACACGAACCCGCGCCCTCACACGTACGCTCCCCCTAAAGCGTTGTCGTACCCTCACCTGGACCCTAAACCGTCCCCGTCCCCTAACCCTAACCCTAGCCCGAACCCTAACCCTAACCCTTCCCCGAAGGCTGACCCTCACCCGTCCCCTAATCCTAACCCGTACGCTGACACTAACCCGCGCCCTCACACGTACGCTCCCCCTAAAGCGTTGTCGTACCCTCACCTGTACCCTAAACCGTCCCCGTCCCCTAACCTTAACCCTAGCCCGAACCCTAACCCTAACCCTTCCCCGAAGCCTGACCCTCACCCGTCCCCTAATCCTAACCCGTACGCTGACACTAACCCGCGCCCTCACACGTACGCTCCCCCTAAAGCGTTGTCGTACCCTCACCTGGACCCTAAACCGTCTCCGTCCCCTAACCCTAACCCTAGCCCGAACCCTAACCCTAACCCTTCCCCGAAGGCTGACACTCACCCGTCCCCTAATCCTAACCCGTACGCTGACACTAACCCGCGCCCTCACACGTACGCTCCCCCTAAAGCCTTGTCGTACCCTCACCTGGACCCTAAACCGTCCCCGTCCCCTAACCCTAACCCTAGCCCGAACCCTAACCCTAACCCTTCCCCGAAGCCTGACCCTCACCCGTCCCCTAATCCTAACCCGTACGCGGACACTAACCCGCGCCCTCACACGTACGCTCCCCCTAAAGCGTTGTCGTACCCTCACCTGGACCCTAAACCGTTCCCGTCCCCTAACCCTAACCCTAGCCCGAACCCTAACCCTAACCCTTCCCCGAAGCCTGACCCTCACCCGTCCCCTAATCCTAAGGCGTACGCGGACAATAACCCGCGCCCTCACACGTACGCTCCCCCTAAAGCGTTGTCGTACCCTCACCTGGACCCTAAACCGTTCCCGTCCCCTAACCCTAACCCTAGCCCGAACCCTAACCCTAACCCTTCCCCGAAGCCTGACCCTCACCCGTCCCCTAATCCTAAGGCGTACGCTGACACTAAGCCGCGCCCTCACACGTACGCTCCCCCTAAAGCGTTGTCGTACCCTCACCTGGACCCTAAACCGTCCCCGTCCCCTAACCCTAACCCTAGCCCGAACCCTACCCCTAACCCTTCCCCGAAGCCTGACCCTCACCCGTCCCCTAATCCTAACCCGTACGCTGACACTAAGCCGCGCCCTCACACGTACGCTCCCCCTAAAGCGTTGTCGTACCCTCACCTGGACCCTAAACCGTCCCCGTCCCCTAACCCTAACCCTAGCCCGAACCCTAACCCTAACCCTTCCCCGAAGCCTGACCCTCACCCGTCCCCTAATCCTAACCTGTACGCTGACACTAACCCGCGCCCTCACACGTACGCTCCCCCTAAAGCGTTGTCGTACCCTCACCTGGACCCTAAACCGTCCCCGTCCCCTAACCCTAACCCTAGCCCGAACCCTAACCCTAACCCTTCCCCGAAGGCTGACCCTCACCCGTCCCCTAATCCTAACCCGTACGCTGACACTAACCCGCGCCCTCACACGTACGCTCCCCCTAAAGCGTTGTCGTACCCTCACCTGGACCCTAAACCGTCCCCGTCCGCTAACCCTAACCCTAGCCCGAACCCTAACCCTAATACTTCCCCGAAGCCTGACCCTCACCCGTCCCCTAATCCTAACCCGTACGCTGACACTAAGCCGCGCCCTCACACGTACGCTCCCCCTAAAGCGTTGTCGTACCCTCACCTGGACCCTAAACCGTCCCCGTCCCCTAACCCTAACCCTAGCCCGAACCCTAACCCTAACCCTTCCCCGAAGCCTGACCCTCACCCGTCCCCTAATCCTAACCCATACGCTGACACGAACCCGCGCCCTCACACGTACGCTCCCCCTAAAGCGTTGTCGTACCCTCACCTGGACCCTAAACCGTCCCCGTCCCCTAACCCTAACCCTAGCCCGAACCCTAACCCTAAACCTTCCCCGAAGGCTGACCCTCACCCGTCCCCTAATCCTAACCCGTACGCTGACACTAACCCGCGCCCTCACACGTACGCTCCCCCTAAAGCGTTGTCGTACCCTCACCTGTACCCTAAACCGTCCCCGTCCCCTAACCTTAACCCTAGCCCGAACCCTAACCCTAACCCTTCCCCGAAGCCTGACCCTCACCCGTCCCCTAATCCTAACCCGTACGCTGACACTAACCCGCGCCCTCACACGTACGCTCCCCCTAAAGCGTTGTCGTACCCTCACCTGGACCCTAAACCGTCTCCGTCCCCTAACCCTAACCCTAGCCCGAACCCTAACCCTAACCCTTCCCCAAAGGCTGACACTCACCCGTCCCCTAATCCTAACCCGTACGCTGACACTAAGCCGCGCCCTCACACGTACGCTCCCCCTAAAGCGTTGTCGTACCCTCACCTGGACCCTAAACCGTCCCCGTCCCCTAACCCTAACCCTAGCCCGAACCCTAACCCTAACCCTTCCCCGAAGCCTGACCCTCACCCGTCCCCTAATCCTAACCCGTACGCTGACACTAACCTGCGCCCTCACACGTACGCTCCCCCTAAAGCGTTGTCGTACCCTCACCTGGACCCTAAACCGTCCCCGTCCCCTAACCCTAACCCTAGCCCGAACCCTAACCCTAACACTTCCCCGAAGCCTGACCCTCACCCGTCCCCTAATCCTAACCCGTACGCTGACACTAACCCGCGCCCTCACACGTACGCTCCCCCTAAAGCGTTGTCGTACCCTCACCTGGACCCTAAACCGTCCCCGTCCGCTAACCCTAACCCTAGCCCGAACCCTAACCCTAATACTTCCCCGAAGCCTGACCCTCACCCGTCCCCTAATCCTAACCCGTACGCTGACACTAAGCCGCGCCCTCACACGTACGCTCCCCCTAAAGCGTTGTCGTACCCTCACCTGGACCCTAAACCGTCCCCGTCCCCTAACCCTAACCCTAGCCCGAACCCTAACCCTAACCCTTCCCCGAAGCCTGACCCTCACCCGTCCCCTAATCCTAACCCGTACGCTGACACGAACCCGCGCCCTCACACGTACGCTCCCCCTAAAGCGTTGTCGTACCCTCACCTGGACCCTAAACCGTCCCCGTCCCCTAACCCTAACCCTAGCCCGAACCCTAACCCTAACCCTTCCCCGAAGGCTGACCCTCACCCGTCCCCTAATCCTAACCCGTACGCTGACACTAACCCGCGCCCTCACACGTACGCTCCCCCTAAAGCGTTGTCGTACCCTCACCTGTACCCTAAACCGTCCCCGTCCCCTAACCTTAACCCTAGCCCGAACCCTAACCCTAACCCTTCCCCGAAGCCTGACCCTCACCCGTCCCCTAATCCTAACCCGTACGCTGACACTAACCCGCGCCCTCACACGTACGCTCCCCCTAAAGCGTTGTCGTACCCTCACCTGGACCCTAAACCGTCTCCGTCCCCTAACCCTAACCCTAGCCCGAACCCTAACCCTAACCCTTCCCCGAAGGCTGACACTCACCCGTCCCCTAATCCTAACCCGTACGCTGACACTAACCCGCGCCCTCACACGTACGCTCCCCCTAAAGCCTTGTCGTACCCTCACCTGGACCCTAAACCGTCCCCGTCCCCTAACCCTAACCCTAGCCCGAACACTAACCCTAACCCTTCCCCGAAGCCTGACCCTCACCCGTCCCCTAATCCTAACCCGTACGCTGACACTAACCCGCGCCCTCACACGTACGCTCCCCCTAAAGCGTTGTCGTACCCTCACCTGGACCCTAAACCGTCCCCGTCCCCTAACCCTAACCCTAGCCCGAACCCTAACCCTAACCCTTCCCCGAAGCCTGACACTCACCCGTCCCCTAATCCTAACCCGTACGCTGACACTAAGCCGCGCCCTCACACGTACGCTCCCCCTAAAGCGTTGTCGTACCCTCACCTGGACCCTAAACCGTCCCCGTCCCCTAACCCTAACCCTAGCCCGAACCCTACCCCTAACCCTTCCCCGAAGCCTGACCCTCACCCGTCCCCTAATCCTAACCCGTACGCTGACACTAACCCGCGCCCTCACACGTACGCTCCCCCTAAAGCGTTGTCGTACCCTCACCTGGACCCTAAACCGTCCCCGTCCCCTAACCCTAACCCTAGCCCGAACCCTAACCCTAACCCTTCCCCGAAGCCTGACCCTCACCCGTCCCCTAATCCTAACCCGTACGCTGACACTAACCCGCGCCCTCACACGTACGCTCCCCCTAAAGCGTTGTCGTACCCTCACCTGGACCCTAAACCGTCCCCGTCCCCTAACCCTAACCCTAGCCCAAACCCTAACCCTAACCCTTCCCCGAAGCCTGACACTCACCCGTCCCCTAATCCTAACCCGTACGCTGACACTAAGCCGCGCCCTCACACGTACGCTCCCCCTAAAGCGTTGTCGTACCCTCACCTGGACCCTAAACCGTCCCCGTCCCCTAACCCTAACCCTAGCCCGAACCCTACCCCTAACCCTTCCCCGAAGCCTGACCCTCACCCGTCCCCTAATCCTAACCCGTACGCTGACACTAACCCGCGCCCTCACACGTACGCTCCCCCTAAAGCGTTGTCGTACCCTCACCTGGACCCTAAACCGTCCCCGTCCCCTAACCCTAACCCTAGCCCGAACCCTAACCCTAACCCTTCCCCGAAGGCTGACCCTCACCCGTCCCCTAATCCTAACCCGTACGCTGACACTAACCCGCGCCCTCACACGTACGCTCCCCCTAAAGCGTTGTCGTACCCTCACCTGGACCTTAAACCGTCCCCGTCCCCTAACCCTAACCCTAGCCCGAACCCTAACCCTAACCCTTCCCCGAAGGCTGACCCTCACCCGTCCCCTAATCCTAACCCGTACGCTGACACTAACCCGCGCCCTCACACGTACGCTCCCCCTAAAGCGTTGTCGTACCCTCACCTGGACCCTAAACCGTCCCCGTCCCCTAACCCTAACCCTAGCCCGAACCCTAACTCTAACCCTTCCCCGAAG
Organism: Globicephala melas; assembly: GCF_963455315.2. Lineage (NCBI taxonomy): Eukaryota > Metazoa > Chordata > Mammalia > Artiodactyla > Delphinidae > Globicephala > Globicephala melas. Next base: position 90,433,035 of record NC_083325.1, on the reverse strand, counting down.
CCTGACCCTCACCCGTCCCCTAATCCTAACCCGTACGCTGACACTAAGCCGCGCCCTCACACGTACGCTCCCCCTAAAGCGTTGTCATACCCTCACCTGGACCCTAAACCGTCCCCGTCCCCTAACCCTAACCCTAGCCCGAACCCTAACCCTAACCCTTCCCCGAAGCCTGACCCTCACCCGTCCCCTAATCCTAAGGCGTACGCGGACAATAACCCGCGCCCTCACACGTACGCTCCCCCTAAAGCGTTGTCGTACCCTCACCTGGACCCTAAACCGTCCCCGTCCCCTAACCCTAACCCTAGCCCGAACCCTAACCCTAACCCTTCCCCGAAGCCTGACCCTCACCCGTCCCCTAATCCTAACCCGTACGCTGACACTAACCTGCGCCCTCACACGTACGCTCCCCCTAAAGCGTTGTCGTACCCTCACCTGGACCCTAAACCGTCCCCGTCCCCTAACCCTAACCCTAGCCCGAACCCTAACCCTAACACTTCCCCGAAGCCTGACCCTCACCCGTCCCCTAATCCTAACCCGTACGCTGACACTAACCCGCGCCCTCACACGTACGCTCCCCCTAAAGCGTTGTCGTACCCTCACCTGGACCCTAAACCGTCCCCGTCCGCTAACCCTAACCCTAGCCCGAACCCTAACCCTAATACTTCCCCGAAGCCTGACCCTCACCCGTCCCCTAATCCTAACCCGTACGCTGACACTAAGCCGCGCCCTCACACGTACGCTCCCCCTAAAGCGTTGTCGTACCCTCACCTGGACCCTAAACCGTCCCCGTCCCCTAACCCTAACCCTAGCCCGAACCCTAACCCTAACCCTTCCCCGAAGCCTGACCCTCACCCGTCCCCTAATCCTAACCCGTACGCTGACACGAACCCGCGCCCTCACACGTACGCTCCCCCTAAAGCGTTGTCGTACCCTCACCTGGACCCTAAACCGTCCCCGTCCCCTAACCCTAACCCTAGCCCGAACCCTAACCCTAACCCTTCCCCGAAGGCTGACCCTCACCCGTCCCCTAATCCTAACCCGTACGCTGACACTAACCCGCGCCCTCACACGTACGCTCCCCCTAAAGCGTTGTCGTACCCTCACCTGTACCCTAAACCGTCCCCGTCCCCTAACCTTAACCCTAGCCCGAACCCTAACCCTAACCCTTCCCCGAAGCCTGACCCTCACCCGTCCCCTAATCCTAACCCGTACGCTGACACTAACCCACGCCCTCACACGTACGCTCCCCCTAAAGCGTTGTCGTACCCTCACCTGGACCCTAAACCGTCTCCGTCCCCTAACCCTAACCCTAGCCCGAACCCTAACCCTAACCCTTCCCCGAAGGCTGACACTCACCCGTCCCCTAATCCTAACCCGTACGCTGACACTAACCCGCGCCCTCACACGTACGCTCCCCCTAAAGCCTTGTCGTACCCTCACCTGGACCCTAAACCGTCCCCGTCCCCTAACCCTAACCCTAGCCCGAACACTAACCCTAACCCTTCCCCGAAGCCTGACCCTCACCCGTCCCCTAATCCTAACCCGTACGCTGACACTAACCCGCGCCCTCACACGTACGCTCCCCCTAAAGCGTTGTCGTACCCTCACCTGGACCCTAAACCGTCCCCGTCCCCTAACCCTAACCCTAGCCCGAACCCTAACCCTAACCCTTCCCCGAAGCCTGACACTCACCCGTCCCCTAATCCTAACCCGTACGCTGACACTAAGCCGCGCCCTCACACGTACGCTCCCCCTAAAGCGTTGTCGTACCCTCACCTGGACCCTAAACCGTCCCCGTCCCCTAACCCTAACCCTAGCCCGAACCCTACCCCTAACCCTTCCCCGAAGCCTGACCCTCACCCGTCCCCTAATCCTAACCCGTACGCTGACACTAACCCGCGCCCTCACACGTACGCTCCCCCTAAAGCGTTGTCGTACCCTCACCTGGACCCTAAACCGTCCCCGTCCCCTAAACCTAACCCTAGCCCGAACCCTAACCCTAACCCTTCCCCGAAGGCTGACCCTCACCCGTCCCCTAATCCTAACCCGTACGCTGACACTAACCCGCGCCCTCACACGTACGCTCCCCCTAAAGCGTTGTCGTACCCTCACCTGGACCTTAAACCGTCCCCGTCCCCTAACCCTAACCCTAGCCCGAACCCTAACCCTAACCCTTCCCCGAAGGCTGACCCTCACCCGTCCCCTAATCCTAACCCGTACGCTGACACTAACCCGCGCCCTCACACGTACGCTCCCCCTAAAGCGTTGTCGTACCCTCACGTGGACCCTAAACCGTCCCCGTCCCCTAACCCTAACCCTAGCCCGAACCCTAACCCTAACCCTTCCCCGAAGCCTGACCCTCACCCGTCCCCTAATCCTAACCCGTACGCTGACACTAAGCCGCGCCCTCACACGTACGCTCCCCCTAAAGCGTTGTCGTACCCTCACCTGGACCCTAAACCGTCCCCGTCCCCTAACCCTAACCCTAGCCCGAACCCTAACCCTAACCCTTCCCCGAAGCCTGACCCTCACCCGTCCCCTAATCCTAAGGCGTACGCGGACAATAACCCGCGCCCTCACACGTACGCTCCCCCTAAAGCGTTGTCGTACCCTCACCTGGACCCTAAACCGTTCCCGTCCCCTAACCCTAACCCTAGCCCGAACCCTAACCCTAACCCTTCCCCGAAGCCTGACCCTCACCCGTCCCCTAATCCTAAGGCGTACGCGGACAATAACCCGCGCCCTCACACGTACGCTCCCCCTAAAGCGTTGTCGTACCCTCACCTGGACCCTAAACCGTTCCCGTCCCCTAACCCTAACCCTAGCCCGAACCCTAACCCTAACCCTTCCCCGAAGCCTGACCCTCACCCGTCCCCTAATCCTAAGGCGTACGCTGACACTAAGCCGCGCCCTCACACGTACGCTCCCCCTAAAGCGTTGTCGTACCCTCACCTGGACCCTAAACCGTCCCCGTCCCCTAACCCTAACCCTAGCCCGAACCCTACCCCTAACCCTTCCCCGAAGCCTGACCCTCACCCGTCCCCGAATCCTAACCCGTACGCTGACACTAAGCCGCGCCCTCACACGTACGCTCCCCCTAAAGCGTTGTCGTACCCTCACCTGGACCCTAAACCGTCCCCGTCCCCTAACCCTAACCCTAGCCCGAACCCTAACCCTAACCCTTCCCCGAAGGCTGACCCTCACCCGTCCCCTAATCCTAACCCGTACGCTGACACTAACCCGCGCCCTCACACGTACGCTCCCCCTAAAGCGTTGTCGTACCCTCACCTGGACCCTAAACCGTCCCCGTCCCCTAACCTTAACCCTAGCCCGAACCCTAACCCTAACCCTTCCCCGAAGCCTGACCCTCACCCGTCCCCTAATCCTAACCCGTACGCTGACACTAACCCGCGCCCTCACACGTACGCTCCCCCTAAAGCGTTGTCGTACCCTCACCTGGACCCTAAACCGTCCCCGTCCCCTAACCCTAACCCTAGCCCGAACCCTAACCCTAACCCTTCCCCGAAGGCTGACCCTCACCCGTCCCCTAATCCTAACCCGTACGCTGACACTAACCCGCGCCCTCACACGTACGCTCCCCCTAAAGCGTTGTCGTACCCTCACCTGGACCCTAAACCGTCCCCGTCCCCTAACCCTAACCCTAGCCCGAACCCTAACCCTAACCCTTCCCCGAAGCCTGACCCTCACCCGTCCCCTAATCCTAACCCGTACGCTGACACTAACCCGCGCCCTCACACGTACGCTCCCCCTGTAGCGTTGTCGTACCCTCACCTGGACCCTAAACCGTCCCCGTCCCCTAACCCTAACCCTAGCCCGAACCCTAACCCTAACCCTTCCCCGAAGCCTGACCCTCACCCGTCCCCTAATCCTAACCCGTACGCTGACACTAACCTGCGCCCTCACACGTACGCTCCCCCTAAAGCGTTGTCGTACCCTCACCTGGACCCTAAACCGTCCCCGTCCCCTAACCCTAACCCTAGCCCGAACCCTAACCCTAACACTTCCCCGAAGCCTGACCCTCACCCGTCCCCTAATCCTAACCCGTACGCTGACACTAACCCGCGCCCTCACACGTACGCTCCCCCTAAAGCGTTGTCGTACCCTCACCTGGACCCTAAACCGTCCCCGTCCGCTAACCCTAACCCTAGCCCGAACCCTAACCCTAACACTTCCCCGAAGCCTGACCCTCACCCGTCCCCTAATCCTAAACCGTACGCTGACACTAAGCCGCGCCCTCACACGTACGCTCCCCCTAAAGCGTTGTCGTACCCTCACCTGGACCCTAAACCGTCCCCGTCCCCTAACCCTAACCCTAGCCCGAACCCTAACCCTAACCCTTCCCCGAAGCCTGACCCTCACCCGTCCCCTAATCCTAACCCGTACGCTGACACGAACCCGCGCCCTCACACGTACGCTCCCCCTAAAGCGTTGTCGTACCCTCACCTGGACCCTAAACCGTCCCCGTCCCCTAACCCTAACCCTAGCCCGAACCCTAACCCTAACCCTTCCCCGAAGGCTGACCCTCACCCGTCCCCTAATCCTAACCCGTACGCTGACACTAACCCGCGCCCTCACACGTACGCTCCCCCTAAAGCGTTGTCGTACCCTCACCTGGACCCTAAACCGTCCCCGTCCCCTAACCCTAACCCTAGCCCGAACACTAACCCTAACCCTTCCCCGAAGCCTGACCCTCACCCGTCCCCTAATCCTAACCCGTACGCTGACACTAACCCGCGCCCTCACACGTACGCTCCCCCTAAAGCGTTGTCGTACCCTCACCTGGACCCTAAACCGTCCCCGTCCCCTAACCCTAACCCTAGCCCGAACCCTAACCTTAACCCTTCCCCGAAGCCTGACCCTCACCCGTCCCCTAATCCTAACCCGTACGCTGACACTAAGCCGCGCCCTCACACGTACGCTCCCCCTAAAGCGTTGTCGTACCCTCACCTGGACCCTAAACCGTCCCCGTCCCCTAACCCTAACCCTAGCCCGAACCCTAACCCTAACCCTTCCCCGAAGCCTGACCCTCACCCGTCCCCTAATCCTAACCCGTACGCTGACACTAACCCGCGCCCTCACACGTACGCTCCCCCTAAAGCGTTGTCGTACCCTCACCTGGACCCTAAACCGTCCCCGTCCCCTAACCCTAACCCTAGCCCGAACCCTAACCCTAACCCTTCCCCGAAGGCTGACCCTCACCCGTCCCCTAATCCTAACCCGTACGCTGACACTAACCCGCGCCCTCACACGTACGCTCCCCCTAAAGCGTTGTCGTACCCTCACCTGGACCCTAAACCGTCCCCGTCCCCTAACCCTAACCCTAGCCCGAACCCTAACCCTAACCCTTCCCCGAAGCCTGACCCTCACCCGTCCCCTAATCCTGACCCGTACGCTGACACTAACCTGCGCCCTCACACGTACGCTCCCCCTAAAGCGTTGTCGTACCCTCACCTGGACCCTAAACCGTCCCCGTCCCCTAACCCTAACCCTAGCCCGAACCCTAACCCTAACCCTTCCCCGAAGGCTGACCCTCACCCGTCCCCTAATCCTAACCCGTACGCTGACACTAACCCGCGCCCTCACACGTACGCTCCCCCTAAAGCGTTGTCGTACCCTCACCTGGACCCTAAACCGTCCCCGTCCCCTAACCCTAACCCTAGCCCGAACCCTAACCCTAACCCTTCCCTGAAGCCTGACCCTCACCCGTCCCCTAATCCTAACCCGTACACTGACACTAAGCCGCGCCCTCACACGTACGCTCCCCCTAAAGCGTTGTCGTACCCTCACCTGGACCCTAAACCGTCCCCGTCCCCTAACCCTAACCCTAGCCCGAACCCTAACCCTAACCCTTCCCCGAAGCCTGACCCTCACCCGTCCCCTAATCCTAAGGCGTACGCGGACAATAACCCGCGCCCTCACACGTACGCTCCCCCTAAAGCGTTGTCGTACCCTCACCTGGACCCTAAACCGTTCCCGTCCCCTAACCCTAACCCTAGCCCGAACCCTAACCCTAACCCTTCCCCGAAGCCTGACCCTCACCCGTCCCCTAATCCTAAGGCGTACGCGGACAATAACCCGCGCCCTCACACGTACGCTCCCCCTAAAGCGTTGTCGTACCCTCACCTGGACCCTAAACCGTCCCTGTCCCCTAACCCTAACCCTAGCCCGAACCCTAACCCTAACACTTCCCCGAAGCCTGACCCTCACCCGTCCCCTAATCCTAACCCGTACGCTGACACTAAGCCGCGCCCTCACACGTACGCTCCCCCTAAAGCGTTGTCGTACCCTCACCTGGACCCTAAACCGTCCCCGTCCCCTAACCCTAACCCTAGCCCGAACCCTACCCCTAACACTTCCCCGAAGCCTGACCCTCACCCGTCCCCTAATCCTAACCCGTACGCTGACACTAACCCGCGCCCTCACACGTACGCTCCCCCTAAAGCGTTGTCGTACCCTCACCTGGACCCTAAACCGTCCCCGTCCCCTAACCCTAACCCTAGCCCGAACCCTAACCCTAACCCTTCCCCGAAGCCTGACCCTCACCCGTCCCCTAATCCTAACCCGTACGCTGACACTAACCCGCGCCCTCACACGTACGCTCCCCCTAAAGCGTTGTCGTACCCTCACCTGGACCCTAAACCGTCCCCGTCCCCTAACCCTAACCCTAGCCCGAACCCTAACCCTAACCCTTCCCCGAAGGCTGACCCTCACCCGTCCCCTAATCCTAACCCGTACGCTGACACTAACCCGCGCCCTCACACGTACGCTCCCCCTAAAGCGTTGTCGTACCCTCACCTGGACCCTAAACCGTCCCCGTCCCCTAACCCTAACCCTAGCCCGAACCCTAACCCTAACCCTTCCCCGAAGCCTGACCCTCACCCGTCCCCTAATCCTGAACCGTACGCTGACACTAACCTGCGCCCTCACACGTACGCTCCCCCTAAAGCGTTGTCGTACCCTCACCTGGACCCTAAACCGTCCCCGTCCCCTAACCCTAACCCTAGCCCGAACCCTAAACCTAACACTTCCCCGAAGCCTGACCCTCACCCGTCCCCTAATCCTAACCCGTACGCTGACACTAAGCCACGCCCTCACACGTACGCTCCCCCTAAAGCGTTGTCGTACCCTCACCTGGACCCTAAACCGTCCCCGTCCCCTAACCCTAACCCTAGCCCGAACCCTACCCCTAACCCTTCCCCGAAGCCTGACCCTCACCCGTCCCCTAATCCTAACCCGTACGCTGACACTAACCCGCGCCCTCACACGTACGCTCCCCCTAAAGCGTTGTCGTACCCTCACCTGGACCCTAAACCGTCCCCGTCCCCTAACCCTAACCCTAGCCCGAACCCTAACCCTAACCCTTCCCCGAAGGCTGACCCTCACCCGTCCCCTAATCCTAACCCGTACGCTGACACTAACCCGCGCCCTCACACGTACGCTCCCCCTAAAGCGTTGTCGTACCCTCACCTGGACCCTAAACCGTCCCCGTCCCCTAACCCTAACCCTAGCCCGAACCCTAACCCTAACCCTTCCCCGAAGGCTGACACTCACCCGTCCCCTAATCCTAACCCGTACGCTGACACTAACCCGCGCCCTCACACGTACGCTCCCCCTAAAGCGTTGTCGTACCCTCACCTGGACCCTAAACCGTCCCCGTCCCCTAACCCTAACCCTAGCCCGAACCCTAACCCTAACCCTTCCCCGAAGCCTGACCCTCACCCGTCCCCTAATCCTAACCCGTACGCTGACACTAAGCCGCGCCCTCACACGTACGCTCCCCCTAAAGCGTTGTCGTACCCTCACCTGGACCCTAAACCGTCCCCGTCCCCTAACCCTAACCCTAGCCCGAACCCTAACCCTAACCCTTCCCCGAAGCCTGACCCTCACCCGTCCCCTAATCCTAAGGCGTACGCGGACAATAACCCGCGCCCTCACACGTACGCTCCCCCTAAAGCGTTGTCGTACCCTCACCTGGACCCTAAACCGTTCCCGTCCCCTAACCCTAACCCTAGCCCGAACCCTAACCCTAACCCTTCCCCGAAGCCTGACCCTCACCCGTCCCCTAATCCTAAGGCGTACGCGGACAATAACCCGCACCCTCACACGTACGCTCCCCCTAAAGCGTTGTCGTACCCTCACCTGGACCCTAAACCGTCCCCGTCCCCTAACCCTAACCCTAGCCCGAACCCTAAACCTAACACTTCCCCGAAGCCTGACCCTCACCCGTCCCCTAATCCTAACCCGTACGCTGACACTAAGCGGCGCCCACACACGTACGCTCCCCCTAAAGCGTTGTCGTACCCTCACCTGGACCCTAAACCGTCCCCGTCCCCTAACCCTAACCCTAGCCCGAACCCTACCCCTAACACTTCCCCGAAGCCTGACCCTCAACCCGTCCCCTAATCCTAACCCGTACGCTGACACTAACCCGCGCCCTCACACGTACGCTCCCCCTAAAGCGTTGTCGTACCCTCACCTGGACCCTAAACCGTCCCCGTCCCCTAACCCTAACCCTAGCCCGAACCCTAACCCTAACCCTTCCCCGAAGCCTGACCCTCACCCGTCCCCTAATCCTAAGGCGTACGCGGACAATAACCCGCGCCCTCACACGTACGCTCCCCCTAAAGCGTTGTCGTACCCTCACCTGGACCCTAAACCGTTCCCGTCCCCTAACCCTAACCCTAGCCCGAACCCTAACCCTAACCCTTCCCCGAAGCCTGACCCTCACCCGTCCCCTAATCCTAAGGCGTACGCGGACAATAACCCGCGCCCTCACACGTACGCTCCCCCTAAAGCGTTGTCGTACCCTCACCTGGACCCTAAACCGTTCCCGTCCCCTAACCCTAACCCTAGCCCGAACCCTAAAACTAACACTTCCCCGAAGCCTGACCCTCACCCGTCCCCTAATCCTAACCCGTACGCTGACACTAAGCCGCGCCCTCACACGTACGCTCCCCCTAAAGCGTTGTCGTACCCTCACCTGGACCCTAAACCGTCCCCGTCCCCTAACCCTAACCCTAGCCCGAACCCTACCCCTAACCCTTCCCCGAAGCCTGACCCTCACCCGTCCCCTAATCCTAACCCGTACGCTGACACTAACCCGCGCCCTCACACGTACGCTCCCCCTAAAGCGTTGTCGTACCCTCACCTGGACCCTAAACCGTCCCCGTCCCCTAACCCTAACCCTAGCCCGAACCCTACCCCTAACCCTTCCCCGAAGCCTGACCCTCACCCGTCCCCTAATCCTAACCCGTACGCTGACACTAACCCGCGCCCTCACACGTACGCTCCCCCTAAAGCGTTGTCGTACCCTCACCTGGACCCTAAACCGTCCCCGTCCCCTAACCCTAACCCTAGCCCGAACCCTACCCCTAACCCTTCCCCGAAGCTTGACCCTCACCCGTCCCCTAATCCTAACCCGTACTCTGACACTAAGCCGCGCCCTCACACGTACGCTCCCCCTAAAGCGTTGTCGTACCCTCACCTGGACCCTAAACCGTCCCCGTCCCCTAACCCTAACCCTAGCCCGAACCCTAACCCTAACCCTTCCCCGAAGCCTCACCCTCACCCGTCCCCTAATCCTAACCCGTACGCTGACACTAACCCGCGCCCTCACACGTACGCTCCCCCTAAAGCGTTGTCGTACCCTCACCTGGACCCTAAACCGTCCCCGTCCCCTAACCCTAACCCTAGCCCGAACCCTACCCCTAACCCTTCCCCGAAGCCTGACCCTCACCCGTCCCCTAATCCTAACCCGTACGCTGACACTAACCCGCGCCCTCACACGTACGCTCCCCCTAAAGCGTTGTCGTACCCTCACCTGGACCCTAAACCGTCCCCGTCCCCTAACCCTAACCCTAGCCCGAACCCTACCCCTAACCCTTCCCCGAAGCTTGACCCTCACCCGTCCCCTAATCCTAACCCATACGCTGACACTAAGCCGCGCCCTCACACGTACGCTCCCCCTAAAGCGTTGTCGTACCCTCACCTGGACCCTAAACCGTCCCCGTCCCCTAACCCTAACCCTAGCCCGAACCCTAACCCTAACCCTTCCCCGAAGCCTGACCCTCACCCGTCCCCTAATCCTAACCCGTACGCTGACACTAACCCGCGCCCTCACACGTACAATCCCCCTAAAGTGTTGTCGTACCCTCACCTGGACCCTAAACCGTCCCCGTCCCCTAACCCTAACCCTAGCCCGAACCCTAACCCTAACCCTTCCCCGAAGGCTGACCCTCACCCGTCCCCTAATCCTAACCCGTACGCTGACACTAACCCGCGCCCTCACACGTACGCTCCCCCTAAAGCGTTGTCGTACCCTCACCTGGACCCTAAACCGTCCCCGTCCCCTAACCCTAACCCTAGCCCGAACCCTAACCCTAACCCTTCCCCGAAGCCTGACCCTCACCCGTCCCCTAATCCTAACCCGTACGCTGACACTAACCCGCGCCCTCACACGTACGCTCCCCCTAAAGCGTTGTCGTACCCTCACCTGGACCCTAAACCGTCCCCGTCCCCTAACCCTAACCCTAGCCCGAACCCTAACCCTAACCCTTCCCCGAAGCCTGACCCTCACCCGTCCCCTAATCCTAACCCGTACGCTGACACTAAGCCGCGCCCTCACACGTACGCTCCCCCTAAAGCGTTGTCGTACCCTCACCTGGACCCTAAACCGTCCCCGTCCCCTAACCCTAACCCTAGCCCGAACCCTAACCCTAACCCTTCCCCGAAGCCTGACCCTCACCCGTCCCCTAATCCTAAGGCGTACGCGGACAATAACCCGCGCCCTCACACGTACGCTCCCCCTAAAGCGTTGTCGTACCCTCACCTGGACCCTAAACCGTTCCCGTCCCCTAACCCTAACCCTAGCCCGAACCCTAACCCTAACCCTTCCCCGAAGCCTGACCCTCACCCGTCCCCTAATCCTAAGGCGTACGCGGACAATAACCCGCGCCCTCACACGTACGCTCCCCCTAAAGCGTTGTCGTACCCTCACCTGGACCCTAAACCGTTCCCGTCCCCTAACCCTAACCCTAGCCCGAACCCTAAACCTAACACTTCCCCGAAGCCTGACCCTCACCCGTCCCCTAATCCTAACCCGTACGCTGACACTAAGCCGCGCCCTCACACGTACGCTCCCCCTAAAGCGTTGTCGTACCCTCACCTGGACCCTAAACCGTCCCCGTCCCCTAACCCTAACCCTAGCCCGAACCCTACCCCTAACCCTTCCCCGAAGCCTGACCCTCACCCGTCCCCTAATCCTAAACCGTACGCTGACACTAACCCGCGCCCTCACACGTACGCTCCCCCTAAAGCGTTGTCGTACCCTCACCTGGACCCTAAACCGTCCCCGTCCCCTAACCCTAACCCTAGCCCGAACCCTAACCCTAACTCTTCCCCGAAGCCTGACCCTCACCCGTCCCCTAATCCTAACCCGTACGCTGACACTAACCCGCGCCCTCACACGTACGCTCCCCCTAAAGCGTTGTCGTACCCTCACCTGGACCCTAAACCGTCCCCGTCCCCTAACCCTAACCCTAGCCCGAACCCTAACCCTAACCCTTCCCCGAAGCCTGACCCTCACCCGTCCCCTAATCCTAACCCGTACGCTGACACTAACCCGCGCCCTCACACGTACGCTCCCCCTAAAGCGTTGTCGTACCCTCACCTGGACCCTAAACCGTCCCCGTCCCCTAACCCTAACCCTAGCCCGAACCCTAACCCTAACACTTCCCCGAAGGCTGACCCTCACCCGTCCCCTAATCCTAACCCGTACGCTGACACTAACCCGCGCCCTCACACGTACGCTCCCCCTAAAGCGTTGTCGTACCCTCACCTGGACCCTAAACCGTCCCCGTCCCCTAACCCTAACCCTAGCCCGAACCCTAACCCTAACACTTCACCGAAGCCTGACCCTCACCCGTCCCCTAATCCTGACCCGTACGCTGACACTAACCTGCGCCCTCACACGTACGCTCCCCCTAAAGCGTTGTCGTACCCTCACCTGGACCCTAAACCGTCCCCGTCCCCTAACCCTAACCCTAGCCCGAACCCTAAACCTAACACTTCCCCGAAGCCTGACCCTCACCCGTCCCCTAATCCTAACCCGTACGCTGACACTAAGCCGCGCCCTCACACGTACGCTCCCCCTAAAGCGTTGTCGTACCCTCACCTGGACCCTAAACCGTCCCCGTCCCCTAACCCTAACCCTAGCCCGAACCCTACCCCTAACCCTTCCCCGAAGCCTGACCTTCACCCGTCCCCTAATCCTAACCCGTACGCTGACACTAACCCGTACCCTCACACGTACGCTCCCCCTAAAGCGTTGTCGTACCCTCACCTGGACCCTAAACCGTTCCCGTCCCCTAACCCTAACCCTATCCCGAACCCTAAACCTAACCCTTCCCCGAAGCCTGACCCACACCCGTCCCCTAATCCTAAGGCGTACGCGGACAATAACCCGCGCCCTCACACGTACGCTCCCCCTAAAGCGTTGTCGTACCCTCACCTGGACCCTAAACCGTTCCCGTCCCCTAACCCTAACCCTAGCCCGAACCCTAAACCTAACACTTCCCCGAAGCCTGACACTCACCCGTCCCCTAATCCTAACCCGTACGCTGACACTAAGCCGCGCCCTCACACGTACGCTCCCCCTAAAGCGTTGTCGTACCCTCACCTGGACCCTAAACCGTCCCCGTCCCCTAACCCTAACCCTAGCCCGAACCCTACCCCTAACCCTTCCCCGAAGCCTGACCCTCACCCGTCCCCTAATCCTAACCCGTACGCTGACACTAACCCGTGCCCTCACACGTACGCTCCCCCTAAAGCGTTGTCGTACCCTCACCTGGACCCTAAACCGTCCCCGTCCCCTAACCCTAACCCTAGCCCGAACCCTACCCCTAACCCTTCCCCGAAGCCTGACCCTCACCCGTCCCCTAATCCTAACCCGTACGCTGACACTAACCCGCGCCCTCACACGTACGCTCCCCCTAAAGCGTTGTCGTACCCTCACCTGGACCCTAAACCGTCCCCGTCCCCTAACCCTAACCCTAGCCCGAACCCTACCCCTAACCCTTCCCCGAAGCTTGACCCTCACCCGTCCCCTAATCCTAACCCGTACGCTGACACTAAGCCGCGCCCTCACACGTACGCTCCCCCTAAAGCGTTGTCGTACCCTCACCTGGACCCTAAACCGTCCCCGTCCCCTAACCCTAACCCTAGCCCGAACCCTAACCCTAACCCTTCCCCGAAGGCTGACCCTCACCCGTCCCCTAATCCTAACCCGTACGCTGACACTAACCCGCGCCCTCACACGTACGCTCCCCCTAAAGCGTTGTCGTACCCTCACCTGGACCCTAAACCGTCCCCGTCCCCTAACCCTAACCCTAGCCCGAACCCTAACCCTAACCCTTCCCCGAAGCCTGACCCTCACCCGTCCCCTAATCCTGAACCGTACGCTGACACTAACCTGCGCCCTCACACGTACGCTCCCCCTAAAGCGTTGTCGTACCCTCACCTGGACCCTAAACCGTCCCCGTCCCCTAACCCTAACCCTAGCCCGAACCCTAAACCTAACACTTCCCCGAAGCCTGACCCTCACCCGTCCCCTAATCCTAACCCGTACGCTGACACTAAGCCACGCCCTCACACGTACGCTCCCCCTAAAGCGTTGTCGTACCCTCACCTGGACCCTAAACCGTCCCCGTCCCCTAACCCTAACCCTAGCCCGAACCCTACCCCTAACCCTTCCCCGAAGCCTGACCCTCACCCGTCCCCTAATCCTAACCCGTACGCTGACACTAACCCGCGCCCTCACACGTACGCTCCCCCTAAAGCGTTGTCGTACCCTCACCTGGACCCTAAACCGTCCCCGTCCCCTAACCCTAACCCTAGCCCGAACCCTAACCCTAACCCTTCCCCGAAGGCTGACCCTCACCCGTCCCCTAATCCTAACCCGTACGCTGACACTAACCCGCGCCCTCACACGTACGCTCCCCCTAAAGCGTTGTCGTACCCTCACCTGGACCCTAAACCGTCCCCGTCCCCTAACCCTAACCCTAGCCCGAACCCTAACCCTAACCCTTCCCCGAAGGCTGACACTCACCCGTCCCCTAATCCTAACCCGTACGCTGACACTAACCCGCGCCCTCACACGTACGCTCCCCCTAAAGCGTTGTCGTACCCTCACCTGGACCCTAAACCGTCCCCGTCCCCTAACCCTAACCCTAGCCCGAACCCTAACCCTAACCCTTCCCCGAAGCCTGACCCTCACCCGTCCCCTAATCCTAACCCGTACGCTGACACTAAGCCGCGCCCTCACACGTACGCTCCCCCTAAAGCGTTGTCGTACCCTCACCTGGACCCTAAACCGTCCCCGTCCCCTAACCCTAACCCTAGCCCGAACCCTAACCCTAACCCTTCCCCGAAGCCTGACCCTCACCCGTCCCCTAATCCTAAGGCGTACGCGGACAATAACCCGCGCCCTCACACGTACGCTCCCCCTAAAGCGTTGTCGTACCCTCACCTGGACCCTAAACCGTTCCCGTCCCCTAACCCTAACCCTAGCCCGAACCCTAACCCTAACCCTTCCCCGAAGCCTGACCCTCACCCGTCCCCTAATCCTAAGGCGTACGCGGACAATAACCCGCACCCTCACACGTACGCTCCCCCTAAAGCGTTGTCGTACCCTCACCTGGACCCTAAACCGTCCCCGTCCCCTAACCCTAACCCTAGCCCGAACCCTAAACCTAACACTTCCCCGAAGCCTGACCCTCACCCGTCCCCTAATCCTAACCCGTACGCTGACACTAAGCGGCGCCCACACACGTACGCTCCCCCTAAAGCGTTGTCGTACCCTCACCTGGACCCTAAACCGTCCCCGTCCCCTAACCCTAACCCTAGCCCGAACCCTACCCCTAACACTTCCCCGAAGCCTGACCCTCAACCCGTCCCCTAATCCTAACCCGTACGCTGACACTAACCCGCGCCCTCACACGTACGCTCCCCCTAAAGCGTTGTCGTACCCTCACCTGGACCCTAAACCGTCCCCGTCCCCTAACCCTAACCCTAGCCCGAACCCTAACCCTAACCCTTCCCCGAAGCCTGACCCTCACCCGTCCCCTAATCCTAAGGCGTACGCGGACAATAACCCGCGCCCTCACACGTACGCTCCCCCTAAAGCGTTGTCGTACCCTCACCTGGACCCTAAACCGTTCCCGTCCCCTAACCCTAACCCTAGCCCGAACCCTAACCCTAACCCTTCCCCGAAGCCTGACCCTCACCCGTCCCCTAATCCTAAGGCGTACGCGGACAATAACCCGCGCCCTCACACGTACGCTCCCCCTAAAGCGTTGTCGTACCCTCACCTGGACCCTAAACCGTTCCCGTCCCCTAACCCTAACCCTAGCCCGAACCCTAAAACTAACACTTCCCCGAAGCCTGACCCTCACCCGTCCCCTAATCCTAACCCGTACGCTGACACTAAGCCGCGCCCTCACACGTACGCTCCCCCTAAAGCGTTGTCGTACCCTCACCTGGACCCTAAACCGTCCCCGTCCCCTAACCCTAACCCTAGCCCGAACCCTACCCCTAACCCTTCCCCGAAGCCTGACCCTCACCCGTCCCCTAATCCTAACCCGTACGCTGACACTAACCCGCGCCCTCACACGTACGCTCCCCCTAAAGCGTTGTCGTACCCTCACCTGGACCCTAAACCGTCCCCGTCCCCTAACCCTAACCCTAGCCCGAACCCTACCCCTAACCCTTCCCCGAAGCCTGACACTCACCCGTCCCCTAATCCTAACCCGTACGCTGACACTAACCCGCGCCCTCACACGTACGCTCCCCCTAAAGCGTTGTCGTACCCTCACCTGGACCCTAAACCGTCCCCGTCCCCTAACCCTAACCCTAGCCCGAACCCTACCCCTAACCCTTCCCCGAAGCTTGACCCTCACCCGTCCCCTAATCCTAACCCGTACTCTGACACTAAGCCGCGCCCTCACACGTACGCTCCCCCTAAAGCGTTGTCGTACCCTCACCTGGACCCTAAACCGTCCCCGTCCCCTAACCCTAACCCTAGCCCGAACCCTAACCCTAACCCTTCCCCGAAGCCTCACCCTCACCCGTCCCCTAATCCTAACCCGTACGCTGACACTAACCCGCGCCCTCACACGTACGCTCCCCCTAAAGCGTTGTCGTACCCTCACCTGGACCCTAAACCGTCCCCGTCCCCTAACCCTAACCCTAGCCCGAACCCTACCCCTAACCCTTCCCCGAAGCCTGACCCTCACCCGTCCCCTAATCCTAACCCGTACGCTGACACTAACCCGCGCCCTCACACGTACGCTCCCCCTAAAGCGTTGTCGTACCCTCACCTGGACCCTAAACCGTCCCCGTCCCCTAACCCTAACCCTAGCCCGAACCCTACCCCTAACCCTTCCCCGAAGCTTGACCCTCACCCGTCCCCTAATCCTAACCCATACGCTGACACTAAGCCGCGCCCTCACACGTACGCTCCCCCTAAAGCGTTGTCGTACCCTCACCTGGACCCTAAACCGTCCCCGTCCCCTAACCCTAACCCTAGCCCGAACCCTAACCCTAACCCTTCCCCGAAGCCTGACCCTCACCCGTCCCCTAATCCTAACCCGTACGCTGACACTAACCCGCGCCCTCACACGTACAATCCCCCTAAAGTGTTGTCGTACCCTCACCTGGACCCTAAACCGTCCCCGTCCCCTAACCCTAACCCTAGCCCGAACCCTAACCCTAACCCTTCCCCGAAGGCTGACCCTCACCCGTCCCCTAATCCTAACCCGTACGCTGACACTAACCCGCGCCCTCACACGTACGCTCCCCCTAAAGCGTTGTCGTACCCTCACCTGGACCCTAAACCGTCCCCGTCCCCTAACCCTAACCCTAGCCCGAACCCTAACCCTAACCCTTCCCCGAAGCCTGACCCTCACCCGTCCCCTAATCCTAACCCGTACGCTGACACTAACCCGCGCCCTCACACGTACGCTCCCCCTAAAGCGTTGTCGTACCCTCACCTGGACCCTAAACCGTCCCCGTCCCCTAACCCTAACCCTAGCCCGAACCCTAACCCTAACCCTTCCCCGAAGCCTGACCCTCACCCGTCCCCTAATCCTAACCCGTACGCTGACACTAAGCCGCGCCCTCACACGTACGCTCCCCCTAAAGCGTTGTCGTACCCTCACCTGGACCCTAAACCGTCCCCGTCCCCTAACCCTAACCCTAGCCCGAACCCTAACCCTAACCCTTCCCCGAAGCCTGACCCTCACCCGTCCCCTAATCCTAAGGCGTACGCGGACAATAACCCGCGCCCTCACACGTACGCTCCCCCTAAAGCGTTGTCGTACCCTCACCTGGACCCTAAACCGTTCCCGTCCCCTAACCCTAACCCTAGCCCGAACCCTAACCCTAACCCTTCCCCGAAGCCTGACCCTCACCCGTCCCCTAATCCTAAGGCGTACGCGGACAATAACCCGCGCCCTCACACGTACGCTCCCCCTAAAGCGTTGTCGTACCCTCACCTGGACCCTAAACCGTTCCCGTCCCCTAACCCTAACCCTAGCCCGAACCCTAAACCTAACACTTCCCCGAAGCCTGACCCTCACCCGTCCCCTAATCCTAACCCGTACGCTGACACTAAGCCGCGCCCTCACACGTACGCTCCCCCTAAAGCGTTGTCGTACCCTCACCTGGACCCTAAACCGTCCCCGTCCCCTAACCCTAACCCTAGCCCGAACCCTACCCCTAACCCTTCCCCGAAGCCTGACCCTCACCCGTCCCCTAATCCTAACCCGTACGCTGACACTAACCCGTGCCCTCACACGTACGCTCCCCCTAAAGCGTTGTCGTACCCTCACCTGGACCCTAAACCGTCCCCGTCCCCTAACCCTAACCCTAGCCCGAACCCTACCCCTAAACCTTCCCCGAAGCCTGACCCTCACCCGTCCCCTAATCCTAACCCGTACGCTGACACTAACCCGCGCCCTCACACGTACGCTCCCCCTAAAGCGTTGTCGTACCCTCACCTGGACCCTAAACCGTCCCCGTCCCCTAACCCTAACCCTAGCCCGAACCCTACCCCTAACCCTTCCCCGAAGCTTGACCCTCACCCGTCCCCTAATCCTAACCCGTACGCTGACACTAAGCCGCGCCCTCACACGTACGCTCCCCCTAAAGCGTTGTCGTACCCTCACCTGGACCCTAAACCGTCCCCGTCCCCTAACCCTAACCCTAGCCCGAACCCTAACCCTAACCCTTCCCCGAAGCCTGACCCTCACCCGTCCCCTAATCCTAAACCGTACGCTGACACTAACCCGCGCCCTCACACGTACGCTCCCCCTAAAGCGTTGTCGTACCCTCACCTGGACCCTAAACCGTCCCCGTCCCCTAACCCTAACCCTAGCCCGAACCCTAACCCTAACTCTTCCCCGAAGCCTGACCCTCACCCGTCCCCTAATCCTAACCCGTACGCTGACACTAACCCGCGCCCTCACACGTACGCTCCCCCTAAAGCGTTGTCGTACCCTCACCTGGACCCTAAACCGTCCCCGTCCCCTAACCCTAACCCTAGCCCGAACCCTAACCCTAACCCTTCCCCGAAGCCTGACCCTCACCCGTCCCCTAATCCTAACCCGTACGCTGACACTAACCCGCGCCCTCACACGTACGCTCCCCCTAAAGCGTTGTCGTACCCTCACCTGGACCCTAAACCGTCCCCGTCCCCTAACCCTAACCCTAGCCCGAACCCTAACCCTAACACTTCCCCGAAGGCTGACCCTCACCCGTCCCCTAATCCTAACCCGTACGCTGACACTAACCCGCGCCCTCACACGTACGCTCCCCCTAAAGCGTTGTCGTACCCTCACCTGGACCCTAAACCGTCCCCGTCCCCTAACCCTAACCCTAGCCCGAACCCTAACCCTAACACTTCACCGAAGCCTGACCCTCACCCGTCCCCTAATCCTGACCCGTACGCTGACACTAACCTGCGCCCTCACACGTACGCTCCCCCTAAAGCGTTGTCGTACCCTCACCTGGACCCTAAACCGTCCCCGTCCCCTAACCCTAACCCTAGCCCGAACCCTAAACCTAACACTTCCCCGAAGCCTGACCCTCACCCGTCCCCTAATCCTAACCCGTACGCTGACACTAAGCCGCGCCCTCACACGTACGCTCCCCCTAAAGCGTTGTCGTACCCTCACCTGGACCCTAAACCGTCCCCGTCCCCTAACCCTAACCCTAGCCCGAACCCTACCCCTAACCCTTCCCCGAAGCCTGACCTTCACCCGTCCCCTAATCCTAACCCGTACGCTGACACTAACCCGTACCCTCACACGTACGCTCCCCCTAAAGCGTTGTCGTACCCTCACCTGGACCCTAAACCGTTCCCGTCCCCTAACCCTAACCCTATCCCGAACCCTAACCCTAACCCTTCCCCGAAGCCTGACCCACACCCGTCCCCTAATCCTAAGGCGTACGCGGACAATAACCCGCGCCCTCACACGTACGCTCCCCCTAAAGCGTTGTCGTACCCTCACCTGGACCCTAAACCGTTCCCGTCCCCTAACCCTAACCCTAGCCCGAACCCTAAACCTAACACTTCCCCGAAGCCTGACACTCACCCGTCCCCTAATCCTAACCCGTACGCTGACACTAAGCCGCGCCCTCACACGTACGCTCCCCCTAAAGCGTTGTCGTACCCTCACCTGGACCCTAAACCGTCCCCGTCCCCTAACCCTAACCCTAGCCCGAACCCTACCCCTAACCCTTCCCCGAAGCCTGACCCTCACCCGTCCCCTAATCCTAACCCGTACGCTGACACTAACCCGTGCCCTCACACGTACGCTCCCCCTAAAGCGTTGTCGTACCCTCACCTGGACCCTAAACCGTCCCCGTCCCCTAACCCTAACCCTAGCCCGAACCCTACCCCTAACCCTTCCCCGAAGCCTGACCCTCACCCGTCCCCTAATCCTAACCCGTACGCTGACACTAACCCGCGCCCTCACACGTACGCTCCCCCTAAAGCGTTGTCGTACCCTCACCTGGACCCTAAACCGTCCCCGTCCCCTAACCCTAACCCTAGCCCGAACCCTACCCCTAACCCTTCCCCGAAGCTTGACCCTCACCCGTCCCCTAATCCTAACCCGTACGCTGACACTAAGCCGCGCCCTCACACGTACGCTCCCCCTAAAGCGTTGTCGTACCCTCACCTGGACCCTAAACCGTCCCCGTCCCCTAACCCTAACCCTAGCCCGAACCCTACCCCTAACCCTTCCCCGAAGCCTGACCCTCACCCGTCCCCTAATCCTAACCCGTACGCTGACACTAACCCGCGCCCTCACACGTACGCTCCCCCTAAAGCGTTGTCGTACCCTCACCTGGACCCTAAACCGTCCCCGTCCCCTAACCCTAACCCTAGCCCGAACCCTAACCCTAACCCTTCCCCGAAGGCTGACCCTCACCCGTCCCCTAATCCTAACCCGTACGCTGACACTAACCCGCGCCCTCACACGTACGCTCCCCCTAAAGCGTTGTCGTACCCTCACCTGGACCCTAAACCGTCCCCGTCCACTAACCCTAACCCTAGCCCGAACCCTAACCCTAACCCTTCCCCGAAGCCTGACCCTCACCCGTCCCCTAATCCTAACCCGTACGCTGACACTAACCCGCGCCCTCACACGTACGCTCCCCCTAAAGCGTTGTCGTACCCTCACCTGGACCCTAAACCGTCCCCGTCCCCTAACCCTAACCCTAGCCCGAACCCTAACCCTAACCCTTCCCCGAAGGCTGACCCTCACCCGTCCCCTAATCCTAACCCGTACGCTGACACTAACCCGCGCCCTCACACGTACGCTCCCCCTAAAGCGTTGTCGTACCCTCACCTGGACCCTAAACCGTCCCCGTCCCCTAACCCTAACCCTAGCCCGAACCCTAACCCTAACCCTTCACCGAAGCCTGACCCTCACCCGTCCCCTAATCCTGACCCGTATGCTGACACTAACCTGCGCCCTCACACGTACGCTCCCCCTAAAGCGTTGTCGTACCCTCACCTGGACCCTAAACCGTCCCCGTCCCCTAACCCTAACCCTAGCCCGAACCCTAAACCTAACACTTCCCCGAAGCCTGACCCTCACCCGTCCCCTAATCCTAACCCGTACGCTGACACTAAGCCGCGCCCTCACACGTACGCTCCCCCTAAAGCGTTGTCGTACCCTCACCTGGACCCTAAACCGTCCCCGTCCCCTAACCCTAACCCTAGCCCGAACCCTACCCCTAACCCTTCCCCGAAGCCTGACCTTCACCCGTCCCCTAATCCTAACCCGTACGCTGACACTAACCCGCGCCCTCACACGTACGCTCCCCCTAAAGCGTTGTCGTACCCTCACCTGGACCCTAAACCGTCCCCGTCCCCTAACCCTAACCCTAGCCCGAACCCTAACCCTAACCCTTCCCCGAAGGCTGACCCTCACCCGTCCCCTAATCCTAACCCGTACGCTGACACTAACCCGCGCCCTCACAAGTACGCTCCCCCTAAAGCGTTGTCGTACCCTCACCTGGACCCTAAACCGTCCCCGTCCCCTAACCCTAACCCTAGCCCGAACACTAACCCTAACCCTTCCCCGAAGCCTGACCCTCACCCGTCCCCTAATCCTAACCCGTACGCTGACACTAACCCGCGCCCTCACACGTACGCTCCCCCTAAAGCGTTGTCGTACCCTCACCTGGACCCTAAACCGTCCCCGTCCCCTAACCCTAACCCTAGCCCGAACCCTAACCCTAACCCTTCCCCGAAACCTGACCCTCACCCGTCCCCTAATCCTAACCCGTACGCTGACACTAAGCCGCGCCCTCACACGTACGCTCCCCCTAAAGCGTTGTCGTACCCTCACCTGGACCCTAAACCGTCCCCGTCCCCTAACCCTAACCCTAGCCCGAACCCTAACCCTAACCCTTCCCCGAAGCCTGACCCTCACCCGTCCCCTAATCCTAAGGCGTACGCGGACAATAACCCGCGCCCTCACACGTACGCTCCCCCTAAAGCGTTGTCGTACCCTCACCTGGACCCTAAACCGTTCCCGTCCCCTAACCCTAACCCTAGCCCGAACCCTAACCCTAACCCTTCCCCGAAGCCTGACCCTCACCCGTCCCCTAATCCTAAGGCGTACGCGGACAATAACCCGCGCCCTCACACGTACGCTCCCCCTAAAGCGTTGTCGTACCCTCACCTGGACCCTAAACCGTTCCCATCCCCTAACCCTAACCCTAGCCCGAACCCTAAACCTAACACTTCCCCGAAGCCTGACCCTCACCCGTCCCCTAATCCTAACCCGTACGCTGACACTAAGCCGCGCCCTCACACGTACGCTCCCCCTAAAGCGTTGTCGTACCCTCACCTGGACCCTAAACCGTCCCCGTCCCCTAACCCTAACCCTAGCCCGAACCCTAACCCTAACCCTTCCCCGAAGGCTGACCCTCACCCGTCCCCTAATCCTAACCCGTATGCTGACACTAACCCGCGCCCTCACACGTACGCTCCCCCTAAAGCGTTGTCGTACCCTCACCTGGACCCTAAACCGTCCCCGTCCCCTAACCCTAACCCTAGCCCGAACACTAACCCTAACCCTTCCCCGAAGCCTGACCCTCACCCGTCCCCTAATCCTAACCCGTACGCTGACACTAACCCGCGCCCTCACACGTACGCTCCCCCTAAAGCGTTGTCGTACCCTCACCTGGACCCTAAACCGTCCCCGTCCCCTAACCCTAACCCTAGCCCGAACCCTAACCCTAACCCTTCCCCGAAGCCTGACCCTCACCCGTCCCCTAATCCTAACCCGTACGCTGACACTAAGCCACGCCCTCACACGTACGCTCCCCCTAAAGCGTTGTCGTACCCTCACCTGGACCCTAAACCGTCCCCGTCCCCTAACCCTAACCCTAGCCCGAACCCTAACCCTAACCCTTCCCCGAAGGCTGACCCTCACCCGTCCCCTAATCCTAAGGCGTACGCGGACAATAACCCGCGCCCTCACACGTACGCTCCCCCTAAAGCGTTGTCGTACCCTCACCTGGACCCTAAACCGTTCCCGTCCCCTAACCCTAACCCTAGCCCAAACCCTAACCCTAACCCTTCCCCGAAGCCTGACCCTCACCCGTCCCCTAATCCTAAGGCGTACGCGGACAATAACCCGCTCCCTCACACGTACGCTCCCCCTAAAGCGTTGTCGTACCCTCACCTGGACCCTAAACCGTTCCCGTCCCCTAACCCTAACCCTAGCCCGAACCCTACCCCTAACCCTTCCCCGAAGCCTGACCCTCACCCGTCCCCTAATCCTAACCCGTACGCTGACACTAAGCCGCGCCCTCACACGTACGCTCCCCCTAAAGCGTTGTCGTACCCTCACCTGGACCCTAAACCGTCCCCGTCCCCTAACCCTAACCCTAGCCCGAACCCTACCCCTAACCCTTCCCCGAAGCCTGACCCTCACCCGTCCCCTAATCCTAACCCGTACGCTGACACTAACCCGCGCCCTCACACGTACGCTCCCCCTAAAGCGTTGTCGTACCCTCACCTGGACCCTAAACCGTCCCCATCCCCTAACCCTAACCCTAGCCCGAACCCTACCCCTAACCCTTCCCCGAAGCCTGACCCTCACCCGTCCCCTAATCCTAACCCGTACGCTGACACTAACCCGCGCCCTCACACGTACGCTCCCCCTAAAGCGTTGTCGTACCCTCACCTGGACCCTAAACCGTCCCCGTCCCCTAACCCTAACCCTAGCCCGAACCCTAACCCTAACCCTTCCCCGAAGCCTGACCCTCACCCGTCCCCTAATCCTAAGGCGTACGCGGACAATAACCCGCGCCCTCACACGTACGCTCCCCCTAAAGCGTTGTCGTACCCTCACCTGGACCCTAAACCGTTCCCGTCCCCTAAACCTAAACCTAGCCCGAACCCTAACCCTAACCCTTCCCCGAAGCCTGACCCTCACCCGTCCCCTAATCCTAAGGCGTACGCGGACAATAACCCGCGCCCTCACACGTACGCTCCCCCTAAAGCGTTGTCGTACCCTCACCTGGACCCTAAACCGTTCCCGTCCCCTAACCCTAACCCTAGCCCGAACCTTAAACCTAACACTTCCCCGAAGCCTGACCCTCACCCGTCCCCTAATCCTAACACGTACGCTGACACTAAGCCGCGCCCTCACACGTACGCTCCCCCTAAAGCGTTTTCGTACCCTCACCTGGACCCTAAACCGTCCCCGTCCCCTAACCCTAACCCTAGCCCGAACCCTACCCCTAACCCTTCCCCGAAGCCTGACCCTCACCCGTCCCCTAATCCTAACCCGTACGCTGACACTAACCCGCGCCCTCACACGTACGCTCCCCCTAAAGCGTTGTCGTACCCTCACCTGGACCCTAAACCATCCCCGTCCCCTACCCCTAACCCTAGCCCGAACCCTACCCCTAACCCTTCCCCGAAGCCTGACCCTCACCCGTCCCCTAATCCTAACCCGTACGCTGACACTAACCCGCGCCCTCACACGTACGCTCCACCTAAAGCGTTGTCGTACCCTCACCTGGACCCTAAACCGTCCCCGTCCCCTAACCCTAACCCTAGCCCGAACCCTACCCCTAACCCTTCCCCGAAGCTTGACCCTCACCCGTCCCCTAATCCTAACCCGTACGCTGACACTAAGCCGCGCCCTCACATGTACGCTCCCCCTAAAGCGTTGTCGTACCCTCACCTGGACCCTAAACCGTCCCCGTCCCCTAACCCTAACCCTAGCCCGAACCCTAACCCTAACACTTCCCCGAAGCCTGACCCTCACCCGTCCCCTAATCCTAACCCGTACGCTGACACTAACCCGCGCCCTCACACGTACGCTCCCCCTAAAGCGTTGTCGTACCCTCACCTGGACCCTAAACCGTCCCCGTCCCCTAACCCTAACCCTAGCCCGAACCCTACCCCTAACCCTTCCCCGAAGCCTGACCCTCACCCGTCCCCTAATCCTAACCCGTACGCTGACACTAACCCGCGCCCTCACACGTACGCTCCCTTTAAAGCGTTGTCGTACCCTCACCTGGACCCTAAACCGTCCCCGTCCCCTAACCCTAACCCTAGCCCGAACCCTAACCCTAACCCTTCCCCGAAGGCTGACCCTCACCCGTCCCCTAATCCTAACCCGTACGCTGACACTAACCCGCGCCCTCACACGTACGCTCCCCCTAAAGCGTTGTCGTACCCTCACCTGGACCCTAAACCGTCCCCGTCCCCTAACCCTAACCCTAGCCCGAACCCTAAACCTAACACTTCCCCGAAGCCTGACCCTCACCCGTCCCCTAATCCTAACCCGTACGCTGACACTAAGTCGCGCCCTCACACGTACGCTCCCCCTAAAGCGTTGTCGTACCCTCACCTGGACCCTAAACCGTCCCCGTCCCCTAACCCTAACCCTAGCCCGAACCCTACCCCTAACCCTTCCCCGAAGCCTGAACCTCACCCGTCCCCTAATCCTAACCCGTACGCTGACACTAACCCGCGCCCTCACACGTACGCTCCCCCTAAAGCGTTGTCGTACCCTCACCTGGACCCTAAACCGTCCCCGTCCCCTAACCCTAACCCTAGCCCGAACCCTAACCCTAACCCTTCCCCGAAGGCTGACCCTCACCCGTCCCCTAATCCTAACCCGTACGCTGACACTAACCCGCGCCCTCACACGTACGCTCCCCCTAAAGCGTTGTCGTACCCTCACCTGGACCCTAAACCGTCCCCGTCCCCTAACCCTAACCCTAGCCCGAACACTAACCCTAACCCTTCCCCGAAGCCTGACCCTCACCCGTCCCCTAATCCTAACCCGTACGCTGACACTAACCCGCGCCCTCACACGTACGCTCCCCCTAAAGCGTTGTCGTACCCTCACCTGGACCCTAAACCGTCCCCGTCCCCTAACCCTAACCCTAGCCCGAACCCTAACCCTAACCCTTCCCCGAAGCCTGACCCTCACCCGTCCCCTAATCCTAAGGCGTACGCGGACAATAACCCGCGCCCTCACACGTACGCTCCCCCTAAAGCGTTGTCGTACCCTCACCTGGACCCTAAACCGTTCCCGTCCCCTAACCCTAACCCTAGCCCGAACCCTAACCCTAACCCTTCCCCAAAGCCTGACCCTCACCCGTCCCCTAATCCTAAGGCGTACGCGGACAATAACCCGCGCCCTCACACGTACGCTCCCCCTAAAGCGTTGTCGTACCCTCACCTGGACCCTAAACCGTTCCCGTCCCCTAACCCTAACCCTAGCCCGAACCCTAAACCTAACACTTCCCCGAAGCCTGACCCTCACCCGTCCCCTAATCCTAACCCGTACGCTGACACTAAGCCGCGCCCTCACACGTACGCTCCCCCTAAAGCGTTGTCGTACCCTCACCTGGACCCTAAACCGTCCCCGTCCCCTAACCCTAACCCTAGCACGAACCCTACCCCTAACCC
Source organism: Globicephala melas (assembly GCF_963455315.2). Taxonomy (NCBI): domain Eukaryota; kingdom Metazoa; phylum Chordata; class Mammalia; order Artiodactyla; family Delphinidae; genus Globicephala; species Globicephala melas. The sequence goes on along the minus strand of NC_083325.1, from coordinate 90,406,499 downwards.
TTCCCCGAAGCCTGACCCTCACCCGTCCCCTAATCCTAACCCGTACGCTGACACTAACCCGCGCCCTCACACGTACGCTCCCCCTAAAGCGTTGTCGTACCCTCACCTGGACCCTAAACCGTCCCCGTCCCCTAACCCTAACCCTAGCCCGAACCCTACCCCTAACCCTTCCCCGAAGCCTGACCCTCACCCGTCCCCTAATCCTAACCCGTACGCTGACACTAACCCGCGCCCTCACACGTACGCTCCCCCTAAAGCGTTGTCGTACCCTCACCTGGACCCTAAACCGTCCCCGTCCCCTAACCCTAACCCTAGCCCGAACCCTACCCCTAACCCTTCCCCGAAGCTTGACCCTCACCCGTCCCCTAATCCTAACCCGTACGCTGACACTAAGCCGCGCCCTCACACGTACGCTCCCCGTAAAGCGTTGTCGTACCCTCACCTGGACCCTAAACCGTCCCCGTCCCCTAACCCTAACCCTAGCCCGAAACCTAACCCTAACACTTCCCCGAAGCCTGACCCTCACCCGTCCCCTAATCCTAACCCGTACGCTGACACTAACCCGCGCCCTCACACGTACGCTCCCCCTAAAGCGTTGTCGTACCCTCACCTGGACCCTAAACCGTCCCCGTCCCCTAACCCTAACCCTAGCCCGAACCCTAACCCTAACCCTTCCCCGAAGCCTGACCCTCACCCGTCCCCTAATCCTAACCCGTACGCTGACACTAACCCGCGCCCTCACACGTACGCTCCCCCTAAAGCGTTGTCGTACCCTCACCTGGACCCTAAACCGTCCCCGTCCCCTAACCCTAACCCTAGCCCGAACCCTAACCCTAACCCTTCCCCGAAGCCTGACCCTCACCCGTCCCCTAATCCTGACCCGTACGCTGACACTAACCCGCGCCCTCACACGTACGCTCCCCCTAAAGCGTTGTCGTACCCTCACCTGGACCCTAAACCGTCCCCGTCCCCTAACCCTAACCCTAGCCCGAACCCTAAACCTAACACTTCCCCGAAGCCTGACCCTCACCCGTCCCCTAATCCTAACCCGTACGCTGACACTAACCCGCGCCCTCACACGTACGCTCCCCCTAAAGCGTTGTCGTACCCTCACCTGGACCCTAAACCGTCCCCGTCCCCTAACCCTAACCCTAGCCCGAACCCTAACCCTAACCCTTCCCCGAAGCCTGACCCTCACCCGTCCCCTAATCCTAACCCGTACGCTGACACTAACCCGCGCCCTCACACGTACGCTCCCCCTAAAGCGTTGTCGTACCCTCACCTGGACCCTAAACCGTCCCCGTCCCCTAACCCTAACCCTAGCCCGAACCCTAACCCTAACCCTCCCCCGAAGCCTGACCCTCACCCGTCCCCTAATCCTAACCCGTACGCTGACACTAAGCCGCGCCCTCACACGTACGCTCCCCCTAAAGCGTTGTCGTACCCTCACCTGGACCCTAAACCGTCCCCGTCCCCTAACCCTAAGCCTAGCCCGAACCCTAACCCTAACCCTTCCCCGAAGCCTGACCCTCACCCGTCCCCTAATCCTAAGGCGTACGCGGACAATAACCCGCGCCCTCACACGTACGCTCCCCCTAAAGCGTTGTCGTACCCTCACCTGGACCCTAAACCGTTCCCGTCCCCTAACCCTAACCCTAGCCCGAACCCTAACCCTAACCCTTCCCCGAAGCCTGACCCTCACCCGTCCCCTAATCCTAAGGCGTACGCGGACAATAACCCGCGCCCTCACACGTACGCTCCCCCTAAAGCGTTGTCGTACCCTCACCTGGACCCTAAACCGTTCCCGTCCCCTAACCCTAACCCTAGCCCGAACCCTAAACCTAACACTTCCCCGAAGCCTGACCCTCACCCGTCCCCTAATCCTAACCCGTACGCTGACACTAAGCCGCGCCCTCACACGTACGCTCCCCCTAAAGCGTTGTCGTACCCTCACCTGGACCCTAAACCGTCCCCGTCCCCTAACCCTAACCCTAGCCCGAACCCTACCCCTAACCCTTCCCCGAAGCCTGACCCTCACCCGTCCCCTAATCCTAACCCGTACGCTGACACTAACCCGCGCCCTCACACGTACGCTCCCCCTAAAGCGTTGTCGTACCCTCACCTGGACCCTAAACCGTCCCTGTCCCCTAACCCTAACCCTAGCCCGAACCCTAACCCTAACCCTTCCCCGAAGGCTGACCCTCACCCGTCCCCTAATCCTAACCCGTACGCTGACACTAACCCGCGCCCTCAGACGTACGCTCCCCCTAAAGCGTTGTCGTACCCTCACCTGGACCCTAAACCGTCCCCGTCCCCTAACCCTAACCCTAGCCCGAACACTAACCCTAACCCTTCCCCGAAGCCTGACCCTCACCCGTCCCCTAATCCTAACCCGTACGCTGACACTAAGCCGCGCCCTCACACGTACGCTCCCCCTAAAGCGTTGTCGTACCCTCACCTGGACCCTAAACCGTCCCCGTCCCCTAACCCTAACGCTAGCCCGAACCCTAACCCTAACCCTTCCCCGAAGCCTGACCCTCACCCGTCCCCTAATCCTAAGGCGTACGCGGACACTAACCCGCGCCCTCACACGCACGCTCCCCCTAAAGCGTTGTCGTACCCTCACCTGGACCCTAAACCGTTCCCGTCCCCTAACCCTAACCCTAGCCCGAACCCTAACCCTAACCCTTCCCCGAAGCCTGACCCTCACCCGTCCCCTAATCCTAACCCGTACGCTGACACTAAGCCGCGCCCTCACACGTACGCTCCCCCTAAAGCGTTGTCGTACCCTCACCTGGACCCTAAACCGTCCCCGTCCCCTAACCCTAACCCTAGCCCGAACCCTACCCCTAACCCTTCCCCGAAGCTTGACCCTCAACCGTCCCCTAATCCTAACCCGTACGCTGACACTAAGCCGCGCCCTCACACGTACGCTCCCCCTAAAGCGTTGTCGTACCTTCACCTGGACCCTAAACCGTCCCCGTCCCCTAACCCTAACCCTAGCCCGAACCCTAACCCTAACCCTTCCCCGAAGCCTGACCCTCACCCGTCCCCTAATCCTAACCCGTACGCTGACACTAACCCGCGCCCTCACACGTACGCTCCCCCTAAAGCGTTGTCGTACCCTCACCTGGACCCTAAACCGTCCCCGTCCCCTAACCCTAACACTAGCCCGAACCCTAACCCTAACCCTTCCCCGAAGGCTGACCCTCACCCGTCCCCTAATCCTAACCCGTACGCTGACACTAACCCGCGCCCTCACACGTACGCTCCCCCTAAAGCGTTGTCGTACCCTCACCTGGACCCTAAACCGTCCCCGTCCCCTAACCCTAACCCTAGCCCGAACCCTAACCCTAACCCTTCCCCGAAGCCTGACCCTCACCCGTCCCCTAATCCTGACCCGTACGCTGACACTAACCTGCGCCCTCACACGTACGCTCCCCCTAAAGCGTTGTCGTACCCTCACCTGGACCCTAAACCGTCCCCGTCCCCTAACCCTAACCCTAGCCCGAACCCTAAACCTAACACTTCCCTGAAGCCTGACCCTCCCGTCCCCTAATCCTAACCCGTACGCTGACACTAACCCGCGCCCTCACACGTACGCTCCCCCTAAAGCGTTGTCGTACCCTCACCTGGACCCTAAACCGTCCCCGTCCCCTAACCCTAACCCTAGCCCGAACCCTAACCCTAACCCTTCCCCGAAGCCTGACCCTCACCCGTCCCCTAATCCTAACCCGTACGCTGACACTAACCCGCGCCCTCACACGTACGCTCCCCCTAAAGCGTTGTCGTACCCTCACCTGGACCCTAAACCGTCCCCGTCCCCTAACCCTAACCCTAGCCCGAACCCTAACCCTAACCCTTCCCCGAAGGCTGACCCTCAACCGTCCCCTAATCCTAACCCGTACGCTGACACTAACCCGCGCCCTCACACGTACGCTCCCCCTAAAGCGTTGTCGTACCCTCACCTGGACCCTAAACCGTCCCCGTCCCCTAACCCTAACCCTAGCCCGAACCCTAACCCTAACCCTTCCCCGAAGCCTGACACTCACCCGTCCCCTAATCCTAACCCGTACGCTGACACTAAGCCGCGCCCTCACACGTACGCTCCCCCTAAAGCGTTGTCGTACCCTCACCTGGACCCTAAACCGTCCCCGTCCCCTAACCCTAAGCCTAGCCCGAACCCTAACCCTAACCCTTCCCCGAAGCCTGACCCTCACCCGTCCCCTAATCCTAAGGCGTACGCGGACAATAACCCGCGCCCTCACACGTACGCTCCCCCTAAAGCGTTGTCGTACCCTCACCTGGACCCTAAACCGTTCCCGTCCCCTAACCCTAACCCTAGCCCGAACCCTAACCCTAACCCTTCCCCGAAGCCTGACCCTCACCCGTCCCCTAATCCTAAGGCGTACGCGGACAATAACCCGCGCCCTCACACGTACGCTCCCCCTAAAGCGTTGTCGTACCCTCACCTGGACCCTAAACCGTTCCCGTCCCCTAACCCTAACCCTAGCCCGAACCCTAAACCTAACACTTCCCCGAAGCCTGACCCTCACCCGTCCCCTAATCCTAACCCGTAAGCTGACACTAAGCCGCGCCCTCACACGTACGCTCCCCCTAAAGCGTTGTCGTACCCTCACCTGGACCCTAAACCGTCCCCGTCCCCTAACCCTAACCCTAGCCCGAACCCTACCCCTAACCCTTCCCCGAAGCCTGACCCTCACCCGTCCCCTAATCCTAACCCGTACGCTGACACTAACCCGCGCCCTCACACGTACGCTCCCCCTAAAGCGTTGTCGTACCCTCACCTGGACCCTAAACCGTCCCTGTCCCCTAACCCTAACCCTAGCCCGAACCCTAACCCTAACCCTTCCCCGAAGGCTGACCCTCACCCGTCCCCTAATCCTAACCCGTACGCTGACACTAACCCGCGCCCTCACACGTACGCTCCCCCTAAAGCGTTGTCGTACCCTCACCTGGACCCTAAACCGTCCCCGTCCCCTAACCCTAACCCTAGCCCGAACACTAACCCTAACCCTTCCCCGAAGCCTGACCCTCACCCGTCCCCTAATCCTAACCCGTACGCTGACACTAAGCCGCGCCCTCACACGTACGCTCCCCCTAAAGCGTTGTCGTACCCTCACCTGGACCCTAAACCGTCCCCGTCCCCTAACCCTAACCCTAGCCCGAACCCTAACCCTAACCCTTCCCCGAAGCCTGACCCTCACCCGTCCCCTAATCCTAAGGCGTACGCGGACACTAACCCGCGCCCTCACACGTACGCTCCCCCTAAAGCGTTGTCGTACCCTCACCTGGACCCTAAACCGTTCCCGTCCCCTAACCCTAACCCTAGCCCGAACCCTAACCCTAACCCTTCCCCGAAGCCTGACCCTCACCCGTCCCCTAATCCTAACCCGTACGCTGACACTAAGCCGCGCCCTCACACGTACGCTCCCCCTAAAGCGTTGTCGTACCCTCACCTGGACCCTAAACCGTCCCCGTCCCCTAACCCTAACCCTAGCCCGAACCCTACCCCTAACACTTCCCCGAAGCTTGACCCTCAACCGTCCCCTAATCCTAACCCGTACGCTGACACTAAGCCGCGCCCTCACACGTACGCTCCCCCTAAAGCGTTGTCGTACCTTCACCTGGACCCTAAACCGTCCCCGTCCCCTAACCCTAACCCTAGCCCGAACCCTAACCCTAACCCTTCCCCGAAGCCTGACCCTCACCCGTCCCCTAATCCTAACCCGTACGCTGACACTAACCCGCGCCCTCACACGTACGCTCCCCCTAAAGCGTTGTCGTACCCTCACCTGGACCCTAAACCGTCCCCGTCCCCTAACCCTAACACTAGCCCGAACCCTAACCCTAACCCTTCCCCGAAGGCTGACCCTCACCCGTCCCCTAATCCTAACCCGTACGCTGACACTAACCCGCGCCCTCACACGTACGCTCCCCCTAAAGCGTTGTCGTACCCTCACCTGGACCCTAAACCGTCCCCGTCCCCTAACCCTAACCCTAGCCCGAACCCTAACCCTAACCCTTCCCCGAAGCCTGACCCTCACCCGTCCCCTAATCCTGACCCGTACGCTGACACTAACCTGCGCCCTCACACGTACGCTCCCCCTAAAGCGTTGTCGTACCCTCACCTGGACCCTAAACCGTCCCCGTCCCCTAACCCTAACCCTAGCCCGAACCCTAAACCTAACACTTCCCTGAAGCCTGACCCTCCCGTCCCCTAATCCTAACCCGTACGCTGACACTAACCCGCGCCCTCACACGTACGCTCCCCCTAAAGCGTTGTCGTACCCTCACCTGGACCCTAAACCGTCCCCGTCCCCTAACCCTAACCCTAGCCCGAACCCTAACCCTAACCCTTCCCCGAAGCCTGACCCTCACCCGTCCCCTAATCCTAACCCGTACGCTGACACTAACCCGCGCCCTCACACGTACGCTCCCCCTAAAGCGTTGTCGTACCCTCACCTGGACCCTAAACCGTCCCCGTCCCCTAACCCTAACCCTAGCCCGAACCCTAACCCTAACCCTTCCCCGAAGGCTGACCCTCAACCGTCCCCTAATCCTAACCCGTACGCTGACACTAACCCGCGCCCTCACACGTACGCTCCCCCTAAAGCGTTGTCGTACCCTCACCTGGACCCTAAACCGTCCCCGTCCCCTAACCCTAACCCTAGCCCGAACCCTAACCCTAACCCTTCCCCGAAGGCTGACCCTCACCCGTCCCCTAATCCTAACCCGTACGCTGACACTAACCCGCGCCCTCACACGTACGCTCCCCCTAAAGCGTTGTCGTACCCTCACCTGGACCCTAAACCGTCCCCGTCCCCTAACCCTAACCCTAGCCCGAACACTAACCCTAACCCTTCCCCGAAGCCTGACCCTCACCCGTCCCCTAATCCTAACCCGTACGCTGACACTAACCCACGCCCTCACACGTACGCTCCCCCTAAAGCGTTGTCGTACCCTCACCTGGACCCTAAACCGTCCCCGTCCCCTAACCCTAACCCTAGCCCGAACCCTAACCCTAACCCTTCCCCGAAGCCTGACCCTCACCCGTCCCCTAATCCTAACCCGTACGCTGACACTAAGCCGCGCCCTCACACGTACGCTCTCCCTAAAGCGTTGTCGTACCCTCACCTGGACCCTAAACCTTTCCTGTCCCCTAACCCTAACCCTAGCCCGAACCCTAACCCTAACCCTTCCCCGAAGCCTGACCCTCCCCCGTCCCCTAATCCTAAGGCGTACGCGGACAATAACCCGTGCCCTCACACGTACGCTCCCCCTAAAGCGTTGTCGTACCCTCACCTGGACCCTAAACCATTCCCGTCCCCTAACCCTAACCCTAGCCCGAACCCTAACCTTAACCCTTCCCCGAAGCCTGACCCTCACCCGTCCCCTAATCCTAACCCGTACGCTGACACTAACCCGCGCCCTCACACGTACGCTCCCCCTAAAGCGTTGTCGTACCCTCACCTGGACCCTAAACCGTCCCCGTCCCCTAACCCTAACCCTAGCCCGAACCCTAACCCTAACACTTCCCCGAAGCCTGACCCTCACCCGTCCCCTAATCCTAACCCGTACGCTGACACTAACCCGCGCCCTCACACGTACGCTCCCCCTAAAACTTTGTCGTACCCTCACCTGGACCCTAAACCGTTCCCGTCCCCTAACCCTAACCCTAGCCCGAACCCTAACCTTAACCCTTCCCCGAAGCCTGACCCTCACCCGTCCCCTAATCCTAACCCGTACGCTGACACTAAGCCGCGCCCTCACACGTACGCTCCCCCTAAAGCGTTGTCGTACCCTCACCTGGACCCTAAACCGTCCCCGTCCCCTAACCCTAACCCTAGCCCGAACCCTAACCCTAACCCTTCCCCGAAGCCTGACCCTCACCCGTCCCCTAATCCTAACCCGTACGCGGACACTAACCCGCGCCCTCACACGTACGCGCCCCCTAAAGCGTTGTCGTACCCTCACCTGGACCCTAAACCGTCCCCGTCCCCTAACCCTAACCCTAGCCCGAACCCTAACCCTAACCCTTCCCCGAAGGCTGACCCTCACCCGTCCCCTAATCCTAACCCGTACGCTGACACTAACCCGCGCCCTCACACGTACGCTCCCCCTAAAGCGTTGTCGTACCCTCACCTGGACCCTAAACCGTCCCCGTCCCCTAACCCTAACCCTAGCCCGAACCCTAACCCTAACCCTTCCCCGAAGCCTGACCCTCACCCGTCCCCTAATCCTGACCCGTACGCTGACACTAACCTGCGCCCTCACACGTACGCTCCCCCTAAAGCGTTGTCGTACCCTCACCTGGACCCTAAACCGTCCCCGTCCCCTAACCCTAACCCTAGCCCGAACCCTAAACCTAACACTTCCCCGAAGCCTGACCCTCACCCGTCCCCTAATCCTAACCCGTACGCTGACACTAAGCCGCGCCCTCACACGTACGCTCCCCCTAAAGCGTTGTCGTACCCTCACCTGGACCCTAAACCGTCCCCGTCCCCTAACCCTAACCCTAGCCCGAACCCTACCCCTAACCCTTCCCCGAAGCCTGACCCTCACCCGTCCCCTAATCCTGACCCGTACGCTGACACTAACCTGCGCCCTCACACGTACGCTCCCCCTAAAGCGTTGTCGTACCCTCACCTGGACCCTAAACCGTCCCTGTCCCCTAACCCTAACCCTAGCCCGAACCCTAACCCTAACCCTTCCCCGAAGCCTGACCCTCACCCGTCCCCTAATCCTAACCCGTACGCTGACACTAAGCCGCGCCCTCACACGTACGCTCCCCCTAAAGCGTTGTCGTACCCTCACCTGGACCCTAAACCGTCCCCGTCCCCTAACCCTAAGCCTAGCCCGAACCCTAACCCTAACCCTTCCCCGAAGCCTGACCCTCACCCGTCCCCTAATCCTAAGGCGTACGCGGACAATAACCCACGCCCTCACACGTACGCTCCCCCTAAAGCGTTGTCGTACCCTCACCTGGACCCTAAACCGTTCCCGTCCCCTAACCCTAACCCTAGCCCGAACCCTAACCCTAACCCTTCCCCGAAGCCTGACCCTCACCCGTCCCCTAATCCTAAGGCGTACGTGGACAATAACCCGCGCCCTCACACGTACGCTCCCCCTAAAGCGTTGTCGTACCCTCACCTGGACCCTAAACCGTTCCCGTCCCCTAACCCTAACCCTAGCCCGAACCCTAAACCTAACACTTCCCCGAAGCCTGACCCTCACCCGTCCCCTAATCCTAACCCGTACGCTGACACTAAGCCGCGCCCTCACACGTACGCTCCCCCTAAAGCGTTGTCGTACCCTCACCTGGACCCTAAACCGTCCCCGTCCCCTAACCCTAACCCTAGCCCGAACCCTACCCCTAACCCTTCCCCGAAGCCTGACCCTCACCCGTCCCCTAATCCTAACCCGTACGCTGACACTAACCCGCGCCCTCACACGTACGCTCCCCCTAAAGCGTTGTCGTACCCTCACCTGGACCCTAAACCGTCCCTGTCCCCTAACCCTAACCCTAGCCCGAACCCTAACCCTAACCCTTCCCCGAAGGCTGACCCTCACCCGTCCCCTAATCCTAACCCGTACGCTGACACTAACCCGCGCCCTCACACGTACGCTCCCCCTAAAGCGTTGTCGTACCCTCACCTGGACCCTAAACCGTCCCCGTCCCCTAACCCTAACCCTAGCCCGAACCCTAACCCTAACCCTTCCCCGAAGCCTGACCCTCACCCGTCCCCTAATCCTAACCCGTACGCTGACACTAAGCCGCGCCCTCACACGTACGCTCCCCCTAAAGCGTTGTCGTACCCTCACCTGGACCCTAAACCGTCCCCGTCCCCTAACCCTAACCCTAGCCCGAACCCTAACCCTAACCCTTCCCCGAAGCCTGACCCTCACCCGTCCCCTAATCCTAAGGCGTACGCGGACACTAACCCGCGCCCTCACACGTACGCTCCCCCTAAAGCATTGTCGTACCCTCACCTGGACCCTAAACCGTTCCCGTCCCCTAACCCTAACCCTAGCCCGAACCCTAACCCTAACCCTTCCCCGAAGCCTGACCCTCACCCGTCCCCTAATCCTAACCCGTACGCTGACACTAAGCCGCGCCCTCACACGTACGCTCCCCCTAAAGCGTTGTCGTACCCTCACCTGGACCCTAAACCGTCCCCGTCCCCTAACCCTAACCCTAGCCCGAACCCTACCCCTAACCCTTCCCCGAAGCTTGACCCTCAACCGTCCCCTAATCCTAACCCGTACGCTGACACTAAGCCGCGCCCTCACACGTACGCTCCCCCTAAAGCGTTGTCGTACCTTCACCTGGACCCTAAACCGTCCCCGTCCCCTAACCCTAACCCTAGCCCGAACCCTAACCCTAACCCTTCCCCGAAGCCTGACCCTCACCCGTCCCCTAATCCTAACCCGTACGCTGACACTAACCCGCGCCCTCACACGTACGCTCCCCCTAAAGCGTTGTCGTACCCTCACCTGGACCCTAAACCGTCCCCGTCCCCTAACCCTAACACTAGCCCGAACCCTAACCCTAACCCTTCCCCGAAGGCTGACCCTCACCCGTCCCCTAATCCTAACCCGTACGCTGACACTAACCCGCGCCCTCACACGTACGCTCCCCCTAAAGCGTTGTCGTACCCTCACCTGGACCCTAAACCGTCCCCGTCCCCTAACCCTAACCCTAGCCCGAACCCTAACCCTAACCCTTCCCCGAAGCCTGACCCTCACCCGTCCCCTAATCCTGACCCGTACGCTGACACTAACCTGCGCCCTCACACGTACGCTCCCCCTAAAGCGTTGTCGTACCCTCACCTGGACCCTAAACCGTCCCCGTCCCCTAACCCTAACCCTAGCCCGAACCCTAAACCTAACACTTCCCTGAAGCCTGACCCTCCCGTCCCCTAATCCTAACCCGTACGCTGACACTAACCCGCGCCCTCACACGTACGCTCCCCCTAAAGCGTTGTCGTACCCTCACCTGGACCCTAAACCGTCCCCGTCCCCTAACCCTAACCCTAGCCCGAACCCTAACCCTAACCCTTCCCCGAAGCCTGACCCTCACCCGTCCCCTAATCCTAACCCGTACGCTGACACTAACCCGCGCCCTCACACGTACGCTCCCCCTAAAGCGTTGTCGTACCCTCACCTGGACCCTAAACCGTCCCCGTCCCCTAACCCTAACCCTAGCCCGAACCCTAACCCTAACCCTTCCCCGAAGCCTGACCCTCACCCGTCCCCTAATCCTAACCCGTACGCGGACACTAACCCGCGCCCTCACACGTACGCGCCCCCTAAAGCGTTGTCGTACCCTCACCTGGACCCTAAACCGTCCCCGTCCCCTAACCCTAACCCTAGCCCGAACCCTAACCCTAACCCTTCCCCGAAGGCTGACCCTCACCCGTCCCCTAATCCTAACCCGTACGCTGACACTAACCCGCGCCCTCACACGTACGCTCCCCCTAAAGCGTTGTCGTACCCTCACCTGGACCCTAAACCGTCCCCGTCCCCTAACCCTAACCCTAGCCCGAACCCTAACCCTAACCCTTCCCCGAAGCCTGACCCTCACCCGTCCCCTAATCCTGACCCGTACGCTGACACTAACCTGCGCCCTCACACGTACGCTCCCCCTAAAGCGTTGTCGTACCCTCACCTGGACCCTAAACCGTCCCCGTCCCCTAACCCTAACCCTAGCCCGAACCCTAAACCTAACACTTCCCCGAAGCCTGACCCTCACCCGTCCCCTAATCCTAACCCGTACGCTGACACTAAGCCGCGCCCTCACACGTACGCTCCCCCTAAAGCGTTGTCGTACCCTCACCTGGACCCTAAACCGTCCCCGTCCCCTAACCCTAACCCTAGCCCGAACCCTACCCCTAACCCTTCCCCGAAGGCTGACCCTCAACCGTCCCCTAATCCTAACCCGTACGCTGACACTAACCCGCGCCCTCACACGTACGCTCCCCCTAAAGCGTTGTCGTACCCTCACCTGGACCCTAAACTGTCCCCGTCCCCTAACCCTAACCCTAGCCCGAACCCTAACCCTAACCCTTCCCCGAAGGCTGACCCTCACCCGTCCCCTAATCCTAACCCGTACGCTGACACTAACCCGCGCCCTCACACGTACGCTCCCCCTAAAGCGTTGTCGTACCCTCACCTGGACCCTAAACCGTCCCCGTCCCCTAACCCTAACCCTAGCCCAAACCCTAACCCTAACCCTTCCCCGAAGGCTGACCCTCACCCGTCCCCTAATCCTAACCCGTACGCTGACACTAACCCGCGCCCTCACACGTACGCTCCCCCTAAAGCGTTGTCGTACCCTCACCTGGACCCTAAACCGTCCCCGTCCCCTAACCCTAACCCTAGCCCGAACCCTAAACCTAACACTTCCCCGAAGCCTGACCCTCACCCGTCCCCTAATCCTAACCCGTACGCTGACACTAAGCCGCGCCCTCACACGTACGCTCCCCCTAAAGCGTTGTCGTACCCTCACCTGGACCCTAAACCGTCCCCGTCCCCTAACCCTAACCCTAGCCCGAACCCTACCCCTAACACTTCCCCGAAGCTTGACCCTCAACCGTCCCCTAATCCTAACCCGTACGCTGACACTAAGCCGCGCCCTCACACGTACGCTCCCCCTAAAGCGTTGTCGTACCTTCACCTGGACCCTAAACCGTCCCCGTCCCCTAACCCTAACCCTAGCCCGAACCCTAACCCTAACCCTTCCCCGAAGCCTGACCCTCACCCGTCCCCTAATCCTAACCCGTACGCTGACACTAACCCGCGCCCTCACACTTACGCTCCCCCTAAAGCGTTGTCGTACCCTCACCTGGACCCTAAACCGTCCCCGTCCCCTAACCCTAACCCTAGCCCGAACCCTAACACTAACCCTTCCCCGAAGGCTGACCCTCACCCGTCCCCTAATCCTAACCCGTACGCTGACACTAACCCGCGCCCTCACACGTACGCTCCCCCTAAAGCGTTGTCGTACCCTCACCTGGACCCTAAACCGTCCCCGTCCCCTAACCCTAACCCTAGCCCGAACCCTAACCCTAACCCTTCCCCGAAGCCTGACCCTCACCCGTCCCCTAATCCTGACCCGTACGCTGACACCAGCCTGCGCCCTCACACGTACGCTCCCCCTAAAGCGTTGTCGTACCCTCACCTGGACCCTAAACCGTCCCCGTCCCCTAACCCTAACCCTAGCCCGAACCCTAAACCTAACACTTCCCTGAAGCCTGACCCTCCCGTCCCCTAATCCTAACCCGTACGCTGACACTAACCCGCGCCCTCACACGTACGCTCCCCCTAAAGCGTTGTCGTACCCTCACCTGGACCCTAAACCGTCCCCGTCCCCTAACCCTAACCCTAGCCCGAACCCTAACCCTAACCCTTCCCCGAAGCCTGACCCTCACCCGTCCCCTAATCCTAACCCGTACGCTGACACTAACCCGCGCCCTCACACGTACGCTCCCCCTAAAGCGTTGTCGTACCCTCACCTGGACCCTAAACCGTCCCCGTCCCCTAACCCTAACCCTAGCCCGAACCCTAACCCTAACCCTTCCCCGAAGGCTGACCCTCAACCGTCCCCTAATCCTAACCCGTACGCTGACACTAACCCGCGCCCTCACACGTACGCTCCCCCTAAAGCGTTGTCGTACCCTCACCTGGACCCTAAACCGTCCCCGTCCCCTAACCCTAACCCTAGCCCGAACCCTAACCCTAACCCTTCCCCGAAGGCTGACCCTCACCCGTCCCCTAATCCTAACCCGTACGCTGACACTAACCCGCGCCCTCACACGTACGCTCCCCCTAAAGCGTTGTCGTACCCTCACCTGGACCCTAAACCGTCCCCGTCCCCTAACCCTAACCCTAGCCCGAACACTAACCCTAACCCTTCCCCGAAGGCTGACCCTCACCCGTCCCCTAATCCTAACCCGTACGCTGACACTAACCCACGCCCTCACACGTACGCTCCCCCTAAAGCGTTGTCGTACCCTCACCTGGACCCTAAACCGTCCCCGTCCCCTAACCCTAACCCTAGCCCGAACCCTAACCCTAACCCTTCCCCGAAGCCTGACCCTCACCCGTCCCCTAATCCTAACCCGTACGCTGACACTAAGCCGCGCCCTCACACGTACGCTCTCCCTAAAGCGTTGTCGTACCCTCACCTGGACCCTAAACCTTTCCTGTCCCCTAACCCTAACCCTAGCCCGATCCCTAACCCTAACCCTTCCCCGAAGCCTGACCCTCCCCCGTCCCCTAATCCTAAGGCGTACGCGGACAATAACCCGTGCCCTCACACGTACGCTCCCCCTAAAGCGTTGTCGTACCCTCACCTGGACCCTAAACCGTTCCCGTCCCCTAACCCTAACCGTAGCCCGAACCCTAACCTTAACCCTTCCCCGAAGCCTGACCCTCACCCGTCCCCTAATCCTAACCCGTACGCTGACACTAACCCGCGCCCTCACACGTACGCTCCCCCTAAAGCGTTGTCGTACCCTCACCTGGACCCTAAACCGTCCCCGTCCCCTAACCCTAACCCTAGCCCGAACCCTAACCCTAACACTTCCCCGAAGCCTGACACTCACCCGTCCCCTAATCCTAACCCGTACGCTGACACTAACCCGCGCCCTCACACGTACGCTCCCCCTAAAACTTTGTCGTACCCTCACCTGGACCCTAAACCGTTCCCGTCCCCTAACCCTAACCCTAGCCCGAACCCTAACCTTAACCCTTCCCCGAAGCCTGACCCTCACCCGTCCCCTAATCCTAACCCGTACGCTGACACTAAGCCGCGCCCTCACACGTACGCTCCCCCTAAAGCGTTGTCGTACCCTCACCTGGACCCTAAACCGTCCCCGTCCCCTAACCCTAACCCTAGCCCGAACCCTAAACCTAACACTTCCCCGAAGCCTGACCCTCACCCGTCCCCTAATCCTAACCCGTACGCTGACACTAAGCCGCGCCCTCACACGTACGCTCCCCCTAAAGCGTTGTCGTACCCTCACCTGGACCCTAAACCGTCCCCGTCCCCTAACCCTAACCCTAGCCCGAACCCTACCCCTAACCCTTCCCCGAAGCCTGACCCTCACCCGTCCCCTAATCCTAACCCGTACGCTGACACTAAGCCACGCCCTCACACGTACGCTCCCCCTAAAGCGTTGTCGTACCCTCACCTGGACCCTAAACCGTCCCCGTCCCCTAACCCTAACCCTAGCCCGAACCCTAACCCTAACCCTTCCCCGAAGCCTGACCCTCACCCGTCCCCTAATCCTAAGGCGTACGCGTACAATAACCCGCGCCCTCACACGTACGCTCCCCCTAAAGCGTTGTCGTACCCTCACCTGGACCCTAAACCGTCCCCGTCCCCTAACCCTAACCCTAGCCCGAACACTAACCCTAACCCTTCCCCGAAGCCTGACCCTCACCCGTCCCCTAATCCTAACCCGTACGCTGACACTAACCCACGCCCTCACACGTACGCTCCCCCTAAAGCGTTGTCGTACCCTCACCTGGACCCTAAACCGTCCCCGTCCCCTAACCCTAACCCTAGCCCGAACCCTAACCCTAACCCTTCCCCGAAGCCTGACCCTCACCCGTGCCCTAATCCTAACCCGTACGCTGACACTAAGCCGCGCCCTCACACGTACGCTCTCCCTAAAGCGTTGTCGTACCCTCACCTGGACCCTAAACCTTTCCTGTCCCCTAACCCTAACCCTAGCCCGAACCCTAACCCTAACCCTTCCCCGAAGCCTGACCCTCCCCCGTCCCCTAATCCTAAGGCGTACGCGGACAATAACCCGTGCCCTCACACGTACGCTCCCCCTAAAGCGTTGTCGTACCCTCACCTGGACCCTAAACCGTTCCCGTCCCCTAACCCTAACCCTAGCCCGAACCCTAACCTTAACCCTTCCCCGAAGCCTGACCCTCACCCGTCCCCTAATCCTAACCCGTACGCTGACACTAACCCGCGCCCTCACACGTACGCTCCCCCTAAAGCGTTGTCGTACCCTCACCTGGACCCTAAACCGTCCCCGTCCCCTAACCCTAACCCTAGCCCGAACCCTAACCCTAACCCTTCCCCGAAGCCTGACCCTCACCCGTCCCCTAATCCTAACCCGTACGCTGACACTAACCCGCGCCCTCACACGTACGCTCCCCCTAAAACTTTGTCGTACCCTCACCTGGACCCTAAACCGTTCCCGTCCCCTAACCCTAACCCTAGCCCGAACCCTAACCTTAACCCTTCCCCGAAGCCTGACCCTCACCCGTCCCCTAATCCTAACCCGTACGCTGACACTAAGCCGCGCCCTCACACGTACGCTCCCCCTAAAGCGTTGTCGTACCCTCACCTGGACCCTAAACCGTCCCCGTCCCCTAACCCTAACCCTAGCCCGAACCCTAACCCTAACCCTTCCCCGAAGCCTGACCCTCACCCGTCCCCTAATCCTAACCCGTACGCGGACACTAACCCGCGCCCTCACACGTACGCGCTCCCTAAAGCGTTGTCGTACCCTCACCTGGACCCTAAACCGTCCCCGTCCCCTAACCCTAACCCTAGCCCGAACCCTAACCCTAACCCTTCCCCGAAGGCTGACCCTCACCCGTCCCCTAATCCTAACCCGTACGCTGACACTAACCCGCGCCCTCACACGTACGCTCCCCCTAAAGCGTTGTCGTACCCTCACCTGGACCCTAAACCGTCCCCGTCCCCTAACCCTAACCCTAGCCCGAACCCTAACCCTAACCCTTCCCCGAAGCCTGACCCTCACCCGTCCCCTAATCCTGACCCGTACGCTGACACTAACCTGCGCCCTCACACGTACGCTCCCCCTAAAGCGTTGTCGTACCCTCACCTGGACCCTAAACCGTCCCCGTCCCCTAACCCTAACCCTAGCCCGAACCCTAAACCTAACACTTCCCCGAAGCCTGACACTCACCCGTCCCCTAATCCTAACCCGTACGCTGACACTAAGCCGCGCCCTCACACGTACGCTCCCCCTAAAGCGTTGTCGTACCCTCACCTGGACCCTAAACCGTCCCCGTCCCCTAACCCTAACCCTAGCCCGAACCCTACCCCTAAACCTTCCCCGAAGCCTGACCCTCACCCGTCCCCTAATCCTAACCCGTACGCTGACACTAAGCCACGCCCTCACACGTACGCTCCCCCTAAAGCGTTGTCGTACCCTCACCTGGACCCTAAACCGTCCCCGTCCCCTAACCCTAACCCTAGCCCGAACCCTAACCCTAACCCTTCCCCGAAGCCTGACCCTCACCCGTCCCCTAATCCTAAGGCGTACGCGGACAATAACCCGCGCCCTCACACGTACGCTCCCCCTAAAGCGTTGTCGTACCCTCACCTGGACCCTAAACCGTTCCCGTCCCCTAACCCTAACCCTAGCCCGAACCCTAACCCTAACACTTCCCCGAAGCCTGACCCTCACCCGTCCCCTAATCCTAACCCGTACGCTGACACTAAGCCGCGCCCTCACACGTACGCTCCCCCTAAAGCGTTGTCGTACCCTCACCTGGACCCTAAACCGTCCCCGTCCCCTAACCCTAACCCTAGCCCGAACCCTACCCCTAACCCTTCCCCGAAGCCTGACCCTCACCCGTCCCCTAATCCTAACCCGTACGCTGACACTAACCCGCGCCCTCACACGTACGCTCCCCCTAAAGCGTTGTCGTACCCTCACCTGGACCCTAAACCGTCCCCGTCCCCTAACCCTAACCCTAGCCCGAACCCTAACCCTAACCCTTCCCCGAATCCTGACCCTCACCCGTCCCCTAATCCTAACCCGTACGCTGACACTAAGCCGCGCCCTCACACGTACGCTCCCCCTAACGCGTTGTCGTACCCTCACCTGGACCCTAAACCGTCCCCGTCCCCTAACCCTAACCCTAGCCCGAACCCTAACCCTAACCCTTCCCCGAAGCCTGACCCTCACCCGTCCCCTAATCCTAAGGCGTACGCGGACAATAACCCGCACCCTCACACGTACGCTCCCCCTAAAGCGTTGTCGTACCCTCACCTGGACCCTAAACCGTTCCCGTCCCCTAACCCTAACCCTAGCCCGAACCCTAACCCTAACCCTTCCCCGAAGGCTGACCCTCAACCGTCCCCTAATCCTAACCCGTACGCTGACACTAACCCGCGCCCTCACACGTACGCTCCCCCTAAAGCGTTGTCGTACCCTCACCTGGACCCTAAACCGTCCCCGTCCCCTAACCCTAACCCTAGCCCGAACCCTAACCCTAACCCTTCCCCGAAGGCTGACCCTCACCCGTCCCCTAATCCTAACCCGTACGCTGACACTAACCCGCGCCCTTACACGTACGCTCCCCCTAAAGCGTTGTCGTACCCTCACCTGGACCCTAAACCGTCCCCGTCCCCTAACCCTAACCCTAGCCCGAACCCTAACCCTAACCCTTCCCCGAAGGCTGACCCTCACCCGTCCCCTAATCCTAACCCGTACGCTGACACTAACCCGCGCCCTCACACGTACGCTCCCCCTAAAGCGTTGTCGTACCCTCACCTGGACCCTAAACCGTCCCCGTCCCCTAACCCTAACCCTAGCCCGAACCCTAACCCTAACCCTTCCCCGAAGGCTGACCCTCACCTGTCCCCTAATCCTAACCCGTACGCTGACACTAACCCGCGCCCTCACACGTACGCTCCCCCTAAAGCGTTGTCGTACCCTCACCTGGACCCTAAACCGTCCCCGTCCCCTAACCCTAACCCTAGCCCGAACACTAACCCTAACCCTTCCCCGAAGCCTGACCCTCACCCGTCCCCTAATCCTAACCCGTACGCTGACACTAACCCGCGCCCTCACACGTACGCTCCCCCTAAAGCGTTGTCGTACCCTCACCTGGACCCTAAACCGTCCCCGTCCCCTAACCCTAACCCTAGCCCGAACCCTAACCCTAACCCTTCCCCGAAGCCTGACCCTCACCCGTCCCCTAATCCTAACCCGTACGCTGACACTAAGCCGCGCCCTCACATGTACGCTCCCCCTAAAGCGTTGTCGTACCCTCACCTGGACCCTAAACCGTCCCCGTCCCCTAACCCTAACCCTAGCACGAACCCTAACCCTAACACTTCCCCGAAGCCTGACCCTCACCCGTCCCCTAATCCTGACCCGTAAGCTGACACTAACCTGCGCCCTCACACGTACGCTCCCCCTAAAGCGTTGTCGTACCCTCACCTGGACCCTAAACCGTCCCCGTCCCCTAACCCTAACCCTAGCCCGAACCCTAAACCTAACACTTCCCCGAAGCCTGACCCTCACCCGTCCCCTAATCCTAACCCGTACGCTGACACTAAGCCGCGCCCTCACACGTACGCTCCCCCTAAAGCGTTGTCGTACCCTCACCTGGACCCTAAACCGTCCCCGTCCCCTAACCCTAACCCTAGCCCGAACCCTACCCCTAACACTTCCCCGAAGCCTGACCCTCACCCGTCCCCTAATCCTAACCCGTACGCTGACACTAAGCCGCGCCCTCACACGTACGCTCCCCCTAAAGCGTTGTCGTACCCTCACCTGGACCCTAAACCGTCCCCGTCCCCTAACCCTAACCCTAGCCCGAACCCTAACCCTAACCCTTCCCCGAAGGCTGACCCTCACCCGTCCCCTAATCCTAACACGTACGCTGACACTAACCCGCGCCCTCACACGTACGCTCCCCCTAAAGCGTTGTCGTACCCTCACCTGGACCCTAAACCGTCCCCGTCCCCTAACCTTAACCCTAGCCCGAACCCTAACCCTAACCCTTCCCCGAAGCCTGACCCTCACCCGTCCCCTAATCCTAACCCGTACGCTGACACTAACCCGCGCCCTCACACGTACGCTCCCCCTAAAGCGTTGTCGTACCCTCACCTGGACCCTAAACCGTCCCCGTCCCCTAACCCTAACCCTAGCCCGAACCCTAACCCTAACCCTTCCCCGAAGGCTGACCCTCACCCGTCCCCTAATCCTAACCTGTACGCTGACACTAACCCGCGCCCTCACACGTACGCTCCCCCTAAAGCGTTGTCGTACCCTCACCTGGACCCTAAACCGTCCCCGTCCCCTAACCCTAACCCTAGCCCGAACCCTAACCCTAACCCTTCCCCGAAGCCTGACCCTCACCCGTCCCCTAATCCTAACCCGTACGCTGACACTAACCTGCGCCCTCACACGTACGCTCCCCCTAAAGCGTTGTCGTACCCTCACCTGGACCCTAAACCGTCCCCGTCCCCTAACCCTAACCCTAGCCCGAACCCTAACCCTAACCCTTCCCCGAAGCCTGACCCTCACCCGTCCCCTAATCCTAACCCGTACGCTGACACTAACCCGCGCCCTCACACGTACGCTCCCCCTAAAGCGTTGTCGTACCCTCACCTGGACCCTAAACCGTCCCCGTCCCCTAACCCTAACCCTAGCCCGAACCCTAACCCTAACCCTTCCCCGAAGCCTTACCCTCACCCGTCCCCTAATCCTAACCCGTACGCTGACACTAACCCGCGCCCTCACACGTACGCTCCCCCTAAAGCGTTGTCGTACCCTCACCTGGACCCTAAACCGTCCCCGTCCCCTAACCCTAACCCTAGCCCGAACCCTAACCCTAACCCTTCCCCGAAGGCTGACCCTCACCCGTCCCCTAATCCTAACCCGTACGCTGACACTAACCCGCGCCCTCACACGTACGCTCCCCCTAAAGCGTTGTCGTACCCTCACCTGGACCCTAAACCGTCCCCGTCCCCTAACCCTAACCCTAGCCCGAACCCTAACCCTAACCCTTCCCCGAAGCCTGACCCTCACCCGTCCCCTAATCCTGACCCGTACGCTGACACTAACCTGCGCCCTCACACGTACGCTCCCCCTAAAGCGTTGTCGTACCCTCACCTGGACCCTAAACCGTCCCCGTCCCCTAACCCTAACCCTAGCCCGAACCCTAAACCTAACACTTCCCCGAAGCCTGACCCTCACCCGTCCCCTAATCCTAACCCGTACGCTGACACTAAGCCGCGCCCTCACACGTACGCTCCCCCTAAAGCGTTGTCGTACCCTCACCTGGACCCTAAACCGTCCCCGTCCCCTAACCCTAACCCTAGCCCGAACCCTACCCCTAACCCTTCCCCGAAGCCTGACCCTCACCCGTCCCCTAATCCTAACCCGTACGCTGACACTAACCCGCGCCCTCACACGTACGCTCCCCCTAAAGCGTTGTCGTACCCTCACCTGGACCCTAAACCGTCCCCGTCCCCTAACCCTAACCCTAGCCCGAACCCTAACCCTAACCCTTCCCCGAAGGCTGACCCTCACCCGTCCCCTAATCCTAACCCGTACGCTGACACTAACCCGTGCCCTCACACGTACGCTCCCCCTAAAGCGTTGTCGTACCCTCACCTGGACCCTAAACCGTCCCCGTCCCCTAACCCTAACCCTAGCCCCAACACTAACCCTAAACCTTCCCCGAAGCCTGACCCTCACCCGTCCCCTAATCCTAACCCGTACGCTGACACTAACCCGCGCCCTCACACGTACGCTCCCCCTAAAGCGTTGTCGTACACTCACCTGGACCCTAAACCGTCCCCGTCCCCTAAACCTAACCCTAGCCCGAACCCTAACCCTAACCCTTCCCCGAAGCCTGACCCTCACCCGTCCCCTAATCCTGACCCGTAAGCTGACACTAACCTGCGCCCTCACACGTACGCTCCCCCTAAAGCGTTGTCGTACCCTCACCTGGACCCTAAACCGTCCCCGTCCCCTAACCCTAACCCTAGCCCGAACCCTAACCCTAACACATCACCGAAGCCTGACCCTCACCCGTCCCCTAATCCTAACCCGTACGCTGACACTAACCCGCGCCCTCACACGTACGCTCCCCCTAAAGCGTTGTCGTACCCTCACCTGGACCCTAAACCGTCCCCGTCCCCTAACCCTAACCCTAGCCCGAACCCTAACCCTAACACTTCCCCGAAGCCTGACCCTCACCCATCCCCTAATCCTAACCCGTACGCTGACACTAAGCCGCGCCCTCACACGTACGCTCCCCCTAAAGCGTTGTCGTACCCTCACCTGGACCCTAAACCGTCCCCGTCCCCTAACCCTAACCCTAGCCCGAACCCTAATCCTAACCCTTCCCCGAAGCCTGACCCTCACCCGTCCCCTAATCCTAACCCGTACGCTGACACTAACCTGCGCCCTCACACGTACCCTCCCCCTAAAGCGTTGTCGTACCCTCACCTGGACCCTAAACCGTCCCCGTCCCCTAACCCTAACCCTAGCCCGAACCCTAACCCTAACCCTTCCCCGAAGCCTGACCCTCACCCGTCCCCTAATCCTAACCCGTACGCTGACACTAACCCGCGCCCTCACACGTACGCTCCCCCTAAAGCGTTGTCGTACCCTCACCTGGACCCTAAACCGTCCCCGTCCCCTAACCCTAACCCTAGCCCGAACCCTAACCCTAAACCTTCCCCGAAGGCTGACCCTCACCCGTCCCCTAATCCTAACCCGTACGCTGACACTAACCCGCGCCCTCACACGTACGCTCCCCCTAAAGCGTTGTCGTACCCTCACCTGTACCCTAAACCGTGCCCGTCCCCTAACCTTAACCCTAGCCCGAACCCTAACCCTAACCCTTCCCCGAAGCCTGACCCTCACCCGTCCCCTAATCCTAACCCGTACGCTGACACTAACCCGCGCCCTCACACGTACGCTCCCCCTAAAGCGTTGTCGTACCCTCACCTGGACCCTAAACCGTCCCCGTCCCCTAACCCTAACCCTAGCCCCAACACTAAACCTAAACCTTCCCCGAAGCCTGACCCTCACCCGTCCCCTAATCCTAACCCGTACGCTGACACTAACCCGCGCCCTCACACGTACGCTCCCCCTAAAGCGTTGTCGTACACTCACCTGGACCCTAAACCGTCCCCGTCCCCTAAACCTAACCCTAGCCCGAACCCTAACCCTAACCCTTCCCCGAAGCCTGACCCTCACCCGTCCCCTAATCCTGACCCGTAAGCTGACACTAACCTGCGCCCTCACACGTACGCTCCCCCTAAAGCGTTGTCGTACCCTCACCTGGACCCTAAACCGTCCCCGTCCCCTAACCCTAACCCTAGCCCGAACCCTAAACCTAACACTTCCCCGAAGCCTGACCCTCACCCGTCCCCTAATCCTAACCCGTACGCTGACACTAAGCCGCGCCCTCACACGTACGCTCCCCCTAAAGCGTTGTCGTACCCTCACCTGGACCCTAAACCGTCCCCGTCCCCTAATCCTAACCCTAGCCCGAACCCTACCCCTAACACTTCCCCGAAGCCTGACCCTCACCCGTCCCCTAATCCTAACCCGTACGCTGACACTAAGCCGCGCCCTCACACGTACGCTCCCCCTAAAGCGTTGTCGTACCCTCACCTGGACCCTAAACCGTCCCCGTCCCCTAACCCTAACCCTAGCCCGAACCCTAACCCTAACCCTTCCCCGAAGGCTGACCCTCACCCGTCCCCTAATCCTAACACGTACGCTGACACTAACCCGCGCCCTCACACGTACGCTCCCCCTAAAGCGTTGTCGTACCCTCACCTGGACGCTAAACCGTCCCCGTCCCCTAACCTTAACCCTAGCCCGAACCCTAACCCTAACCCTTCCCCGAAGCCTGACCCTCACCCGTCCCCTAATCCTAACCCGTACGCTGACACTAACCCGCGCCCTCACACGTACGCTCCCCCTAAAGCGTTGTCGTACCCTCACCTGGACCCTAAACCGTCCCCGTCCCCTAACCCTAACCCTAGCCCGAACCCTAACCCTAACCCTTCCCCGAAGGCTGACCCTCACCCGTCCCCTAATCCTAACCTGTACGCTGACACTAACCCGCGCCCTCACACGTACGCTCCCCCTAAAGCGTTGTCGTACCCTCACCTGGACCCTAAACCGTCCCCGTCCCCTAACCCTAACCCTAGCCCGAACCCTAACCCTAACCCTTCCCCGAAGCCTGACCCTCACCCGTCCCCTAATCCTAACCCGTACGCTGACACTAACCTGCGCCCTCACACGTACGCTCCCCCTAAAGCGTTGTCGTACCCTCACCTGGACCCTAAACCGTCCCCGTCCCCTAACCCTAACCCTAGCCCGAACCCTAACCCTAACCCTTCCCCGAAGCCTGACCCTCACCCGTCCCCTAATCCTAACCCGTACGCTGACACTAACCCGCGCCCTCACACGTACGCTCCCCCTAAAGCGTTGTCGTACCCTCACCTGGACCCTAAACCGTCCCCGTCCCCTAACCCTAACCCTAGCCCAAACCCTAACCCTAACACTTCCCCGAAGCCTGACCCTCACCCGTCCCCTAATCCTAACCCGTACGCTGACACTAAGCCGCGCCCTCACACGTACGCTCCCCCTAAAGCGTTGTCGTACCCTCACCTGGACCCTAAACCGTCCCCGTCCCCTAACCCTAACCCTAGCCCGAACCCTAACCCTAACCCTTCCCCGAAGCCTGACCCTCACCCGTCCCCTAATCCTAACCCGTACGCTGACACTAACCTGCGCCCTCACACGTACGCTCCCCCTAAAGCGTTGTCGTACCCTCACCTGGACCCTAAACCGTCCCCGTCCCCTAACCCTAACCCTAGCCCGAACCCTAACCCTAACACATCACCGAAGCCTGACCCTCACCCGTCCCCTAATCCTAACCCGTACGCTGACACTAACCCGCGCCCTCACACGTACGCTCCCCCTAAAGCGTTGTCGTACCCTCACCTGGACCCTAAACCGTCCCCGTCCCCTAACCCTAACCCTAGCCCGAACCCTAACCCTAACCCTTCCCCGAAGCCTGACCCTCACCCGTCCCCTAATCCTAACCCGTACGCTGACACTAAGCCGCGCCCTCACACGTACGCTCCCCCTAAAGCGTTGTCGTACCCTCACCTGGACCCTAAACCGTCCCCGTCCCCTAACCCTAACCCTAGCCCGAACCCTAACCCTAACCCTTCCCCGAAGCCTGACCCTCACCCGTCCCCTAATCCTAAGGCGTACGCGGACAATAACCCGCGCCCTCACACGTACGCTCCCCCTAAAGCGTTGTCGTACCCTCACCTGGACCCTACACCGTTCTCGTCCCCTAACCCTAACCCTAGCCCGAACCCTAACCCTAACCCTTCCCCGAAGCCTGACCCTCACCCGTCCCCTAATCCTAAGGCGTACGCGGACAATAACCCGCGCCCTCACACGTACGCTCCCCCTAAAGCGTTGTCGTACCCTCACCTGGACCCTAAACCGTTCCCGTCCCCTAACCCTAACCCTAGCCCGAACCCTAACCTTAACCCTTCCCCGAAGCCTGACCCTCACCCGTCCCCTAATCCTAACCCGTACGCTGACACTAACCCGCGCCCTCACACGTACGCTCCCCCTAAAGCGTTGTCGTACCCTCACCTGGACCCTAAACCGTCCCCGTCCCCTAACCCTAACCCTAGCCCGAACCCTACCCCTAACCCTTCCCCGAAGCTTGACCCTCACCCGTCCCCTAATCCTAACCCGTACGCTGACACTAAGCCGCGCCCTCACACGTACGCTCCCCCTAAAGCGTTGTCGTACCCTCACCTGGACCCTAAACCGTCCCCGTCCCCTAACCCTAACCCTAGCCCGAACCCTAACCCTAACCCTTCCCCGAAGCCTGACCCTCACCCGTCCCCTAATCCTAACCCGTACGCTGACACTAACCCGCGCCCTCACACGTACGCTCCCCCTAAAGCATTGTCGTACCCTCACCTGGACCCTAAACCGTCCCCGTCCCCTAACCCTAACCCTAGCCCGAACCCTAACCCTAACCCTTCCCCGAAGGCTGACCCTCACCCGTCCCCTAATCCTAACCCGTACGCTGACACTAACCCGCGCCCTCACACGTACGCTCCCCCTAAAGCGTTGTCGTACCCTCACCTGGACCCTAAACCGTCCCCGTCCCCTAACCCTAACCCTAGCCCCAACACTAACCCTAAACCTTCCCCGAAGCCTGACCCTCACCCGTCCCCTAATCCTAACCCGTACGCTGACACTAACCCGCGCCCTCACACGTACGCTCCCCCTAAAGCGTTGTCGTACCCTCACCTGGACCCTAAACCGTCCCCGTCCCCTAAACCTAACCCTAGCCCGAACCCTAACCCTAACCCTTCCCCGAAGCCTGACCCTCACCCGTCCCCTAATCCTAACCCGTACGCTGACACTAAGCCGCGCCCTCACACGTACGCTCCCCCTAAAGCGTTGTCGTACCCTCACCTGGACCCTAAACCGTCCCCGTCCCCTAACCCTAACCCTAGCCCGAACCCTAACCCTAACCCTTCCCCGAAGCCTGACCCTCACCCGTCCCCTAATCCTAAGGCGTACGCGGACAATAACCCGCGCCCTCACACGTACGCTCCCCCTAAAGCGTTGTCGTACCCTCACCTGGACCCTAAACCGTTCCCGTCCCCTAACCCTAACCCTAGCCCGAACCCTAACCCTAACCCTTCCCCGAAGCCTGACCCTCACCCGTCCCCTAATCCTAAGGCGTACGCGGACAATAACCCGCGCCCTCACACGTACTCTCCCCCTAAAGCGTTGTCGTACCCTCACCTGCACCCTAAACCGTCCCCGTCCCCTAACCCTAACCCTAGCCCGAACCCTACCCCTAACCCTTCCCCGAAGCCTGACCCTCACCCGTCCCCTAATCCTAACCCGTACGCTGACACTAACCCGCGCCCTCACACGTACGCTCCCCCTAAAGCGTTGTCGTACCCTCACCTGGACCCTAAACCGTCCCCGTCCCCTAACCCTAACCCTAGCCCGAACCCTAACCCTAACCCTTCCCCGAAGGCTGACCCTCACCCGTCCCCTAATCCTAACCCGTACGCTGACACTAACCCGCGCCCTCACACGTACGCTCCCCCTAAAGCGTTGTCGTACCCTCACCTGGACCCTAAACCGTCCCCGTCCCCTAACCCTAACCCTAGCCCCAACACTAACCCTAACCCTTCCCCGAAGCCTGACCCTCACCCGTCCCCTAATCCTAACCCGTACGCTGACACTAACCCGCGCCCTCACACGTACGCTCCCCCTAAAGCGTTGTCGTACCCTCACCTGGACCCTAAACCGTCCCCGTCCCCTAAACCTAACCCTAGCCCGAACCCTAACCCTAACCCTTCCCCGAAGCCTGACCCTCACCCGTCCCCTAATCCTAACCCGTACGCTGACACTAAGCCGCGCCCTCACACGTACGCTCCCCCTAAAGCGTTGTCGTACCCTCACCTGGACCCTAAACCGTCCCCGTCCCCTAACCCTAACCCTAGCCCGAACCCTAACCCTAACCCTTCCCCGAAGCCTGACCCTCACCCGTCCCCTAATCCTAAGGCGTACGCGGACAATAACCCGCACCCTCACACGTACGCTCCCCCTAAAGCGTTGTCGTACCCTCACCTGGACCCTAAACCGTTCCCGTCCCCTAACCCTAACCCTAGCCCGAACCCTAACCCTAACCCTTGCCCGAAGCCTGACCCTCACCCGTCCCCTAATCCTAACCCGTACGCTGACACTAAGCCGCGCCCTCACACGTACGCTCCCCCTAAAGCGTTGTCATACCCTCACCTGGACCCTAAACCGTCCCCGTCCCCTAACCCTAACCCTAGCCCGAAACCTACCCCTAACCCTTCCCCGAAGCCTGACCCTCACCCGTCCCCTAATCCTGACCCGTACGCTGACACTAACCTGCGCCCTCACACGTACACTCCCCCTAAAGCGTTGTCGTACCCTCACCTGGACCCTAAACCGTCCCCGATCCCTAACCCTAACCCTAGCCCGAACCCTAAACCTAACACTTCCCTGAAGCCTGACCCTCCCGTCCCCTAATCCTAACCCGTACGCTGACACTAAGCCGCGCCCTCACACGTACGCTCCCCCTAAAGCGTTGTCGTACCCTCACCTGGACCCTAAACCGTCCCCGTCCCCTAACCCTAACCCTAGCCCGAACCCTACCCCTAACCCTTCCCCGAAGCCTGACCCTCACCCGTCCCCTAATCCTAACCCGTACGCTGACACTAAGCCGCGCCCTCACACGTACGCTCCCCCTAAAGCGTTGTCGTACCCTCACCTGGACCCTAAACCGTCCCCGTCCCCTAACCCTAACCCTAGCCCGAACCCTAACCCTAACCCTTCCCCGAAGCCTGACCCTCACCCGTCCCCTAATCCTAACCCGTACGCTGACACTAACCCGCGCCCTCACACGTACGCTCCCCCTAAAGCGTTGTCGTACCCTCACCTGGACCCTAAACCGTCCCCGTCCCCTAACCCTAACCCTAGCCCGAACCCTAACCCTAACCCTTCCCCGAAGGCTGACCCTCACCCGTCCCCTAATCCTAACCCGTACGCTGACACTAACCCGCGCCCTCACACGTACGCTCCCCCTAAAGCGTTGTCGTACCCTCACCTGGACCCTAAACCGTCCCCGTCCCCTAACCCTAACCCTAGCCCGAACCCTAACCCTAACCCTTCCCCGAAGGCTGACCCTCACCCGTCCCCTAATCCTAACCCGTACGCTGACACTAACCCGCGCCCTCACACGTACGCTCCCCCTAAAGCGTTGTCGTACCCTCACCTGGACCCTAAGCCGTCCCCGTCCCCTAACCCTAACCCTAGCCCGAACACTAACCCTAACCCTTCCCCGAAGCCTGACCCTCACCCGTCCCCTAATCCTAACCCGTACGCTGACACTAACCCGCGCCCTCACACGTACGCTCCCCCTAAAGCGTTGTCGTACCCTCACCTGGACCCTAAACCGTCCCCGTCCCCTAACCCTAACCCTAGCCCGAACCCTAACCCTAAACCTTCCCCGAAACCTGACACTCACCCGTCCCCTAATCCTAACCCGTACGCTGACACTAAGCCACGCCCTCACACGTACGCTCTCCGTAAAGCGTTGTCGTACCCTCACCTGGACCCTAAACCGTCCCCGTCCCCTAACCCTAACCCTAGCCCGAACCCTAACCCTAACCCTTCCCCGAAGCCTGACCCTCACCCGTCCCCTAATCCTAAGGCGTACACGGACAATAACCCGCGCCCTCACACGTACGCTCCCCCTAAAGCGTTGTCGTACCCTCACCTGGACCCTAAACCGTTCCCGTCCCCTAACCCTAACCCTAGCCCGAACCCTAACCCTAACCCTTCCCCGAAGCCTGACCCTCACCCGTCCCCTGATCCTAAGGCGTACGCGGACAATAACCCGCGCCCTCACACGTACGCTCCCCCTAAAGCGTTGTCGTACCCTCACCTGGACCCTAAACCGTTCCCGTCCCCTAACCCTAACCCTAGCCCGAACCCTAACCTTAACCCTTCCCCGAAGCCTGACCCTCACCCGTCCCCTAATCCTAACCCGTACGCTGACACTAACCCGCGCCCTCACACGTACGCTCCCCCTAAAGCGTTGTCGTACCCTCACCTGGACCCTAAACCGTCCCCGTCCCCTAACCCTAACCCTAGCCCGAACCCTAACCCTAACACTTCCCCGAAGCCTGACCCTCACCCGTCCCCTAATCCTAACCCGTACGTTGACACTAACCCGCGCCCTCACACGAACGCTCCCCCTAAAACGTTGTCGTACCCTCACCTGGACCCTAAACCGTTCCCGTCCCCTAACCCTAACCCTAGCCCGAAACCTAACCTTAACCCTTCCCCGAAGCCTGACCCTCACCCGTCCCCTAATCCTAACCCGTACGCTGACACTAAGCCGCGCCCTCACACGTACGCTCCCCCTAAAGCGTTGTCGTACCCTCACCTGGACCCTAAACCGTCCCCGTCCCCTAACCCTAACCCTAGCCCGAACCCTAACCCTAACCCTTCCCCGAAACCTGACCCTCACCCGTCCCCTAATCCTAACCCGTACGCGGACACTAACCCGCGCCCTCACACGTACGCGCCCCCTAAAGCGTTGTCGTACCCTCACCTGGACCCTAAACCGTCCCCGTCCCCTAACCCTAACCCTAGCCCGAACCCTAACCCTAACCCTTCCCCGAAGGCTGACCCTCACCCGTCCCCTAATCCTAACCCGTACGCTGACACTAACCCGCGCCCTCACACGTACGCTCCCCCTAAAGCGTTGTCGTACCCTCACCTGGACCCTAAACCGTCCCCGTCCCCTAACCCTAACCCTAGCCCGAACCCTAACCCTAACCCTTCCCCGAAGCCTGACCCTCACCCGTCCCCTAATCCTGACCCGTACGCTGACACTAACCTGCGCCCTCACACGTACGCTCCCCCTAAAGCGTTGTCGTACCCTCACCTGGAACCTAAACCGTCCCCGTCCCCTAACCCTAACCCTAGCCCGAACCCTAAACCTAACACTTCCCCGAAGCCTGACCCTCACCCGTCCCCTAATCCTAACCCGTACGCTGACACTAAGCCGCGCCCTCACACGTTCGCTCCCCCTAAAGCGTTGTCGTACCCTCACCTGGACCCTAAACCGTCCCCGTCCCCTAACCCTAACCCTAGCCCGAACCCTACCCCTAACCCTTTCCCGAAGCCTGACCCTCACCCGTCCCCTAATCCTAACCCGTACGCTGACACTAAGCCGCGCCCTCACACGTACGCTCCCCCTAAAGCGTTGTCGTACCCTCACCTGGACCCTAAACCGTCCCCGTCCCCTAACCCTAACCCTAGCCCGAACCCTAACCCTAACCCTTCCCCGAAGGCTGACCCTCACCCGTCCCCTAATCCTAACCCGTACGCTGACACTAACCCGCGCCCTCACACGTACGCTCCCCCTAAAGCGTTGTCGTACCCTCACCTGGACCCTAAACCGTCCCCGTCCCCTAACCCTAACCCTAGCCCGAACCCTAACCCTAACCCTTCCCCGAAGGCTGACCCTCACCCGTCCCCTAATCCTAACCCGTACGCTGACACTAACCCGCGCCCTCACACGTACGCTCCCCCTAAAGCGTTGTCGTACCCTCACCTGGACCCTAAACCGTCCCCGTCCCCTTACCCTAACCCTAGCCCGAACCCTAACCCTAACCCTTCCCCGAAGCCTGACCCTCACCCGTCCCCTAATCCTGACCCGTACGCTGACACTAACCTGCGCCCTCACACGTACGCTCCCCCTAAAGCGTTGTCGTACCCTCACCTGGACCCTAAACCGTCCCCGTCCCCTAACCCTAACCGTAGCCCGAACCCTAAACCTAACACTTCCCCGAAGCCTGACCCTCACCCGTCCCCTAATCCTAACCCGTACGCTGACACTAACCCGCGCCCTCACACGTACGCTCCCCCTAAAGCGTTGTCGTACCCTCACCTGGACCCTAAACCGTCCCCGTCCCCTAACCCTAACCCTAGCCCGAACCCTACCCCTAACCCTTCCCCGAAGCCTGACCCTCACCCGTCCCCTAATCCTAACCCGTACGCTGACACTAACCTGCGCCCTCACACGTACGCTCCCCCTAAAGCGTTGTCGTACCCTCACCTGGACCCTAAACCGTCCCCGTCCCCTAACCCTAACCCTAGCCCGAACCCTAACCCTAACCCTTCCCCGAAGCCTGACCCTCACCCGTCCCCTAATCCTAACCCGTACTTTGACACTAACCCGCGCCCTCACACGTACGCTCCCCCTAAAGCGTTGTCGTACCCTCACCTGGACCCTAAACCGTCCCCGTCCCCTAACCCTAACCCTAGCCCGAACACTAACCCAAACCCTTCCCCGAAGCCTGACCCTCACCCGTCCCATAATCCTAACCCGTACGCTGACACTAAGCCGCGCCCTCACACGTACGCTCCCCCTAAAGCGTTGTCGTACCCTCACCTGGACCCTAAACCGTCCCCGTCCCCTAACCCTAACCCTAGCCCGAACCCTAACCCTAACACTTCCCTGAAGCCTGACCCTCACCCGTCCCCTAATCCTAACCCGTACGCTGACACTAAGCCGCGCCCTCACACGTACGCTCCCCCTAAAGCGTTGTCGTACCCTCACCTGGACCCTAAACCGTCCCCGTCCCCTAACCCTAACCCTAGCCCGAACCCTAACCCTAACCCTTCCCCGAAGCCTGACCCTCACCCGTCCCCTAATCCTAACCCGTACGCTGACACTAACCTGCGCCCTCACACGTACGCTCCCCCTAAAGCGTTGTCGTACCCTCACCTGGACCCTAAACCGTCCCCGTCCCCTAACCCTAACCCTAGCCCGAACCCTAACCCTAACACTTCCCCGAAGCCTGACCCTCACCCGTCCCCTAATCCTAACCCGTACGCTGACACTAACCCGCGCCCTCACACGTACGCTCCCCCTAAAGCGTTTTCGTACCCTCACCTGGACCCTAAACCGTCCCCGTCCCCTAACCCTAACCCTAGCCCGAACCCTAACCCTAACCCTTCCCCGAAGCCTGACCCTCACCCGTCCCCTAATCCTAACCCGTACGCTGACACTAACCTGCGCCCTCACACGTACGCTCCCCCTAAAGCGTTGTCGTACCCTCACCTGGACCCTAAACCGTCCCCGTCCCCTAACCCTAACCCTAGCCCGAACCCTAACCCTAACCCTTCCCCGAAGCCTGACCCTCACCCGTCCCCTAATCCTAACCCGTACTTTGACACTAACCCGCGCCCTCACACGTACGCTCCCCCTAAAGCGTTGTCGTACCCTCACCTGGACCCTAAACCGTCCCCGTCCCCTAACCCTAACCCTACCCCGAACCCTAACCCTAACCCTTCCCCGAAGCCTGACCCTCACCCGTCCCCTAATCCTAACCCGTACGCTGACACTAACCTGCGCCCTCACACGTACGCTCCCCCTAAAGCGTTGTCGTACCCTCACCTGGACCCTAAACCGTCCCCGTCCCCTAACCCTAACCCTAGCCCGAACCCTAACCCTAACCCTTCCCCGAAGGCTGAACCTCACCCGTCCCCTAATCCTAACCCGTACGCTGACACTAACCTGCGCCCTCACACGTACGCTCCCCCTAAAGCGTTGTCGTACCCTCACCTGGACCCTAAACCGTCCCCGTCCCCTAACCTTAACCCTAGCCCGAAACCTAACCCTAACCCTTCCCCGAAGCCTGACCCTCACCCGTCCCCTAATCCTAACCCGTACGCTGACACTAACCCGCGCCCTCACACGTACGCTCCCCCTAAAGCGTTGTCGTACCCTCACCTGGACCCTAAACCGTCCCCGTCCCCTAACCCTAACCCTAGCCCGAACCCTAACCCTAACCCTTCCCCGAAGGCTGACCCTCACCCGTCCCCTAATCCTAACCCGTACGCTGACACTAACCCGCGCCCTCACACGTACGCTCCCCCTAAAGCGTTGTCGTACCCTCACCTGGACCCTAAACCGTCCCCGTCCCCTAACCCTAACCCTAGCCCGAACACTAACCCTAACCCTTCCCCGAAGCCTGACCCTCACCCGTCCCCTAATCCTAACCCGTACGCTGACACTAACCCGCGCCCTCACACGTACGCTCTCCCTAAAGCGTTGTCGTACCCTCACCTGGACCCTAAACCGTCCCCGTCCCCTAACCCTAACCCTAGCCCGAACCCTAACCCTAACCCTTCCCCGAAGCCTGACCCTCACCCGTCCCCTAATCCTAACCCGTACGCTGACACTAACCCGCGCCCTCACACGTACGCTCCCCCTAAAGCGTTGTCGTACCCTCACCTGGACCCTAAACCGTCCCCGTCCCCTAACCCTAACCCTAGCCCGAACCCTAACCCTAACCCTTCCCCGAAGCCTGACCCTCACCCGTCCCCTAATCCTAAGGCGTACGCGGACAATAACCCGCGCCCTCACACGTACGCTCCCCCTAAAGCGTTGTCGTACCCTCACCTGGACCCTAAACCGTTCCCGTCCCCTAACCCTAACCCTAGCCCGAACCCTAACCCTAACCCTTCCCCGAAGCCTGACGCTCACCCGTCCCCTAATCCTAAGGCGTACGCGGACAATAACCCGCGCCCTCACACGTACGCTCCCCCTAAAGCGTTGTCGTACCCTCACCTGGACCCTAAACCGTTCCCGTCCCCTAACCCTAACCCTAGACCGAACCCTAACCTTAACCCTTCCCCGAAGCCTGACCCTCACCCGTCCCCTAATCCTAACCCGTACGCTGACACTAACCCGCGCCCTCACACGTACGCTCCCCCTAAAGCGTTGTCGTACCCTCACCTGGACCCTAAACCGTCCCCGTCCCCTAACCCTAACCCTAGCCCGAACCCTAACCCTAACCCTTCCCCGAAGCTTGACCCTCACCCGTCCCCTAATCCTAACCCGTACGCTGACACTAAGCCGCGCCCTCACACGTACGCTCCCCTAAAGCGTTGTCGTACCCTCACCTGGACCCTAAACCGTCCCCGTCCCCTAACCCTAACCCTAGCCCGAACCCTAACCCTAACCCTTCCCCGAAGCCTGACCCTCACCCGTCCCCTAATCCTAACCCGTACGCTGACACTAAGCCGCGCCCTCACACGTACGCTCCCCCTAAAGCGTTGTCGTACACTCACCTGGACCCTAAACCGTCCCCGTCCCCTAACCCTAACCCTAGCCCGAACCCTAACCCTAACCCTTCCCCGAAGGCTGACCCTCACCCGTCCCCTAATCCTAACCCGTACTTTGACACTAACCCGCGCCCTCACACGTACGCTCCCCCTAAAGCGTTGTCGTACCCTCACCTGGACCCTAAACCGTCCCCGTCCCCTAACCCTAACCCTAGCCCGAACACTAACCCAAACCCTTCCCCGAAGCCTGACCCTCACCCGTCCCCTAATCCTAACCCGTACGCTGACACTAACCCGCGCCCTCACACGTACGCTCCCCCTAAAGCGTTGTCGTACCCTCACCTGGACCCTAAACCGTCCCCGTCCCCTAACCCTAACCCTAGCCCGAACCCTAACCCTAACCCTTCCCCGAAGCCTGACCCTCACCCGTCCCCTAATCCTAACCCGTACGCTGACACTAAGCCGCGCCCTCACACGTACGCTCCCCCTAAAGCGTTGTCGTACCCTCACCTGGACCCTAAACCGTCCCCGTCCCCTAACCCTAACCCTAGCCCGAACCCTAACCCTAACCCTTCCCCGAAGCCTGACCCTCACCCGTCCCCTAATCCTAACCCGTACGCTGACACTAACCTGCGCCCTCACACGTACGCTCACCCTAAAGCGTTGTCGTACCCTCACCTGGACCCTAAACCGTCCCCGTCCCCTAACCCTAACCCTAGCCCGAACCCTAACCCTAACACTTCCCCGAAGCCTGACCCTCACCCGTCCCCTAATCCTAACCCGTACGCTGACACTAACCCGCGCCCTCACACGTACGCTCCCCCTAAAGCGTTTTCGTACCCTCACCTGGACCCTAAACCGTCCCCGTCCCCTAACCCTAACCCTAGCCCGAACCCTAACCCTAACCCTTACCCGAAGCCTGACCCTCACCCGTCCCCTAATCCTAACCCGTACGCTGACACTAACCTGAGCCCTCACACGTACGCTCCCCCTAAAGCGTTGTCGTACCCTCACCTGGACCCTAAACCGTCCCCGTCCCCTAACCCTAACCCTAGCCCGAACCCTAACCCTAACCCTTCCCCGAAGCCTGACCCTCACCCGTCCCCTAATCCTAACCCGTACTTTGACACTAACCCGCGCCCTCACACGTACGCTCCCCCTAAAGCGTTGTCGTACCCTCACCTGGACCCTAAACCGTCCCCGTCCCCTAACCCTAACCCTAGCCCGAACCCTAACCCTAACACTTCCCCGAAGCCTGACCCTCACCCGTCCCCTAATCCTAACCCGTACGCTGACACTAACCTGCGCCCTCACACGTACGCTCCCCCTAAAGCGTTGTCGTACCCTCACCTGGACCCTAAACCGTCCCCGTCCCCTAACCCTAACCCTAGCCCGAACCCTAACCCTAACCCTTCCCCGAAGGCTGAACCTCACCCGTCCCCTAATCCTAACCCGTACGCTGACACTAACCTGCGCCCTCACACGTACGCTCCCCCTAAAGCGTTGTCGTACCCTCACCTGTACCCTAAACTGTCCCCGTCCCCTAACCTTAACCCTAGCCCGAAACCTAACCCTAACCCTTCCCCGAAGCCTGACCCTCACCCGTCCCCTAATCCTAACCCGTACGCTGACACTAACCCGCGCCCTCACACGTACGCTCCCCCTAAAGCGTTGTCGTACCCTCACCTGGACCCTAAACCGTCCCCGTCCCCTAACCCTAACCCTAGCCCGAACCCTAACCCTAACCCTTCCCCGAAGGCTGACCCTCACCCGTCCCCTAATCCTAACCCGTACGCTGACACTAACCCGCGCCCTCACACGTACGCTCCCCCTAAAGCGTTGTCGTACCCTCACCTGGACCCTAAACCGTCCCCATCCCCTAACCCTAACCCTAGCCCGAACACTAACCCTAACCCTTCCCCGAAGCCTGACCCTCACCCGTCCCCTAATCCTAACCCGTACGCTGACACTAACCTGCGCCCTCACACGTACGCTCCCCCTAAAGCGTTGTCGTACCCTCACCTGGACCCTAAACCGTCCCCGTCCCCTAACCCTAACCCTAGCCCGAACCCTAACCCTAACCCTTCCCCGAAGCCTGACCCTCACCCGTCCCCTAATCCTAACCCGTACTTTGACACTAACCCGCGCCCTCACACGTACGCTCCCCCTAAAGCGTTGTCGTACCCTCACCTGGACCCTAAACCGTCCCCGTCCCCTAACCCTAACCCTAGCCCGAACCCTAACCCTAACACTTCCCCGAAGCCTGACCCTCACCCGTCCCCTAATCCTAACCCGTACGCTGACACTAACCTGCGCCCTCACACGTACGCTCCCCCTAAAGCGTTGTCGTACCCTCACCTGGACCCTAAACCGTCCCCGTCCCCTAACCCTAACCCTAGCCCGAACCCTAACCCTAACCCTTCCCCGAAGGCTGAACCTCACCCGTCCCCTAATCCTAACCCGTACGCTGACACTAACCTGCGCCCTCACACGTACGCTCCCCCTAAAGCGTTGTCGTACCCTCACCTGGACCCTAAACCGTCCCCGTCCCCTAACCTTAACCCTAGCCCGAAACCTAACCCTAACCCTTCCCCGAAGCCTGACCCTCACCCGTCCCCTAATCCTAACCCGTACGCTGACACTAACCCGCGCCCTCACACGTACGCTCCCCCTAAAGCGTTGTCGTACCCTCACCTGGACCCTAAACCGTCCCCGTCCCCTAACCCTAACCCTAGCCCGAACCCTAACCCTAACCCTTCCCCGAAGGCTGACCCTCACCCGTCCCCTAATCCTAACCCGTACGCTGACACTAACCCGCGCCCTCACACGTACGCTCCCCCTAAAGCGTTGTCGTACCCTCACCTGGACCCTAAACCGTCCCCGTCCCCTAACCCTAACCCTAGCCCGAACACTAACCCTAACCCTTCCCCGAAGCCTGACCCTCACCCGTCCCCTAATCCTAACCCGTACGCTGACACTAACCCGCGCCCTCACACGTACGCTCTCCCTAAAGCGTTGTCGTACCCTCACCTGGACCCTAAACCGTCCCCGTCCCCTAACCCTAACCCTAGCCCGAACCCTAACCCTAACCCTTCCCCGAAGCCTGACCCTCACCCGTCCCCTAATCCTAACCCGTACGCTGACACTAACCCGCGCCCTCACACGTACGCTCCCCGTAAAGCGTTGTCGTACCCTCACCTGGACCCTAAACCGTCCCCGTCCCCTAACCCTAACCCTAGCCCGAACCCTAACCCTAACCCTTCCCCGAAGCCTGACCCTCACCCGTCCCCTAATCCTAAGGCGTACGCGGACAATAACCCGCGCCCTCACACGTACGCTCCCCCTAAAGCGTTGTCGTACCCTCACCTGGACCCTAAACCGTTCCCGTCCCCTAACCCTAACCCTAGCCCGAACCCTAACCCTAACCCTTCCCCGAAGCCTGACCCTCACCCGTCCCCTAATCCTAAGGCGTACGCGGACAATAACCCGCGCCCTCACACGTACGCTCCCCCTAAAGCGTTGTCGTACCCTCACCTGGACCCTAAACCGTTCCCGTCCCCTAACCCTAACCCTAGACCGAACCCTAACCTTAACCCTTCCCCGAAGCCTGACCCTCACACGTCCCCTAATCCTAACCCGTACGCTGACACTAACCCGCGCCCTCACACGTACGCTCCCCCTAAAGCGTTGTCGTACCCTCACCTGGACCCTAAACCGTCCCCGTCCCCTAACCCTAACCCTAGCCCGAACCCTAACCCTAACCCTTCCCCGAAGCTTGACCCTCACCCGTCCCCTAATCCTAACCCGTACGCTGACACTAAGCCGCGCCCTCACACGTACGCTCCCCTAAAGCGTTGTCGTACCCTCACCTGGACCCTAAACCGTCCCCGTCCCCTAACCCTAACCCTAGCCCGAACCCTAACCCTAACCCTTCCCCGAAGCCTGACCCTCACCCGTCCCCAATCCTAACCCGTACGCTGACACTAACCCGCGCCCTCACACGTACGCTCCCCCTAAAGCGTTGTCGTACACTCACCTGGACCCTAAACCGTCCCCGTCCCCTAACCCTAACCCTAGCCCGAACCCTAAACCTAACACTTCCCCGAAGCCTGACCCTCACCCGTCCCCTAATCCTAACCCGTACGCTGACACTAAGCCGCGCCCTCACACGTACGCTCCCCCTAAAGCGTTGTCGTACCCTCACCTGGACCCTAAACCGTCCCCGTCCCCTAACCCTAACCCTAGCCCGAACCCTACCCCTAACCCTTCCCCGAAGCCTGACCCTCACCCGTCCCCTAATCCTAACCCGTACGCTGACACTAACCTGCGCCCTCACACGTACGCTCCCCCTAAAGCGTTGTCGTACCCTCACCTGGACCCTAAACCGTCCCCGTCCCCTAACCCTAACCCTAGCCCGAACCCTAACCCTAACCCTTCCCCGAAGCCTGACCCTCACCCGTCCCCTAATCCTAACCCGTACTTTGACACTAACCCGCGCCCTCACACGTACGCTCCCCCTAAAGCGTTGTCGTACCCTCACCTTGACCCTAAACCGTCCCCGTCCCCTAACCCTAACCCTAGCCCGAACACTAACCCAAACCCTTCCCCGAAGCCTGACCCTCACCCGTCCCCTAATCCTAACCCGTACGCTGACACTAACCCGCGCCCGCACACGTACGCTCCCCCTAAAGCGTTGTCGTACCCTCACCTGGACCCTAAACCGTCCCCGTCCCCTAACCCTAACCCTAGCCCGAACCCTAACCCTAACCCTTCCCCGAAGCCTGACCCTCACCCGTCCCCTAATCCTAACCCGTACGCTGACACTAACCTGCGCCCTCACACGTACGCTCCCCCTAAAGCGTTGTCGTACCCTCACCTGGACCCTAAACCGTCCCCGTCCCCTAACCCTAACCCTAGCCCGAACCCTAACCCTAACACTTCCCCGAAGCCTGACCCTCACCCGTCCCCTAATCCTAACCCGTACGCTGACACTAACCCGCGCCCTCACACGTACGCTCCCCCTAAAGCGTTTTCGTACCCTCACCTGGACCCTAAACCGTCCCCGTCCCCTAACCCTAACCCTAGCCCGAACCCTAAACCTAACCCTTCCCCGAAGCCTGACCCTCACCCGTCCCCTAATCCTAACCCGTACTTTGACACTAACCCGCGCCCTCACACGTACGCTCCCCCTAAAGCGTTGTCGTACCCTCACCTGGACCCTAAACCGTCCCCGTCCCCTAACCCTAACCCTAGCCCGAACCCTAACCCTAACCCTTCCCCGAAGGCTGAACCTCACCCGTCCCCTAATCCTAACCCGTACGCTGACACTAACCCGTGCCCTCACACGTACGCTCCCCCTAAAGCGTTGTCGTACCCTCACCTGGACCCTAAACCGTCCCCGTCCCCTAACCTTAACCCTAGCCCGAAACCTAACCCTAACCCTTCCCCGAAGCCTGACCCTCACCCGTCCCCTAATCCTAACCCGTACGCTGACACTAACCCGCGCCCTCACACGTACGCTCCCCCTAAAGCGTTGTCGTACCCTCACCTGGACCCTAAACCGTCCCCGTCCCCTAACCCTAACCCTAGCCCGAACCCTAACACTAACCCTTCCCCGAAGGCTGACCCTCACCCGTCCCCTAATCCTAACCCGTACGCTGACACTAAGCCGCGCCCTCACACGTACGCTCCCCCTAAAGCGTTGTCGTACCCTCACCTGGACCCTAAACCGTCCCCGTCCCCTAACCCTAACCCTAGCCCGAACACTAACCCTAACCCTTCCCCGAAGCCTGACCCTCACCCGTCCCCTAATCCTAACCCGTACGCTGACACTAACCCGCGCCCTCACACGTACGCTCCCCCTAAAGCGTTGTCGTACCCTCACCTGGACCCTAAACCGTCCCCGTCCCCTAACCCTAACCCTAGCCCGAACCCTAACCCTAACCCTTCCCCGAAGCCTGACCCCCACCCGTCCCCTAATCCTAACCCGTACTTTGACACTAACCCGCGCCCTCACACGTACGCTCCCCCTAAAGCGTTGTCGTACCCTCACCTGGACCCTAAACCGTCCCCGTCCCCTAACCCTAACCCTAGCCCGAACCCTAACCCTAACACTTCCCCGAAGCCTGACCCTCACCCGTCCCCTAATCCTAAGGCGTACGCGGACAATAACCCGCGCCCTCACATGTACGCTCCCCCTAAAGCGTTGTCGTACCCTCACCTGGACCCTAAACCGTTCCCGTCCCCTAACCCTAACCCTAGCCCGAACCCTAACCCTAACCCTTCCCCGAAGCTTGACCCTCACCCGTCCCCTAATCCTAACCCGTACGCTGACACTAAGCCGCGCCCTCACACGTACGCTCCCCTAAAGCGTTGTCGTACCCTCACCTGGACCCTAAACCGTCCCCGTCCCCTAACCCTAAACCTAGCCCGAACCCTAACCCTAACCCTTCCCCGAAGCCTGACCCTCACCCGTCCCCTAATCCTAACCCGTACGCTGACACTAACCCGCGCCCTCACACGTACGCTCCCCCTAAAGCGTTGTCGTACACTCACCTGGACCCTAAACCGTCCCCGTCCCCTAACCCTAACCCTAGCCCGAACCCTAACCCTAACCATTCCCCGAAGGCTGACCCTCACCCGTCCCCTAATCCTAACCCGTACGCTGACACTAACCCGCGCCCTCACACGTACGCTCCCCCTAAAGCGTTGTCGTACCCTCACCTGGACCCTAAACCGTCCCCGTCCCCTTACCCTAACCCTAGCCCGAACCCTAACCCTAACCCTTCCCCGAAGCCTGACCCTCACCCGTCCCCTAATCCTGACCCGTACGCTGACACTAACCTGCGCCCTCACACGTACGCTCCCCCTAAAGCGTTGTCGTACCCTCACCTGGACCCTAAACCGTCCCCGTCCCCTAACCCTAACCCTAGCCCGAACCCTAAACCTAACACTTCCCCGAAGCCTGACCCTCACCCGTCCCCTAATCCTAACCCGTACGCTGACACTAAGCCGCGCCCTCACACGTACGCTCCCCCTAAAGCGTTGTCGTACCCTCACCTGGACCCTAAACCGTCCCCGTCCCCTAACCCTAACCCTAGCCCGAACCCTACCCCTAACCCTTCCCCGAAGCCTGACCCTCACCCGTCCCCTAATCCTAACCCGTACGCTGACACTAACCTGCGCCCTCACACGTACGCTCCCCCTAAAGCGTTGTCGTACCCTCACCTGGACCCTAAACCGTCCCCGTCCCCTAACCCTAACCCTAGCCCGAACCCTAACCCTAACCCTTCCCCGAAGCCTGACACTCACCCGTCCCCTAATCCTAACCCGTACTTTGACACTAACCCGCGCCCTCACACGTACGCTCCCCCTAAAGCGTTGTCGTACCCTCACCTGGACCCTAAACCGTCCCCGTCCCCTAACCCTAACCCTAGCCCGAACACTAACCCAAACCCTTCCCCGAAGCCTGACCCTCACCCGTCCCCTAATCCTAACCCGTACGCTGACACTAACCCGCGCCCTCACACGTACGCTCCCCCTAAAGCGTTGTCGTACCCTCACCTGGACCCTAAACCGTCCCCGTCCCCTAACCCTAACCCTAGCCCGAACCCTAACCCTAACCCTTCCCCGAAGCCTGACCCTCACCCGTCCCCTAATCCTAACCCGTACGCTGACACTAAGCCGCGCCCTCACACGTACGCTCCCCCTAAAGCGTTGTCGTACCCTCACCTGGACCCTAAACCGTCCCCGTCCCCTAACCCTAACCCTAGCCCGAACCCTAACCCTAACCCTTCCCCGAAGCCTGACCCTCACCCGTCCCCTAATCCTAAGGCGTACGCGGACAATAACCCGCGCCCTCACTCGTACGCTCCCCCTAAAGCGTTGTCGTACCCTCACCTGGACCCTAAACCGTTCCCGTCCCCTAACCCTAACCCTAGCCCGAACCCTAACCCTAACCCTTCCCCGAAGCCTGACCCTCACCCGTCCCCTAATCCTAAGGCGTACGCGGACAATAACCCGCGCCCTCACACGTACGCTCCTCCTAAAGCGTTGTCGTACCCTCACCTGGACCCTAAACCGTTCCCGTCCCCTAACCCTAACCCTAGCCCGAACCCTAACCTTAACCCTTCCCCGAAGCCTGACCCTCACCCGTCCCCTAATCCTAACCCGTACGCTGACACTAAGCCGCGCCCTCACACGTACGCTCCCCCTAAAGCGTTGTCGTACCCTCACCTGGACCCTAAACCGTCCCCGTCCCCTAACCCTAACCCTAGCCTGAACCCTACCCCTAACCCTTCCCCGAAGCTTGACCCTCACCCGTCCCCTAATCCTAACCCGTACGCTGACACTAAGCCGCGCCCTCACACGTACGC
The DNA here is from genome assembly GCF_963455315.2 of Globicephala melas. Lineage (NCBI taxonomy): Eukaryota > Metazoa > Chordata > Mammalia > Artiodactyla > Delphinidae > Globicephala > Globicephala melas. The sequence continues at coordinate 90,363,595 of NC_083325.1, read as the reverse complement.
TCCCCCTAAAGCGTTGTCGTACCCTCACCTGGACCCTAAACCGTCCCCGTCCCCTAACCCTAACCCTAGCCCGAACCCTAACCCTAACCCTTCCCCGAAGCCTGACCCTCACCCGTCCCCTAATCCTAACCCGTACGCTGACACTAACCCGCGCCCTCACACGTACGCTCCCCCTAAAGCGTTGTCGTACCCTCACCTGGACCCTAAACCGTCCCCGTCCCCTAACCCTAACCCTAGCCCGAACCCTAACCCTAACCCTTCCCCGAAGGCTGACCCTCACCCGTCCCCTAATCCTAACCCGTACGCTGACACTAACCCGCGCCCTCACACGTACGCTCCCCCTAAAGCGTTGTCGTACCCTCACCTGGACCCTAAACCGTCCCCGTCCCCTAACCCTAACCCTAGCCCGAACCCTAACCCTAACCCTTCCCCGAAGCCTGACCCTCACCCGTCCCCTAATCCTAACCCGTACGCTGACACTAACCCGCGCCCTCACACGTACGCTCCCCCTAAAGCATTGTCGTACCCTCACCTGGACCCTAAACCGTCCCCATCCCCTAACCCTAACCCTAGCCCGAACCCTAACCCTAACACTTCCCCGAAGCCTGACCCTCACCCGTCCCCTAATCCTAACCCGTACGCTGACACTAAGCCGCGCCCTCACACGTACGCTCCCCCTAAAGCGTTGTCGTACCCTCACCTGGACCCTAAACCGTCCCCGTCCCCTAACCCTAACCCTAGCCCGAACCCTAACCCTAACCCTTCCCCGAAGCCTGACCCTCACCCGTCCCCTAATCCTAACCCGTACGCTGACACTAACCCGCGCCCTCACACGTACGCTCCCCCTAAAGCGTTGTCGTACCCTCACCTGGACCCTAAACCGTCCCCGTCCCCTAACCCTAACCCTAGCCCGAACCCTAACCCTAACCCTTCCCCGAAGCCTGACCCTCACCCGTCCCCTAATCCTAACCCGTACGCTGACACTAACCCGCGCCCTCAAACGTACGCTCCCCCTAAAGCGTTGTCGTACCCTCACCTGGACCCTAAACCGTCCCCGTCCCCTAACCCTAACCCTAGCCCGAACCCTAACCCTAACCCTTCCCCGAAGGCTGACCCTCACCCGTCCCCTAATCCTAACCCGTACGCTGACACTAACCCGCGCCCTCACACGTACGCTCCCCCTAAAGCGTTGTCGTACCCTCACCTGTACCCTAAACCGTCCCCGTCCCCTAACCTTAACCCTAGCCCGAACCCTAACCCTAACCCTTCCCCGAAGCCTGACCCTCACCCGTCCCCTAATCCTAACCCGTACGCTGACACTAACCCGCGCCCTCACACGTACGCTCCCCCTAAAGCGTTGTCGTACCCTCACCTGGACCCTAAACCGTCCCCGTCCCCTATCCCTAACCCTAGCCCGAACCCTAACCCTAACCCTTCCCCGAAGGCTGACCCTCACCCGTCCCCTAATCCTAACCCGTACGCTGACACTAACCCGCGCCCTCACACGTACGCTCCCCCTAAAGCGTTGTCGTACCCTCACCTGGACCCTAAACCGTCCCCGTCCCCTAACCCTAACCCTAGCCCGAACACTAACCCTAACCCTTCCCCGAAGCCTAACCCTCACCCGTCCCCTAATCCTAACCCGTACGCTGACACTAACCCGCGCCCTCACACGTACGCTCCCCCTAAAGCGTTGTCGTACCCTCACCTGGACCCTAAACCGTCCCCGTCCCCTAACCCTAACCCTAGCCCGAACCCTAACCCTAACCCTTCCCCGAAGCCTGACCCTCACCCGTCCCCTAATCCTAACCCGTACGCTGACACTAAGCCGCGCCCTCACACGTACGCTCCCCCTAAAGCGTTGTCGTACCCTCACCTGGACCCTAAACCGTCCCCGTCCCCTAACCCTAACCCTAGCCCGAACCCTAACCCTAACCCTTCCCCGAAGCCTGACCCTCACCCGTCCCCTAATCCTAAGGCGTACGCGGACAATAACCCGCGCCCTCACACGTACGCTCCCCCTAAAGCGTTGTCGTACCCTCACCTGGACCCTAAACCGTTCCCGTCCCCTAACCCTAACCCTAGCCCGAACCCTAACCCTAACCCTTCCCCGAAGCCTGACCCTCACCCGTCCCCTAATCCTAAGGCGTACGCGGACAATAACCCGCGCCCTCACACGTACGCTCCCCCTAAAGCGTTGTCGTACCCTCACCTGGACCCTAAACCGTCCCCGTCCCCTAACCCTAACCCTAGCCCGAACCCTAACCCTAACCCTTCCCCGAAGCCTGACCCTCACCCGTCCCCTAATCCTAACCCGTACGCTGACACTAAGCCGCGCCCTCACACGTACGCTCCCCTAAAGCGTTGTCGTACCCTCACCTGGACCCTAAACCGTCCCCGTCCCCTAACCCTAACCCTAGCCCGAACCCTAACCCTAACCCTTCCCCGAAGCCTGACCCTCACCCGTCCCCTAATCCTAATGCGTACGCGGACAATAACCCGCGCCCTCACACGTACGCTCCCCCTAAAGCGTTGTCGTACCCTCACCTGGACCCTAAACCGTTCCCGTCCCCTAACCCTAACCCTAGCCCGAACCCTAACCCTAACCCTTCCCCGAAGCCTGACCCTCACCCGTCCCCTAATCCTAAGGCGTACGCGGACAATAACCCGCGCCCTCACACGTACGCTCCCCCTAAAGCGTTGTCGTACCCTCACCTGGACCCTAAACCGTTCCCGTCCCCTAACCCTAACCCTAGCCCGAACCCTAACCTTAACCCTTCCCCGAAGCCTGACCCTCACCCGTCCCCTAATCCTAACCCGTACGCTGACACTAAGCCGCGCCCTCACACGTACGCTCCCCCTAAAGCGTTGTCGTACCCTCACCTGGACCCTAAACCGTCCCCGTCCCCTAACCCTAACCCTAGCCCGAACCCTACCCCTAACCCTTCCCCGAAGCTTGACCCTCACCCGTCCCCTAATCCTAACCCGTACGCTGACACTAAGCCGCGCCCTCACACGTACGCTCCCCCTAAAGCGTTGTCGTACCCTCACCTGGACCCTAAACCGTCCCCGTCCCCTAACCCTAACCCTAGCCCGAACCCTAACCCTAACTCTTCCCCGAAGCCTGACCCTCACCCGTCCCCTAATCCTAATGCGTACGCTGACACTAACCCGCGCCCTCACACGTACGCTCCCCCTAAAGCGTTGTCGTACCCTCACCTGGACCCTAAACCGTCCCCGTCCCCTAACCCTAACCCTAGCCCGAACCCTAACCCTAACCCTTCCCCGAAGGCTGACCCTCACCCGTCCCCTAATCCTAACCCGTACGCTGACACTAACCTGCGCCCTCACACGTACGCTCCCCCTAAAGCGTTGTCGTACCCTCACCTGGACCCTAAAACGTCCCCGTCCCCTAACCCTAACCCTAGCCCGAACCCTAACCCTAACCCTTCCCCGAAGCCTGACCCTCACCCGTACCCTAATCCTAACCCGTACGCTGACACTAAGCCGCGCCCTCACACGTACGCTCCCCCTAAAGCGTTGTCGTACCCTCACCTGGACCCTAAACCGTCCCCGTCCCCTAACCCTAACCCTAGCCCGAACCCTAACCCTAACTCTTCCCCGAAGCCTGACCCTCACCCGTCCCCTAATCCTAACCCGTACGCTGACACTAACCCGCGCCCTCACACGTACGCTCCCCCTAAAGCGTTGTCGTACCCTCACCTGGACCCTAAACCGTCCCCGTCCCCTAACCCTAACCCTAGCCCGAACCCTAACCCTAACCCTTCCCCGAAGGCTGACCCTCACCCGTCCCCTAATCCTAACCCGTACGCTGACACTAACCTGCGCCCTCACACGTACGCTCCCCCTAAAGCGTTGTCGTACCCTCACCTGGACCCTAAACCGTCCCCGTCCCCTAACCCTAACCCTAGCCCGAACCCTAACCCTAACCCTTCCCCGAAGCCTGACCCTCACCCGTCCCCTAATCCTAACCCGTACGCTGACACTAAGCCGTGCCCTCACACGTACGCTCCCCCTAAAGCGTTGTCGTACCCTCACCTGGACCCTAAACCGTCCCCGTCCCCTAACCCTAACCCTAGCCCGAACCCTAACCCTAACCCTTCCCCGAAGCCTGACCCTCACCCGTCCCCTAATCCTAAGGCGTACGCGGACAATAACCCGCGCCCTCACACGTACGCTCCCCCTAAAGCGTTGTCGTACCCTCACCTGGACCCTAAACCGTTCCCGTCCCCTAACCCTAACCCTAGCCCGAACCCTAACCCTAACCCTTCCCCGAAGCCTGACCCTCACACGTCCCCTAATCCTAAGGCGTACGCGGACAATAACCCGCGCCCTCACACGTACGCTCCCCCTAAAGCGTTGTCGTACCCTCACCTGGACCCTAAACCGTCCCCGTCCCCTAACCCTAACCCTAGCCCGAACCCTAACCCTAACCCTTCCCCGAAGCCTGACCCTCACCCGTCCCCTAATCCTAACCCGTACGCTGACACTAAGCCGCGCCCTCACACGTACGCTACCCCTAAAGCGTTGTCGTACCCTCACCTGGACCCTAAACCGTCCCCGTCCCCTAACCCTAACCCTAGCCCGTACCCTAACACTAACACTTCCCCGAAGCCTGACCCTCACCCGTCCCCTAATCCTAACCCGTACGCTGACCCTAACCCGTGCCCTCACACGTACGCTCCCCCTAAAGCGTTGTCGGACCCTCACCTGGACCCTAAACCGTCCCCGTCCCCTAACCCTAACCCTAGCCCGAACCCTAACCCTAACCCTTCCCCGAAGCCTGACCCTCACCCGTCCCCTAATCCTAACACGTACGTTGACACTAACCCGCGCCCTCACACGTACGCTCCCCCTAAAGCGTTGTCGTACCCTCACCTGGACCCTAAACCGTCCCCGTCCCCTAACCCTAACCCTAGCCCGAACCCTAACCCTAACTCTTCCCCGAAGCCTGACCCTCACCCGTCCCCTAATCCTAACCCGTACGCTGACACTAACCCGCGCCCTCACACGTACGCTCCCCCTAAAGCGTTGTCGTACCCTCACCTGGACCCTAAACCGTCCCCGTCCCCTAACCCTAACCCTAGCCCGAACCCTAACCCTAACCCTTCCCCGAAGGCTGACCCTCACCCGTCCCCTAATCCTAACCCGTACGCTGACACTAACCGGCGCCCTCACACGTACGCTCCCCCTAAAGCGTTGTCGTACCCTCACCTGGACCCTAAACCGTCCCCGTCCCCTAACCCTAACCCTAGCCCGAACCCTAACCCTAACCCTTCCCCGAAGCCTGACCCTCACCCGTCCCCTAATCCTAACCCGTACGCTGACACTAAGCCGCGCCCTCACACGTACGCTCCCCCTAAAGCGTTGTCGTACCCTCACCTGGACCCTAAACCGTCCCCGTCCCCTAACCCTAACCCTAGCCCGAACCCTAACCCTAAATCTTCCCCCAAGCCTGACCCTCACCCGTCCCCTAATCCTAACCCGTACGCTGACACTAACCCGCGCCCTCACACGTACGCTCCCCCTAAAGCGTTGTCGTACCCTCACCTGGACCCTAAACCGTCCCCGTCCCCTAACCCTAACCCTAGCCCGAACCCTAACCCTAACCCTTCCCCGAAGGCTGACCCTCACCCGTCCCCTAATCCTAACCCGTACGCTGACACTAACCTGCGCCCTCACACGTACGCTCCCCCTAAAGCGTTGTCGTACCCTCACCTGGACCCTAAACCGTCCCCGTCCCCTAACCCTAACCCTAGCCCGAACCCTAACCCTAACCCTTCCCCGAAGCCTGACCCTCACCCGTCCCCTAATCCTAACCCGTACGCTGACACTAAGCCGTGCCCTCACACGTACGCTCCCCCTAAAGCGTTGTCGTACCCTCACCTGGACCCTAAACCGTCCCCGTCCCCTAACCCTAACCCTAGCCCGAACCCTAACCCTAACCCTTCCCCGAAGCCTGACCCTCACCCGTCCCCTAATCCTAAGGCGTACGCGGACAATAACCCGCGCCCTCACACGTACGCTCCCCCTAAAGCGTTGTCGTACCCTCACCTGGACCCTAAACCGTTCCCGTCCCCTAACCCTAACCCTAGCCCGAACCCTAACCCTAACCCTTCCCCGAAGCCTGACCCTCACCCGTCCCCTAATCCTAAGGCGTACGCGGACAATAACCCGCGCCCTCACACGTACGCTCCCCCTAAAGCGTTGTCGTACCCTCACCTGGACCCTAAACCGTCCCCGTCCCCTAACCCTAACCCTAGCCCGAACCCTAACCCTAACCCTTCCCCGAAGCCTGACCCTCACCCGTCCCCTAATCCTAACCCGTACGCTGACACTAAGCCGCGCCCTCACACGTACGCTCCCCCTAAAGCGTTGTCGTACCCTCACCTGGACCCTAAACCGTCCCCGTCCCCTAACCCTAACCCTAGCCCGAACCCTAACCCTAACCCTTCCCCGAAGCCTGACCCTCACCCGTCCCCTAATCCTAATGCGTACGCGGACAATAACCCGCGCCCTCACACGTACGCTCCCCCTAAAGCGTTGTCGTACCCTCACCTGGACCCTAAACCGTTCCCGTCCCCTAACCCTAACCCTAGCCCGAACCCTAACCCTAACCCTTCCCCGAAGCCTGACCCTCACCCGTCCCCTAATCCTAAGGCGTACGCGGACAATAACCCGCGCCCTCACACGTACGCTCCCCCTAAAGCGTTGTCGTACCCTCACCTGGACCCTAAACCGTTCCCGTCCCCTAACCCTAACCCTAGCCCGAACCCTAACCTTAACCCTTCCCCGAAGCCTGACCCTCACCCGTCCCCTAATCCTAACCCGTACGCTGACACTAAGCCGCGCCCTCACACGTACGCTCCCCCTAAAGCGTTGTCGTACCCTCACCTGGACCCTAAACCGTCCCCGTCCCCTAACCCTAACCCTAGCCCGAACCCTACCCCTAACCCTTCCCCGAAGCTTGACCCTCACCCGTCCCCTAATCCTAACCCGTACGCTGACACTAAGCCTCGCCCTCACACGTACGCTCCCCCTAAAGCGTTGTCGTACCCTCACCTGGACCCTAAACCGTCCCCGTCCCCTAACCCTAACCCTAGCCCGAACCCTAACCCTAACTCTTCCCCGAAGCCTGACCCTCACCCGTCCCCTAATCCTAACCCGTACGCTGACACTAACCCGCGCCCTCACACGTACGCTCCCCCTAAAGCGTTGTCGTACCCTCACCTGGACCCTAAACCGTCCCCGTCCCCTAACCCTAACCCTAGCCCGAACCCTAACCCTAACCCTTCCCCGAAGGCTGACCCTCACCCGTCCCCTAATCCTAACCCGTACGCTGACACTAACCTGCGCCCTCACACGTACGCTCCCCCTAAAGCGTTGTCGTACCCTCACCTGGACCCTAAACCGTCCCCGTCCCCTAACCCTAACCCTAGCCCGAACCCTAACCCTAACCCTTCCCCGAAGCCTGACCCTCACCCGTCCCCTAATCCTGACCCGTACGCTGACACTAACCTGCGCCCTCACACGTACGCTCCCCCTAAAGCGTTGTCGTACCCTCACCTGGACCCTAAACCGTCCCCGTCCCCTAACCCTAACCCTAGCCCGAACCCTAAACCTAACACTTCCCTGAAGCCTGACCCTCACCCGTCCCCTAATCCTAACCCGTACGCTGACACTAAGCCGCGCCCTCACACGTACGCTCCCCCTAAAGCGTTGTCGTACCCTCACCTGGACCCTAAACCGTCCCCGTCCCCTAACCCTAACCCTAGCCCGAACCCTAACCCTAACCCTTCCCCGAAGCCTGACCCTCACCCGTCCCCTAATCCTAACCCGTACGCTGACACTAAGCCGCGCCCTCACACGTACGCTCCCCCTAAAGCGTTGTCGTACCCTCACCTGGACCCTAAACCGTCCCCGTCCCCTAACCCTAACCCTAGCCCGAACCCTAACCCTAACCCTTCCCCGAAGCCTGACCCTCACCCGTCCCCTAATCCTAACCCGTACGCTGACACTAACCCGCGCCCTCACACGTACGCTCCCCCTAAAGCGTTGTCGTACCCTCACCTGGACCCTAAACCGTCCCCGTCCCCTAACCCTAACCCTAGCCCGAACCCTAACCCTAACCCTTCCCCGAAGGCTGACCCTCACCCGTCCCCTAATCCTAACCCGTACGCTGACACTAACCCGCGCCCTCACACGTACGCTCCCCCTAAAGCGTTGTCGTACCCTCACCTGGACCCTAAACCGTCCCCGTCCCCTAACCCTAACCCTAGCCCGAACCCTAACCCTAACCCTTCCCCGAAGGCTGACCCTCACCCGTCCCCTAATCCTAACCCGTACGCTGACACTAACCCGCGCCCTCACACGTACGCTCCCCCTAAAGCGTTGTCGTACCCTCACCTGGACCCTAAACCGTCCCCGTCCCCTAACCCTAACCCTAGCCCGAACACTAACCCTAACCCTTCCCCGAAGCCTGACCCTCACCCGTCCCCTAATCCTAACCCGTACGCTGACACTAACCCGCGCCCTCACACGTACGCTCCCCCTAAAGCGTTGTCGTACCCTCACCTGGACCCTAAACCGTCCCCGTCCCCTAACCCTAACCCTAGCCCGAACCCTAACCCTAACCCTTCCCCGAAGCCTGACCCTCACCCGTCCCCTAATCCTAACCCGTACGCTGACACTAAGCCGCGCCCTCACACGTACGCTCTCCCTAAAGCGTTGTCGTACCCTCACCTGGACCCTAAACCGTCCCCGTCCCCTAACCCTAACCCTAGCCCGAACCCTAACCCTAACCCTTCCCCGAAGCCTGACCCTCACCCGTCCCCTAATCCTAAGGCGTACACGGACAATAACCCTCGCCCTCACACGTACGCTCCCCCTAAAGCGTTGTCGTACCCTCACCTGGACCCTAAACCGTTCCCGTCCCCTAACCCTAACCCTAGCCCGAACCCTAACCCTAACCCTTCCCCGAAGCCTGACCCTCACCCGTCCCCTAATCCTAAGGCGTACGCGGACAATAACCCGCGCCCTCACACGTACGCTCCCCCTAAAGCGTTGTCGTACCCTCACCTGGACCCTAAACCGTTCCCGTCCCCTAACCCTAACCCTAGCCCGAACCCTATCCTTAACCCTTCCCCGAAGCCTGACCCTCACCCGTCCCCTAATCCTAACCCGTACGCTGACACTAACCCGCGCCCTCACACGTACGCTCCGCCTAAAGCGTTGTCGTACCCTCACCTGGACCGTAAACCGTCCCCGTCCCCTAACCCTAACCCTAGCCCGAACCCTAACCCTAACACTTCCCCGAAGCCTGACCCTCACCCGTCCCCTAATCCTAACCCGTACGCTGACACTAACCCGCGCCCTCACACGTACGCTCCCCCTAAAGCGTTGTCGTACCCTCACCTGGACCCTAAACCGTTCCCGTCCCCTAACCCTAACCCTAGCCCGAACCCTAACCTTAACCCTTCCCCGAAGCCTGACCCTCACCCGTCCCCTAATCCTAAACCGTACGCTGACACTAAGCCGCGCCCTCACACGTACGCTCCCCCTAAAGCGTTGTCGTACCCTCACCTGGACCCTAAACCGTCCCCGTCCCCTAACCCTAACCCTAGCCCGAACCCTACCCCTAACCCTTCCCCGAAGCCTGACCCTCACCCGTCCCCTAATCCTAACCCGTACGCTGACACTAAGCCACGCCCTCACACGTACGCTCCCCCTAAAGCGTTGTCGTACCCTCACCTGGACCCTAAACCGTCCCCGTCCCCTAACCCTAACCCTAGCCCGAACCCTAACCCTAACCCTTCCCCGAAGCCTGACCCTCACCCGTCCCCTAATCCTAACCCGTACGCTGACACTAACCCGCGCCCTCACACGTACGCTCCCCCTAAAGCGTTGTCGTACCCTCACCTGGACCCTAAACCGTCCCCGTCCCCTAACCCTAACCCTAGCCCGAACCCTAACCCTAACCCTTCCCCGAAGCCTGACCCTCACCCGTCCCCTAATCCTGACCCGTACGCTGACACTAACCTGCGCCCTCACACGTACGCTCCCCCTAAAGCGTTGTCGTACCCTCACCTGGACCCTAAACCGTCCCCGTCCCCTAACCCTAACCCTAGCCCGAACCCTAAACCTAACACTTCCCTGAAGCCTGACCCTCACCCGTCCCCTAATCCTAACCCGTACGCTGACACTAACCCGCGCCCTCACACGTACGCTCCCCCTAAAGCGTTGTCGTACCCTCACCTGGACCCTAAACCGTCCCCGTCCCCTAACCCTAACCCTAGCCCGAACCCTACCCCTAACCCTTCCCCGAAGCCTGACCCTCACCCGTCCCCTAATCCTAACCCGTACGCTGACACTAAGCCGCGCCCTCACACGTACGCTCCCCCTAAAGCGTTGTCGTACCCTCACCTGGACCCTAAACCGTCCCCGTCCCCTAACCCTAACCCTAGCCCGAACCCTACCCCTAACCCTTCCCCGAAGCCTGACCCTCACCCGTCCCCTAATCCTAACCCGTACGCTGACACTAACCCGCGCCCTCACACGTACGCTCCCCCTAAAGCGTTGTCGTACCCTCACCTGGACCCTAAACCGTCCCCGTCCCCTAACCCTAACCCTAGCCCGAACCCTAACCCTAACCCTTCCCCGAAGGCTGACCCTCACCCGTCCCCTAATCCTAACCCGTACGCTGACACTAACCCGCGCCCTCACACGTACGCTCCCCCTAAAGCGTTGTCGTACCCTCACCTGGACCCTAAACCGTCCCCGTCCCCTAACCCTAACCCTAGCCCGAACCCTACCCCTAACCCTTCCCCGAAGCCTGACCCTCACCCGTCCCCTAATCCTAACCCGTACGCTGACACTAACCCGCGCCCTCACACGTACGCTCCCCCTAAAGCGTTGTCATACCCTCACCTGGACCCTAAACCGTCCCCGTCCCCTAACCCTAACCCTAGCCCGAACCCTAACCCTAACCCTTCCCCGAAGGCTGACCCTCACCCGTCCCCTAATCCTAACCCGTACGCTGACACTAACCCGCGCCCTCACACGTACGCTCCCCCTAAAGCGTTGTCGTACCCTCACCTGGACCCTAAACCGTCCCCGTCCCCTAACCCTAACCCTAGCCCCAACCCTAACCCTAACCCTTCCCCGAAGCCTGACCCTCACCCGTCCCCTAATCCTGACCCGTACGCTGACACTAACCTGCGCCCTCACACGTACGCTCCCCCTAAAGCGTTGTCGTACCCTCACCTGGACCCTAAACCGTCCCTGTCCCCTAACCCTAACCCTAGCCCGAAACCTAAACCTAACACTTCCCCGAAGCCTGACCCTCACCCGTCCCCTAATCCTAACCTCTACGCTGACACTAACCCGCGCCCTCACACGTACGCTCCCCCTAAAGCGTTGTCGTACCCTCACCTGGACCCTAAACCGTCCCCGTCCCCTAACCCTAACCCTAGCCCGAACCCTACCCCTAACCCTTCCCCGAAGCCTGACCCTCACCCGTCCCTTAATCCTAACCCGTACGCTGACACTAAGCCGCGCCCTCACACGTACGCTCCCCCTAAAGCGTTGTCGTACCCTCACCTGGACCCTAAACCGTCCCCGTCCCCTAACCCTAACCCTAGCCCGAACCCTAACCCTAAACCTTCCCCGAAGCCTGACCCTCACCCGTCCCCTAATCCTAACCCGTACGCTGACACTAACCCGCGCCCTCACACGTACGCTCCCCCTAAAGCGTTGTCGTACCCTCACCTGGACCCTAAACCGTCCCCGTCCCCTAACCCTAACCCTAGCCCGAACCCTAACCCTAACCCTTCCCCGAAGGCTGACCCTCACCCGTCCCCTAATCCTAACCCGTACGCTGACACTAACCCGCGCCCTCACACGTACGCTCCCCCTAAAGCGTTGTCGTACCCTCACCTGGACCCTAAACCGTCCCCGTCCCCTAACCCTAACCCTAGCCCGAACCCTACCCCTAACCCTTCCCCGAAGCCTGACCCTCACCCGTCCCCTAATCCTAACCCGTACGCTGACACTAAGCCGCGCCCTCACACGTACGCTCCCCCTAAAGCGTTGTCGTACCCTCACCTGGACCCTAAACCGTCCCCGTCCCCTAACCCTAACCCTAGCCCGAACCCTAACCCTAACCCTTCCCCGAAGCCTGACCCTCACCCGTCCCCTAATCCTAACCCGTACGCTGACACTAACCCGCGCCCTCACACGTACGCTCCCCCTAAAGCGTTGTCGTACCCTCACCTGGACCCTAAACCGTCCCCGTCCCCTAACCCTAACCCTAGCACGAACCCTAACCCTAACCCTTCCCCGAAGGCTGACACTCACCCGTCCCCTAATCCTAACCCGTACGCTGACACTAACCCGCGCCCTCACACGTACGCTCCCCCTAAAGCGTTGTCGTACCCTCACCTGGACCCTAAACCGTCCCCGTCCCCTAACCCTAACCCTAGCCCGAACCCTAACCCTAACACTTCCCCGAAGCCTGACCCTCACCCGTCCCCTAATCCTAACCCGTACGCTGACACTAAGCCGCGCCCTCACACGTACGCTCCCCCTAAAGCGTTGTCGTACCCTCACCTGGACCCTAAACCGTCCCCGTCCCCTAACCCTAACCCTAGCCCAAACCCTAACCCTAACCCTTCCCCGAAGCCTGACCCTCACCCGTCCCCTAATCCTAAGGCGTACGCGGACAATAACCCGCGCCCTCACACGTACGCTCCCCCTAAAGCGTTGTCGTACCCTCACCTGGACCCTAAACCGTTCCCGTCCCCTAACCCTAACCCTAGCCCGAACCCTAACCCTAACCCTTCCCCGAAGCCTGACCCTCACCCGTCCCCTAATCCTAAGGCGTACGCGGACAATAACCCGCGCCCTCACACGTACGCTCCCCCTAAAGCGTTGTCGTACCCTCACCTGGACCCTAAACCGTTCCCGTCCCCTAACCCTAACCCTAGACCGAACCCTAACCTTAACCCTTCCCCGAAGCCTGACCCTCACCCGTCCCCAATCCTAACCCGTACGCTGACACTAACCCGCGCCCTCACACGTACGCTCCCCCTAAAGCGTTGTCGTACCCTCACCTGGACCCTAAACCGTCCCCGTCCCCTAACCCTAACCCTAGCCCGAACCCTAACCCTAACCCTTCCCGGAAGCTTGACCCTCACCCGTCCCCTAATCCTAACCCGTACGCTGACACTAAGCCGCGCCCTCACACGTACGCTCCCCCTAAAGCGTTGTCGTACCCTCACCTGGACCCTAAACCGTCCCCGTCCCCTAACCCTAACCCTAGCCCGAACCCTAACCCTAACCCTTCCCCGAAGCCTGACCCTCACCCGTCCCCTAATCCTAACCCGTACGCTGACACTAACCTGCGCCCTCACACGTACGCTCCCCCTAAAGCGTTGTCGTACCCTCACCTGGACCCTAAACCGTCCCCGTCCCCTAACCCTAACCCTAGCCCGAACCCTAACCCTAACACTTCCCCGAAGCCTGACCCTCACCCGTCCCCTAATCCTAACCCGTACGCTGACACTAACCCGCGCCCTCACACGTACGCTCCCCCTAAAGCGTTGTCGTACCCTCACCTGGACCCTAAACCGTCCCCGTCCCCTAACCCTAACCCTAGCCCGAACCCTAACCCTAACCCTTCCCCGAAGCCTGACCCTCACCCGTCCCCTAATCCTAACCCGTACTTTGACACTAACCCGCGCCCTCACACGTACGCTCCCCCTAAAGCGTTGTCGTACCCTCACCTGGACCCTAAACCGTCCCCGTCCCCTAACCCTAACCCTAGCCCGAACCCTACCCCTAACCCTTCCCCGAAGCCTGACCCTCACCCGTCCCCTAATCCTAACCCGTACGCTGACACTAAGCCGCGCCCTCACACGTACGCTCCCCCTAAAGCGTTGTCGTACCCTCACCTGGACCCTAAACCGTCCCCGTCCCCTAACCCTAACCCTAGCCCGAACCCTAACCCTAACCCTTCCCCGAAGCCTGACCCTCACCCGTCCCCTAATCCTAACCCGTACGCTGACACTAACCCGCGCCCTCACACGTACGCTCCCCCTAAAGCGTTGTCGTACCCTCACCTGGACCCTAAACCGTCCCCGTCCCCTAACCCTAACCCTAGCACGAACCCTAACCCTAACCCTTCCCCGAAGGCTGACCCTCACCCGTCCCCTAATCCTAACCCGTACGCTGACACTAACCCGCGCCCTCACACGTACGCTCCCCCTAAAGCGTTGTCGTACCCTCACCTGGACCCTAAACCGTCCCCGTCCCCTAACCCTAACCCTAGCCCGAACCCTAACCCTAACCCTTCCCCGAAGCCTGACCCTCACCCGTCCCCTAATCCTAACCCGTACGCTGACACTAAGCCGCGCCCTCACACGTACGCTCCCCCTAAAGCGTTGTCGTACCCTCACCTGGACCCTAAACCGTCCCCGTCCCCTAACCCTAACCCTAGCCCAAACCCTAACCCTAACCCTTCCCCGAAGCCTGACCCTCACCCGTCCCCTAATCCTAAGGCGTACGCGGACAATAACCCGCGCCCTCACACGTACGCTCCCCCTAAAGCGTTGTCGTACCCTCACCTGGACCCTAAACCGTTCCCGTCCCCTAACCCTAACCCTAGCCCGAACCCTAACCCTAACCCTTCCCCGAAGCCTGACCCTCACCCGTCCCCTAATCCTAAGGCGTACGCGGACAATAACCCGCGCCCTCACACGTACGCTCCCCCTAAAGCGTTGTCGTACCCTCACCTGGACCCTAAACCGTTCCCGTCCCCTAACCCTAACCCTAGACCGAACCCTAACCTTAACCCTTCCCCGAAGCCTGACCCTCACCCGTCCCCAATCCTAACCCGTACGCTGACACTAACCCGCGCCCTCACACGTACGCTCCCCCTAAAGCGTTGTCGTACCCTCACCTGGACCCTAAACCGTCCCCGTCCCCTAACCCTAACCCTAGCCCGAACCCTAACCCTAACCCTTCCCGGAAGCTTGACCCTCACCCGTCCCCTAATCCTAACCCGTACGCTGACACTAAGCCGCGCCCTCACACGTACGCTCCCCTAAAGCGTTGTCGTACCCTCACCTGGACCCTAAACCGTCCCCGTCCCCTAACCCTAACCCTAGCCCGAACCCTAACCCTAACCCTTCCCCGAAGCCTGACCCTCACCCGTCCCCTAATCCTAACCCGTACGCTGACACTAACCTGCGCCCTCACACGTACGCTCCCCCTAAAGCGTTGTCGTACCCTCACCTGGACCCTAAAACGTCCCCGTCCCCTAACCCTAACCCTAGCCCGAACCCTAAACCTAACACTTCCCCGAAGCCTGACCCTCACCCGTCCCCTAATCCTAACCCGTACGCTGACACTAACCCGCGCCCTCACACGTACGCTCCCCCTAAAGCGTTGTCGTACCCTCACCTGGACCCTAAACCGTCCCGGTCCCCTAACCCTAACCCTAGCCCGAACCCTAACCCTAACACTTCCCCGAAGCCTGACCCTCACCCGTCCCCTAATCCTAACCCGTACGCTGACACTAACCCGCGCCCTCACACGTACGCTCCCCCTAAAGCGTTGTCGTACCCTCACCTGGACCCTAAACCGTCCCCGTCCCCTAACCCTAACCCTAGCCCGAACACTAACCCTAACCCTTCCCCGAAGCCTGACCCTCACCCGTCCCCTAATCCTGACCCGTACGCTGACACTAACCTGCGCCCTCACACGTACGCTCCCCCTAAAGCGTTGTCGTACCCTCACCTGGACCCTAAACCGTCCCCGTCCCCTAACCCTAACCCTAGCCCGAACCCTAAACCTAACACTTCCCCGAAGCCTGACCCTCACCCGTCCCCTAATCCTAACCCGTACGCTGACACTAAGCCGCGCCCTCACACGTACGCTCCCCCTAAAGCGTTGTCGTACCCTCACCTGGACCCTAAACCGTCCCCGTCCCCTAGCCCTAACCCTAGCCCGAACCCTACCCCTAACCCTTCCCCGAAGCCTGACCCTCACCCGTCCCCTAATCCTAACCCGTACGCTGACACTAACCCGCGCCCTCACACGTACGCTCCCCCTAAAGCGTTGTCGTACCCTCACCTGGACCCTAAACCGTCCCCGTCCCCTAACCCTAACCCTAGCCCTAACCCTAAACCTAACCCTTCCCCGAAGCCTGACCCTCACCCGTCCCCTAATCCTAACCCGTACGCTGACACTAACCCACGCCCTCACACGTACGCTCCCCCTAAAGCGTTGTCGTACCCTCACCTGGACCCTAAACCGTCCCCGTCCCCTAACCCTAACCCTAGCCCGAACACTAACCCTAACCCTTCCCCGAAGCCTGACCCTCACCCGTCCCCTAATCCTAACCCGTACGCTGACACTAAGCCGCGCCCTCACACGTACGCTCCCCCTAAAGCGTTGTCGTACCCTCACCTGGACCCTAAACCGTCCCCGTCCCCTAACCCTAACCCTAGCCCGAACCCTAACCCTAACCCTTCCCCGAAGGCTGACCCTCACCCGTCCCCTAATCCTAACCCGTACGCTGACACTAACCCGCGCCCTCACACGTACGCTCCCCCTAAAGCGTTGTCGTACCCTCACCTGGACCCTAAACCGTCCCCGTCCCCTAACCCTAACCCTAGCCCGAACACTAACCCTAACCCTTCCCCGAAGCCTGACCCTCACCCGTCCCCTAATCCTAACCCGTACGCTGACACTAACCCGCGCCCTCACACGTACGCTCCCCCTAAAGCGTTGTCGTACCCTCACCTGGACCCTAAACCGTCCCCGTCCCCTAACCCTAACCCTAGCCCGAACCCTAACCCTAACCCTTCCCCGAAGCCTGACCCTCACCCGTCCCCTAATCCTAACCCGTACGCTGACACTAAGCCGCGCCCTCACACGTACGCTCCCCCTAAAGCGTTGTCGTACCCTCACCTGGACCCTAAACCGTCCCCGTCCCCTAACCCTAACCCTAGCCCAAACCCTAACCCTAACCCTTCCCCGAAGCCTGACCCTCACCCGTCCCCTAATCCTAAGGCGTACGCGGACAATAACCCGCGCCCTCACACGTACGCTCCCCCTAAAGCGTTGTCGTACCCTCACCTGGACCCTAAACCGTTCCCGTCCCCTAACCCTAACCCTAGCCCGAACCCTAACCCTAACCCTTCCCCGAAGCCTGACCCTCACCCGTCCCCTAATCCTAAGGCGTACGCGGACAATAACCCGCGCCCTCACACGTACGCTCCCCCTAAAGCGTTGTCGTACCCTCACCTGGACCCTAAACCATTCCCGTCCCCTAACCCTAACCCTAGACCGAACCCTAACCTTAACCCTTCCCCGAAGCCTGACCCTCACCCGTCCCCAATCCTAACCCGTACGCTGACACTAACCCGCGCCCTCACACGTACGCTCCCCCTAAAGCGTTGTCGTACCCTCACCTGGACCCTAAACCGTCCCCGTCCCCTAACCCTAACCCTAGCCCGAACCCTAACCCTAACCCTTCCCGGAAGCTTGACCCTCACCCGTCCCCTAATCCTAACCCGTACGCTGACACTAAGCCGCGCCCTCACACGTACGCTCCCCTAAAGCGTTGTCGTACCCTCACCTGGACCCTAAACCGTCCCCGTCCCCTAACCCTAACCCTAGCCCGAACCCTAACCCTAAACCTTCCCCGAAGCCTGACCCTCACCCGTCCCCTAATCCTAACCCGTACGCTGACACTAACCTGCGCCCTCACACGTACGCTCCCCCTAAAGCGTTGTCGTACCCTCACCTGGACCCTAAAACGTCCCCGTCCCCTAACCCTAACCCTAGCCCGAACCCTAAACCTAACACTTCCCCGAAGCCTGACCCTCACCCGTCCCCTAATCCTAACCCGTACGCTGACACTAAGCCGCGCCCTCACACGTACGCTCCCCCTAAAGCGTTGTCGTACCCTCACCTGGACCCTAAACCGTCCCCGTCCCCTAACCCTAACCCTAGCCCGAACCCTACCCCTAACCCTTCCCCGAAGCCTGACCCTCACCCGTCCCCTAATCCTAACCCGTACGCTGACACTAACCCGCGCCCTCACACGTACGCTCCCCCTAAAGCGTTGTCGTACCCTCACCTGGACCCTAAACCGTCCCCGTCCCCTAACCCTAACCCTAGCCCGAACCCTAAACCTAACACTTCCCCGAAGCCTGACCCTCACCCGTCCCCTAATCCTAACCCGTACGCTGACACTAAGCCGCGCCCTCACACGTACGCTCCCCCTAAAGCGTTGTCGTACCCTCACCTGGACCCTAAACCGTCCCCGTCCCCTAACCCTAACCCTAGCCCGAACCCTACCCCTAACCCTTCCCCGAAGCCTGACCCTCACCCGTCCCCTAATCCTAACCCGTACGCTGACACTAACCCGCGCCCTCACACGTACGCTCCCCCTAAAGCGTTGTCATACCCTCACCTGGACCCTAAACCGTCCCCGTCCCCTAACCCTAACCCTAGCCCGAACCCTAACCCTAACCCTTCCCCGAAGGCTGACCCTCACCCGTCCCCTAATCCTAACCCGTACGCTGACACTAACCCGCGCCCTCACACGTACGCTCCCCCTAAAGCGTTGTCGTACCCTCACCTGGACCCTAAACCGTCCCCGTCCCCTAACCCTAACCCTAGCCCCAACCCTAACCCTAACCCTTCCCCGAAGCCTGACCCTCACCCGTCCCCTAATCCTGACCCGTACGCTGACACTAACCTGCGCCCTCACACGTACGCTCCCCCTAAAGCGTTGTCGTACCCTCACCTGGACCCTAAACCGTCCCTGTCCCCTAACCCTAACCCTAGCCCGAAACCTAAACCTAACACTTCCCCGAAGCCTGACCCTCACCCGTCCCCTAATCCTAACCTCTACGCTGACACTAACCCGCGCCCTCACACGTACGCTCCCCCTAAAGCGTTGTCGTACCCTCACCTGGACCCTAAACCGTCCCCGTCCCCTAACCCTAACCCTAGCCCGAACCCTACCCCTAACCCTTCCCCGAAGCCTGACCCTCACCCGTCCCCTAATCCTAACCCGTACGCTGACACTAAGCCGCGCCCTCACACGTACGCTCCCCCTAAAGCGTTGTCGTACCCTCACCTGGACCCTAAACCGTCCCCGTCCCCTAACCCTAACCCTAGCCCGAACCCTAACCCTAAACCTTCCCCGAAGCCTGACCCTCACCCGTCCCCTAATCCTAACCCGTACGCTGACACTAACCCGCGCCCTCACACGTACGCTCCCCCTAAAGCGTTGTCGTACCCTCACCTGGACCCTAAACCGTCCCCGTCCCCTAACCCTAACCCTAGCCCGAACCCTAACCCTAACCCTTCCCCGAAGCCTGACCCTCACCCGTCCCCTAATCCTAACCCGTACGCTGACACTAACCCGCGCCCTCACACGTACGCTCCCCCTAAAGCGTTGTCGTACCCTCACCTGGACCCTAAACCGTCCCCGTCCCCTAACCCTAACCCTAGCCCGAACCCTACCCCTAACCCTTCCCCGAAGCCTGACCCTCACCCGTCCCCTAATCCTAACCCGTACGCTGACACTAAGCCGCGCCCTCACACGTACGCTCCCCCTAAAGCGTTGTCGTACCCTCACCTGGACCCTAAACCGTCCCCGTCCCCTAACCCTAACCCTAGCCCGAACCCTAACCCTAACCCTTCCCCGAAGCCTGACCCTCACCCGTCCCCTAATCCTAACCCGTACGCTGACACTAACCCGCGCCCTCACACGTACGCTCCCCCTAAAGCGTTGTCGTACCCTCACCTGGACCCTAAACCGTCCCCGTCCCCTAACCCTAACCCTAGCACGAACCCTAACCCTAACCCTTCCCCGAAGGCTGACCCTCACCCGTCCCCTAATCCTAACCCGTACGCTGACACTAACCCGCGCCCTCACACGTACGCTCCCCCTAAAGCGTTGTCGTACCCTCACCTGGACCCTAAACCGTCCCCGTCCCCTAACCCTAACCCTAGCCCGAACCCTAACCCTAACCCTTCCCCGAAGCCTGACCCTCACCCGTCCCCTAATCCTAACCCGTACGCTGACACTAAGCCGCGCCCTCACACGTACGCTCCCCCTAAAGCGTTGTCGTACCCTCACCTGGACCCTAAACCGTCCCCGTCCCCTAACCCTAACCCTAGCCCAAACCCTAACCCTAACCCTTCCCCGAAGCCTGACCCTCACCCGTCCCCTAATCCTAAGGCGTACGCGGACAATAACCCGCGCCCTCACACGTACGCTCCCCCTAAAGCGTTGTCGTACCCTCACCTGGACCCTAAACCGTTCCCGTCCCCTAACCCTAACCCTAGCCCGAACCCTAACCCTAACCCTTCCCCGAAGCCTGACCCTCACCCGTCCCCTAATCCTAAGGCGTACGCGGACAATAACCCGCGCCCTCACACGTACGCTCCCCCTAAAGCGTTGTCGTACCCTCACCTGGACCCTAAACCGTTCCCGTCCCCTAACCCTAACCCTAGACCGAACCCTAACCTTAACCCTTCCCCGAAGCCTGACCCTCACCCGTCCCCAATCCTAACCCGTACGCTGACACTAACCCGCGCCCTCACACGTACGCTCCCCCTAAAGCGTTGTCGTACCCTCACCTGGACCCTAAACCGTCCCCGTCCCCTAACCCTAACCCTAGCCCGAACCCTAACCCTAACCCTTCCCGGAAGCTTGACCCTCACCCGTCCCCTAATCCTAACCCGTACGCTGACACTAAGCCGCGCCCTCACACGTACGCTCCCCTAAAGCGTTGTCGTACCCTCACCTGGACCCTAAACCGTCCCCGTCCCCTAACCCTAACCCTAGCCCGAACCCTAACCCTAACCCTTCCCCGAAGCCTGACCCTCACCCGTCCCCTAATCCTAACCCGTACGCTGACACTAACCTGCGCCCTCACACGTACGCTCCCCCTAAAGCGTTGTCGTACCCTCACCTGGACCCTAAAACGTCCCCGTCCCCTAACCCTAACCCTAGCCCGAACCCTAAACCTAACACTTCCCCGAAGCCTGACCCTCACCCGTCCCCTAATCCTAACCCGTACGCTGACACTAACCCGCGCCCTCACACGTACGCTACCCCTAAAGCGTTGTCGTACCCTCACCTGGACCCTAAACCGTCCCGGTCCCCTAACCCTAACCCTAGCCCGAACCCTAACCCTAACACTTCCCCGAAGCCTGACCCTCACCCGTCCCCTAATCCTAACCCGTACGCTGACACTAACCCGCGCCCTCACACGTACGCTCCCCCTAAAGCGTTGTCGTACCCTCACCTGGACCCTAAACCGTCCCCGTCCCCTAACCCTAACCCTAGCCCGAACACTAACCCTAACCCTTCCCCGAAGCCTGACCCTCACCCGTCCCCTAATCCTAACCCGTACGCTGACACTAACCCGCGCCCTCACACGTACGCTCCCCCTAAAGCGTTGTCGTACCCTCACCTGGACCCTAAACCGTCCCCGTCCCCTAACCCTAACCCTAGCCCGAACCCTAACCCTAACCCTTCCCCGAAGCCTGACCCTCACCCGTCCCCTAATCCTAACCCGTACGCTGACACTAACCCGCGCCCTCACACGTACGCTCCCCCTAAAGCGTTGTCGTACCCTCACATGGACCCTAAACCGTTCCCGTCCCCTAACCCTAACCCTAGCCCGAACCCTAACCCTAACCCTTCCCCGAAGCCTGACCCTCACCCGTCCCCTAATCCTGACCCGTACGCTGACACTAACCTGCGCCCTCACACGTACGCTCCCCCTAAAGCGTTGTCGTACCCTCACCTGGACCCTAAACCGTCCCCGTCCCCTAACCCTAACCCTAGCCCGAACCCTAAACCTAACACTTCCCCGAAGCCTGACCCTCATCCGTCCCCTAATCCTAACCCGTACGCTGACACTAAGCCGCGCCCTCACACGTACGCTCCCCCTAAAGCGTTGTCGTACCCTCACCTGGACCCTAAACCGTCCCCGTCCCCTAGCCCTAACCCTAGCCCGAACCCTACCCCTAACCCTTCCCCGAAGCCTGACCCTCACCCGTCCCCTAATCCTAACCCGTACGCTGACACTAACCCGCGCCCTCACACGTACGCTCCCCCTGAAGCGTTGTCGTACCCTCACCTGGACCCTAAACCGTCCCCGTCCCCTAACCCTAACCCTAGCCCGAACCCTAACCCTAACCCTTCCCCGAAGCCTGACCCTCACCCGTCCCCTAATCCTAACCCGTACGCTGACACTAACCCACGCCCTCACACGTACGCTCCCCCTAAAGCGTTGTCGTACCCTCACCTGGACCCTAAACCGTCCCCGTCCCCTAACCCTAACCCTAGCCCGAACACTAACCCTAACCCTTCCCCGAAGCCTGACCCTCACCCGTCCCCTAATCCTAACCCGTACGCTGACACTAAGCCGCGCCCTCACACGTACGCTCCCCCTAAAGCGTTGTCGTACCCTCACCTGGACCCTAAACCGTCCCCGTCCCCTAACCCTAACCCTAGCCCGAACCCTAACCCTAACCCTTCCCCGAAGCCTGACCCTCACCCGTCCCCTAATCCTAACCCGTACGCTGACACTAAGCCGCGCCCTCACACGTACGCTCCCCCTAAAGCGTTGTCGTACCCTCACCTGGACCCTCAACCGTCCCCGTCCCCTAACCCTAACCCTAGCCCGAACCCTAACCCTAACCCTTCCCCGAAGCCTGACCCTCACCCGTCCCCTAATCCTAAGGCGTACGCGGACAATAACCCGCGCCCTCACACGTACGCTCCCCCTAAAGCGTTGTCGTACCCTCACCTGGACCCTAAACCGTTCCCGTCCCCTAACCCTAACCCTAGCCCGAACCCTAACCCTAACCCTTCCCCGAAGCCTGACCCTCACCCGTCCCCTAATCCTAAGGCGTACGCGGACAATAACCCGCGCCCTCACACGTACGCTCCTCCTAAAGCGTTGTCGTACCCTCACCTGGACCCTAAACCGTTCCCGTCCCCTAACCCTAACCCTAGCCCGAACCCTAACCTTAACCCTTCCCCGAAGCCTGACCCTCACCCGTCCCCTAATCCTAACCCGTACGCTGACACTAAGCCGCGCCCTCACACGTACGCTCCCCCTAAAGCGTTGTCGTACCCTCACCTGGACCCTAAACCGTCCCCGTCCCCTAAACCTAACCCTAACCCTAGCCCGAACCCTACCCCTAACCCTTCCCCGAAGCTTGACCCTCACCCGTCCCCTAATCCTAACCCGTACGCTGACACTAAGCCGCGCCCTCACACGTACGCTCCCCCTAAAGCGTTGTCGTACCCTCACCTGGACCCTAAACCGTCCCCGTCCCCTAACCCTAACCCTAGCCCGAACCCTAACCCTAACCCTTCCCTGAAGCCTGACCCTCACCCGTCCCCTAATCCTAACCCGTACGCTGACACTAACCCGCGCCCTCACACGTACGCTCCCCCTAAAGCGTTGTCATACCCTCACCTGGACCCTAAACCGTCCCCGTCCCCTAACCCTAACCCTAGCCCGAACCCTAACCCTAACCCTTCCCCGAAGGCTTACCCTCACCCGTCCCCTAATCCTAACCCGTACGCTGACACTAACCCGCGCCCTCACACGTACGCTCCCCCTAAATCGTTGTCGTACCCTCACCTGGACCCTAAACCGTCCCCGTCCCCTAACCCTAACCCTAGCCCCAACCCTAACCCTAACCCTTCCCCGAAGCCTGACCCTCACCCGTCCCCTAATCCTGACCCGTACGCTGACACTAACCTGCGCCCTCACACGTACGCTCCCCCTAAAGCGTTGTCGTACCCTCACCTGGACCCTAAACCGTCCCTGTCCCCTAACCCTAACCCTAGCCCGAACCCTAAACCTAACACTTCCCCGAAGCCTGACCCTCACCCGTCCCCTAATCCTAACCTCTACGCTGACACTAACCCGCGCCCTCACACGTACGCTCCCCCTAAAGCGTTGTCGTACCCTCACCTGGACCCTAAACCGTCCCCGTCCCCTAACCCTAACCCTAGCCCGAACCCTACCCCTAACCCTTCCCCGAAGCCTGACCCTCACCCGTCCCCTAATCCTAACCCGTACGCTGACACTAAGCCGCGCCCTCACACGTACGCTCCCCCTAAAGCGTTGTCGTACCCTCACCTGGACCCTAAACCGTCCCCGTCCCCTAACCCTAACCCTAGCCCGAACCCTAACCCTAAACCTTCCCCGAAGCCTGACCCTCACCCGTCCCCTAATCCTAACCCGTACGCTGACACTAACCCGCGCCCTCACACGTACGCTCCCCCTAAAGCGTTGTCGTACCCTCACCTGGACCCTAAACCGTCCCCGTCCCCTAACCCTAACCCTAGCCCGAACCCTAACCCTAACCCTTCCCCGAAGGCTGACCCTCACCCGTCCCCTAATCCTAACCCGTACGCTGACACTAACCCGCGCCCTCACACGTACGCTCCCCCTAAAGCGTTGTCGTACCCTCACCTGGACCCTAAACCGTCCCCGTCCCCTAACCCTAACCCTAGCCCGAACCCTACCCCTAACCCTTCCCCGAAGCCTGACCCTCACCCGTCCCCTAATCCTAACCCGTACGCTGACACTAAGCCGCGCCCTCACACGTACGCTCCCCCTAAAGCGTTGTCGTACCCTCACTTGGACCCTAAACCGTCCCCGTCCCCTAACCCTAACCCTAGCCCGAACCCTAACCCTAACACTTCCCCGAAGCCTGACCCTCACCCGTCCCCTAATCCTAACCCGTACGCTGACACTATGTCACGCCCTCACACGTACTCTCCCCCTAAAGCGTTGTCGTACCCTCACCTGGACCCTAAACCGTCCCCGTCCCCTAACCCTAACCCTAGCCCGAACCCTAACCCTAACACTTCCCCGAAGCCTGACCCTCACCCGTCCCCTAATCCTAACCCGTACGCTGACACTAAGCCGCGCCCTCACACGTACGCTCCCCCTAAAGCGTTGTCGTACCCTCACCTGGACCCTAAACCGTCCCCGTCCCCTAACCCTAACCCTAGCCCGAACCCTAACCCTAAACCTTCCTCGAAGCCTGACCCTCACCCGTCCCCTAATCCTAACCCGTACGCTGACACTAAGCCGCGTCCTCACACGTACGCTCCCCCTAAAGCGTTGTCGTACCCTCACCTGGACCCTAAACCGTCCCCGTACCCTAACCCTAACCCTAGCCCGAACCCTAACCCTAACCCTTCCCCGAAGCCTGGCCCTCACCCGTCCCCTAATCCTAACCCGTACGCTGACACTAAGCCGCGCCCTCACACGTACGCTCCCCCTAAAGCGTTGACGTACCCTCACCTGGACCCTAAACCGTTCCCGTCCCCTAACCCTAACCCTAGCCCGAACCCTAACCCTAACCCTTCCCCGAAGCCTGACCCTCACCCGTCCCCTAATCCTAACCCGTACGCTGACACTAACCCGCGCCCTCACACGTACGCTCCCCCTAAAGCGTTGTCGTACCCTCACCTGGACCCTAAAC
The DNA here is from genome assembly GCF_963455315.2 of Globicephala melas. Lineage (NCBI taxonomy): Eukaryota > Metazoa > Chordata > Mammalia > Artiodactyla > Delphinidae > Globicephala > Globicephala melas. The sequence goes on along the minus strand of NC_083325.1, from coordinate 90,338,020 downwards.
CGTCCCCGTCCCCTAACCCTAACCCTAGCCCGAACCCTAACCCTAACCCTTCCCCGAAGCCTGACCCTCACCCGTCCCCTAATCCTAACCCGTACGCTGACACTAACCCGCGCCCTCACACATACGCTCCCCCTAAAGCGTTGTCGTACCCTCACCTGGACCCTAAACCGTCCCCGTCCCCTAACCCTAACCCTAGTCCGAACCCTAACCCTAACCCTTCCCCGAAGCCTGACCCTCACCCGTCCCCTAATCCTAACCCGTACGCTGACACTAACCCGCGCCCTCACACGTACGCTCCCCCTAAAGCGTTGTCGTACCCTCACCTGGACCCTAAACCGTCCCCGTCCCCTAACCCTAACCCTAGCCCGAACCCTAACCCTAACCCTTCCCCGAAGCCTGACCCTCACCCGTCCCCTAATCCTAACCCATACGCTGACACTAACCCGCGCCCTAACACGTACGCTCCCCCTAAAGCGTTGTCGTACCCTCACCTGGACCCTAAACCGTCCCCGTCCCCTAACCCTAACCCTAGCCCGAACCCTAACCCTAACCCTTCCCCGAAGCCTGACCCTCACCCGTCCCCTAATCCTAACCCGTACGCTGACACTAACCCGCGCCCTCACACGTACGCTCCCCCTAAAGCGTTGTCGTACCCTCACCTGGACCCTAAACCGTCCCCGTCCCCTAACCCTAACCCTAGCCCGAACCCTAACCCTAACCCTTCCCCGAAGCCTGACACTCACCCGTCCCCTAATCCTAACCCGTACGCTGACACTAACCCGCGCCCTCACACGTACACTCCCCCTAAAGCGTTGTCGTACCCTCACCTGGACCCTAAACCGTCCCCGTCCCCTAACCCTAACCCTAGCCCGAACCCTAACCCTAACACTTCCCCGAAGCCTGACCCTCACCCGTCCCCTAATCCTAACCCGTACGCTGACACTAACCCGCGCCCTCACACGTACGCTCCCCCTAAAGCATTGTCGTACTCTCACCTGGACCCTAAACCGTCCCCATCCCCCAAACCTAACCCTAGCCCGAACCCTAACCCTAACCCTTCCCCGAAGCCTGACCCTCACCCGTCCCCTAATCCTAACCCGTACGCTGACACTAACCCGCGCTCTCAAACGTACGCTCCGCCTAAAGCGTTGTCGTACCCTCACCTGGACCCTAAACCGTCCCCGTCCCCTAACCCTAACCCTAGCCCGAACCCTAACCCTAACCCTTCCCCGAAGCCTGACCCTCCCCCGTCCCCTAATCCTAACGCGTACGCTGACACTAAGCCGCGCCCTCACACGTACGCTACCCCTAAAGCGTTGTCGTACCCTCACCTGGACCCTAAACCGTTCCCGTCCCCTAACCCTAACCCTAGCCCGTACCCTAACACTAACACTTCCCCGAAGCCTGACCCTCACCCGTCCCCTAATCCTAACCCGTACGCTGACCCTAACCCGTGCCCTCACACGTACGCTCCCCCTAAAGCGTTGTCGGACCCTCACCTGGACCCTAAACCGTCCCCGTCCCCTAACCCTAACCCTAGCCCGAACCCTAACCCTAACCCTTCCCCGAAGCCTGACCCTCACCCGTCCCCTAATCCTAACACGTACGTTGACACTAACCCGCGCCCTCACACGTACGCTCCCCCTAAAGCGTTGTCGTACCCTCACCTGGACCCTAAACCGTTCCCGTCCCCTAACCCTAACCCTAGCCCGAACCCTAACCCTAACACTTCCCCGAAGCCTGACCCTCACCCGTCCCCTAATCCTAACCCGTACGCTGACACTAAGCCGCGCCCTCACACGTACGCTCCCCCTAAAGCGTTGTCGTACCCTCACCTGGACCCTAAACCGTCCCCGTCCCCTAACCCTAACCCTAGCCCGAACCCTAACCCTAACCCTTCCCCGAAGCCTGACCCTCACCCGTACCCTAATCCTTAGGCGTACGCGGACAATAACCCGCGCCCTCACACGTACGCTCCCCCTAAAGCGTTGTCGTACCTTCACCTTGACCCTAAACCGTCCCCGTCCCCTAACCCTAACCCTAGCCCGAACCCTAAACCTAACCCTTCCCCGAAGCCTGACCCTCGCCCGTCCCCTAATCCTAACCCGTACGCTGACACTAACCCGCGCCCTCACACGTACGCTCCCCCTAAAGCGTTGTCGTACCCTCACCTGTACCCTAAACCGTTCCCGTCCCCTAACCCTAACCCTAGCCCGAACCCTAACCCTAACACTTCCCCGAAGCCTGACCCTCACCCGTCCCCTAATCCTAACCCGTACGCTGACAGTAAGCCGCGCCCTCACACGTATGCTCCCCCTAAAGCGTTGTCGTACCCTCACCTGGACCCTAAACCGTCCCCGTCCCCTAACCCTAACCCTAGCCCGAACCCTAACCCTAACCCTTCCCCGAAGCCTGACCCTCACCCGTCCCCTAATCCTAAGGCGTACGGGGACAATAACCCACGCCCTCACACGTACGCTCCCCCTAAAGCGTTGTCGTACCTTCACCTGGACCCTAAACCGTCCCCGTCCCCTAACCCTAACCCTAGCCCGAACCCTAAACCTAACCCTTCCCCGAAACCTGACCCTCACCCGTCCCCTAATCCTAACCCGTACGCTGACACTAACCCGCGCCCTCACACGTACGCTCCCCCTAAAGCGTTGTCGTACCCTCACCTGGACCCTAAACCGTCCAAGTCCCCTAACCCTAACCCTAGCCCGAACCCTAACCCTAACCCTTCCCCGAAGCCTGACCCTCACCCGTCTCCTAATCCTAACCCGTACGCTGACACTAAGCCGCGCCCTCACACGTACGCTCCCCCTAAAGCGTTGTCGTACCCTCACCTGGACCCTAAACCGTCCCCGTCCCCTAACCCTAACCCTAGCCCGAACCCTAACCCTAACCCTTCCCCGAAGCCTGACCCTCACCCGTCCCCTAATCCTAACCCGTACGCTGACACTAACCCGCACCCTCACACGTACGCTCCCCCTAAAGCGTTGTCGTACCCTCACCTGGACCCTAAACCGTCCCCGTCCCCTAACCCTAACCCTAGCCCGAACCCTAACCCTAACCCTTCCCCGAAGCCTGACCCTCACCCGTCCCCTAATCCTAACCCGTACGCTGACACTAACCCGCACCCTCACACGTACGCTCCCCCTAAAGCGTTGTCGTACCCTCACCTGGACCCTAAACCGTCCCCGTCCCCTAACCCTAACCCTAGCCCGAACCCTAACCCTAACCCTTCCCCGAAGCCTGACCCTCACCCGTCCCCTAATCCTAACCCGTACGCTGACACTAACCCGCGCCCTCACACGTACGCTCCCCCTAAAGCGTTGTCGTACCCTCACCTGGACCCTAAACCGTCCCCGTCCCCTAACCCTAACCCTAGCCCGAACCCTAACCCTAACCCTTCCCCGAAGCCTGACACTCACCCGTCCCCTAATCCTAACCCGTACGCTGACACTAACCCGCGCCCTCACACGTACGCTCCCCCTAAAGCGTTGTCGTACCCTCACCTGGACCCTAAACCGTCCCCGTCCCCTAACCCTAACCCTAGCCCGAACCCTAACCCTAACACTTCCCCGAAGCCTGACCCTCACCCGTCCCCTAATCCTAACCCGTACGCTGACACTAACCCGCGCCCTCACACGTACGCTCCCCCTAAAGCATTGTCGTACCCTCACCTGGACCCTAAACCGTCCCCATCCCCCAAACCTAACCCTAGCCCGAACCCTAACCCTAACCCTTCCCCGAAGCCTGACCCTCACCCGTCCCCTAATCCTAACCCGTACGCTGACACTAACCCGCGCTCTCAAACGTACGCTCCCCCTAAAGCGTTGTCGTACCCTCACCTGGACCCTAAACCGTCCCCGTCCCCTAACCCTAACCCTAGCCCGAACCCTAACCCTAACCCTTCCCCGAAGCCTGACCCTCCCCCGTCCCCTAATCCTAACGCGTACGCTGACACTAAGCCGCGCCCTCACACGTACGCTCCCCCTAAAGCGTTGTCGTACCCTCACCTGGACCCTAAACCGTCCCCGTCCCCTAACCCTAACCCTAGCCCGTACCCTAACACTAACACTTCCCCGAAGCCTGACCCTCACCCGTCCCCTAATCCTAACCCGTACGCTGACCCTAACCCGTGCCCTCACACGTACGCTCCCCCTAAAGCGTTGTCGGACCCTCACCTGGACCCTAAACCGTCCCCGTCCCCTAACCCTAACCCTAGCCCGAACCCTAACCCTAACCCTTCCCCGAAGCCTGACCCTCACCCGTCCCCTAATCCTAACCCGTACGCTGACACTAAGCCGCGCCCTCACACGTACGCTCCCCCTAAAGCGTTGTCGTACCCTCACCTGGACCCTAAACCGTCCCCGTCCCCTAACCCTAACCCTAGCCCGAACCCTAACCCTAACCCTTCCCCGAAGCCTGACCCTCACCCGTACCCTAATCCTTAGGCGTACGTGGACAATAACCCGCGCCCTCACACGTACGCTCCCCCTAAAGCGTTGTCGTACCTTCACCTGGACCCTAAACCGTCCCCGTCCCCTAACCCTAACCCTAGCCCGAACCCTAAACCTAACCCTTCCCCGAAGCCTGACCCTCGCCCGTCCCCTAATCCTAACCCGTACGCTGACACTAACCCGCGCCCTCACACGTACGCTCCCCCTAAAGCGTTGTCGTACCCTCACCTGGACCCTAACCCGTTCCCGTCCCCTAACGCTAACCCTAGCCCGAACCCTAACCCTAACACTTCCCCGAAGCCTGACCCTCACCCGTCCCCTAATCCTAACCCGTACGCTGACAGTAAGCCGCGCCCTCACACATATGCTCCCCCTAAAGCGTTGTCGTACCCTCACCTGGACCCTAAACCGTCCCCGTCCCCTAACCCTAACCCTAGCCCGAACCCTAACCCTAACCCTTCCCCGAAGCCTGACCCTCACCCGTCCCCTAATCCTAAGGCGTACGGGGACAATAACCCGCGCCCTCACACGTACGCTCCCCCTAAAGCGTTGTCGTACCTTCACCTGGACCCTAAACCGTCCCCGTCCCCTAACCCTAACCCTAGCCCGAACCCTAAACCTAACCCTTCCCCGAAACCTGACCCTCACCCGTCCCCTAATCCTAACCCGTACGCTGACACTAACCCGCGCCCTCACACGTACGCTCCCCCTAAAGCGTTGTCGTACCCTCACCTGGACCCTAAACCGTCCAAGTCCCCTAACCCTAACCCTAGCCCGAACCCTAACCCTAACCCTTCCCCGAAGCCTGACCCTCACCCGTCTCCTAATCCTAACCCGTACGCTGACACTAAGCCGCGCCCTCACACGTACGCTCCCCCTAAAGCGTTGTCGTACCCTCACCTGGACCCTAAACCGTCCCCGTCCCCTAACCCTAACCCTAGCCCGAACCCTAACCCTAACCCTTCCCCGAAGCCTGACCCTCACCCGTCCCCTAATCCTAACCCGTACGCTGACACTAACCCGCACCCTCACACGTACGCTCCCCCTAAAGCGTTGTCGTACCCTCACCTGGACCCTAAACCGTCCCCGTCCCCTAACCCTAACCCTAGCCCGAACCCTAACCCTAACCCTTCCCCGAAGCCTGACCCTCACCCGTCCCCTAATCCTAACCCGTACGCTGACACTAAGCCTCGCCCTCACACGTACGCTCCCCCTAAAGCGTTGTCGTACCCTCACCTGGACCCTAAACCGTCCCCGTCCCCTAACCCTAACCCTAGCCCGAACCCTAACCCTAACCCTTCCCCGAAGCCTGAACCTCACCCGTCCCCTAATCCTAACCCGTACGCTGACACTAAGCCGCGCCCTCACACGTACGCTCCCCCTAAAGCGTTGTCGTACCCTCACCTGGACCCAAAACCGTCCCCGTCCCCTAACCCTAACCCTAGCCCGATCCCTAACCCTAACCCTTCCCCGAAGCCTGACCCTCACCCGTCCCCTAATCCTAACCCGTACGCTGACACTAAGCCACGCCCTCACACGTACGCACCCCCTAAAGCGTTGTCGTACCCTCACCTGGACCCTAAACCGTCCCCGTCCCCTAAGCCTAACCCTAGCCCGAACCCTAACCCTAACCCTTCCCCGAAGCCTGGCCCTCCCCCGTCCCCTAATCCTAACCCGTACGCTGACACTAACCCGCGCCCTCACACGTACGCTCCCCCTAAAGCGTTGTCGTACACTCACCTGGACCCTAAACCGTCCCCGTCCCCTAACCCTAACCCTAGCCCGAACCCTAACCCTAACACTTCCCCGAAGCCTGACCCTCACCCGTCCCCTAATCCTAACCCGTACGCTGACACTAACCCGCGCGCTCACACGTACGCTCCCCCTAAAGCGTTGTCGTACCCTCACCTGGACCCTAAACCGTCCCCGTCCCCTAACCCTAACCCTAGCCCGAACACTAACCCTAACCCTTCCCCGAAGCCTGACCCTCACCCATCCCCTAATCCTAACCCGTACGCTGACACTAACCCGCGCCCTCACACGTACGTTCCCCCTAAAGCGTTGTCGTACCCTCACCTGGACCCTAAACCGTCCCCGTCCCCTAACCCTAACCCTAGCCCCAACCCAAACCCTAACCCTTCCCCGAAGCCTGACCCTCACCCGTCCCCTAATCCTAACCCGTACGCTGACACTAACCCGCGCCCTCACACGTACGCTCCCCCTAAAGCGTTGTCGTACCCTCACCTGGACCCTAAACCGTCCCCGTCCCCTAACCCTAACCCTAGCCCGAACCCTAACCCTAACACTTCCCCGAAGCCTGACCCTCACCCGTCCCCTAATCCTAACCCGTATGCTGACACTAAGCCGCGCCCTCACAAGTACGCTCCCCCTAAAGCGTTGTCGTACCCTCACCTGGACCCTAAACCGTCCCCGTCCCCTAACGCTAACCCTAGCCCGAACCTTAACCCTAACACTTCCCCGAAGCCTGACCCTCACCCGTCCCCTAATCCTAACCCGTACGCGGACAATAACCCGCGCCCTCACACGTACGCTCCCCCTAAAGCGTTGTCGTACCCTCACCTGGACCCTAAGCCTTCCCCGTCCCCTAACCCTAACCCTAGCCCGAACCCTAACCCTAACCCTTCCCCGAAGCCTGACCCTCCCCCGTCCCGTAATCCTAACCCGTACGCTGACACTAACCCGCGCCCTCACACGTACGCTCCCCCTAAAGCGTTGTCGTACCCTCACCTGGACCCTAAACCGTCCCCGTCCCCTAACCCTAACCCCAGCCCGAACCCTAACCCTAACCCTTCCCCGAAGCCTGACCCTCACCCGTCCCCTAATCCTAACCCGTACGCTGACACTAACCCGCGCCCTCACACGTACGCTCCCCCTAAAGCGTTGTCGTACCCTCACCTGGACCCTAAACCGTCCCCGTCCCCCAAACCTAACCCTAGCCCGAACCCTAACCCTAACCCTTCCCCGAAGCCTGACCCTCCCCCGTCCCCTAATCCTAACCCGTACGCTGACACTAACCCGCGCCCTCACACGTACGCTCCCCCTAAAGCGTTGTCGTACCCTCACCTGGACCCTAAACCGTCCCCGTCCCCTAACCCTAACCCCAGCCCGAACCCTAACCCTAACCCTTCCCCGAAGCCTGACCCTCACCCGTCCCCTAATCCTAACCCGTACGCTGACACTAACCCGCGCCCTCACACGTACGCTCCCCCTAAAGCGTTGTCGTACCCTCACCTGGACCCTAAACCGTCCCCGTCCCCCAAACCTAACCCTAGCCCGAACCCTAACCCTAACACTTCCCCGAAGCCTGACCCTCCCCCGTCCCCTAATCCTAACCCGTACGCTGACACTAACCCGCGCCCTCACACGTACGCTCCCCCTAAAGCGTTGTCGTACCCTCACCTGGACCCTAAACCGTCCCCGTCCCCCAAACCTAACCCTAGCCCGAACCCTAACCCTAACACTTCCCCGAAGCCTGCCCCTCACCCATCCCCTAATCCTAACCCGTACGCGGACAATAACCCGCGCCCTCACACGTACGCTCCCCCTAAAGCGTTGTCGTACCCTCACCTGGACCCTAAGCCTTCCCCGTCCCCTAACCCTAACCCTAGCCCGAACCCTAACCCTAACCCTTCCCCGAAGCCTGACCCTCCCCCGTCCCCTAATCCTAACCCGTACGCTGACACTAACCCGCGCCCTCACACGTACGCTCCCCCTAAAGCGTTGTCGTACCCTCACCTGGACCCTAAACCGTCCCCGTCCCCTAACCCTAACCCTAGCCCGAACCCTAACCCTAACCCTTCCCCGAAGCCTGACCCTCACCCGTCCCCTAATCCTAACCCATACGCGGACACTAACCCGCGCCCTCACACGTACGCTCCCCCTAAAGCGTTGTCGTACCCTCACCTGGACCCTAAACCGTCCCCATCCCCCAAACCTAACCCTAGCCCGAACCCTAACCCTAACCCTTCCCCGAAGCCTGCCCCTCACCCATCCCCTAATCCTAACCCGTACGCTGACACTAACCCGCGCCCTCACACGTACGCTCCCCCTAAAGCGTTGTCGTACCCTCACCTGGACCCTAAACCGTCCCCGTCCCCTAACCCTAACCCTAGCCCGAACCCTAACCCTAACACTTCCCCGAAGCCTGACCCTCACCCGTCCCCTAATCCTAACCCGTACGCTGACACTATGTCACGCCCTCACACGTACGCTCCCCCTAAAGCGTTGTCGTACTCTCACCTGGACCCTAAACCGTCCCCGTCCCCTAACCCTAACCCTAGCCCGAACCCTAACCCTAACCCTTCCCCGAAGCCTGACCCTCACCCGTCCCCTAATCCTAACCCGTACACTGACACTAACACGCGCCCTCACACGTACGCTCCCCCTAAAACGTTGTCGTACACTCACCTGGACCCTAAACCGTCCCCGTCCCCTAAACCTAACCCTAGCCCGAACCCTAACCCTAACCCTTCCCCGAAGCCTGACCCTCACCCGTCCCCTAATCCTAACCCGTACGCTGACACTAACCCGCGCCCTCACACGTACGCTCCCCCTAAAGCGTTGTCGTACCCTCACCTGGACCCTAAACCGTCCCCGTCCCCTAACCCTAACCCTAGCCCGATCCCTAACCCTAACCCTTCCCCGAAGCCTGACCCTCACCCGTCCCCTAATCCTAACCCGTACGCTGACACTAAGCCACGCCCTCACACGTACGCTCCCCCTAAAGCGTTGTCGTACCCTCACCTGGACCCTAAACCGTCCCCGTCCCCTAACCCTAACCCTAGCCCGAACCCTAACCCTAACCCTTCCCCGAAGCCTGACCCTCACCCGTCCCCTAATCCTAACACGTACGCTGACACTAACCCGCGCCCTCACACGTACGCTCCCCCTAAAGCGTTGTCGTACCCTCACCTGGACCCTAAACCGTCCCCGTCCCCTAACCCTAACCCTAGCCCGAACCCTAACCCTAACCCTTCCCCGAAGCCTGACCCTCACCCGTCCCCTAATCCTAACCCGTACGCTGACACTAACCCGCGCGCTCACACGTACGCTCCCCCTAAAGCGTTGTCGTACCCTCACCTGGACCCTAAACCGTCCCCGTCCCCTAACCCTAACCCTAGCCCGAACACTAACCCTAACCCTTCCCCGAAGCCTGACCCTCACCCATCCCCTAATCCTAACCCGTACGCTGACACTAACCCGCGCCCTCACACGTACGTTCCCCCTAAAGCGTTGTCGTACCCTCACCTGGACCCTAAACCGTCCCCGTCCCCTAACCCTAACCCTAGCCCCAACCCAAACCCTAACCCTTCCCCGAAGCCTGACCCTCACCCGTCCCCTAATCCTAACCCGTACGCTGACACTAACCCGCGCCCTCACACGTACGCTCCCCCTAAAGCGTTGTCGTACCCTCACCTGGACCCTAAACCGTCCCCGTCCCCTAACCCTAACCCTAGCCCGAACCCTAACCCTAACACTTCCCCGAAGCCTGACCCTCACCCGTCCCCTAATCCTAACCCGTATGCTGACACTAAGCCGCGCCCTCACAAGTACGCTCCCCCTAAAGCGTTGTCGTACCCTCACCTGGACCCTAAACCGTCCCCGTCCCCTAACGCTAACCCTAGCCCGAACCTTAACCCTAACACTTCCCCGAAGCCTGACCCTCACCCGTCCCCTAATCCTAACCCGTACGCGGACAATAACCCGCGCCCTCACACGTACGCTCCCCCTAAAGCGTTGTCGTACCCTCACCTGGACCCTAAGCCTTCCTCGTCCCCTAACCCTAACCCTAGCCCGAACCCTAACCCTAACCCTTCCCCGAAGCCTGACCCTCCCCCGTCCCGTAATCCTAACCCGTACGCTGACACTAACCCGCGCCCTCACACGTACGCTCCCCCTAAAGCGTTGTCGTACCCTCACCTGGACCCTAAACCGTCCCCGTCCCCTAACCCTAACCCCAGCCCGAACCCTAACCCTAACCCTTCCCCGAAGCCTGACCCTCACCCGTCCCCTAATCCTAACCCGTACGCTGACACTAACCCGCGCCCTCACACGTACGCTCCCCCTAAAGCGTTGTCGTACCCTCACCTGGACCCTAAACCGTCCCCGTCCCCCAAACCTAACCCTAGCCCGAACCCTAACCCTAACCCTTCCCCGAAGCCTGACCCTCCCCCGTCCCCTAATCCTAACCCGTACGCTGACACTAACCCGCGCCCTCACACGTACGCTCCCCCTAAAGCGTTGTCGTACCCTCACCTGGACCCTAAACCGTCCCCGTCCCCTAACCCTAACCCCAGCCCGAACCCTAACCCTAACCCTTCCCCGAAGCCTGACCCTCACCCGTCCCCTAATCCTAACCCGTACGCTGACACTAACCCGCGCCCTCACACGTACGCTCCCCCTAAAGCGTTGTCGTACCCTCACCTGGACCCTAAACCGTCCCCGTCCCCCAAACCTAACCCTAGCCCGAACCCTAACCCTAACACTTCCCCGAAGCCTGACCCTCCCCCGTCCCCTAATCCTAACCCGTACGCTGACACTAACCCGCGCCCACACACGTACGCTCCCCCTAAAGCGTTGTCGTACCCTCACCTGGACCCTAAACCGTCCCCGTCCCCCAAACCTAACCCTAGCCCGAACCCTAACCCTAACACTTCCCCGAAGCCTGCCCCTCACCCATCCCCTAATCCTAACCCGTACGCTGACACTAACCCGCGCCCTCACACGTACGCTCCCCCTAAAGCGTTGTCGTACCCTCACCTGGACCCTAAACCGTCCCCGTCCCCTAACCCTAACCCTAGCCCGAACCCTAACCCTAACCCTTCCCCGAAGCCTGACCCTCACCCGTCCCCTAATCCTAACCCATACGCGGACACTAACCCGCGCCCTCACACGTACGCTCCCCCTAAAGCGTTGTCGTACCCTCACCTGGACCCTAAACCGTCCCCATCCCCCAAACCTAACCCTAGCCCGAACCCTAACCCTAACCCTTCCCCGAAGCCTGCCCCTCACCCATCCCCTAATCCTAACCCGTACGCTGACACTAACCCGCGCCCTCACACGTACGCTCCCCCTAAAGCGTTGTCGTACCCTCACCTGGACCCTAAACCGTCCCCGTCCCCTAACCCTAACCCTAGCCCGAACCCTAACCCTAACACTTCCCCGAAGCCTGACCCTCACCCGTCCCCTAATCCTAACCCGTACGCTGACACTATGTCACGCCCTCACACGTACGCTCCCCCTAAAGCGTTGTCGTACTCTCACCTGGACCCTAAACCGTCCCCGTCCCCTAACCCTAACCCTAGCCCGAACCCTAACCCTAACCCTTCCCCGAAGCCTGACCCTCACCCGTCCCCTAATCCTAACCCGTACACTGACACTAACACGCGCCCTCACACGTACGCTCCCCCTAAAACGTTGTCGTACACTCACCTGGACCCTAAACCGTCCCCGTCCCCTAAACCTAACCCTAGCCCGAACCCTAACCCTAACCCTTCCCCGAAGCCTGACCCTCACCCGTCCCCTAATCCTAACCCGTACGCTGACACTAACCCGCGCCCTCACACGTACGCTCCCCCTAAAGCGTTGTCGTACCCTCACCTGGACCCTAAACCGTCCCCGTCCCCTAACCCTAACCCTAGCCCGATCCCTAACCCTAACCCTTCCCCGAAGCCTGACCCTCACCCGTCCCCTAATCCTAACCCGTACGCTGACACTAAGCCACGCCCTCACACGTACGCTCCCCCTAAAGCGTTGTCGTACCCTCACCTGGACCCTAAACCGTCCCCGTCCCCTAACCCTAACCCTAGCCCGAACCCTAACCCTAACCCTTCCCCGAAGCCTGACCCTCACCCGTCCCCTAATCCTAACACGTACGCTGACACTAACCCGCGCCCTCACACGTACGCTCCCCCTAAAGCGTTGTCGTACCCTCACATGGACCCTAAACCGTCCCCGTCCCCTAACCCTAACCCTAGCCCGAACCCTAACCCTAACCCTTCCCCGAAGCCTGACCCTCACCCGTCCCCTAATCCTAACCCGTACGCTGACACTAACCCGCGCGCTCACACGTACGCTCCCCCTAAAGCGTTGTCGTACCCTCACCTGGACCCTAAACCGTCCCCGTCCCCTAACCCTAACCCTAGCCCGAACACTAACCCTAACCCTTCCCCGAAGCCTGACCCTCACCCATCCCCTAATCCTAACCCGTACGCTGACACTAACCCGCGCCCTCACACGTACGTTCCCCCTAAAGCGTTGTCGTACCCTCACCTGGACCCTAAACCGTCCCCGTCCCCTAACCCTAACCCTAGCCCCAACCCAAACCCTAACCCTTCCCCGAAGCCTGACCCTCACCCGTCCCCTAATCCTAACCCGTACGCTGACACTAACCCGCGCCCTCACACGTACGCTCCCCCTAAAGCGTTGTCGTACCCTCACCTGGACCCTAAACCGTCCCCGTCCCCTAACCCTAACCCTAGCCCGAACCCTAACCCTAACACTTCCCCGAAGCCTGACCCTCACCCGTCCCCTAATCCTAACCCGTATGCTGACACTAAGCCGCGCCCTCACAAGTACGCTCCCCCTAAAGCGTTGTCGTACCCTCACCTGGACCCTAAACCGTCCCCGTCCCCTAACGCTAACCCTAGCCCGAACCTTAACCCTAACACTTCCCCGAAGCCTGACCCTCACCCGTCCCCTAATCCTAACCCGTACGCGGACAATAACCCGCGCCCTCACACGTACGCTCCCCCTAAAGCGTTGTCGTACCCTCACCTGGACCCTAAGCCTTCCTCGTCCCCTAACCCTAACCCTAGCCCGAACCCTAACCCTAACCCTTCCCCGAAGCCTGACCCTCCCCCGTCCCGTAATCCTAACCCGTACGCTGACACTAACCCGCGCCCTCACACGTACGCTCCCCCTAAAGCGTTGTCGTACCCTCACCTGGACCCTAAACCGTCCCCGTCCCCTAACCCTAACCCCAGCCCGAACCCTAACCCTAACCCTTCCCCGAAGCCTGACCCTCACCCGTCCCCTAATCCTAACCCGTACGCTGACACTAACCCGCGCCCTCACACGTACGCTCCCCCTAAAGCGTTGTCGTACCCTCACCTGGACCCTAAACCGTCCCCGTCCCCCAAACCTAACCCTAGCCCGAACCCTAACCCTAACCCTTCCCCGAAGCCTGACCCTCCCCCGTCCCCTAATCCTAACCCGTACGCTGACACTAACCCGCGCCCTCACACGTACGCTCCCCCTAAAGCGTTGTCGTACCCTCACCTGGACCCTAAACCGTCCCCGTCCCCTAACCCTAACCCCAGCCCGAACCCTAACCCTAACCCTTCCCCGAAGCCTGACCCTCACCCGTCCCCTAATCCTAACCCGTACGCTGACACTAACCCGCGCCCTCACACGTACGCTCCCCCTAAAGCGTTGTCGTACCCTCACCTGGACCCTAAACCGTCCCCGTCCCCCAAACCTAACCCTAGCCCGAACCCTAACCCTAACACTTCCCCGAAGCCTGACCCTCCCCCGTCCCCTAATCCTAACCCGTACGCTGACACTAACCCGCGCCCACACACGTACGCTCCCCCTAAAGCGTTGTCGTACCCTCACCTGGACCCTAAACCGTCCCCGTCCCCCAAACCTAACCCTAGCCCGAACCCTAACCCTAACACTTCCCCGAAGCCTGCCCCTCACCCATCCCCTAATCCTAACCCGTACGCGGACAATAACCCGCGCCCTCACACGTACGCTCCCCCTAAAGCGTTGTCGTACCCTCACCTGGACCCTAAGCCTTCCCCGTCCCCTAACCCTAACCCTAGCCCGAACCCTAACCCTAACCCTTCCCCGAAGCCTGACCCTCCCCCGTCCCCTAATCCTAACCCGTACGCTGACACTAACCCGCGCCCTCACACGTACGCTCCCCCTAAAGCGTTGTCGTACCCTCACCTGGACCCTAAACCGTCCCCGTCCCCTAACCCTAACCCTAGCCCGAACCCTAACCCTAACACTTCCCCGAAGCCTGACCCTCACCCGTCCCCTAATCCTAACCCGTACGCTGACACTATGTCACGCCCTCACACGTACGCTCCCCCTAAAGCGTTGTCGTACTCTCACCTGGACCCTAAACCGTCCCCGTCCCCTAACCCTAACCCTAGCCCGAACCCTAACCCTAACCCTTCCCCGAAGCCTGACCCTCACCCGTCCCCTAATCCTAACCCGTACACTGACACTAACACGCGCCCTCACACGTACGCTCCCCCTAAAACGTTGTCGTACACTCACCTGGACCCTAAACCGTCCCCGTCCCCTAAACCTAACCCTAGCCCGAACCCTAACCCTAACCCTTCCCCGAAGCCTGACCCTCACCCGTCCCCTAATCCTAACCCGTACGCTGACACTAACCCGCGCCCTCACACGTACGCTCCCCCTAAAGCGTTGTCGTACCCTCACCTGGACCCTAAACCGTCCCCGTCCCCTAACCCTAACCCTAGCCCGATCCCTAACCCTAACCCTTCCCCGAAGCCTGACCCTCACCCGTCCCCTAATCCTAACCCGTACGCTGACACTAAGCCACGCCCTCACACGTACGCTCCCCCTAAAGCGTTGTCGTACCCTCACCTGGACCCTAAACCGTCCCCGTCCCCTAACCCTAACCCTAGCCCGAACCCTAACCCTAACCCTTCCCCGAAGCCTGACCCTCACCCGTCCCCTAATCCTAACACGTACGCTGACACTAACCCGCGCCCTCACACGTACGCTCCCCCTAAAGCGTTGTCGTACCCTCACATGGACCCTAAACCGTCCCCGTCCCCTAACCCTAACCCTAGCCCGAACCCTAACCCTAACCCTTCCCCGAAGCCTGACCCTCACCCGTCCCCTAATCCTAACCCGTACGCTGACACTAACCCGCGCGCTCACACGTACGCTCCCCCTAAAGCGTTGTCGTACCCTCACCTGGACCCTAAACCGTCCCCGTCCCCTAACCCTAACCCTAGCCCGAACACTAACCCTAACCCTTCCCCGAAGCCTGACCCTCACCCATCCCCTAATCCTAACCCGTACGCTGACACTAACCCGCGCCCTCACACGTACGTTCCCCCTAAAGCGTTGTCGTACCCTCACCTGGACCCTAAACCGTCCCCGTCCCCTAACCCTAACCCTAGCCCCAACCCAAACCCTAACCCTTCCCCGAAGCCTGACCCTCACCCGTCCCCTAATCCTAACCCGTACGCTGACACTAACCCGCGCCCTCACACGTACGCTCCCCCTAAAGCGTTGTCGTACCCTCACCTGGACCCTAAACCGTCCCCGTCCCCTAACCCTAACCCTAGCCCGAACCCTAACCCTAACACTTCCCCGAAGCCTGACCCTCACCCGTCCCCTAATCCTAACCCGTATGCTGACACTAAGCCGCGCCCTCACAAGTACGCTCCCCCTAAAGCGTTGTCGTACCCTCACCTGGACCCTAAACCGTCCCCGTCCCCTAACGCTAACCCTAGCCCGAACCTTAACCCTAACACTTCCCCGAAGCCTGACCCTCACCCGTCCCCTAATCCTAACCCGTACGCGGACAATAACCCGCGCCCTCACACGTACGCTCCCCCTAAAGCGTTGTCGTACCCTCACCTGGACCCTAAGCCTTCCTCGTCCCCTAACCCTAACCCTAGCCCGAACCCTAACCCTAACCCTTCCCCGAAGCCTGACCCTCCCCCGTCCCGTAATCCTAACCCGTACGCTGACACTAACCCGCGCCCTCACACGTACGCTCCCCCTAAAGCGTTGTCGTACCCTCACCTGGACCCTAAACCGTCCCCGTCCCCTAACCCTAACCCCAGCCCGAACCCTAACCCTAACCCTTCCCCGAAGCCTGACCCTCACCCGTCCCCTAATCCTAACCCGTACGCTGACACTAACCCGCGCTCTCACACGTACGCTCCCCCTAAAGCGTTGTCGTACCCTCACCTGGACCCTAAACCGTCCCCGTACCCCAAACCTAACCCTAGCCCGAACCCTAACCCTAACCCTTCCCCGAAGCCTGACCCTCCCCCGTCCCCTAATCCTAACCCGTACGCTGACACTAACCCGCGCCCTCACACGTACGCTCCCCCTAAAGCGTTGTCGTACCCTCACCTGGACCCTAAACCGTCCCCGTCCCCTAACCCTAACCCCAGCCCGAACCCTAACCCTAACCCTTCCCCGAAGCCTGACCCTCACCCGTCCCCTAATCCTAACCCGTACGCTGACACTAACCCGCGCCCTCACACGTACGCTCCCCCTAAAGCGTTGTCGTACCCTCACCTGGACCCTAAACCGTCCCCGTCCCCCAAACCTAACCCTAGCCCGAACCCTAACCCTAACACTTCCCCGAAGCCTGACCCTCCCCCGTCCCCTAATCCTAACCCGTACGCTGACACTAACCCGCGCCCTCACACGTACGCTCCCCCTAAAGCGTTGTCGTACCCTCACCTGGACCCTAAACCGTCCCCGTCCCCCAAACCTAACCCTAGCCCGAACCCTAACCCTAACACTTCCCCGAAGCCTGCCCCTCACCCATCCCCTAATCCTAACCCGTACGCGGACAATAACCCGCGCCCTCACACGTACGCTCCCCCTAAAGCGTTGTCGTACCCTCACCTGGACCCTAAGCCTTCCCCGTCCCCTAACCCTAACCCTAGCCCGAACCCTAACCCTAACCCTTCCCCGAAGCCTGACCCTCCCCCGTCCCCTAATCCTAACCCGTACGCTGACACTAACCCGCGCCCTCACACGTACGCTCCCCCTAAAGCGTTGTCGTACCCTCACCTGGACCCTAAACCGTCCCCGTCCCCTAACCCTAACCCTAGCCCGAACCCTAACCCTAACCCTTCCCCGAAGCCTGACCCTCACCCGTCCCCTAATCCTAACCCATACGCGGACACTAACCCGCGCCCTCACACGTACGCTCCCCCTAAAGCGTTGTCGTACCCTCACCTGGACCCTAAACCGTCCCCATCCCCCAAACCTAACCCTAGCCCGAACCCTAACCCTAACCCTTCCCCGAAGCCTGCCCCTCACCCATCCCCTAATCCTAACCCGTACGCTGACACTAACCCGCGCCCTCACACGTACGCTCCCCCTAAAGCGTTGTCGTACCCTCACCTGGACCCTAAACCGTCCCCGTCCCCTAACCCTAACCCTAGCCCGAACCCTAACCCTAACACTTCCCCGAAGCCTGACCCTCACCCGTCCCCTAATCCTAACCCGTACGCTGACACTATGTCACGCCCTCACACGTACGCTCCCCCTAAAGCGTTGTCGTACTCTCACCTGGACCCTAAACCGTCCCCGTCCCCTAACCCTAACCCTAGCCCGAACCCTAACCCTAACCCTTCCCCGAAGCCTGACCCTCACCCGTCCCCTAATCCTAACCCGTACACTGACACTAACACGCGCCCTCACACGTACGCTCCCCCTAAAACGTTGTCGTACACTCACCTGGACCCTAAACCGTCCCCGTCCCCTAAACCTAACCCTAGCCCGAACCCTAACCCTAACCCTTCCCCGAAGCCTGACCCTCACCCGTCCCCTAATCCTAACCCGTACGCTGACACTAACCCGCGCCCTCACACGTACGCTCCCCCTAAAGCGTTGTCGTACCCTCACCTGGACCCTAAACCGTCCCCGTCCCCTAACCCTAACCCTAGCCCGATCCCTAACCCTAACCCTTCCCCGAAGCCTGACCCTCACCCGTCCCCTAATCCTAACCCGTACGCTGACACTAAGCCACGCCCTCACACGTACGCTCCCCCTAAAGCGTTGTCGTACCCTCACCTGGACCCTAAACCGTCCCCGTCCCCTAACCCTAACCCTAGCCCGAACCCTAACCCTAACCCTTCCCCGAAGCCTGACCCTCACCCGTCCCCTAATCCTAACACGTACGCTGACACTAACCCGCGCCCTCACACGTACGCTCCCCCTAAAGCGTTGTTGTACCCTCACATGGACCCTAAACCGTCCCCGTCCCCTAACCCTAACCCTAGCCCGAACCATAACCCTAACCCTTCCCCGAAGCCTGACCCTCACCCGTCCCCTAATCCTAACCCGTACGCTGACACTAAACCGCGCCCTCACACGTACGCTCCCCCTAAAGCGTTGTCGTACCCTCACCTGGACCCTAAACCGTCCCCGTCCCCTAACCCTAACCCTAGCCCGAACCCTAACCCTAACCCTTCCCCGAAGCCTGACCCTCACCCGTCCCCTAATCCTAACCCGTACGCTGACTAACCCGCGCCCTCACACGTACGCTCCCCCTAAAGCATTGTCGTACCCTCACCTGGACCCTAAACCGTCCCCGTCCCCTAACCCTAACCCTAGCCCGAACCCTAACCCTAACCCTTCCCCGAAGCCTGACCCTCACACGTCCCCTAATCCTAACCCGTACGCTGACACTAAGCCGCGCCCTCACACGTACGCTCCCCCTAAAGCGTTGTCGTACCCTCACCTGGACCCTAAACCGTCCCCGTCCCCTAACCCTAACCCTAGCCCGAACCCTAACCCTAACCCTTCCCCGAAGCCTGACCCTCACCCGTCCCCTAATCCTAACCCGTACGCTGACACTAACCCGCGCCCTCACACGTACGCTCCCCCTAAAGCGTTGTCGTACCCTCACCTGGACCCTAAACCGTCCCCGTCCCCTAACCCTAACCCTAGCCCGAACCCTAACCCTAACCCTTCCCCGAAGCTTGACCCTCCCCCGTCCCCTAATCCTAACGCGTACGCTGACACTAAGCCGCGCCCTCACACGTACGCTCCCCCTAAAGCGTTGTCGTACCCTCACCTGGACCCTAAACCGTCCCCGTCCCCTAACCCTAACCCTAGCCCGAACCCTAACCCTAACCCTTCCCCGAAGCCTGACCCTAACCCGTCCCCTAATCCTAACCCGTACGCTGACACTAACCCGCGCCCTCACACGTACGCTCCCCCTAAAGCGTTGTCGTACCCTCACCTGGACCCTAAACCGTCCCCGTCCCCTAACCCTAAACCTAGCCCGAACAGTAACCCTAACCCTTCCCCGAAGCCTGACCCTCACCCGTCCCCTAATCCTAACCCGTACGCTGACACTAACCCGCGCCCTCACATGTACGCTCCCCCTAAAGCGTTGTCGTACCCTCACCTGGACCCTAAACCGTCCCCGTCCCCTAACCCTAACCCTAGCCCGAACCCTAACCCTAACACTTCCCCGAAGCCTGACCCTCACCCGTCCCCTAATCCTAACCCGTACGCTGACACTAACCCGCGCCCTCACACGTACGCTCCCCCTAAAGCGTTGTCGTACCCTCACCTGGACCCTAAACCGTCCCCGTCCCCTAACCCTAACCCTAGCCCGAACCCTAACCCTAACACTTCCCCGAAGCCTGACCCTCACCCGTCCCCTAATCCTAACCCGTACGCTGACACTAACCCGCGCCATCACACGTACGCTCCCCCTAAAGCGTTGTCCTACCCCCACCTGGACCCTAAACCGTCCCCGTCCCCTAACCCTAACCCTAGCCCGAACCCTAACCCTAACCCTTCCCCGAAGCCTGACCCTCACCCGTCCCCTAATCCTAATCCGTACGCTGACGCTAACCCGCGCCCTCACACGTACGCTCCCCCTAAAGCGTTGTCGTACCCTCACCTGGACCCTAAACCGTCCCCGTCCCCTAACCCTAACCCTAGCCCGAACCCTAACCTTAACCCTTCCCCGAAGCCTGACCCTCACCCGTCCCCTAATCCTAACCCGTACGCTGACACTAACCCGCGCCCTCACACGTACGCTCCCCCTAAAGCGTTGCCGTACCCTCACCTGGACCCTAAACCGTCCCCGTCCCCTAACCCTAACCCTAGCCCGAACCCTAACCCTAACCCTTCCCCGAAGCCTGACCATCACCCATCCCCTAATCCTAACCCGTACGCTGACACTAACCCGCGCCCTCACACGTACGCTCCCCATAAAGCGTTGTCGTACCCTCACCTGGACCCTAAACCGTCCCCGTCCCCTAACCCTAACCCTAGCCCGAACCCTAACCCTAACCCTTCCCCGAAGCCTGACCCTCACCCGTCCCCTAATCCTAACCCGTACGCTGACACTAACCCGCGCCCTCACACGAACGCTCCCCATAAAGCGTTGTCGTACCCTCACCTGGACCCTAAACCGTCCCCGTTCCCTAACCCTAACCCTAGCCCGAACCCTAACCCTAACCCTTCCCTGAAGCCTGACCATCACCCATCCCCTAATCCTAACCCGTACGCTGACACAAACCCGCGCCCTCACATGTACGCTCCCCCTAAAGCGTTGTCGTACCCTCACCTGGACCCTAAACCGTCCCCGTCCCCTAACCCTAGCCCGAACCCTAACCCTATCCCTTCCCCGAAGCCTGACCCTCACCCGTCCCCTAATCCTAACCCGTACGCTGACACTGACCCGCGCCCTCACACGTACTCTCCCCCTAAAGCGTTGTCGTACACTCACCTGGGCCCTAAACCGTCCCCGTCCCCTAACCCTAACCCTAGCCCGAACCCTAAACCTAACCCTTCCCCGAAGCCTGACCCTCACCCGTCCCCTAATCCTAAACCGTACGCTGACGCTAACCCGTGTCCTCACACTTACGCACCCACTAAAGCGTTGTCGTACCCTCACCTGGGCCCTAAACCGTCCCCGTCCCCTAACCCTAACCCTAGCCCGAACCCTAACCCTAACCCTTCCCCGAAGCCTGACCCTCCCCCGTCCCCTAATCCTAACCTGTACGCTGACGCTAACCCGCGCCCTCACACGTACGCTCCCCCTAAAGCGTTTTCGTACCCTCACCTGGACCCGAAACCGTCCCCGTCCCCTAACCCTAACCCTAGCCCGAACACTAACCCTAACCCTTCCCCGAAGCCTGACCCTCACCCGTCCCCTAATCCTAACCCGTACGCTGACACTAAGCCGCGCCCTCACACGTACGCTCCCCCTAAAGCGTTGTCGTACCCTCACCTGGACCCTAAACCGTCCCCGTCCCCTAACCCTAACCCTAGCGCGAACCCAAACCCTAACCCTTCCCCGAAGCCTGACCCTCACCCGTCCCCTAACCCTAACCCTAGCCCGAACCCTAACCCTAACCCTTCCCCGAAGCCTGACCCTCACCCGTCCCCTAATCCTAACCCGTACGCTGACACTAACCCGCGCCCTCACACGTACGCTCCCCCTAAAGCGTTGTCGTACCCTCACCTGGACCCTAAACCGTCCCCGTCCCCTAACCCTAACCCTAGCCCGAACCCTAACCCTAACACTTCCCCGAAGCCTGACCCTCACCCGTCCCCTAATCCTAACCCGTACGCTGACACTAACCCGCGCCATCACACGTACGCTCCCCCTAAAGCGTTGTCCTACCCCCACCTGGACCCTAAACCGTCCCCGTCCCCTAACCCTAACCCTAGCCCGAACCCTAACCCTAACACTTCCCCGAAGCCTGACCCTCACCCGTCCCCTAATCCTAACCCGTACGCTGACGCTAACCCGCGCCCTCACACGTACGCTCCCCCTAAAGCGTTGTCGTACCCTCACCTGGACCCTAAACCGTCCCCGTCCCCTAACCCTAACCCTAGCCCGAACCCTAATCTTAACCCTTCCCCGAAGCCTGACCCTCACCCGTCCCCTAATCCTAACCCGTACGCTGACACTAACCCGCGCCCTCACACGTACGCTCCCCCTAAAGCGTTGCCGTACCCTCACCTGGACCCTAAACCGTCCCCGTCCCCTAACCCTAACCCTAGCCCGAACCCTAACCCTAACCCTTCCCTGAAGCCTGACCATCACCCATCCCCTAATCCTAACCCGTACGCTGACACTAACCCGCGCCCTCACACGTACGCTCCCCATAAAGCGTTGTCGTACCCTCACCTGGACCCTAAACCGTCCCCGTCCCCTAACCCTAACCCTAGCCCGAACCCTAACCCTAACACTTCCCCTAAGCCTGACCCTCACCCGTCCCCTAATCCTAACCCGTACGCTGACACTAACCCGCGCCCTCACACGTACGCTCCCCATAAAGCGTTGTCGTACCCTCACCTGGACCCTAAACCGTCCCCATCCCCTAACCCTAACCCTAGCCCGAACCCTAACCCTAACCCTTCCCCGAAGCCTGACCCTCCCCCGTCCCCTAATCCTAAGGCGTACGCGGACAATAACTCTGGCCCTCACACGTACGCTCCCCCTAAAGCGTTGTCGTACCCTCACCTGGACCCTAAACCGTCCCCGTCCCCTAACCCTAACCCTAGCCCGAACCCTAACCCTAACCCTTCCCCGAAGCCTGACCCTCACCCGTCCCCTAATCCTAAACCGTACGCTGACGCTAACCCGTGTCCTCACACTTACGCACCCACTAAAGCGTTGTCGTACCCTCACCTGGGCCCTAAACCGTCCCCGTCCCCTAACCCTAACCCTAGCCCGAACCCTAACCCTAACCCTTCCCCGAAGCCTGACGCTCCCCCGTCCCCTAATCCTAACCTGTACGCTGACGCTAACCCGCGCCCTCACACGTACGCTCCCCCTAAAGCGTTTTCGTACCCTCACCTGGACCCGAAACCGCCCCGTCCCCTAACCCTAACCCTAGCCCGATCACTAACCCTAACACTTCCCCGAAGCCTGACCCTCACCCGTCCCCTAATCCTAACCCGTACGCTGACACTAAGCCGCGCCCTCACACGTACGCTCCCCCTAAAGCGTTGTCGTACCCTCACCTGGACCCTAAACCGTCCCCGTCCCCTAACCCTAACCCTAGCGCGAACCCTAACCCTAACCCTTCCCCGAAGCCTGACCCTCACCCGTCCCCTAACCCTAACCCTAGCCCGAACCCTAACCCTAACCCTTCCCCGAAGCCTGACCCTCACCCGTCCCCTAATCCTAACCCGTACGCTGACACTAACCCGCGCCCTCACACGTACGCTCCCCCTAAAGCGTTGTCGTACCCTCACCTGGACCCTAAACCGTCCCCGTACCCTAACCCTAACCCTAGCCCGAACCCTAACCCTAACACTTCCCCGAAGCCTGACCCTCACCCGTCCCCTAATCCTAACCCGTACGCTGACACTAACCCGCGCCATCACACGTACGCTCCCCCTAAAGCGTTGTCCTACACCCACCTGGACCCTAAACCGTCCCCGTCCCATAACCCTAACCCTAGCCCGAACCCTAAGCCTAACCCTTCCCCGAAGCCTGACCCTCACCCGTCCCCTAATCCTAACCCGTACGCTGACACTAACCCGCGCCCTCACACGTACGCTCCCCCTAAAGCGTTGCCGTACCCTCACCTGGACCCTAAACCGTCCCCGTCCCCTAACCCTAACCCTAGCCCGAACCCTAACCCTAACCCTTCCCTGAAGCCTGACCATCACCCATCCCCTAATCCTAACCCGTACGCTGACACTAACCCGCGCCCTCACACGTACGCTCCCCATAAAGCGTTGTCGTACCCTCACCTGGACCCTAAACCGTCCCCGTCCCCTAACCCTAACCCTAGCCCGAACCCTAACCCTAACCCTTCCCCGAAGCCTGACCCTCACCCGTCCCCTAATCCTAACCCGTACGCTGACACTAACCCGCGCCCTCACACGTACGCTCCCCATAAAGCGTTGTCGTACCCTCACCTGGACCCTAAACCGTCCCCATCCCCTAACCCTAACCCTAGCGCGAACCCTAACCCTAACCCTTCCCCGAAGCCTGACCCTCCCCCGTCCCCTAATCCTAAGGCGTACGCGGACAATAACTCTGGCCCTCACACGTACGCTCCCCCTAAAGCGTTGTCGTACCCTCACCTGGACCCTAAACCGTCCCCGTCCCCTAACCCTAACCCTAGCCCGAAACCTAACCCTAACCCTTCCCCGAAGCCTGACCCTCACCTGTCCCCTAATCCTAACCCGTACGCTGACACTAAGCCGCGCCCTCACACGTACGCTCCCCCTAAAGCGTTGTCGTACCCTCACCTGGACCCTAAACCGTCCCCGTCCCCTAACCCTAACCCTAGACCGAACCCTAACCCTAACCCTTCCCCGAAGCCTGACCCTCCCCCGTCCCCTAATCCTAACGCGTAGGCTGACACTAAGCCGCGCCCTCACACGTACGCACCCCCTAAAGCGTTGTCGTACCCTCACCTGGACCCTAAACCGTCCCCGTCCCCTAACCCTAACCCTAGCCCGAACCCTAACCCTAACCCTTCCACGAAGCCTGACCCTCCCCCGTCCCCTAATCCTAACCCGTACACTGACACTAACCCGCGCCCTCATACGTACGCTCCCCCTAAAGCGTTGTCGTACCCTCACCTGGACCCTAAACCGTCCCCGTCCCCTAACCCTAACCCTAGCCCGAACCCTAACCCTAACCCTTCCCCGAAGCCTGACCCTCCCCCGTCCCCTAATCCTAAGGCGTACGCGGTCAATAACCCTCGCCCTCACACGTACACTCCCCCTAAAGCGTTGTCGTACCCTCACCTGGACCCTAAACCGTCCCCGTCCCCTAACCCTAACCCTAGCCCGAACCCTAACCCTAACCCTTCCCCGAAGCCTGACCCTCACCCGTCCCCTAATCCTAACCCGTACGCTGACACTAACCCGCGCCCTCACACGTACGCTCCCCCTAAAGCGTTGTCGTACCCTCACCTGGACCCTAAACCGTCCCCGTCCCCGTCCCCTAACCCTAGCCCGAACCCTAACCCTAACCCTTCCCTGAAGCCTGACCATCACCCGTCCCCTAATCCTAACACGTACGCTGACACAAACCCGCGCCCTCACATGTACGCTCCCCCTAAAGCGTTGTCGTACCCTCACCTGGACCCTAAACCGTCCCCGTCCCCTAACCCTAGCCCGAACCCTAACCCTAACCCTTCCCCGAAGCCTGACCCTCACCCGTCCCCTAATGCTAACCCGTACGCTGACACTGACCCGCGCCCTCACACGTACGCTCCCCCTAAAGCGTTGTCGTACACTCACCTGGACCCTAAACCATCCCCGTCCCCTAACCCTAACCCTAGCCCGAACCCTAACCCTAACCCTTCCCCGAAGCCTGACCCTCACCCGTCCCCTAATCCTAAACCGTACGCTGACGCTAACCCGTGTCCTCACACTTACGCACCCACTAAAGCGTTGTCGTACCCTCACCTGGGCCCTAAACCGTCCCCGTCCCCTAACCCTAACCCTAGCCCCAACCCTAACCCTAACCCTTCCCCGACGCCTGACCTTCACCCGTCCCCTAATCCTAACCCGTACGCTTACACTAACCCGCGCCCTCACATGTACGCTCCCCCTAAAGCGTTGTCGTACCCTCACCTGGACCCTAAACCGTCCCCGTCCCCTAACCCTAGCCCGAACCCTAACCCTAACCCTTCCCCGAAGCCTGACCCTCACCCGTCCCCTAATCCTAACCCGTACGCTGACACTAACCCGCGCCCTCACACGTACGCTCCCCCTAAAGCGTTGTCGTACCCTCACCTGGACCCTAAACCGTCCCCGTCCCCTAACCCTAACCCTACCCCGAACCCTAACCCTAACCCTTCCCCGAAGCCTGACCCTCCCCCGTCCCCTAATCCTAAGGCGTACGCGGACAATAACCCTCGCCCTCACACGTACGCTCCCCCTAAAGCGTTGTCGTACCCTCACCTGGACCCTAAACCGTCCCCGTCCCCTAACCCTAACCCTAGCCCGAACCCTACCCCTAACACTTCCCCGAAGCCTAACCCTCACCCGTCCCCTAATCCTAACCCGTACGCTGACACTAAGCCGCGCCCTCACACGTACGCTCCCCCTAAAGCGTTGTCGTACCCTCACCTGGACCCTAAACCGTCCCCGTCCCCTAACCCTAACCCTAGCCCGAACCCTACCCCTAACCCTTCCCCGAAGCCTGACCCTCACCCGTCCCCTAATCCTAAGGCGTACGTGGACAATAACCCGCGCCCTCACACGTACGCACCCACTAAAGCATTGTCGTACCCTCACCTGGGCCCTAAACCGTCCCCGTCCCCTAACCCTAACCCTAGCCCGAACCCTAACCCTAACCCTTCCCCGAAGCCTGACCCTCCCCCGTCCCCTAATCCTAACCTGTACGCTGACGCTAACCCGCGCCCTCACACGTACGCTCCCCCTAAAGCGTTTTCGTACCCTCACCTGGACCCGAAACCGTCCCCGTCCCCTAACCCTAACCCTAGCCCGAACCCTAACCCTAACCCTTCCCCGAAGCTTGACCCTCACCCGTCCCCTAATCCTAACCCGTACGCTGACACTAAGCCGCGCCCTCACACGTACGCTCCCCCTAAAGCGTTGTCGTACCCTCACCTGGACCCTAAACCGTCCCCGTCCCCTAACCCTAACCCTAGCACGAACCCTAACCCTAACCCTTCCCCGAAGCCTGACCCTCACCCGTCCCCTAATCCTAACCCGTACGCTGACACTAAGCCGCGCCCTCACACGTACGCTCCCCCTAAAGCGTTGTCGTACCCTCACCTGGACCCTAAACCGTCCCCGTCCCCTAACCCTAACCCTAGCCCGAACCCTACCCCTAACCCTTCCCCGAAGCCTGACCCTCACCCGTCCCCTAATCCTAACCCGTAGGCTGACACTAACCCGCGCCCTCACACGTACGCTCCCCCTAAAGCGTTGTCGTACCCTCACCTGGACCCTAAACCGTCCCCGTCCCCTAACCCTAACCCTAGCCCGAACCCTAACCCTAACCCTTCCCCGAAGCCTGACCCTCACCCGTCCCCTAATCCTAACGCATACGCTGACACTAAGCCGCACCCTCACACGTACGCTCCCCTTAAAGCGTTGTCGTACCCTCACCTGGACCCTAAACCATCCCCGTCCCCTAACCCTAACCCTAGGCCGAACCCTAACCCTAACCCTTCCCCGAAGCCTGACCCTCACCCGTCCCCTAATCCTAACCCGTACGCTGACACTAACCCGCGCCCTCACACGTACGCTCCCCCTAAAGTGTTGTCGTACCCTCACCTGGACCCTAAACCGTCCCCGTCCCCTAACCCTAACCCTAGCCCGAACCCTAACCCTAACCCTTCCCCGAAGCCTGACCCTCACCCGTCCCCTAATCCTAACCCGTACGCTGACACTAACCCGCGCCCTCACACGTACGCTCCCCCTAAAGCGTTGTCGTACCCTCACCTAGACCCTAAACCGTCCCCATCCCCTAACCCTAACCCTAGCCCGAACCCTAACCCTAACCCTTCCCCGAAGCCTGACACTCACCCGTCCCCTAATCCTAACCCGTACGCTGACACTAACCCGCGCCCTCACACGTACGCTCCCCCTAAAGCGTTGTCGTACCCTCACCTGGACCCTAAACCGTCCCCGTCCCCTAACCCTAACCCTAGCCCGAACCCTAACCCTAACCCTTCCCCGAAGCCTGACCATCACCCGTCCCCTAATCCTAACCCGTACGCTGACACTAACCCGCGCCCTCACACGTACGCTCCCCCTAAAGCGTTGTCGTACCCTCACCTGGACCCTAAACCGTCCCCGTCCCCTAACCCTAACCCTAGCCCGAACCCTAACCCTAACCCTTCCCCGAAGCCTGACCCTCACCCGTCCCCTAATCCTAACCCGTACGCGGAAAATAACCCGTGCCCTCACACGTACGCTCCCCCTAAAGCGTTGTCGTACCCTCACCTGGACCCTAAACCTTCCCCATCCCCTAACCCTAACCCTAGCCCGAACCCTAACCCTAACCCTTCCCCGAAGCCTGACCCTCACCCGTCCCCTAATCCTAACCCGTACGCTGACACTAACCCACGCCCTCACACGTACGCTCCCCCTAAAGCGTTGTCGTACCCTCACCTGGACCCTAAACCGTCCCCGTCCCCTAACCCTAACCCAAGCCCGAACCCTAACCCTAAACCTTCCCCGAAGCCTGACCCTCACTCGTCCCCTAATCCTAACCCGTACGCTGACACTAACCCGCGCCCTCACATGTACGCTCCCCCTAAAGCGTTGTCGTACCCTCACCTGGACCCTAAACCGTCCCCGTCCCCTAACCCTAACCCTAGCCCGAACCCTAACCCTAACCCTTCCCCGAAGCCTGACCCTCACCCGTCCCCTAATCCTAACCCGTACGCTGACACTAAGCCGCGCCCTCACACGTACGCTCCCCCTAAAGCGTTGTCGTACCCTCACCTGGACCCTAAACCGTCCCCGTCCCCTAACCCTAACCCTAGCCCGAACCCTAACCCTAACCCTTCCCCGAAGCCTGACCCTCACCCGTCCCCTAATCCTAACCCGTACGCTGACACCAACCCGCGCCCTCACACGTATGCTCCCCGTAAAGCGTTGTCGTACCCTCACCTGGACCCTAAACCGTCCCCGTCCCCTAACCCTAACCCTAGCCCGAACCCTAACCCTAACTCTTCCCCGAAGCCTGACCATCACCCATCCCCTAATCCTAAACCGTACGCTGACACTAACCCGCGCCCTCACACGTACGCTCCCCCTAAAGCGTTGTCGTACCCTCACCTGGACCCTAAACCGTCCCCGTCCCCCAAACCTAACCCTAGCCCGAACCCTAACCCTAACCCTTCCCCGAAGCCTGACCCTCACCCGTCCCCTAATCCTAACCCGTACGCTGACACTAACCCGCGCCCTCACACGTACGCTCCCCCTAAAGCGTTGTCGTACCCTGACCTGGACCCTAAACCGTCCCCGTCCCCTAACCCTAACCCTAGCCCGAACCCTAACCCTAACCCTTCCCCGAAGCCTGACCCTCCCCCGTCCCCTAATCCTAACGCGTACGCTGACACTAAGCCGCGCCCTCACACGTACGCTCCCCCTAAAGCGTTGTCGTACCCTCACCTGGACCCTAAACCGTCCCCGTCCCCTAACCCTAACCCTAGCCCGAACCCTAACCCTAACACTTCCCCGAAGCCTGACCCTCACCCGTCCCCTAATCCTAACACGTACGCTGACACTAACCCGCGCCCTCACACGTACGCTCCCCCTAAAGCGTTGTCGTACCCTCACCTGGACCCTAAACAGTCCCCGTCCCCTAACCCTAACCCTAGCCTGAACCCTAACCCTAACCCTTCCTCGAAGCCTGACCCTCCCCCGTCCCCTAATCCTAACGCATACGCTGACACTAAGCTGCGCCCTCACACGTACGCTCCCCCTAAAGCGTTGTCGTACCCTCACCTGGACCCTAAACCGTCCCCGTCCCCTAACCCTAACCCCAGCGCGAACCCTAAACCTAACCCTTCCCCGAAGCCTGACCCTCACCCGTCCCCTAATCCTAACCCATACGCTGACACTAACCCCGCCCTCACACATACGCTCCCCCTAAAGCGTTGTCCTACCCTCACCTGGACCCTAAATCGTCCCCGTCCCCTAACACTAACCCTAGCCCTAACCCTAACCCTAACCCTTCCCCGAAGCCTGACCCTCACCCGTCCCCTAATCCTAAACCGTACGCTGACACTAAGCCGCGCCCTCACACGTACGCTCCCCCTAAAGCGTTGTCCTACCCTCACATGGACCCTAAACCGTCCCCGTCCCCTAACCCTAACCCTAGACCGAACCCTAACCCTAACCTTTCCCCGAAGCCTGACCCTCACCCGTCCCCTAATCCTAACCCGTACGCTGATACTAACCCGCGCCCTCACACGTACGCTCCCCCTAAAGCGTTGTCGTACCCTCACCTGGACCCTAAACCGTCCCCGTCCCCTAACCCTAACCCTAGCCCGAACCCTAACCCTAAACCTTCCCCGAAGGCTGACCCTCACCCGTCCCCTAATCCTAACCCGTACGCTGACACTAACCCGCGCCCTCACACGTACACTCCCCCTAAAGCGTTGTCGTACCCTCACCTGGGCCCTAAACCGTCCCCGTCCCCCAAACCTAACCCTAGCCCGAACCCTAACCCTAACCCTTCCCCGAAGCCTGCCCCTCACCCATCCCCTAATCCTAACCCGTACGCTGACACTAACCCGCGCCCTCACACGTACGCTCCCCCTAAAACGTTGTCGTACCCTCACCTGGACCCTAAACCGTCCCCGTCCCCTAAACCTAACCCTAGCCCGAACCCTAACCCTAACCCTTCCCCGAAGCCTGACCCTCACCCGTCTCCTAATCCTAACCCGTACGCTGACACTAACCCGCGCCCTCACACGTACGCTCCCCCTAAAGCGTTGTCGTACCCTCACCTGGACCCTAAACCGTCCCCGTCCCCTAACCCTAACCCTAGCCCGAACCCTAACCCTAACCCTTCCCCGAAGCCTGACCCTCACCCGTCCCCTAATCCTAACCCGTACGCTGACACTAACCCGCGCCCTCACACGTACGCTCCCCCGAAAGCGTTGTCGTACCCTCACCTGGACCCTAAACCGTCCCCGTCCCCTAACCCTAACCCTAGCCCGAACCCTAACCCTAACCCTTCCCCGAAGGCTGACCCTCACCCGTCCCCTAATCCTAACCCGTACGCTGACACTAACCCGCGCCCTCACACGTACGCTCCCCCTAAAGCGTTGTCGTACCCTCACCTGGACCCTAAACCGTCCCCGTCCCCTAACCCTAACCCTAGCCCGAACCCTAACCCTAACACTTCCCCGAAGCCTGACCCTCACCCGTCCCCTAATCCTAACCCGTACGCTGACACTAACCCGCGCCCTCACACGTACGCTCCCCCTAAAGCGTTGTCGTACCCTCACCTGGACCCTAAACCGTCCCCGTCCCCTAACCCTAACCCTAGCCCGAACCCTAACCCTAACCCTTCCCCGAAGCCTGACCCTCACCCGTCCCCTAAGCCTAACCCGTACGCTGACACTAACCCGCGCCCTCACACGTACACTCCCCCTAAAGCGTTGTCGTACCCTCACCTGGACCCTAAACCGTCCCCGTCCCCTAACCCTAACCCTAGCCCGAACCCTAACCCTAACCCTTCCCCGAAGCCTGACCCTCACCCGTCCCCTAATCCTAACCCGTACGCTGACACTAAGCCGCGCCCTCACACGTACGCTCCCCCTAAAGCGTTGTCGTACCCTCACCTGGACCCTAAACCGTCCCCGTCCCCTAACCCTAACCCTAGCCCGAATCCTAACCCTAACCGTTCCCCGAAGCCTGACCCTCACACGTCCCCTAATCCTAAGGCGTACGCGGACAATAACCCGCGCCCTCACACGTACGCTCCCCCTAAAGCGTTGTCGTACCCTCACCTGGACCCTAAACCGTTCCCGTCCCCTAACCCTAACCCTAGCCCGAACCCTAACCCTAACACTTCCCCGAAGCCTGACCCTCACCCGTCCCCTAATCCTAAGGCGTACGTGGACAATAACCCGCGCCCTCACACGTACGCTCCCCCTAAAGCGTTGTCGTACCCTCACCTGGACCCTAAACCGTTCCCGTCCCCTAACCCTAACCCTAGCCCGAACCCTAACCCTAACCCTTCCCCGAAGCCTGACCCTCACCCGTCCCCTAATTCTAACCCGTAAGCTGACACTAACCCGCGCCCTCACACGTACGCTCCCCCTAAAGCGTTGTCCTACCCCCACCTGGACCCTAAACCGTCCCCGTCCCCTAACCCTAACCCTAGCCCGAACCCTAACCCTAACCCTTCCCCGAAGCCTGACCCTCACCCATCCCCTAATCCTAACCCGTACGCTGACACTAAGCCGCGCCCTCACACGTACGCTCCCCCTAAAGCGTTGTCGTACCCTCACCTGGACCCTAAACCGTCCCCGTCCCCTAACCCTAACCCTAGCCCGAACCCTAACCCTAACCCTTCCTCGAAGCCTGACCCTCACCCGTTCCCTAATCCTAACCCGTACGCTGACACTAACCCGCGCCCTCACACGTAAGCTCCCCCTAAAGCGTTGTCGTACCCTCACCTGGACCCTAAACCGTCCCCGTCCCCTAACCCTAACCCTAGCCCGAACCCTAACCCTAACCCTTCCCCGAAGCCTGACCCTCACCCGTCCCCTAATCCTAACCCGTACGCTGACACTAACCCGCGCCCTCACACGTACGCTCCCCCTAAAGCGTTGTCGTACCCTCACCTGGACCCTAAACCGTCCCCGTCCCCTAACCCTAACCCTAGCCCGAACCCTAACCCTAACACTTCCCCGAAGCCTGACCCTCACCCGTCCCCTAATCCTAACCCGTACGCTGACACTAACCCGCGCCATCACACGTACGCTCCCCCTAAAGCGTTGTCCTACCCCCACCTGGACCCTAAACCGTCCCCGTCCCCTAACCCTAACCCTAGCCCGAACCCTAACCCTAACACTTCCCCGAAGCCTGACCCTCACCCGTCCCCTAATCCTAACCCGTACGCTGACGCTAACCCGCGCCCTCACACGTACGCTCCCCCTAAAGCGTTGTCGTACCCTCACCTGGACCCTAAACCGTCCCCGTCCCCTAACCCTAACCCTAGCCCGAACCCTAATCTTAACCCTTCCCCGAAGCCTGACCCTCACCCGTCCCCTAATCCTAACCCGTACGCTGACACTAACCCGCGCCCTCACACGTACGCTCCCCCTAAAGCGTTGCCGTACCCTCACCTGGACCCTAAACCGTCCCCGTCCCCTAACCCTAACCCTAGCCCGAACCCTAACCCTAACCCTTCCCTGAAGCCTGACCATCACCCATCCCCTAATCCTAACCCGTACGCTGACACTAACCCGCGCCCTCACACGTACGCTCCCCATAAAGCGTTGTCGTACCCTCACCTGGACCCTAAACCGTCCCCGTCCCCTAACCCTAACCCTAGCCCGAACCCTAACCCTAACACTTCCCCGAAGCCTGACCCTCACCCGTCCCCTAATCCTAACCCGTACGCTGACACTAACCCGCGCCCTCACACGTACGCTCCCCATAAAGCGTTGTCGTACCCTCACCTGGACCCTAAACCGTCCCCGTCCCCTAACCCTAACCCTAGCGCGAACCCTAACCCTAACCCTTCCCCGAAGCCTGACCCTCACCCGTCCCCTAACCCTAACCCTAGCCCGAACCCTAACCCTAACCCTTCCCCGAAGCCTGACCCTCACCCGTCCCCTAATCCTAACCCGTACGCTGACACTAACCCGCGCCCTCACACGTACGCTCCCCCTAAAGCGTTGTCGTACCCTCACCTGGACCCTAAACCGTCCCCGTACCCTAACCCTAACCCTAGCCCGAACCCTAACCCTAACACTTCCCCGAAGCCTGACCCTCACCCGTCCCCTAATCCTAACCCGTACGCTGACACTAACCCGCGCCATCACACGTACGCTCCCCCTAAAGCGTTGTCCTACCCCCACCTGGACCCTAAACCGTCCCCGTCCCCTAACCCTAACCCTAGCCCGAACCCTAACCCTAACCCTTCCCCGAAGCCTGACCCTCACCCGTCCCCTAATCCTAACCCGTACGCTGACGCTAACCCGCGCCCTCACACGTACGCTCCCCCTAAAGCGTTGTCGTACCCTCACCTGGACCCTAAACCGTCCCCGTCCCCTAACCCTAACCCTAGCCCGAACCCTAATCTTAACCCTTCCCCGAAGCCTGACCCTCACCCGTCCCCTAATCCTAACCCGTACGCTGACACTAACCCGCGCCCTCACACGTACGCTCCCCCTAAAGCGTTGCCGTACCCTCACCTGGACCCTAAACCGTCCCCGTCCCCTAACCCTAACCCTAGCCCGAACCCTAACCCTAACCCTTCCCTGAAGCCTGACCATCACCCATCCCCTAATCCTAACCCGTACGCTGACACTAACCCGCGCCCTCACACGTACGCTCCCCATAAAGCGTTGTCGTACCCTCACCTGGACCCTAAACCGTCCCCGTCCCCTAACCCTAACCCTAGCCCGAACCCTAACCCTAACCCTTCCCCGAAGCCTGACCCTCACCCGTCCCCTAATCCTAACCCGTACGCTGACACTAACCCGCGCCCTCACACGTACGCTCCCCATAAAGCGTTGTCGTACCCTCACCTGGACCCTAAACCGTCCCCATCCCTTAACCCTAACCCTAGCGCGAACCCTAACCCTAACCCTTCCCCGAAGCCTGACCCTCCCCCGTCCCCTAATCCTAAGGCGTACGCGGACAATAACTCTGGCCCTCACACGTACGCTCCCCCTAAAGCGTTGTCGTACCCTCACCTGGACCCTAAACCGTCCCCGTCCCCTAACCCTAACCCTAGCCCGAAACCTAACCCTAACCCTTCCCCGAAGCCTGACCCTCACCTGTCCCCTAATCCTAACCCGTACGCTGACACTAAGCCGCGCCCTCACACGTACGCTCCCCCTAAAGCGTTGTCGTACCCTCACCTGGACCCTAAACCGTCCCCGTCCCCTAACCCTAACCCTAGACCGAACCCTAACCCTAACCCTTCCCCGAAGCCTGAACCTCCCCCGTCCCCTAATCCTAACGCGTAGGCTGACACTAAGCCGCGCCCTCACACGTACGCACCCCCTAAAGCGTTGTCGTACCCTCACCTGGACCCTAAACCGTCCCCGTCCCCTAACCCTAACCCTAGCCCGAACCCTAACCCTAACCCTTCCACGAAGCCTGACCCTCCCCCGTCCCCTAATCCTAACCCGTACACTGACACTAACCCGCGCCCTCACACGTACGCTCCCCCTAAAGCGTTGTCGTACCCTCACCTGGACCCTAAACCGTCCCCGTCCCCTAACCCTAACCCTAGCCCGAACCCTAACCCTAACCCTTCCCCGAAGCCTGACCCTCCCCCGTCCCCTAATCCTAAGGCGTACGCGGTCAATAACCCTCGCCCTCACACGTACACTCCCCCTAAAGCGTTGTCGTACCCTCAACTGGACCCTAAACCGTCCCCGTCCCCTAACCCTAACCCTAGCCCGAACCCTAACCCTAACCCTTCCCCGAAGCCTGACCCTCACCCGTCCCCTAATCCTAACCCGTACGCTGACACTAACCCGCGCCCTCACACGTACGCTCCCCCTAAAGCGTTGTCGTACCCTCACCTGGACCCTAAACCGTCCCCGTCCCCTAACCCTAACCCTAGCCCGAACCCTAACCCTAACCCTTCCCTGAAGCCTGACCATCACCCGTCCCCTAATCCTAACACGTACGCTGACACAAACCCGCGCCCTCACATGTACGCTCCCCCTAAAGCGTTGTCGTA
Organism: Globicephala melas; assembly: GCF_963455315.2. Lineage (NCBI taxonomy): Eukaryota > Metazoa > Chordata > Mammalia > Artiodactyla > Delphinidae > Globicephala > Globicephala melas. The sequence goes on along the minus strand of NC_083325.1, from coordinate 90,302,416 downwards.
CCCTCACCTGGACCCTAAACCGTCCCCGTCCCCTAACCCTAGCCCGAACCCTAACCCTAACCCTTCCCCGAAGCCTGACCCTCACCCGTCCCCTAATGCTAACCCGTACGCTGACACTGACCCGCGCCCTCACACGTACGCTCCCCCTAAAGCGTTGTCGTACACTCACCTGGACCCTAAACCGTCCCCGTCCCCTAACCCTAACCCTAGCCCGAACCCTAACCCTAACCCTTCCCCGAAGCCTGACCCTCACCCGTCCCCTAATCCTAAACCGTACGCTGACGCTAACCCGTGTCCTCACACTTACGCACCCACTAAAGCGTTGTCGTACCCTCACCTGGGCCCGAAACCGTCCCCGTCCCCTAACCCTAACCCTAGCCCCAACCCTAACCCTAACCCTTCCCCGACGCCTGACCTTCACCCGTCCCCTAATCCTAACCCGTACGCTGACACTAACCCGCGCCCTCACATGTACGCTCCCCCTAAAGCGTTGTCGTACCCTCACCTGGACCCTAAACCGTCCCCGTCCCCTAACCCTAGCCCGAACCCTAACCCTAACCCTTCCCCGAAGCCTGACCCTCCCCCGTCCCCTAATCCTAAGGCGTACGCGGACAATAACCCTCGCCCTCACACGTACGCTCCCCCTAAAGCGTTGTCGTACCCTCACCTGGACCCTAAACCGTCCCCGTCCCCTAACCCTAACCCTAGCCAGAACCCTAACCCTAACCCTTCCCCGAAGCCTGACCCTCACCCGTCCCCTAATCCTAACCCGTACGCTGACACTAAGCCACGCCCTCACACGTACGCTCCCCCTAAAGCGTTGTCGTACCCTCACCTGGACCCTAAACCGTCCCCGTCCCCTAACCCTAACCCTAGCCCGAACCCTACCCCTAACACTTCCCCGAAGCCTGACCCTCACCCGTCCCCTAATCCTAACCCGTACGCTGACACTAAGCCGCGCCCTCACACGTACGCTCCCCCTAAAGCGTTGTCGTACCCTCACCTGGACCCTAAACCGTCCCCGTCCCCTAACCCTAACCCTAGCCCGAACCCTACCCCTAACCCTTCCCCGAAGCCTGACCCTCACCCGTCCCCTAATCCTAAGGCGTACGTGGACAATAACCCGCGCCCTCACACGTACGCACCCACTAAAGCATTGTCGTACCCTCACCTGGGCCCTAAACCGTCCCCGTCCCCTAACCCTAACCCTAGCCCGAACCCTAACCCTAACCCTTCCCCGAAGCCTGACCCTCCCCCGTCCCCTAATCCTAACCTGTACGCTGACGCTAACCCGCGCCCTCACACGTACGCTCCCCCTAAAGCGTTTTCGTACCCTCACCTGGACCCGAAACCGTCCCCGTCCCCTAACCCTAACCCTAGCCCGAACCCTAACCCTAACCCTTCCCCGAAGCCTGACCCTCACCCGTCCCCTAATCCTAACCCGTACGCTGACACTAAGCCGCGCCCTCACACGTACGCTCCCCCTAAAGCGTTGTCGTACCCTCACCTGGACCCTAAACCGTCCCCGTCCCCTAACCCTAACCCTAGCGCGAACCCTAACCCTAACCCTTCCCCGAAGCCTGACCCTCACCCGTCCCCTAATCCTAACCCGTACGCTGACACTAAGCCGCGCCCTCACACGTACGCTCCCCCTAAAGCGTTGTCGTACCCTCACCTGGACCCTAAACCGTCCCCGTCCCCTAACCCTAACCCTAGCCCGAACCCTAATCTTAACCCTTCCCCGAAGCCTGACCCTCACCCGTCCCCTAATCCTAACCCGTACGCTGACACTAACCCGCGCCCTCACACGTACGCTCCCCCTAAAGCGTTGCCGTACCCTCACCTGGACCCTAAACCGTCCCCGTCCCCTAACCCTAACCCTAGCCCGAACCCTAACCCTAACCCTTCCCTGAAGCCTGACCATCACCCATCCCCTAATCCTAACCCGTACGCTGACACTAACCCGCGCCCTCACACGTACGCTCCCCATAAAGCGTTGTCGTACCCTCACCTGGACCCTAAACCGTCCCCGTCCCCTAACCCTAACCCTAGCCCGAACCCTAACCCTAACACTTCCCCGAAGCCTGACCCTCACCCGTCCCCTAATCCTAACCCGTACGCTGACACTAACCCGCGCCCTCACACGTACGCTCCCCATAAAGCGTTGTCGTACCCTCACCTGGACCCTAAACCGTCCCCGTCCCCTAACCCTAACCCTAGCGCGAACCCTAACCCTAACCCTTCCCCGAAGCCTGACCCTCACCCGTCCCCTAACCCTAACCCTAGCCCGAACCCTAACCCTAACCCTTCCCCGAAGCCTGACCCTCACCCGTCCCCTAATCCTAACCCGTACGCTGACACTAACCCGCGCCCTCACACGTACGCTCCCCCTAAAGCGTTGTCGTACCCTCACCTGGACCCTAAACCGTCCCCGTACCCTAACCCTAACCCTAGCCCGAACCCTAACCCTAACACTTCCCCGAAGCCTGACCCTCACCCGTCCCCTAATCCTAACCCGTACGCTGACACTAACCCGCGCCATCACACGTACGCTCCCCCTAAAGCGTTGTCCTACCCCCACCTGGACCCTAAACCGTCCCCGTCCCCTAACCCTAACCCTAGCCCGAACCCTAACCCTAACCCTTCCCCGAAGCCTGACCCTCACCCGTCCCCTAATCCTAACCCGTACGCTGACGCTAACCCGCGCCCTCACACGTACGCTCCCCCTAAAGCGTTGTCGTACCCTCACCTGGACCCTAAACCGTCCCCGTCCCCTAACCCTAACCCTAGCCCGAACCCTAATCTTAACCCTTCCCCGAAGCCTGACCCTCACCCGTCCCCTAATCCTAACCCGTACGCTGACACTAACCCGCGCCCTCACACGTACGCTCCCCCTAAAGCGTTGCCGTACCCTCACCTGGACCCTAAACCGTCCCCGTCCCCTAACCCTAACCCTAGCCCGAACCCTAACCCTAACCCTTCCCTGAAGCCTGACCATCACCCATCCCCTAATCCTAACCCGTACGCTGACACTAACCCGCGCCCTCACACGTACGCTCCCCATAAAGCGTTGTCGTACCCTCACCTGGACCCTAAACCGTCCCCGTCCCCTAACCCTAACCCTAGCCCGAACCCTAACCCTAACCCTTCCCCGAAGCCTGACCCTCACCCGTCCCCTAATCCTAACCCGTACGCTGACACTAACCCGCGCCCTCACACGTACGCTCCCCATAAAGCGTTGTCGTACCCTCACCTGGACCCTAAACCGTCCCCATCCCTTAACCCTAACCCTAGCGCGAACCCTAACCCTAACCCTTCCCCGAAGCCTGACCCTCCCCCGTCCCCTAATCCTAAGGCGTACGCGGACAATAACTCTGGCCCTCACACGTACGCTCCCCCTAAAGCGTTGTCGTACCCTCACCTGGACCCTAAACCGTCCCCGTCCCCTAACCCTAACCCTAGCCCGAAACCTAACCCTAACCCTTCCCCGAAGCCTGACCCTCACCTGTCCCCTAATCCTAACCCGTACGCTGACACTAAGCCGCGCCCTCACACGTACGCTCCCCCTAAAGCGTTGTCGTACCCTCACCTGGACCCTAAACCGTCCCCGTCCCCTAACCCTAACCCTAGACCGAACCCTAACCCTAACCCTTCCCCGAAGCCTGAACCTCCCCCGTCCCCTAATCCTAACGCGTAGGCTGACACTAAGCCGCGCCCTCACACGTACGCACCCCCTAAAGCGTTGTCGTACCCTCACCTGGACCCTAAACCGTCCCCGTCCCCTAACCCTAACCCTAGCCCGAACCCTAACCCTAACCCTTCCACGAAGCCTGACCCTCCCCCGTCCCCTAATCCTAACCCGTACACTGACACTAACCCGCGCCCTCACACGTACGCTCCCCCTAAAGCGTTGTCGTACCCTCACCTGGACCCTAAACCGTCCCCGTCCCCTAACCCTAACCCTAGCCCGAACCCTAACCCTAACCCTTCCCCGAAGCCTGACCCTCCCCCGTCCCCTAATCCTAAGGCGTACGCGGTCAATAACCCTCGCCCTCACACGTACACTCCCCCTAAAGCGTTGTCGTACCCTCAACTGGACCCTAAACCGTCCCCGTCCCCTAACCCTAACCCTAGCCCGAACCCTAACCCTAACCCTTCCCCGAAGCCTGACCCTCACCCGTCCCCTAATCCTAACCCGTACGCTGACACTAACCCGCGCCCTCACACGTACGCTCCCCCTAAAGCGTTGTCGTACCCTCACCTGGACCCTAAACCGTCCCCGTCCCCTAACCCTAACCCTAGCCCGAACCCTAACCCTAACCCTTCCCTGAAGCCTGACCATCACCCGTCCCCTAATCCTAACACGTACGCTGACACAAACCCGCGCCCTCACATGTACGCTCCCCCTAAAGCGTTGTCGTACCCTCACCTGGACCCTAAACCGTCCCCGTCCCCTAACCCTAGCCCGAACCCTAACCCTAACCCTTCCCCGAAGCCTGACCCTCACCCGTCCCCTAATGCTAACCCGTACGCTGACACTGACCCGCGCCCTCACACGTACGCTCCCCCTAAAGCGTTGTCGTACACTCACCTGGACCCTAAACCGTCCCCGTCCCCTAACCCTAACCCTAGCCCGAACCCTAACCCTAACCCTTCCCCGAAGCCTGACCCTCACCCGTCCCCTAATCCTAAACCGTACGCTGACGCTAACCCGTGTCCTCACACTTACGCACCCACTAAAGCGTTGTCGTACCCTCACCTGGGCCCGAAACCGTCCCCGTCCCCTAACCCTAACCCTAGCCCCAACCCTAACCCTAACCCTTCCCCGACGCCTGACCTTCACCCGTCCCCTAATCCTAACCCGTACGCTGACACTAACCCGCGCCCTCACATGTACGCTCCCCCTAAAGCGTTGTCGTACCCTCACCTGGACCCTAAACCGTCCCCGTCCCCTAACCCTAGCCCGAACCCTAACCCTAACCCTTCCCCGAAGCCTGACCCTCCCCCGTCCCCTAATCCTAAGGCGTACGCGGACAATAACCCTCGCCCTCACACGTACGCTCCCCCTAAAGCGTTGTCGTACCCTCACCTGGACCCTAAACCGTCCCCGTCCCCTAACCCTAACCCTAGCCAGAACCCTAACCCTAACCCTTCCCCGAAGCCTGACCCTCACCCGTCCCCTAATCCTAACCCGTACGCTGACACTAAGCCACGCCCTCACACGTACGCTCCCCCTAAAGCGTTGTCGTACCCTCACCTGGACCCTAAACCGTCCCCGTCCCCTAACCCTAACCCTAGCCCGAACCCTACCCCTAACACTTCCCCGAAGCCTGACCCTCACCCGTCCCCTAATCCTAACCCGTACGCTGACACTAAGCCGCGCCCTCACACGTACGCTCCCCCTAAAGCGTTGTCGTACCCTCACCTGGACCCTAAACCGTCCCCGTCCCCTAACCCTAACCCTAGCCCGAACCCTACCCCTAACCCTTCCCCGAAGCCTGACCCTCACCCGTCCCCTAATCCTAAGGCGTACGTGGACAATAACCCGCGCCCTCACACGTACGCACCCACTAAAGCATTGTCGTACCCTCACCTGGGCCCTAAACCGTCCCCGTCCCCTAACCCTAACCCTAGCCCGAACCCTAACCCTAACCCTTCCCCGAAGCCTGACCCTCCCCCGTCCCCTAATCCTAACCTGTACGCTGACGCTAACCCGCGCCCTCACACGTACGCTCCCCCTAAAGCGTTTTCGTACCCTCACCTGGACCCGAAACCGTCCCCGTCCCCTAACCCTAACCCTAGCCCGAACCCTAACCCTAACCCTTCCCCGAAGCCTGACCCTCACCCGTCCCCTAATCCTAACCCGTACGCTGACACTAAGCCGCGCCCTCACACGTACGCTCCCCCTAAAGCGTTGTCGTACCCTCACCTGGACCCTAAACCGTCCCCGTCCCCTAACCCTAACCCTAGCGCGAACCCTAACCCTAACCCTTCCCCGAAGCCTGACCCTCACCCGTCCCCTAATCCTAACCCGTACGCTGACACTAAGCCGCGCCCTCACACGTACGCTCCCCCTAAAGCGTTGTCGTACCCTCACCTGGACCCTAAACCGTCCCCGTCCCCTAACCCTAACCCTAGCCCGAACCCTACCCCTAACCCTTCCCCGAAGCCTGACCCTCACCCGTCCCCTAATCCTAACCCGTACGCTGACACTAACCCGCGCCCTCACACGTACGCTCCCCCTAAAGCGTTGTCGTACCCTCACCTGGACCCTAAACCGTCCCCGTCCCCTAACCCTAACCCTAGCCCGAACCCTAACCCTAACCCTTCCCCGAAGCCTGACCCTCACCCGTCCCCTAATCCTAACGCATACGCTGACACTAAGCCGCACCCTCACACGTACGCTCCCCTTAAAGCGTTGTCGTACCCTCACCTGGACCCAAAACCGTCCCCGTCCCCTAACCCTAACCCTAGCCCGAACCCTAACCCTAACCCTTCCCCGAAGCCTGACCCTCACCCGTCCCCTAATCCTAACCCGTACGCTGACACTAACCCGCGCCCTCACACGTACGCTCCCCCTAAAGTGTTGTCGTACCCTCACCTGGACCCTAAACCGTCCCCGTCCCCTAACCCTAACCCTAGCCCGAACCCTAACCCTAACCCTTTCCCGAAGCCTGACCCTCACCCGTCCCCTAATCCTAACCCGTACGCTGACACTAACCCGCGCCCTCACACGTACGCTCCCCCTAAAGCGTTGTCGTACCCTCACCTAGACCCTAAACCGTCCCCATCCCCTAACCCTAACCCTAGCCCGAACCCTAACCCTAACCCTTCCCCGAAGCCTGACCCTCACCCGTCCCCTAATCCTAACCCGTACGCTGACACTAACCCGCGCCCTCACACGTACGCTCCCCCTAAAGCGTTGTCGTACCCTCACCTGGACCCTAAACCGTTCCCGTCCCCTAACCCTAAACCTAGCCCGAACCCTAACCCTAACCCTTCCCCGAAGCCTGACCATCACCCGTCCCCTAATCCTAACCCGTACGCTGACACTAACCCGCGCCCTCACACGTACGCTCCCCCTAAAGCGTTGTCGTACCCTCACCTGGACCCTAAACCGTCCCCGTCCCCTAACCCTAACCCTAGCCCGAACCCTAACCCTAACCCTTCCCCGAAGCCTGACCCTCACCCGTCCCCTAATCCTAACCCGTACGCGGAAAATAACCCGTGCCCTCACACGTACGCTCCCCCTAAAGCGTTGTCGTACCCTCACCTGGACCCTAAACCTTCCCCGTCCCCTAACCCTAACCCTAGCCCGAACCCTAACCCTAACCCTTCCCCGAAGCCTGACCCTCACCCGTCCCCTAATCCTAACCCGTACGCTGACATTAACCCGCGCCCTCACACGTACGCTCCCCCTAAAGCGTTGTCGTACCCTCACCTGGACCCTAAACCGTCCCCGTCCCCTAACCCTAACCCTAGCCCGAACCCTAACCCTAAACCTTCCCCGAAGCCTGACCCTCACTCGTCCCCTAATCCTAACCCGTACGCTGACACTAACCCGCGCCCTCACATGTACGCTCCCCCTAAAGCGTTGTCGTACCCTCACCTGGACCCTAAACCGTCCCCGTCCCCTAACCCTAACCCTAGCCCGAACCCTAACCCTAACCCTTCCCCGAAGCCTGACCCTCACCCGTCCCCTAATCCTAACCCGTACGCTGACACTAAGCCGCGCCCTCACACGTACGCTCCCCCTAAAGCGTTGTCGTACCCTCACCTGGACCCTAAACCGTCCCCGTCCCCTAACCCTAACCCTAGCCCGAACCCTAACCCTAACCCTTCCCCGAAGCCTGACCCTCACCCGTCCCCTAATCCTAACCCGTACGCTGACACCAACCCGCGCCCTCACACGTATGCTCCCCGTAAAGCGTTGTCGTACCCTCACCTGGACCCTAAACCGTCCCCGTCCCCTAACCCTAACCCTAGCCCGAACCCTAACCCTAACTCTTCCCCGAAGCCTGACCATCACCCGTCCCCTAATCCTAACCCGTACGCTGACACTAACCCGCGCCCTCACACGTACGCTCCCCCTAAAGCGTTGTCGTACCCTCACCTGGACCCTAAACCGTCCCCGTCCCCCAAACCTAACCCTAGCCCGAACCCTAACCCTAACCCTTCCCCGAAGCCTGACCCTCACCCGTCCCCTAATCCTAACCCGTACGCTGACACTAAGCCGCGCCCTCACACGTACGCTCCCCCTAAAGCGTTGTCGTACCCTCACCTGGACCCTAAACCGTCCCCGTCCCCTAACCCTAACCCTAGCCCGAACCCTACCCCTAACCCTTCCCCGAAGCCTGACCCTCACCCGTCCCCTAATCCTAACCCGTACGCTGACACTAACCCGCGCCCTCACACGTACGCTCCCCCTAAAGCGTTGTCGTACCCTCACCTGGACCCTAAACCGTCCCCGTCCCCTAACCCTAACCCTAGCCCGAACCCTAACCCTAACCCTTCCCCGAAGCCTGACCCTCACCCGTCCCCTAATCCTAACGCATACGCTGACACTAAGCCGCACCCTCACACGTACGCTCCCCTTAAAGCGTTGTCGTACCCTCACCTGGACCCTAAACCATCCCCGTCCCCTAACCCTAACCCTAGCCCGAACCCTAAACCTAACCCTTCCCCGAAGCCTGACCCTCACCCGTCCCCTAATCCTAACCCGTACGCTGACACTAACCCGCGCCCTCACACGTACGCTCCCCCTAAAGTGTTGTCGTACCCTCACCTGGACCCTAAACCGTCCCCGTCCCCTAACCCTAACCCTAGCCCGAACCCTAACCCTAACCCTTTCCCGAAGCCTGACCCTCACCCGTCCCCTAATCCTAACCCGTACGCTGACACTAACCCGCGCCCTCACACGTACGCTCCCCCTAAAGCGTTGTCGTACCCTCACCTAGACCCTAAACCGTCCCCATCCCCTAACCCTAACCCTAGCCCGAACCCTAACCCTAACCCTTCCCCGAAGCCTGACCCTCACCCGTCCCCTAATCCTAACCCGTACGCTGACACTAACCCGCGCCCTCACACGTACGCTCCCCCTAAAGCGTTGTCGTACCCTCACCTGGACCCTAAACCGTTCCCGTCCCCTAACCCTAACCCTAGCCCGAACCCTAACCCTAACCCTTCCCCGAAGCCTGACCATCACCCGTCCCCTAATCCTAACCCGTACGCTGACACTAACCCGCGCCCTCACACGTACGCTCCCCCTAAAGCGTTGTCGTACCCTCACCTGGACCCTAAACCGTCCCCGTCCCCTAACCCTAACCCTAGCCCGAACCCTAACCCTAACCCTTCCCCGAAGCCTGACCCTCACCCGTCCCCTAATCCTAACCCGTACGCGGAAAATAACCCGTGCCCTCACACGTACGCTCCCCCTAAAGCGTTGTCGTACCCTCACCTGGACCCTAAACCTTCCCCATCCCCTAACCCTAACCCTAGCCCGAACCCTAACCCTAACCCTTCCCCGAAGCCTGACCCTCACCCGTCCCCTAATCCTAACCCGTACGCTGACACTAACCCGCGCCCTCACACGTACGCTCCCCCTAAAGCGTTGTCGTACCCTCACCTGGACCCTAAACCGTCCCCGTCCCCTAACCCTAACCCTATCCCGAACCCTAACCCTAAACCTTCCCCGAAGCCTGACACTCACTCGTCCCCTAATCCTAACCCGTACGCTGACACTAACCCGCGCCCTCACATGTACGCTCCCCCTAAAGCGTTGTCGTACCCTCACCTGGACCCTAAACCGTCCCCGTCCCCTAACCCTAACCCTAGCCCGAACCCTAACCCTAACCCTTCCCCGAAGCCTGACCCTCACCCGTCCCCTAATCCTAACCCGTACGCTGACACTAAGCCGCGCCCTCACACGTACGCTCCCCCTAAAGCGTTGTCGTACCCTCACCTGGACCCTAAACCGTCCCCGTCCCCTAACCCTAACCCTAGCCCGAACCCTAACCCTAACCCTTCCCCGAAGCCTGACCCTCACCCGTCCCCTAATCCTAACCCGTACGCTGACACCAACCCGCGCCCTCACACGTATGCTCCCCGTAAAGCGTTGTCGTACCCTCACCTGGACCCTAAACCGTCCCCGTCCCCTAACCCTAACCCTAGCCCGAACCCTAACCCTAACTCTTCCCCGAAGCCTGACCATCACCCGTCCCCTAATCCTAACCCGTACGCTGACACTAACCCGCGCCCTCACACGTACGCTCCCCCTAAAGCGTTGTCGTACCCTCACCTGGACCCTAAACCGTCCCCGTCCCCCAAACCTAACCCTAGCCCGAACCCTAACCCTAACCCTTCCCCGAAGCCTGACCCTCACCCGTCCCCTAATCCTAACCCGTACGCTGACACTAACCCGCGCCCTCACACGTACGCTCCCCCTAAAGCGTTGTCGTACCCTGACCTGGACCCTAAACCGTCCCCGTCCCCTAACCCTAACCCTAGCCCGAACCCTAACCCTAACCCTTCCCCGAAGCCTGACCCTCCCCCGTCCCCTAATCCTAACGCGTACGCTGACACTAAGCCGCGCCCTCACTCGTACGCTCCCCCTAAAGCGTTGTCGTACCCTCACCTGGACCCTAAACCGTCCCCGTCCCCTAACCCTAACCCTAGCCCGAACCCTAACCCTAACACTTCCCCGAAGCCTGACCCTCACCCGTCCCCTAATCCTAACCCGTACGCTGACACTAACCCGCGCCCTCACACGTACGCTCCCCCTAAAGCGTTGTCGTACCCTCACCTGGACCCTAAACAGTCCCCGTCCCCTAACCCTAACCCTAGCCCGAACCCTATCCCTAACCCTTCTTCGAAGCCTGACCCTCCCCCGTCCCCTAATCCTAACGCATACGCTGACACTAAGCTGCGCCCTCACACGTACGCTCCCCCTAAAGCGTTGTCGTACCCTCACCTGGACCCTAAACCGTCCCCGTCCCCTAACCCTAACCCTAGCCCGAACCCTAAACCTAACCCTTCCCCGAAGCCTGACCCTCACCCGTCCCCTAATCCTAACCCATACGCTGACACTAACCCCGCCCTCACACATACGCTCCCCCTAAAGCGTTGTCCTACCCTCACCTGGACCCTAAACCGTCCCCGTCCCCTAACCCTAACCCTAGCCCGAACCCTAACCCTAACCCTTCCCCGAAGCCTGACCCTCCCCCGTCCCCTAATCCTAACCTGTACGCTGACGCTAACCCGCTCCCTCACACGTACGCTCCCCCTAAAGCGTTTTCGTACCCTCACCTGGACCCGAAACCGTCCCCGTCCCCTATCCCTAACCCTAGCCCGAACCCTAACCCTAACCCTTCCCCGAAGCCTGACCCTCACCCGTCCCCTAATCCTAACCCGTACGCTGACACTAAGCCGCGCCCTCACACGTACGCTCCCCCTAAAGCGTTGTCGTACCCTCACCTGGACCCTAAACCGTCCCCGTCCCCTAACCCTAACCCTAGCGCGAACCCTAACCCTAACCCTTCCCCGAAGCCTGACCCTCACCCGTCCCCTAATCCTAACCCGTACGCTGACACTAAGCCGCGCCCTCACACGTACGCTCCCCCTAAAGCGTTGTCGTACCCTCACCTGGACCCTAAACCGTCCCCGTCCCCTAACCCTAACCCTAGCCCGAACCCTACCCCTAACCCTTCCCCGAAGCCTGACCCTCACCCGTCCCCTAATCCTAACCCGTACGCTGACACTAACCCGCGCCCTCACACGTACGCTCCCCCTAAAGCGTTGTCGTACCCTCACCTGGACCCTAAACCGTCCCCGTCCCCTAACCCTAACCCTAGCCCGAACCCTAACCCTAACACTTCCCCGAAGCCTGACCCTCACCCGTCCCCTAATCCTAACGCATACGCTGACACTAAGCCGCACCCTCACACGTACGCTCCCCTTAAAGCGTTGTCGTACCCTCACCTGGACCCTAAACCATCCCCGTCCCCTAACCCTAACCCTAGCCCGAACCCTAACCCTAACCCTTCCCCGAAGCCTGACCCTCACCCGTCCCCTAATCCTAACCCGTACGCTGACACTAACCCGCGCCCTCACACGTACGCTCCCCGTAAAGTGTTGTCGTACCCTCACCTGGACCATAAACCGTCCCCGTCCCCTAACCCTAACCCTAGCCCGAACCCTAACCCTAACCCTTCCCCGAAGCCTGACCCTCACCCGTCCCCTAATCCTAACCCGTACGCTGACACTAACCCGCGCCCTCACACGTACGCTCCCCCTAAAGCGTTGTCGTACCCTCACCTAGACCCTAAACCGTCCCCATCCCCTAACCCTAACCCTAGCCCGAACCCTAACCCTAACCCTTCCCCGAAGCCTGACCCTCACCCATCCCCTAATCCTAACCCGTACGCTGACACTAACCCGCGCCCTCACACGTACGCTCCCCCTAAAGCGTTGTCGTACCCTCACCTGGACCCTAAACCGTCCCCGTCCCCTAACCCTAACCCTAGCCCGAACCCTAACCCTAACCCTTCCCCGAAGCCTGACCATCACCCGTCCCCTAATCCTAACCCGTACGCTGACACTAACCCGCGCCCTCACACGTACGCTCCCCCTAAAGCGTTGTCGTACCCTCACCTGGACCCTAAACCGTCCACGTCCCCTAACCCTAACCCTAGCCCGAACCCTAACCCTAACCCTTCCCCGAAGCCTGACCCTCACCCGTCCCCTAATCCTAACCCGTACGCGGAAAATAACCCGTGCCCTCACACGTACGCTCCCCCTAAAGCGTTGTCGTACCCTCACCTGGACCCTAAACCTTCCCCATCCCCTAACCCTAACCCTAGCCCGAACCCTAACCCTAACCCTTCCCCGAAGCCTGACCCTCCCCCGTCCCCTAATCCTAACGCGTACGCTGACACTAAGCCGCGCCCTCACACGTACGCTCCCCCTAAAGCGTTGTCGTACCCTCACCTGGACCCTAAACCGTCCCCGTCCCCTAACCCTAACCCTAGCCCGAACCCTAACCCTAACACTTCCCCGAAGCCTGACCCTCACCTGTCCCCTAATCCTAACCCGTACGCTGACACTAACCCGCGCCCTCACACGTACGCTCCCCCTAAAGCGTTGTCGTACCCTCACCTGGACCCTAAACAGTCCCCGTCCCCTAACCCTAACCCTAGCCTGAACCCTAACCCTAACCCTTCCTCGAAGCCTGACCCTCCCCCGTCCCCTAATCCTAACGCATACGCTGACACTAAGCTGCGCCCTCACACGTACGCTCCCCCTAAAGCGTTGTCGTACCCTCACCTGGACCCTAAACCGTCCCCGTCCCCTAACCCTAACCCTAGCCCGAACCCTAAACCTAACCCTTCCCCGAAGCCTGACCCTCACCCGTCCCCTAATCCTAACCCATACGCTGACACTAACCCCGCCCTCACACATACGCTCCCCCTAAAGCGTTGTCCTACCCTCACCTGGACCCTAAACCGTCCCCGTCCCCTAACCCTAACCCTAGCCCTAACCCTAACCCTAACCCTTCCCCGAAGCCTGACCCTCACCCGTCACCTAATCCTAAACCGTACGCTGACACTAAGCCGCGCCCTCACACGTACGCTCCCCCTAAAGCGTTGTCCTACCCTCACATGGAACCTAAACCGTCCCCGTCCCCTAACCCTAACCCTAGACCGAACCCTAACCCTAACCTTTCCCCGAAGGCTGACCCTCACCCGTCCCCTAATCCTAACCCGTACGCTGACACTAACCCGTGCCCTCACACGTACACTCCCCCTAAAGCGTTGTCGTACCCTCACCTGGGCCCTAAACCGTCCCCGTCCCCCAAACCTAACCCTAGCCCGAACCCTAACCCTAACCCTTCCCCGAAGCCTGCCCCTCACCCATCCCCTAATCCTAACCCGTACGCTGACACTAACCCGCGCCCTCACACGTACGCTCCCCCTAAAACGTTGTCGTACCCTCACCTGGACCCTAAACCGTCCCCGTCCCCTAACCCTAACCCTAGCCCGAACCCTAACCCTAACCCTTCCCCGAAGACTGACCCTCACCCGTCCCCTAATCCTAACCCGTACGCTGACACTAACCCGCGCCCTCACACGTACGCTCCCCCTAAAGCGTTGTCGTACCCTCACCTGGACCCTAAACCGTCCCCGTCCCCTAACCCTATCCCTAGCCCGAACCCTAACCCTAACCCTTCCCCGAAGCCTGACCCTCACCCGTCCCCTAATCCTAACCCGTACGCTGACACTAACCCGCGCCCTCACACGTACGCTCCCCCTAAAGCGTTGTCGTACCCTCACCTGGACCCTAAACCGTCCCCGTCCCCTAACCCTAACCCTAGCCCGAACCCTAACCCTAACCCTTCCCCGAAGGCTGACCCTCACCCGTCCCCTAATCCTAACCCGTACGCTGACACTAACCCGCGCCCTCACACGTACGCTCCCCCTAAAGCGTTGTCGTACCCTCACCTGGACCCTAAACCGTCCCCGTCCCCTAACCCTAACCCTAGCCCGAACCCTAACCCTAACACTTCCCCGAAGCCTGACCCTCACCCGTCCCCTAATCCTAACCCGTACGCTGACACTAACCCGCGCCCTCACACGTACGCTCCCCCTAAAGCGTTGTCGTACCCTCACCTGGACCCTAAACCGTCCCCGTCCCCTAACCCTAACCCTAGCCCGAACCCTAACCCTAACCCTTCCCCGAAGCCTGACCCTCACCCGTCCCCTAATCCTAACCCGTACGCTGACACTAAGCCGCGCCCTCACACGTACGCTCCCCCTAAAGCGTTGTCGTACCCTCACCTGGACCCTAAACCGTCCCCGTCCCCTAACCCTAACCCTAGCCCGAATCCTAACCCTAACCCTTCCCCGAAGCCTGACCCTCACCCGTCCCCTAATCCTAAGGCGTACGCGGACAATAACCCGCGCCCTCACACGTACGCTCCCCCTAAAGCGTTGTCGTACCCTCACCTGGACCCTAAACCGTTCCCGTCCCCTAACCCTAACCCTAGCCCGAACCCTAACCCTAACACTTCCCCGAAGCCTGACCCTCACCCGTCCCCTAATCCTAAGGCGTACGTGGACAATAACCCGCGCCCTCACACGTACGCTCCCCCTAAAGCGTTGTCGTACCCTCACCTGGACCCTAAACCGTTCCCGTCCCCTAACCCTAACCCTAGCCCGAACCCTAACCCTAACCCTTCCCCGAAGCCTGACCCTCACCCGTCCCCTAATCCTAACCCGTACGCTGACACTAACCCGCGCCCTCACACGTACGCTCCCCCTAAAGCGTTGTCCTACCCCCACCTGGACCCTAAACCGTCCCCGTCCCCTAACCCTAACCCTAGCCCGAACCCTAACCCTAACCCTTCCTCGTAGCCTGACCCTCACCCGTTCCCTAATCCTAACCCGTACGCTGACACTAACCCGCGCCCTCACACGTAAGCTCCCCCTAAAGCGTTGTCGTACCCTCACCTGGACCCTAAACCGTCCCCGTCCCCTAACCCTAACCCTAGCCCGAACCCTAACCCTAACCCTTCCCCGAAGCCTGACCCTCACCCGTCCCCTAATCCTAACCCGTACGCTGATACTAACCCGCGCCCTCACACGTACGCTCCCCCTAAAGCGTTGTCGTACCCTCACCTGGACCCTAAACAGTCCCCGTCCCCTAACCCTAACCCTAGCCCGAACCCTAACCCTAACCCTTCCCCGAAGGCTGACCCTCACCCGTCCCCTAATCCTAACCCGTACGCTGACACTAAGCCGCGCCCTCACACGTACGCTCCCCCTAAAGCGTTGTCCTACCCTCACCTGGACCCTAAACCGTCCCCGTCCCCTAACCCTAACCCTAGCCCGAACCCTAACCCTAACCCTTCCCCGAAGCCTGACCCTCACCCGTCCCCTAATCCTAACCCGTACGCTGACACTAACCCGCGCCCTCACACGTACGCTCCCCCTAAAGCGTTGTCGTACCCTCACCTGGACCCTAAACCGTCCCCGTCCCCTAACCCTAACCCTAGCCCGAACCCTAACCCTAACCCTTCCCCGAAGCCTGACCCTCACCCGTCCCCTAATCCTAACCCGTACGCTGACACTAAGCCGCGCCCTCACACGTACGCTCCCCCTAAAGCGTTGTCGTACCCTCACCTGGACCCTAAACCGTCCCCGTCCCCTAACCCTAACCCTAGCCCAAACCCTAACCCTAACCCTTCCCCGAAGCCTGACCCTCACCCGTCCCCTAATCCTAACCCGTACGCTGACACTAACCCGCGCCCTCACACGTACGCTCCCCATAAAGCGTTGTCGTACCCTCACCTGGACCCTAAACCGTCCCCGTCCCCTAACCCTAACCCTAGCCCGAACACTAACCCTAACCCTTCCCCGAAGCCTGAACCTCACCCGTCCCCTAATCCTAACCCGTACGCTGACGCTAACCCGCGCCCTCACACGTACGCTCCCCCTAAAGCGTTGTCGTACCCTCACCTGGACCCTAAACCGTCCCCGTCCCCTAACCCTAACCCTAGCCCGAACCCTAACCCTAACCCTTCCCCGAAGCCTGACCCTCACCCGTCCCCTAATCCTAATCCGTACGCTGACACTAAGCCGCGCCCTCACACGTACGCTCCCCCTAAAGCGTTGTCGTACCCTCACCTGGACCCTAAACCGTCCCCGTCCCCTAACCCTAACCCTAGCCCGAACCCTACCCCTAACCCTTCCCCGAAGCCTGACCCTCACCCGTCCCCTAATCCTAACCCGTACGCTGACACTAAGCCGCGCCCTCACACGTACGCTCCCCCTAAAGCGTTGTCGTACCCTCACCTGGACCCTAAACCGTCCCCGTCCCCTAACCCTAACCCTAGCCCGAACCCTACCCCTAACCCTTCCCCGAAGCCTGACCCTCACCCGTCCCCTAATCCTAAGGCGTACGTGGACAATAACCCGCGCCCTCACACGTACGCACCCACTAAAGCATTGTCGTACCCTCACCTGGGCCCTAAACCGTCCCCGTCCCCTAACCCTAACCCTAGCCCGAACCCTAACCCTAACCCTTCCCCGAAGCCTGACCCTCCCCCGTCGCCTAATCCTAACCTGTACGCTGACGCTAACCCGCGCCCTCACACGTACGCTCCCCCTAAAGCGTTTTCGTACCCTCACCTGGACCCGAAACCGTCCCCGTCCCCTAACCCTAACCCTAGCCCGAACCCTAACCCTAACCCTTCCCCGAAGCCTGACCCTCACCCGTCCCCTAATCCTAACCCGTACGCTGACACTAAGCCGCGCCCTCACACGTACGCTCCCCCTAAAGCGTTGTCGTACCCTCACCTGGACCCTAAACCGTCCCCGTCCCCTAACCCTAACCCTAGCGCGAACCCTAACCCTAACCCTTCCCCGAAGCCTGACCCTCACCCGTCCCCTAATCCTAACCCGTACGCTGACACTAAGCCGCGCCCTCACACGTACGCTCCCCCTAAAGCGTTGTCGTACCCTCACCTGGACCCTAAACCGTCCCCGTCCCCTAACCATAACCCTAGCCCGAACCCTAACCCTAACCCTTCCCCGAAGCCTGACCCTCACCCGTCCCCTAATCCTAACCCGTACGCTGACACTAACCCGCGCCCTCACACGTACGCTCCCCCTAAAGCGTTGTCGTACCCTCACCTGGACCCTAAACCGTCCCCGTCCCCTAACCCTAACCCTAGCCCGAACCCTAACCCTAACCCTTCCCCGAAGCCTGACCCTCACCCGTCCCCTAATCCTAACGCATACGCTGACACTAAGCCGCACCCTCACACGTACGCTCCCCTTAAAGCGTTGTCGTACCCTCACCTGGACCCTAAACCATCCCCGTCCCCTAACCCTAACCCTAGCCCGAACCCTAACCCTAACCCTTCCCCGAAGCCTGACCCTCACCCGTCCCCTAATCCTAACCCGTACGCTGACACTAACCCGCGCCCTCACACGTACGCTCCCCCTAAAGTGTTGTCGTACCCTCACCTGGACCCTAAACCGTCCCCGTCCCCTAACCCTAACCCTAGCCCGAACCCTAACCCTAACCCTTCCCCGAAGCCTGACCCTCACCCGTCCCCTAATCCTAACCCGTACGCTGACACTAACCCGCGCCCTCACACGTACGCTCCCCCTAAAGCGTTGTCGTACCCTCACCTAGACCCTAAACCGTCCCCATCCCCTAACCCTAACCCTAGCCCGAACCCTAACCCTAACCCTTCCCCGAAGCCTGACCCTCACCCGTCCCCTAATCCTAACCCGTACGCTGACACTAACCCGCGCCCTCACACGTACGCTCCCCCTAAAGCGTTGTCGTACCCTCACCTGGACCCTAAACCGTCCCCGTCCCCTAACCCTAACCCTAGCCCGAACCCTAACCCTAACCCTTCCCCGAAGCCTGACCCTCACCCGTCCCCTAATCCTAACCCGTACGCTGACA
This sequence comes from Globicephala melas, assembly GCF_963455315.2. Classification (NCBI taxonomy): domain Eukaryota; kingdom Metazoa; phylum Chordata; class Mammalia; order Artiodactyla; family Delphinidae; genus Globicephala; species Globicephala melas. Next base: position 90,283,942 of record NC_083325.1, on the reverse strand, counting down.
CTAACCCGCGCCCTCACACGTACGCTCCCCCTAAAGCGTTGTCGTACCCTCACCTGGACCCTAAACCGTCCCCGTCCCCTAACCCTAACCCTAGCCCGAACCCTAACCCTAACCCTTCCCCGAAGCCTGACCCTCACCCGTCCCCTAATCCTAACCCGTACGCGGAAAATAACCCGTGCCCTCACACGTACGCTCCCCCTAAAGCGTTGTCGTACCCTCACCTGGACCCTAAACCTTCCCCATCCCCTAACCCTAACCCTAGCCCGAACCCTAACCCTAACCCTTCCCCGAAGCCTGACCCTCACCCGTCCCCTAATCCTAACCCGTACGCTGACACTAACCCGCGCCCTCACACGTACGCTCCCCCTAAAGCGTTGTCGTACCCTCACCTGGACCCTAAACCGTCCCCGTCCCCTAACCCTAACCCTAGCCCGAACCCTAACCCTAAACCTTCCCCGAAGCCTGACCCTCACTCGTCCCCTAATCCTAACCCGTACGCTGACACTAACCCGCGCCCTCACATGTACGCTCCCCCTAAAGCGTTGTCGTACCCTCACCTGGACCCTAAACCGTCCCCGTCCCCTAACCCTAACCCTAGCCCGAACCCTAACCCTAACCCTTCCCCGAAGCCTGACCCTCACCCGTCCCCTAATCCTAACCCGTACGCTGACACTAAGCCGCGCCCTCACACGTTCGCTCCCCCTAAAGCGTTGTCGTACCCTCACCTGGACCCTAAACCGTCCCCGTCCCCTAACCCTAACCCTAGCCCGAACCCTAACCCTAACCCTTCCCCGAAGCCTGACCCTCACCCGTCCCCTAATCCTAACCCGTACGCTGACACCAACCCGCGCCCTCACACATATGCTCCCCGTAAAGCGTTGTCGTACCCTCACCTGGACCCTAAACCGTCCCCGTCCCCTAACCCTAACCCTAGCCCGAACCCTAACCCTAACTCTTCCCCGAAGCCTGACCATCACCCGTCCCCTAATCCTAACCCGTACGCTGACACTAACCCGCGCCCTAACACGTACGCTCCCCCTAAAGCGTTGTCGTACCCTCACCTGGACCCTAAACCGTCCCCGTCCCCCAAACCTAACCCTAGCCCGAACCCTAACCCTAACCCTTCCCCGAAGCCTGACCCTCACCCGTCCCCTAATCCTAACCCGTACGCTGACACTAACCCGCGCCCTCACACGTACGCTCCCCCTAAAGCGTTGTCGTACCCTGACCTGGACCCTAAACCGTCCCCGTCCCCTAACCCTAACCCTAGCCCGAACCCTAACCCTAACCCTTCCCCGAAGCCTGACCCTCCCCCGTCCCCTAATCCTAACGCGTACGCTGACACTAAGCCGCGCCCTCACACGTACGCTCCCCCTAAAGCGTTGTCGTACCCTCACCTGGACCCTAAACCGTCCCCGTCCCCTAACCCTAACCCTAGCCCGAACCCTAACCCTAACACTTCCCCGAAGCCTGACCCTCACCCGTCCCCTAATCCTAACCCGTACGCTGACACTAACCCGCGCCCTCACACGTACGCTCCCCCTAAAGCGTTGTCGTACCCTCACCTGGACCCTAAACAGTCCCCGTCCCCTAACCCTAACCCTAGCCCGAACCCTAACCCTAACCCTTCCTCGAAGCCTGACCCTCCCCTGTCCCCTAATCCTAACGCATACGCTGACACTAAGCTGCGCCCTCACACGTACGCTCCCCCTAAAGCGTTGTCGTACCCTCACCTGGACCCTAAACCGTCCCCGTCCCCTAACCCTAACCCTAGCCCGAACCCTAAACCTAACCCTTCCCCGAAGCCTGACCCTCACCCGTCCCCTAATCCTAACCCATACGCTGACACTAACCCCGCCCTCACACATACGCTCCCCCTAAAGCGTTGTCCTACCCTCACCTGGACCCTAAACCGTCCCCGTCCCCTAACCCTAACCCTAGACCTAACCCTAACCCTAACCCTTCCCCGAAGCCTGACCCTCACCCGTCCCCTAATCCTAAACCGTACGCTGACACTAAGCCGCGCCCTCACACGTACGCTCCCCCTAAAGCGTTGTCCTACCCTCACATGGACCCTAAACCGTCCCCGTCCCCTAACCCTAACCCTAGACCGAACCCTAACCCTAAACTTTCCCCGAAGCCTGACCCTCACCCGTCCCCTAATCCTAACCCGTACGCTGATACTAACCCGCGCCCTCACACGTACGCTCCCCCTAAAGCGTTGTCGTACCCTCACCTGGACCCTAAACCGTCCCCGTCCCCTAACCCTAACCCTAGCCCGAACCCTAACCCTAAACCTTCCCCGAAGGCTGACCCTCACCCGTCCCCTAATCCTAACCCATACGCTGACACTAACCCGCGCCCTCACACGTACACTCCCCCTAAAGCGTTGTCGTACCCTCACCTGGGCCCTAAACCGTCCCCGTCCCCCAAACCTAACCCTAGCCCGAACCCTAACACTAACCCTTCCCCGAAGCCTGCCCCTCACCCATCCCCTAATCCTAACCCGTACGCTGACACTAACCCGCGCCCTCACACGTACGCTCCCCCTAAAACGTTGTCGTACCCTCACCTGGACCCTAAACCGTCCCCGTCCCCTAAACCTAACCCTAGCCCGAACCCTAACCCTAACCCTTCCCCGAAGCCTGACCCTCACCCGTCCCCTAATCCTAACCCGTACGCTGACACTAACCCGCGCCCTCACACGTACGCTCCCCCTAAAGAGTTGTCGTACCCTCACCTGGACCCTAAACCGTCCCCGTCCCCTAACCCTAACCCTAGCCCGAACCCTAACCCTAACCCTTCCCCGAAGCCTGACCCTCACCCGTCCCCTAATCCTAACCCGTACGCTGACACTAACCCGCGCCCTCACACGTACACTCCCCCTAAAGCGTTGTCGTACCCTCACCTGGACCCTAAACCGTCCCCGTCCCCTAACCCTAACCCTAGCCCGAACCCTAACCCTAACCCTTCCCCGAAGCCTGACCCTCACCCGTCCCCTAATCCTAACCCGTACGCTGACACTAACCCGCGCCCTCACACGTACGCTCCCCCTAAAGCGTTGTCGTACCCTCACCTGGACCCTAAACCGTCCCCGTCCCCTAACCCTAACCCTAGCCCGAACCCTAACCCTAACCCTTCCCCGAAGGCTGACCCACACCCGTCCCCTAATCCTAACCCGTACGCTGACACTAACCCGCGCCCTCACACGTACGCTCCCCCTAAAGCGTTGTCGTACCCTCACCTGGACCCTAAACCGTCCCCGTCCCCTAACCCTAACCCTAGCCCGAACCCTAACCCTAACCCTTCCCCGAAGCCTGACCCTCACCCGTCCCCTAAGCCTAACCCGTACGCTGACACTAACCCGCGCCCTCACACGTACACTCCCCCTAAAGCGTTGTCGTACCCTCACCTGGACCCTAAACCGTCCCCGTCCCCTAACCCTAACCCTAGCCCGAACCCTAACCCTAACCCTTCCCCGAAGCCTGACCCTCCCCCGTCCCCTAATCCTAACCCGTACGCTGACACTAAGCCGCGCCCTCACACGTACGCTCCCCCTAAAGCGTTGTCGTACCCTCACCTGGACCCTAAACCGTCCCCGTCCCCTAACCCTAACCCTAGCCCGAATCCTAACCCTAACCCTTCCCCGAAGCCTGACCCTCACCCGTCCCCTAATCCTAAGGCGTACGCGGACAATAACCCGCGCCCTCACACGTACGCTCCCCCTAAAGCGTTGTCGTACCCTCACCTGGACCCTAAACCGTTCCCGTCCCCTAACCCTAACCCTAGCCCGAACCCTAACCCTAACCCTTCCCCGAAGCCTGACCCTCACCCGTCCCCTAATCCTAACCCGTACGCTGACACTAACCCGCGCCCTCACACGTACGCTCCCCCTAAAGCGTTGTCGTACCCTCACCTGGACCCTAAACCGTCCCCGTCCCCTAACCCTAACCCTAGCCCGAACCCTAACCCTGACCCTTCCCCGAAGCCTGACCCTCACCCGTCCCCTAATCCTAACCCGTACGCTGACACTAAGCCGCGCCCTCACACGTACGCTCCCCCTAAAGCGTTGTCGTACCCTCACCTGGACCCTAAACCGTCCCCGTCCCCTAACCCTAACCCTAGCCCGAACCCTAACCCTAACCCTTCCCCGAAGCCTGACCCTCACCCGTCCCCTAATCCTAACCCGTACGCTGAAAAGAACCCGCGCCCTCACACGTACGCTCCCCCTAAAGCGTTGTCGTACTCTCACCTGGACCCTAAACCGTCCCCGTCCCCTAACCCTAACCCTAGCCCGAACCCTAACCCTAACCCTTCCCCGAAGGCTGACCCTCACCCGTCCCCTAATCCTAACCCGTACGCTGACACTAACCCGCGCCCTCACACGTACGCTCCCCCTAAAGCGTTGTCGTACCCTCACCTGGACCCTAAACCGTCCCCGTCCCCTAACCCTAACCCTAGCCCGAACCCTAACCCTAACCCTTCCCCGAAGCCTGAGCGTCACCCGTCCCCTAATTCTAACCCGTACGCTGACACTAACCCGCGCCCTCACACGTACACTCCCCCTAAAGCGTTGTCGTACCCTCACCTGGACCCTAAACCGTCCCCGTCCCCTAACCCTAACCCTAGCCCGAACCCTAACCCTAACCCTTCCCCGAAGCCTGACCCTCACCCGTCCCCTAATCCTAACCCGTACGCTGACACTAACCCGCGCCCTCACACGTACGCTCCCCCTAAAGCGTTGTCGTACCCTCACCTGGACCCTAAACCGTCCCCGTCCCCTAACCCTAACCCTAGCCCGAACCCTAACCCTAACCCTTCCCCGAAGCCTGACCCTCACCCGTCCCCTAATCCTAACCCGTACGCTGACACTAACCCGCGCCCTCACACGTACGCTCCCCCTAAAGCGTTGTCGTACCCTCACCTGGACCCTAAACCGTCCCCGTCCCCTAACCCTAACCCTAGCCCGAACCCTAACCCTAACACTTCCCCGAAGCCTGACCCTCACCCGTCCCCTAATCCTAACCCGTACGCTGACACTAAGCCGCGCCCTCACACGTACGCTCCCCCTAAAGCGTTGTCGTACCCTCACCTGGACCCTAAACCGTCCCCGTCCCCTAACCCTAACCCTAGCCCGAACCCTAACCCTAACCCTTCCCCGAAGACTGACCCTCACCCGTCCCCTAATCCTAACCCGTACGCTGACACTAACCCGCGCCCTCACACGTACGCTCCCCCTAAAGCGTTGTCGTACCCTCACCTGGACCCTAAACCGTCCCCGTCCCCTAACCCTAACCCTAGCCCGAACCCTAACCCTAACCCTTCCCCGAAGCCTGACCCTCACCCATCCCCTAATCCTAACCCGTACGCTGACACTAACCCGCGCCCTCACACGTACGCTCCCCCTAAAGCGTTGTCGTACCCTCACCTGGACCCTAAACCGTCCCCGTCCCCTAACCCTAACCCTAGCCCGAACCCTAACCCTAACCCTTCCCCGAAGCCTGACCCTCACCCGTCCCCTAATCCTAACCCGTACGCTGACACTAAGCCGCGCCCTCACACGTACGCTCCCCCTAAAGCGTTGTCGTACCCTCACCTGGACCCTAAACCGTCCCCGTCCCCTAACCCTAACCCTAGCCCGAACCCTAACCCTAACCCTTCCCCGAAGCCTGACCCTCACCCGTCCCCTAATCCTAACCCGTACGCTGACACTAACCCGTGCCCTCACACCTACGCTCCCCCTAAAGCGTTGTCGTACCCTCACCTGGACCCTAAACCGTCCCCGTCCCCTAACCCTAACCCTAGCCCGAACCCTAACCCTAACACTTCCCCGAAGCCTGACCCTCACCCGTCCCCTAATCCTAACCCGTACGCTGACACTAAGCCGCGCCCTCACACGTACGCTCCCCCTAAAGTGTTGTCGTACCCTCACCTGGACCCTAAACCGTCCCCGACCCCTAACCCTAACCCTAGCCCGAACCCTAAACCTAACACTTCCCCGAAGCCTGACCCTCACCCGTCCCCTAATCCTAACCCGTACGCTGACACTAAGCCGCGCCCTCACACGTACGCTCCCCCTAAAGCGTTGTCGTACCCTCACCTGGACCCTAAACCGTCCCCGTCCCCTAACCCTAACCCTAGCCCGAACCCTAACCCTAACCCTTCCCCGAAGCCTGACCCTCACCCGTCCCCTAATCCTAACCCGTACGTGACACTAACCCGCGCCCTCACACGTACGCTCCCCCTAAAGCGTTGTCGTACCATCACCTGGACCCTAAACCGTCCCCGTCCCCTAACCCTAACCCTAGCCCGAACCCTAACCCTAACCCTTCCCCGAAGCCTGACCCTCACCCGTCCCCTAATCCTAACCCGTACGCTGACACTAACCCGCGCCCTCACACGTACGCTCCCCCTAAAGCGTTGTCGTACCCTCACCTGGACCCTAAACCGTCCCCGTCCCCTAACCCTAACCCTAGCCCGAACCCTAACCCTAACCCTTCCCCGAAGCCTGACCCTCACCCGTCCCCTAATCCTAACCCGTACGCTGACACTAACCCGCGCCCTCACACGTTCGCTCCCCCTAAAGCGTTGTCGTACCCTCACCTGAACCCTAAAACGTCCCCGTCCCCTAACCCTAACCCTAGCCCGAACCCTAACCCTAACCCTTCCCCGAAGCCTGACCCTCACCCGTCCCCTAATCCTAACCCGTACGCTGACACTAAGCCGCGCCCTCACACGTACGCTCCCCCTAAAGCGTTGTCGTACCCTCACCTGGACCCTAAACCGTCCCCGTCCCCTAACCCTAACCCTAGCCCGAACCCTAACCCTAACACTTCCCCGAAGCCTGACCCTCACCCATCCCCTAATCCTAACCCGTACGCTGACACTAACCCGCGCCCTCACACGTACGCTCCCCCTAAAGCGTTGTCGTACCCTCACCTGGACCCTAAACCGTCCCCGTCCCCTAACCCTAACCCTAGCCCGAACCCTAACCCTAACCCTTCCCCGAAGCCTGACCCTCACCCGTCCCCTAATCCTAACCCGTACGCTGACACTAAGCCGCGCCCTCACACGTACGCTCCCCCTAAAGCGTTGTCGTACCCTCACCTGGACCCTAAACCGTCCCCGTCCCCTAACCCTAACCCTAGCCCGAACCCTAACCCTAACCCTTCCCCGAAGCCTGACCCTCACCCGTCCCCTAATCCTAACCCGTACGCTGACACTAACCCGTGCCCTCACACGTACGCTCCCCCTAAAGCGTTGTCGTACCCTCACCTGGACCCTAAACCGTCCCCGTCCCCTAACCCTAACCCTAGCCCGAACCCTAACCCTAACACTTCCCCGAAGCCTGACCCTCACCCGTCCCCTAATCCTAACCCGTACGCTGACACTAAGCCGCGCCCTCACACGTACGCTCCCCCTAAAGTGTTGTCGTACCCTCACCTGGACCCTAAACCGTCCCCGACCCCTAACCCTAACCCTAGCCCGAACCCTAAACCTAACACTTCCCCGAAGCCTGACCCTCACCCGTCCCCTAATCCTAACCCGTACGCTGACACTAAGCCGCGCCCTCACACGTACGCTCCCCCTAAAGCGTTGTCGTACCCTCACCTGGACCCTAAACCGTCCCCGTCCCCTAACCCTAACCCTAGCCCGAACCCTAACCCTAACCCTTCCCCGAAGCCTGACCCTCACCCGTCCCCTAATCCTAACCCGTACGCTGACACTAACCCGCGCCCTCACACGTACGCTCCCCCTAAAGCGTTGTCGTACCCTCACCTGGACCCTAAACCGTCCCCGTCCCCTAACCCTAACCCTAGCCCGAACCCTAACCCTAACCCTTCCCCGAAGCCTGACCCTCACCCGTCCCCTAATCCTAACCCGTACGCTGACACTAACCCGCGCCCTCACACGTACGCTCCCCCTAAAGCGTTGTCGTACCCTCACCTGGACCCTAAACCGTCCCCGTCCCCTAACCCTAACCCTAGCCCGAACCCTAACCCTAACCCTTCCCCGAAGCCTGACCCTCACCCGTCCCCTAATCCTAACCCATAGCTGACACTAACCCGCGCCCTCACACGTTCGCTCCCCCTAAAGCGTTGTCGTACCCTCACCTGAACCCTAAAACGTCCCCGTCCCCTAACCCTAACCCTAGCCCGAACCCTAACCCTAACCCTTCCCCGAAGCCTGACCCTCACCCGTCCCCTAATCCTAACCCGTACGCTGACACTAAGCCGCGCCCTCACACGTACGCTCCCCCTAAAGCGTTGTCGTACCCTCACCTGGACCCTAAACCGTCCCCGTCCCCTAACCCTAACCCTAGCCCGAACCATACCCCTAACCCTTCCCCGAAGCCTGACCCTCACCCGTCCCCTAATCCTAACCCGTACGCTGACACTAACCCGCGCCCTCACACGTACGCTCCCCCTAAAGCATTGTCGTACCCTCACCTGGACCCTAAACCGTCCCCGTGCCCTAACCCTAACCCTAGCCCGAACCCTAACCCTAACCCTTCCCCGAAGCCTGACCCTCACCCGTCCCCTAATCCTAACCCGTACGCTGACACTAACCCGCGCCCTCACACGTACGCTCCCCCTAAAGCGTTGTCGTACCCTCACCTGGACCCTAAACCGTCCCCGTCCCCTAACCCTAACCCTAGCCCGAACCCTAACCCTAACCCTTCCCCGAAGCCTGACCCTCACCCGTCCACTAATCCTAACCCGTACGCTGACACTAACCCGCGCCCTCACACGTACGCTCCCCCTAAAGCGTTGTCGTACCCTCACCTGGACCCTAAACCGTCCCCGTCCCCTAACCCTAACCCTAGCCCGAACCCTAACCCTAACCCTTCCCCGAAGCCTGACCCTCACCCGTCCCCTAATCCTAACCCGTACGCTGACACTAACCCGCGCCCTCACACGTACGCTCCCCCTAAAGCGTTGTCGTACCCTCACCTGGACCCTAAACCGTCCCCGTCCCCTAACCCTAACCCTAGCCCGAACCCTAACCCTAACCCTTCCCCGAAGCCTGACCCTCACCCGTCCCCTAATCCTAACCCGTACGCTGACACTAACCCGCGCCCTCACACGTACGCTCCCCCTAAAGCGTTGTCGTACCCTCACCTGGACCCTAAACCGTCCCCGTCCCCTAACCCTAACCCTAGCCCGAACCCTAACCCTAACCCTTCCCCGAAGGCTGACACTCACCCGTCCCCTAATCCTAACCCGTACGCTGACACTAACCCGCGCCCTCACACGTACGCTCCCCCTAAAGCGTTGTCGTACCCTCACCTGGACCCTAAACCGTCCCCGTCCCCTAACCCTAACCCTAGCCCGAACCCTAACCCTAACCCTTCCCCGAAGCCTGACCCTCACCCGTCCCCTAATCCTAACCCGTACGCTGACACTAACCCGCGCCCTCACACGTACGCTCCCCCTAAAGCGTTGTCGTACCCTCACCTGGACCCTAAACCGTTCCCGTCCCCTAACCCTAACCCTAGCCCGAACCCTAACCCTAACCCTTCCCCGAAGCCTGACCCTCACCCGTTCCCTAATCTTAACCCGTACGCTGACACTAAGCCGCGCCCTCACACGTACGCTCCCCCTAAAGCGTTGTCGTACCCTCACCTGGACCCTAAACCGTCCCCGTCCCCTAACCCTAACCCTAGCCCGAACCCTAACCCTAACCCTTCCCCGAAGCCTGACCCTCACCCGTCCCCTAATCCTAACCCGTACGCTGACACTAACCCGCGCCCTCACACGTACGCTCCCCCTAAAGCGTTGTCGTACCCTCACCTGGACCCTAAACCGTCCCCGTCCCCTAACCCTAATCCTAGCCCGAACCCTAACCCTAACCCTTCCCCGAAGCCTGACCCTCACCCGTCCCCTAATCCTAACCCGTACGCTGACACTAAGCCGCGCCCTCACAAGTACGCTCCCCCTAAAGCGTTGTCGTACCCTCACCTGGACCCTAAACCGTCCCCGTCCCCTAACCCTAACCCTAGCCCGAACCCTAACCCTAACCCTTCCCCGAAGCCTGACCCTCACCCCTCCCCTAATCCTAACCCGTACGCGGACAATAACCCGCGCCCTCACACGTACGCTCCCCCTAAAGCGTTGTCGTACCCTCACCTGGACCCTAAACCGTCCCCGTCCCCTAACCCTAACCCTAGCCCGAACCCTAACCCTAACCCTTCCCCGAAGCCTGACCCTCACCCGTCCCCTAATCCTAACCCGTACGCTGACACTAACCCGCGCCCTCACACGTACGCTCCCCCTAAAGCGTTGTCGTACCCTCACCTGGACCCTAAACCGTCCCCGTCCCCTAACCCTAACCCTAGCCCGAACCCTAACCCTAACCCTTCCCCGAAGCCTGACCCTCACCCGTCCCCTAATCCTAACCCGTACGCTGACACTAACCCGCGCCCTCACACGTACGCTCCCCCTAAAGCGTTGTCGTACCCTCACCTGGACCCTAAACCGTCCCCGTCCCCTAACCCTAACCCTAGCCCGAACCCTAACCCTAACCCTTCCCCGAAGCCTGACCCTCACCCGTCCCCTAATCCTAACCCGTACGCTGACACTAACCCGCGCCCTCACACGTACGCTCCCCCTAAAGCGTTGTCGTACACTCACCTGGACCCAAAACCGTCCCCGTCCCCTAACCCTAACCCTAGCCCGATCCCTAACCCTAACCCTTCCCCGAAGCCTGACCCTCACCCGTCCGCTAATCCTAACCCGTACGCTGACACTAAGCCACGCCCTCACACGTACGCTCCCCCTAAAGCGTTGTCGTACCCTCACCTGGACCCTAAACCGTCCCCGTCCCCTAACCCTAACCCTAGCCCGAACCCTAACCCTAACCCTTCCCCGAAGCCTGACCCTCACCCGTCCCCTAATCCTAACCCGTACGCTGACACTAAGCCGCGCCCTCACACGTACGCTCCCCCTAAAGCGTTGTCGTACCCTCACCTGGACCCTAAACCGTCCCCGACCCCTAACCCTAACCCTAGCCCGAACCCTAACCCTAACCCTTCCCCGAAGCCTGACCCTCACCCCTCCCCTAATCCTAACCCGTACGCGGACAATAACCCGCGCCCTCACACGTACGCTCCCCCTAAAGCGTTGTCGTACCCTCACCTGGACCCTAAACCGTCCCCGTCCCCTAACCCTAACCCTAGCCCGAACCCTAACCCTAACCCTTCCCCGAAGCCTGACCCTCACCCGTCCCCTAATCCTAACCCGTACGCTGACACTAACCCGCGCCCTCACACGTACGCTCCCCCTAAAGCGTTGTCGTACCCTCACCTGGACCCTAAACCGTCCCCGTCCCCTAACCCTAACCCTAGCCCGAACCCTAACCCTAACCCTTCCCCGAAGCCTGACCCTCACCCGTCCCCTAATCCTAACCCGTACGCTGACACTAACCCGCGCCCTCACACGTACGCTCCCCCTAAAGCGTTGTCGTACCCTCACCTGGACCCTAAACCGTCCCCGTCCCCTAACCCTAACCCTAGCCCGAACCCTAACCCTAACCCTTCCCCGAAGCCTGACCCTCACCCGTCCCCTAATCCTAACCCGTACGCTGACACTAACCCGCGCCCTCACACGTACGCTCCCCCTAAAGCGTTGTCGTACCCTCACCTGGACCCAAAACCGTCCCCGTCCCCTAACCCTAACCCTAGCCCGATCCCTAACCCTAACCCTTCCCCGAAGCCTGACCCTCACCCGTCCGCTAATCCTAACCCGTACGCTGACACTAAGCCGCGCCCTCACACGTACGCTCCCCCTAAAGCGTTGTCGTACCCTCACCTGGACCCTAAACCGTCCCCGTCCCCTAACCCTAACCCTAGCCCGAACCCTAACCCTAACCCTTCCCCGAAGCCTGACCCTCACCCGTCCCCTAATCCTAACCCGTACGCTGACACTAAGCCGCGCCCTCACACGTACGCTCCCCCTAAAGCGTTGTCGTACCCTCACCTGGACCCTAAACCGTCCCCGTCCCCTAACCCTAACCCTAGCCCGAACCCTAACCCTAACACTTCCCCGAAGCCTGACCCTCACCCATCCCCTAATCCTAACCCGTACGCTGACACTAACCCGCGCCCTCACACGTACGCTCCCCCTAAAGCGTTGTCGTACCCTCACCTGGACCCTAAACCGTCCCCGTCCCCTAACCCTAACCCTAGCCCGAACCCTAACCCTAACCCTTCCCCGAAGCCTGACCCTCACCCGTCCCCTAATCCTAACCCGTACGCTGACACTAAGCCGCGCCCTCACACGTACGCTCCCCCTAAAGCGTTGTCGTACCCTCACCTGGACCCTAAACCGTCCCCGTCCCCTAACCCTAACCCTAGCCCGAACCCTAACCCTAACCCTTCCCCGAAGCCTGACCCTCACCCGTCCCCTAATCCTAACCCGTACGCTGACACTAACCCGTGCCCTCACACGTACGCTCCCCCTAAAGCGTTGTCGTACCCTCACCTGGACCCTAAACCGTCCCCGTCCCCTAACCCTAACCCTAGCCCGAACCCTAACCCTAACACTTCCCCGAAGCCTGACCCTCACCCGTCCCCTAATCCTAACCCGTACGCTGACACTAAGCCGCGCCCTCACACGTACGCTCCCCCTAAAGTGTTGTCGTACCCTCACCTGGACCCTAAACCGTCCCCGACCCCTAACCCTAACCCTAGCCCGAACCCTAAACCTAACACTTCCCCGAAGCCTGACCCTCACCCGTCCCCTAATCCTAACCCGTACGCTGACACTAAGCCGCGCCCTCACACGTACGCTCCCCCTAAAGCGTTGTCGTACCCTCACCTGGACCCTAAACCGTCCCCGTCCCCTAACCCTAACCCTAGCCCGAACCCTAACCCTAACCCTTCCCCGAAGCCTGACCCTCACCCGTCCCCTAATCCTAACCCGTACGCTGACACTAACCCGCGCCCTCACACGTACGCTCCCCCTAAAGCGTTGTCGTACCCTCACCTGGACCCTAAACCGTCCCCGTCCCCTAACCCTAACCCTAGCCCGAACCCTAACCCTAACCCTTCCCCGAAGCCTGACCCTCACCCGTCCCCTAATCCTAACCCGTACGCTGACACTAACCCGCGCCCTCACACGTACGCTCCCCCTAAAGCGTTGTCGTACCCTCACCTGGACCCTAAACCGTCCCCGTCCCCTAACCCTAACCCTAGCCCGAACCCTAACCCTAACCCTTCCCCGAAGCCTGACCCTCACCCGTCCCCTAATCCTAACCCGTACGCTGACACTAACCCGCGCCCTCACACGTTCGCTCCCCCTAAAGCGTTGTCGTACCCTCACCTGAACCCTAAAACGTCCCCGTCCCCTAACCCTAACCCTAGCCCGAACCCTAACCCTAACCCTTCCCCGAAGCCTGACCCTCACCCGTCCCCTAATCCTAACCCGTACGCTGACACTAAGCCGCGCCCTCACACGTACGCTCCCCCTAAAGCGTTGTCGTACCCTCACCTGGACCCTAAACCGTCCCCGTCCCCTAACCCTAACCCTAGCCCGAACCATACCCCTAACCCTTCCCCGAAGCCTGACCCTCACCCGTCCCCTAATCCTAACCCGTACGCTGACACTAACCCGCGCCCTCACACGTACGCTCCCCCTAAAGCATTGTCGTACCCTCACCTGGACCCTAAACCGTCCCCGTGCCCTAACCCTAACCCTAGCCCGAACCCTAACCCTAACCCTTCCCCGAAGCCTGACCCTCACCCGTCCCCTAATCCTAACCCGTACGCTGACACTAACCCGCGCCCTCACACGTACGCTCCCCCTAAAGCGTTGTCGTACCCTCACCTGGACCCTAAACCGTCCCCGTCCCCTAACCCTAACCCTAGCCCGAACCCTAACCCTAACCCTTCCCCGAAGCCTGACCCTCACCCGTCCACTAATCCTAACCCGTACGCTGACACTAACCCGCGCCCTCACACGTACGCTCCCCCTAAAGCGTTGTCGTACCCTCACCTGGACCCTAAACCGTCCCCGTCCCCTAACCCTAACCCTAGCCCGAACCCTAACCCTAACCCTTCCCCGAAGCCTGACCCTCACCCGTCCCCTAATCCTAACCCGTACGCTGACACTAACCCGCGCCCTCACACGTACGCTCCCCCTAAAGCGTTGTCGTACCCTCACCTGGACCCTAAACCGTCCCCGTCCCCTAACCCTAACCCTAGCCCGAACCCTAACCCTAACCCTTCCCCGAAGCCTGACCCTCACCCGTCCCCTAATCCTAACCCGTACGCTGACACTAACCCGCGCCCTCACACGTACGCTCCCCCTAAAGCGTTGTCGTACCCTCACCTGGACCCTAAACCGTCCCCGTCCCCTAACCCTAACCCTAGCCCGAACCCTAACCCTAACCCTTCCCCGAAGGCTGACCCTCACCCGTCCCCTAATCCTAACCCGTACGCTGACACTAACCCGCGCCCTCACACGTACGCTCCCCCTAAAGCGTTGTCGTACCCTCACCTGGACCCTAAACCGTCCCCGTCCCCTAACCCTAACCCTAGCCCGAACCCTAACCCTAACCCTTCCCGGAAGCCTGACCCTCACCCGTCCCCTAATCCTAACCCGTACGCTGACACTAACCCGCGCCCTCACACGTACGCTCCCCCTAAAGCGTTGTCGTACCCTCACCTGGACCCTAAACCGTTCCCGTCCCCTAACCCTAACCCTAGCCCGAACCCTAACCCTAACCCTTCCCCGAAGCCTGACCCTCACCCGTTCCCTAATCTTAACCCGTACGCTGACACTAAGCCGCGCCCTCACACGTACGCTCCCCCTAAAGCGTTGTCGTACCCTCACCTGGACCCTAAACCGTCCCCGTCCCCTAACCCTAACCCTAGCCCGAACCCTAACCCTAACCCTTCCCCGAAGCCTGACCCTCACCCGTCCCCTAATCCTAACCCGTACGCTGACACTAACCCGCGCCCTCACACGTACGCTCCCCCTAAAGCGTTGTCGTACCCTCAACTGGACCCTAAACCGTCCCCGTCCCCTAACCCTAATCCTAGCCCGAACCCTAACCCTAACCCTTCCCCGAAGCCTGACCCTCACCCGTCCCCTAATCCTAACCCGTACGCTGACACTAAGCCGCGCCCTCACAAGTACGCTCCCCCTAAAGCGTTGTCGTACCCTCACCTGGACCCTAAACCGTCCCCGTCCCCTAACCCTAACCCTAGCCCGAACCCTAACCCTAACCCTTCCCCGAAGCCTGACCCTCACCCCTCCCCTAATCCTAACCCGTACGCGGACAATAACCCGCGCCCTCACACGTACGCTCCCCCTAAAGCGTTGTCGTACCCTCACCTGGACCCTAAACCGTCCCCGTCCCCTAACCCTAACCCTAGCCCGAACCCTAACCCTAACCCTTCCCCGAAGCCTGACCCTCACCCGTCCCCTAATCCTAACCCGTACGCTGACACTAACCCGCGCCCTCACACGTACGCTCCCCCTAAAGCGTTGTCGTACCCTCACCTGGACCCTAAACCGTCCCCGTCCCCTAACCCTAACCCTAGCCCGAACCCTAACCCTAACCCTTCCCCGAAGCCTGACCCTCACCCGTCCCCTAATCCTAACCCGTACGCTGACACTAACCCGCGCCCTCACACGTACGCTCCCCCTAAAGCGTTGTCGTACCCTCACCTGGACCCTAAACCGTCCCCGTCCCCTAACCCTAACCCTAGCCCGAACCCTAACCCTAACCCTTCCCGGAAGCCTGACCCTCACCCGTCCCCTAATCCTAACCCGTACGCTGACACTAACCCGCGCCCTCACACGTACGCTCCCCCTAAAGCGTTGTCGTACCCTCACCTGGACCCTAAACCGTTCCCGTCCCCTAACCCTAACCCTAGCCCGAACCCTAACCCTAACCCTTCCCCGAAGCCTGACCCTCACCCGTTCCCTAATCTTAACCCGTACGCTGACACTAAGCCGCGCCCTCACACGTACGCTCCCCCTAAAGCGTTGTCGTACCCTCACCTGGACCCTAAACCGTCCCCGTCCCCTAACCCTAACCCTAGCCCGAACCCTAACCCTAACCCTTCCCCGAAGCCTGACCCTCACCCGTCCCCTAATCCTAACCCGTACGCTGACACTAACCCGCGCCCTCACACGTACGCTCCCCCTAAAGCGTTGTCGTACCCTCAACTGGACCCTAAACCGTCCCCGTCCCCTAACCCTAATCCTAGCCCGAACCCTAACCCTAACCCTTCCCCGAAGCCTGACCCTCACCCGTCCCCTAATCCTAACCCGTACGCTGACACTAAGCCGCGCCCTCACAAGTACGCTCCCCCTAAAGCGTTGTCGTACCCTCACCTGGACCCTAAACCGTCCCCGTCCCCTAACCCTAACCCTAGCCCGAACCCTAACCCTAACCCTTCCCCGAAGCCTGACCCTCACCCCTCCCCTAATCCTAACCCGTACGCGGACAATAACCCGCGCCCTCACACGTACGCTCCCCCTAAAGCGTTGTCGTACCCTCACCTGGACCCTAAACCGTCCCCGTCCCCTAACCCTAACCCTAGCCCGAACCCTAACCCTAACCCTTCCCCGAAGCCTGACCCTCACCCGTCCCCTAATCCTAACCCGTACGCTGACACTAACCCGCGCCCTCACACGTACGCTCCCCCTAAAGCGTTGTCGTACCCTCACCTGGACCCTAAACCGTCCCCGTCCCCTAACCCTAACCCTAGCCCGAACCCTAACCCTAACCCTTCCCCGAAGCCTGACCCTCACCCGTCCCCTAATCCTAACCCGTACGCTGACACTAACCCGCGCCCTCACACGTACGCTCCCCCTAAAGCGTTGTCGTACCCTCACCTGGACCCTAAACCGTCCCCGTCCCCTAACCCTAACCCTAGCCCGAACCCTAACCCTAACCCTTCCCCGAAGCCTGACCCTCACCCGTCCCCTAATCCTAACCCGTACGCTGACACTAACCCGCGCCCTCACACGTACGCTCCCCCTAAAGCGTTGTCGTACCCTCACCTGGACCCAAAACCGTCCCCGTCCCCTAACCCTAACCCTAGCCCGATCCCTAACCCTAACCCTTCCCCGAAGCCTGACCCTCACCCGTCCGCTAATCCTAACCCGTACGCTGACACTAAGCCACGCCCTCACACGTACGCTCCCCCTAAAGCGTTGTCGTACCCTCACCTGGACCCTAAACCGTCCCCGTCCCCTAACCCTAACCCTAGCCCGAACCCTAACCCTAACCCTTCCCCGAAGCCTGACCCTCACCCGTCCCCTAATCCTAACCCGTACGCTGACACTAAGCCGCGCCCTCACACGTACGCTCCCCCTAAAGCGTTGTCGTACCCTCACCTGGACCCTAAACCGTCCCCGACCCCTAACCCTAACCCTAGCCCGAACCCTAAACCTAACACTTCCCCGAAGCCTGACCCTCACCCGTCCCCTAATCCTAACCCGTACGCTGACACTAAGCCGCGCCCTCACACGTACGCTCCCCCTAAAGCGTTGTCGTACCCTCACCTGGACCCTAAACCGTCCCCGTCCCCTAACCCTAACCCTAGCCCGAACCCTAACCCTAACCCTTCCCCGAAGCCTGACCCTCACCCGTCCCCTAATCCTAACCCGTACGCTGACACTAACCCGCGCCCTCACACGTACGCTCCCCCTAAAGCGTTGTCGTACCCTCACCTGGACCCTAAACCGTCCCCGTCCCCTAACCCTAACCCTAGCCCGAACCCTAACCCTAACCCTTCCCCGAAGCCTGACCCTCACCCGTCCCCTAATCCTAACCCGTACGCTGACACTAACCCGCGCCCTCACACGTACGCTCCCCCTAAAGCGTTGTCGTACCCTCACCTGGACCCTAAACCGTCCCCGTCCCCTAACCCTAACCCTAGCCCGAACCCTAACCCTAACCCTTCCCCGAAGCCTGACCCTCACCCGTCCCCTAATCCTAACCCGTACGCTGACACTAACCCGCGCCCTCACACGTTCGCTCCCCCTAAAGCGTTGTCGTACCCTCACCTGAACCCTAAAACGTCCCCGTCCCCTAACCCTAACCCTAGCCCGAACCCTAACCCTAACCCTTCCCCGAAGCCTGACCCTCACCCGTCCCCTAATCCTAACCCGTACGCTGACACTAAGCCGCGCCCTCACACGTACCCTCCCCCTAAAGCGTTGTCGTACCCTCACCTGGACCCTAAACCGTCCCCGTCCCCTAACCCTAACCCTAGCCCGAACCATACCCCTAACCCTTCCCCGAAGCCTGACCCTCACCCGTCCCCTAATCCTAACCCGTACGCTGACACTAACCCGCGCCCTCACACGTACGCTCCCCCTAAAGCGTTGTCGTACCCTCACCTGGACCCTAAACCGTCCCCGTCCCCTAACCCTAACCCTAGCACGAACCCTAACCCTAACCCTTCCCCGAAGCCTGACCCTCACCCGTCCCCTAATCCTAACCCGTACGCTAACACTAACCCGCGCCCTCACACGTACGCTCCCCCTAAAGCGTTGTCGTACCCTCACCTGGACCCTAAACCGTCCCCGTCCCCTAACCCTAACCCTAGCCCGAACCCTAACCCTAACCCTTCCCCGAAGCCTGACCCTCACCCGTCCCCTAATCCTAACCCGTACGCTGACACTAACCCGCGCCCTCACACGTACGCTCCCCCTAAAGCGTTGTCGTACCCTCACCTGGACCCTAAACCGTCCCCGTCCCCTAACCCTAACCCTAGCCCGAACCCTAACCCTAACCCTTCCCCGAAGCCTGACCCTCACCCGTCCCCTAATCCTAACCCGTACGCTGACACTAACCCGCGCCCTCACACGTACGCTCCCCCTAAAGCGTTGTCGTACCCTCACCTGGACCCTAAACCGTCCCCGTCCCCTAACCCTAACCCTAGCCCGAACCCTAACCCTAACCCTTCCCCGAAGCCTGACCCTCACCCGTCCCCTAATCCTAACCCGTACGCTGACACTAACCCGCGCCCTCACACGTACGCTCCCACTAAAGCGTTGTCGTACCCTCACCTGGACCCTAAACCATCCCCGTCCCCTAACCCTAACCCTAGCCCGAACCCTAACCCTAACCCTTCCCCGAAGGCTGACCCTCACCCGTCCCCTAATCCTAACCCGTACGCTGACACTAACCCGCGCCCTCACACGTACGCTCCCCCTAAAGCGTTGTCGTACCCTCACCTGGACCCTAAACCGTCCCCGTCCCCTAACCCTAACCCTAGCCCGAACCCTAACCCTAACCCTTCCCGGAAGCCTGACCCTCACCCGTCCCCTAATCCTAACCCGTACGCTGACACTAACCCGCGCCCTCACACGTACGCTCCCCCTAAAGCGTTGTCGTACCCTCACCTGGACCCTAAACCGTTCCCGTCCCCTAACCCTAACCCTAGCCCGAACCCTAACCCTAACCCTTCCCCGAAGCCTGACCCTCACCCGTTCCCTAATCTTAACCCGTACGCTGACACTAAGCCGCGCCCTCACACGTACGCTCCCCCTAAAGCGTTGTCGTACCCTCACCTGGACCCTAAACCGTCCCCGTCCCCTAACCCTAACCCTAGCCCGAACCCTAACCCTAACCCTTCCCCGAAGCCTGACCCTCACCCGTCCCCTAATCCTAACCCGTACGCTGACACTAACCCGCGCCCTCACACGTACGCTCCCCCTAAAGCGTTGTCGTACACTCACCTGGACTCTAAACCGTCCCCGTCCCCTAACCCTAACCCTAGCCCGAACCCTAACCCTAACCCTTCCCCGAAGCCTGACGCTCACCCGTACCCTAATCCTAACGCGTACGCTGACATTAACCCGCGCCCTCACACGTACGCTCCCCCTAAAGCGTTGTTGTACCCTCACCTGGACCCAAACCGTCCCTGTCCCCTAACCCTAACCGTAACCCTAGCTCGAACTCTAACCCTAACCCTTCCCCGAAGCCTGACCTTCTCCCATCCCCTAATCCTAACCCGTACGCTGACACTAACCCGCGCCCTCGCACGTACGCTCCCCCTAAAGCGTTGTCGTATCCTCACCTGGACCCTAAACCACCCCCGTCCCCTAAACTTAACCCTAGCCCGAACCCTAACCCTAACCCTTCCCTGAAGCCTGACACTCACCCGTCCCCTAATGCTAACCCGTACGCTGACACTAACCCGCGCCCTCACACGTACGCTCCCCCTGAAGCGTTGTCGTACCCTCACCTGGACCCTAAACCGTCCCTGTCCCCTAACCCTAACCTTAACCCTAGCCCGAACTCTAACCCTAAAATTTCCCCGAAGCCTGACCCTCACCCGTGCCCTAATCCTAACCCGTACGCTGACACTAACCCGCACCCTCACACGTACGCTCCCCCTAAAGCGTTGTCGTACCCTCACCTGGACCCTAAACCGCCCCTATCCCCTAACCTTAACCCTAGCCCGAACATTAATCCTAACCCTTCCCCGAAGCCTGACCCTCACCCGTCCCCTAATGCTAACCCGTACGCTAATAGTAACCCGTGCCCTCACACGTACGCTCCCGCTAAAGCGTTGTCGTACCCTCACATGGACCCTAAACCGTCCCCGTCCCCTAACCCTAACCCTAGCCCGAACCCTAACCCTAACCCTTCCCCGAAGCCTGACCCTCACCCGTCCCCTAATCCTAACGCGTATGCTGACACTAACCCGCGCCCTCACACGTACGCTCCCCCTAAAGCGTTGTCGTACCCTCACCTGGACCCTAAACCGTCCCCGTCCCCTAACCCTAACCCTAGCCCGAACCCTAACCCTAACACTTCCCCGAAGCCTGACCCTCACCCGTTCCCTAATCTTAACCCGTACGCTGACACTAAGCCGCGCCCTCACACGTACGCTCCCCCTAAAGCGTTGTCGTAACCTCACCTGGACCCTAAACCGTCCCCGTCCCCTAACCCTAACCCTAGCCCGAACCCTAACCCTAACCCTTCCCCGAAGCCTGACCCTCACCCGTCCCCTAATCCTAACCCGTACGCTGACACTAACCCGCGCCCTCACACGTACGCTCCCCCTAAAGCGTTGTCGTACACTCACCTGGACTCTAAACCGTCCCCGTCCCCTAACCCTAACCCTAGCCCGAACCCTAACCCTAACCCTTCCCCGAAGCCTGACGCTCACACGTACCCTAATCCTAACGCGTACGCTGACATTAACCCGCGCCCTCACACGTACGCTCCCCCTAAAGCGTTGTTGTACCCTCACCTGGACCCAAACCGTCCCTGTCCCCTAACCCTAACCGTAACCCTAGCTCGAACTCTAACCCTAACCCTTCCCCGAAGCCTGACCTTCTCCCATCCCCTAATCCTAACCCGTACGCTGACACTAACCCGCGCCCTCGCACGTACGCTCCCCCTAAAGCGTTGTCGTATCCTCACCTGGACCCTAAACCACCCCCGTCCCCTAAACTTAACCCTAGCCCGAACCCTAACCCTAACCCTTCCCTGAAGCCTGACACTCACCCGTCCCCTAATGCTAACCCGTACGCTGACACTAACCCGCGCCCTCACACGTACGCTCCCCCTGAAGCGTTGTCGTACCCTCACCTGGACCCTAAACCGTCCCTGTCCCCTAACCCTAACCTTAACCCTAGCCCGAACTCTAACCCTAAAATTTCCCCGAAGCCTGACCCTCACCCGTGCCCTAATCCTAACCCGTACGCTGACACTAACCCGCACCCTCACACGTACACTCCCCCTAAAGCGTTGTCGTACCCTCACCTGGACCCTAAACCGCCCCTATCCCCTAACCTTAACCCTAGCCCGAACATTAATCCTAACCCTTCCCCGAAGCCTGACCCTCACCCGTCCCCTAATGCTAACCCGTACGCTAATAGTAACCCGTGCCCTCACACGTACGCTCCCGCTAAAGCGTTGTCGTACCCTCACATGGACCCTAAACCGTCCCCGTCCCCTAACCCTAACCCTAGCCCGAACCCTAACCCTAACCCTTCCCCGAAGCCTGACCCTCACCCGTCCCCTAATCCTAACGCGTATGCTGACACTAACCCGCGCCCTCACACGTACGCTCCCCCTAAAGCGTTGTCGTACCCTCACCTGGACCCTAAACCGTCCCCGTCCCCTAACCCTAACCCTAGCCCGAACCCTAACCCTAACACTTCCCCGAAGCCTGACCCTCACCCGTCCCCTAATCCTTACCCGTACGCTGACACTAACCCGCGCCCTCACACGTACGCTCCCCCTAAAGCGTTGTCGTACCCTCACCTGGACCCTAAACCGTCCCCGTCCCCTAACCCTAACCCTAGCCCGAACCCTAACCGTAACCCTTCCCCGAAGCCTGACCCTCAGCCGTCCCATAATCCTAACCCGTACGCTGACACTTACCCGCGCCCTCACACGTACGCTCCCCCTAAAGCGTTGTCGTACCCTCACCTGGACCCTAAGCCGTCCCCGTCCCCTAACCCTAACCCTAGCCCAAACCCTAACCCTAACCCTTCCCCGAAGCCTGACCCTCACCCGTGCCCTAATCCTAAACCGTACGCTGACACTAACCCGCTCCCTCACACGTACGGTCCCCCTGCAGCGTTGTCGAACCCTCACCTGGACCCTAAACCGTCCCTGTCCCCTAACCCTAACACTAACCCTAGCCCGAACACTAACCCTAACCTTTCCCCGAAGCCTGACCCTCACCCGTCCCCTAATCCTAACCCGTACGCTGACACTAACACGCACCCCCAGACGTACGCTCCGCCTAAAGCGTTGTCGTACCCTCACCTGGACCCTAAACCTTCCCCATCCCCTAACATTAACCCTAGCCCGAACCCTAACCCTAACGCTTCCCCGAAGCCTGACCCTCACCCGTCCTCTAACCCTAACACGTACGCTGACACTAACCCGCGCCCTCACACGTACGCTCCCCCTAAAGCGCTGTCGTACCCTCACCTGGACCCTAAACCGTCCCCGTCCCCTAACACTAACCCTAACCCGAGCCCTAACCCTAACCCTTCCCCGAAGCCTGACCCTCACCCGTCCCCTAATCCTAACCCGTACGCTGACACTAACCCACGCCCTCACACGTACGCTGCCCCTAATGCGTTGTCTTACACTCACATGGACCCTAAACCGTCCCCGTCCCCTAACCCTAACCCTAGCCCGAACCCTAACCGTAGGCCTTCCCCGAAGTCTGACCCTCACCCGCCCCCAATCCTAACCCGTACGCTGACACTAACCCGCGGCCTCACACGAACCCTTCCCCTAGAGCGTTGTCGTACCCTCACCTGGACCCTGAACCGTCCCCGTCCCCTAACCCTAACCCTAACCTGATCCCTAACCCTAACCCTTCCCCGAAGCCTGACCCTCACCCGTCCCCTAATCCTAACCCGTACGCTGACACTAACACGCGCCCTCACACGTACGCTCCCCCTAAAGCGTTGTCGTACCCTCACCTGGACCCTAAACCGTCCCTGTCCCCTAACCCTAACCCTAGCCCGAACCCTAACCCTAAAACCTCCCCGAAGCCTGACCCTCACCCGTCCCCTAATCCTAACCCGTACGCTGACACTAACCCGCGCCCTCACACGTACGCTCCCGCTAAAGCGTTTTCGTACCCTCACCTGGACCCTAAACCGCCCCCGTCCCCTAACCCTAACCCTAGCCCGAACCCTAACCCTAACCCTTCCACGAAGCCTGACCCTCACCCGTCCCCTAATCCTAACCCGTACGCTGACACTAACCCGCGCCCTCACACGTACGCTCCCCCTAAAGCGTTGTCGTATCCTCACCTGGACCCTAAACCACCCCCGTCCCCTAAACTTAACCCTAGCCCGAACCCTAACCCTAACCCTTCCCTGAAGCCTGACACTCACCCGTCCCCTAATCCTAACCCGTACGCTGACACTAACCCGCGCCCTCACATGTACGCTCCCCCTGAAGCGTTGTTGTACCCTCACCTGGACCCTAAACCGTCCCTGTCCCCTAACCCTAACCTTAACCCTAGCCCGAACACTAACCCTAAACTTTCCCCGAATCCTGACCCTCACCCGTGCCCTAATCCTAACCCGTACGCTGACACTAACCCGCACCCTCACACGTACGCTCCCCCTAAAGCGTTGTCGTACCCTCACCTGGACCCTAAACCGCCCCCATCCCCTAACCTTAACCCTAGCCCGAACATTAATCCTAACCCTTCCCCGAAGCCTGACCCTCACCCGTCCCCTAATGCTAACCCGTACGCTAACAGTAACCCGTGCCCTCACACGTACGCTCCCCCTAAAGCGTTGTCGTACCCTCACCTGGACCCTAAACCGTCCCCGTCCCCTAACCCTAACCCTAGCCCGAACCCTAACCCTAACACTTCCCCGAAGCCTGACCCTCACCCGTCCCCTAATCCTTACACATACACTGACACTAACCCGCGCCCTCACACGTACGCTCCCCCTAAGGCGTTGTCGTACCCTCACCTGGACCCTAAACCGTCCCCGTCCCCTAAACCTAACCCTAGCCCGAACCCTAACCGTAACCCTTCCCCGAAGCCTGACCCTCAGCCGTCCCATAATCCTAACCCGTACGCTGACACTTACCCGTGCCCTCACACGTACGCTCCCCCTAAAGCGTTGTCGTACCCTCACCTGGACCCTAAACCGTCCCTGTCCCCTAACCCTAACCCTAACCCTAGCCCGAACACTAACCCTAACCTTTCCCCGAAGCCTGACCCTCACCCGTCCCCTAATCCTAACCCGTACGCTGACACTAACCCGCACCCCCAGACGTACGCTCCGCCTAAAGCGTTGTCGTACCCTCACCTGGACCCTAAACCTTCCCCATCCCCTAACATTAACCCTAGCCCGAACCCTAACCCTAACGCTTCCCCGAAGCCTGACCCTCACCCGTCCTCTAACCCTGACACGTACGCTGACACTAACCCGCGCCCTCACACGTACGCTCCCCCTAAAGCGTTGTCCTACCCTCACCTGGACCCTAAACCGTCCCCGTCCCCTAACACTAACCCTAGCCCGAGCCCTAACCCTAACCCTTCCCCGAAGCCTGACCCTCACCCGTCCCCTAATCCTAACCCGTACGCTGACACTAACCCGCGTCCTCACACGTACGTTGCCCCTAATGCGTTGTCTTAAACTCACATGGACCCTAAACCGTCCCCGTCCCCTAACCCTAACCATAGCCCGAACCCTAACCCTAGGCCTTCCCCGTAGTCTGACCCTCACCCGCACCCAATCCTAACACGTACGCTGACACTAACCCGCGGCCTCACACGAACCCTTCCCCTAGAGCGTTGTCGTACCCTCACCTGGACCCTAAACCGTCCCCGTCTCCTAACCCTAACCCTAGCCCGAACCCTAACCCTAACCCTTCCCCGAAGCCTGACCCTCACCCGTCCCCTAATCCTAACCCGTACGCGGACAATAACCCGCGCCCTCACACGTACGCTCCCCCTAAAGCGTTGTCGTACCCTCACCAGGACCCTAAACCGTCCCCGTCCCCTAACCCTAACCCTAGCCCGAACCCTAACCCTAACCCTTCCCCGAAGCCTGACCCTCACCCGTCCCCTAATCCTAACCCGTACGCTGACACTAACCCGCGCCCTCACACGTACGCTCCCCCTAAAGCGTTGTCGTACCCTCACCTGGACCCTAAACCGTCCCCGTCCCCTAACCCTAACCCTAGCCCGAACCCTAACCCTAACCCTTCCCCGAAGCCTGACCCTCACCCGTCCCCTAATCCTAACCCGTACGCTGACACTAACCCGCGCCCTCACACGTACGCTCCCCCTAAAGCGTTGTCGTACCCTCACCTGGACCCTAAACCGTCCCCGTCCCCTAATCCTAACCCTAGCCCGAACCCTAACCCTAACCCTTCCCCGAAGCCTGACCCTCACCCGTCCCCTAATCCTAAACCGTACGCTGACACTAACCCGCGCCCTCACACGTACGCTCCCCCTAAAGTGTTGTCGTACCCTCACCTGGACCCTAAACCGTCCCCGTCCCCTAACCCTAACCCTAGCCCGAACCCTAACCCTAACCCTTCCCCGAAGCCGGACCCTCACCCGTCCCCTAATCCTAACCCGTACGCGGACAATAACTCGCGCCCTCACACGTACGCTCCCCCTAAAGCGTTGTCGTACCCTCACCTGGACCCTAAACCGTCCCCGTCCCCTAACCCTAACCCTAGCCCGAACCCCAACCCTAACCCTTCCCCGAAGCCTGACCCTCACCCGTCCCCTAATCCTAACCCGTACGCTGACACTAACCCGCGCCCTCACACGTACGCTCCCCCTAAAGCGTTGTCGTACCCTCACCTGGACCCTAAACCATCCCCGTCCCCTAACCCTAACCCTAGCCCGAACCCTAACCCTAACACTTCCCCGAAGCCTGACCCTCACCCGTCCCCTAATCCTAACCCGTACGCTGACACTAAGCCGCGCCCTCACAAGTACGCTCCCCTTAAAGCGTTGTCGTACCCTCACCTGGACCCTAAACCGTCCCCGTCCCCTAACCCTAACCCTAGCCCGAACCCTAACCCTAACCCTTCCCCGAAGCCTGACCCTCACCCGTCCCCTAATCCTAACCCGTACGCTGACACTAACCCGCGCCCTCACACGTACGCTCCCCCTAAAGCGTTGTCGTACCCTCACCTGGACCCTAAACCTTCCCCGTCCCCTAACCCTAACCCTAGCCCGAACCCTAACCCTAACCCTTCCCCGAAGCCTGACCCTCACCCGTCCCCTAATCCTAACCCGTACGCTGACACTAACCCGCGCCCTCACACGTACGCTCCCCCTAAAGCTTTGTCGTACCCTCACCTGGACCCTAAACCGTCCCCGTCCCCTAACCCTAACCCTAGCCCGAACCCTAACCCTAACCCTTCCCCGAAGCCTGACCCTGCCCCGTCCCCTAATCCTAACCCGTACGCTGACACTAACCCGCGCCCTCACACATACGCTCCCCCTAGAGCGTTGTCGTACCCTCACCTGGACCCTAAACCGTCCCAGTCCCCTAACCCTAACCCTAGCCCGAACCCTAACCCTAACCCTTCCCCGAAGCCTGACCCTCACCCGTCCCCTAATCCTAACCCGTACGCTGACACTAACCCGCGCCCTCACACGTACGCTCCCCCTAAAGCGTTGTCGAACCCTCACCTGGACCCTAAACCGTCCCCGTCCCCTAACCCTAACCCTAGCCCGAACCCTAACCCTAACCCTTCCCCGAAGCCTGACCCTCACCCGTCCCCTAATCGTAACCCGTACGCTGACACTAACCCGCGCCCTCACACATACGCTCCCCCTAAAGCGTTGTTGTACCCTCACCTGGAGCCTAAACCGTCCCCATCCCCCAACCCTAACCCTAGCCCGAACCCTAACCCTAACCCTTCCCCGAAGCCTGACCCTCACCCGTCCCCTAATCCTAACCCGTACGCGGACAATAACCCGCGCCCTCACACGTACGCTCCCCCTAAAGCGTTGTCGTACCCTCACCTGAACCCAAAACCGTCCCCGTCCCCTAACCCTAACCCTAGCCCGATCCCTAACCCTAACCCTTCCCCGAAGCCTGACCCTCACCCGTCCCCTAATCCTAACCCGTACGCTGACACTAAGCCACGCCCTCACACGTACGCTCCCCCTAAAGCGTTGTCGTACCCTCACCTGCACCCTAAACCGTCCCCGTCCCCTAACCCTAACCCTAGCCCGAACCCTAACCCTAACCCTTCCCCGAAGCCTGACCCTCACCCGTCCCCTAATCCTAACCCGTACGCTGACACTAACCCGCGCCCTCACACGTACGCTACCCCTAAAGCGTTGTCGAACCCTCACCTGGACCCTAAACCGTCCCCGTCCCCTAACCCTAACCCTAGCCCGAACCCTAACCCTAACCCTTCCCCGAAGCCTGACCCTCACCCGTCCCCTAATCCTAACCCGTACGCTGACACTAACCCGCGCCCTCACACGTACGCTCCCCCTAAAGCGTTGTCGTACCCTCACCTGGACCCTAAACCGTCCCCGTCCCCTAACCCTAACCCTAGCCCGAACCCTAACCCTAACCCTTCCCTGAAGCCTGACCCTCCCCCGTCCCCTAATCCTAACCCGTACGCTGACACTAACCCGCGCCCTCACACGTACGCTCCCCCTAAAGCGTTGTCGTACACTCACCTGGACCCTAAACCGTCCCCGTCCCCTAACCCTAACCCTAGCCCGAACCCTAAACCTAACCCTTCCCCGAAGCCTCACCCTCATCCGTCCCCTAATCGTAACCCGTACGCTGACACTAACCCGCGCGCTCACACGTACGCTCCCCCTAAAGCGTTGTCGTACCCTCACCTGGACCCTAAACCGTCCCCGTCCCCTAACCCTAACCCTAGCCCGAACACTAACCCTAACCCTTCCCCGAAGCCTCACCCTCACCCGTCCCCTAATCCTAACCCGTACGCTGACACTAACCCGCGCGCTCACACGTACGCTCCCCCTAAAGCGTTGTCGTACACTCACCTGGACCCTAAACCGTCCCCGTCCCCCAAACCTAACCCTAGCCCGAACACTAACCCTAACCCTAACCCTTCCCCGAAGCCTGCCCCTCACCCATCCCCTAATCCTAACCCGTACGCTGACACTAACCCGCGCCCTCACACGTACGCTCCCCCTAAAGCGTTGTCGTACCCTCACGTGGACCCTAAACCGTCCCCGTCCCCTAACCCTAACCCTAGCCCGAACCCTAACCCTAACCCTTCCCCGAAGCCTGACCCTCACCCGTCCCCTAATCCTAACCCGTACGCGGACAATAACCCGCGCCCTCACACGTACGCTCCCCCTAAAGCGTTGTCGTACCCTCACCTGGACCCTAAACCGTCCCCGTCCCCCAACCCTAACCCTAGCCCGAACCCTAACCCTAACCCTTCCCCGAAGCCTGACCCTCACCCGTCCCCTAATCCTAACCCGTACGCGGACAATAACCCGCGCCCTCACACGTACGCTCCCCCTAAAGCGTTGTCGTACCCTCACCTGGACCCAAAACCGCCCCGTCCCCTAACCCTAACCCTAGCCCGATCCCTAACCCTAACCCTTCCCCGAAGCCTGACCCTCACCCGTCCCCTAATCCTAACCCGTACGCTGACACTAAGCCACGCCCTCACACGTACGCTCCCCCTAAAGCGTTGTCGTACCCTCACCTGGACCCTAAACCGTCCCCGTCCCCTAACCCTAACCCTAGCCCGAACCCTAACCCTAACCCTTCCCCGAAGCCTGACCCTCACCCGTCCCCTAATCCTAACCCGTACGCTGACACTAACCCGCGCCCTCACACGTACGCTCCCCCTAAAGCGCTGTCGAACCCTCACCTGGACCCTAAACCGTCCCCGTCCCCTAACCCTAACCCTAGCCCGAACCCTAACCCTAACCCTTCCCCGAAGCCTGACCCTCACCCGTCCCCTAATCCTAACCCGTACGCTGACACTAACCCGCGCCCTCACACGTACGCTCCCCCTAAAGCGTTGTCGTACCCTCACCTGGACCCTAAACCGTCCCCGTCCCCTAACCCTAACCCTAGCCCGAACCCTAACCCTAACCCTTCCCCGAAGCCTGACCCTCCCCCGTCCCCTAATCCTAACCCGTACGCTGACACTAACCCGCGCCCTCACACGTACGCTCCCCCTAAAGCGTTGTCGTACACTCACCTGGACCCTAAACCGTCCCCGTCCCCTAACCCTAACCCTAGCCCGAACCCTAACCCTAACCCTTCCCCGAAGCCTCACCCTCACCCGTCCCCTAATCCTAACCCGTACGCTGACACTAAACCGCGCGCTCACACGTACGCTCCCCCTAAAGCGTTGTCGTACCCTCACCTGGACCCTAAACCGTCCCCGTCCCCTAACCCTAACCCTAGCCCGAACCCAAACCCTAACCATTCCCCGAAGCCTGACCCTCACCCGTCCCCTAATCCTAACCCGTACGCTGACACTAACCCGCGCCCTCACACGTACGCTCCCCCTAAAGCGTTGTCGTACCCTCACCTGGACCCTAAACCGTCCCCGTCCCCTAACCCTAGCCCGAACCCAAACCCTAACCATTCCCCGAAACCTGACCCTCACCCGTCCCCTAATCCTAACCCGTACGCTGACACTAACCCGCGCCCTCACACGTACGCTCCCCCTAAAGCGTTGTCGTACCCTCACCTGGACCCTAAGCCTTCCCCGTCCCCTAACCCTAACCCTAGCCCGAACCCTAACCCTAACCCTTCCCCGAAGCCTGACCCTCACCCGTCCCCTAATCCTAACCCGTACGCTGACACTAACCCGCGCCCTCACACGTACGCTCCCCCTAAAGCGTTGTCGTACCCTCACCTGGACCCTAAACCGTCCCCGTCCCCTAACCCTAACCCTAGCCCGAACCCTAACCCTAACCCTTCCCCGAAGCCTGACCCTCACCCGTCCCCTAATTCTAACCCGTACGCGGACAATAACCCGCGCCCTCACACGTACGCTCCCCCTAAAGCGTTGTCGTACCCTCACCTGGACCCTAAACCTTCCCCGTCCCCTAACCCTAACCCTAGCCCGAACCCTAACCCTAACCCTTCCCCGAAGCCTGACCCTCACCCGTCCCCTAATCCTAACCCGTACGCTGACACTAAGCCGCGCCCTCACACGTACGCTCCCCCTAAAGCGTTGTCGTATCCTCACCTGGACCCTAAACAGTCCCCGTCCCCTAACCCTAACCCTAGCCCGAACCCTAACCCTAACCCTTCCCGAAGCCTGACCCTCCCCCGTCCCCTAATCCTAACCCGTACGCTGACACTAACCCGCGCCCTCACACGTACGCTCCCCCTAAAGCGTTGTCGTACCCTCACCTGGACCCTAAACCGTCCCCGTCCCCTAACCCTAACCCTAGCCCGAACCCTAACCCTAACCCTTCCCCGAAGCCTGACCTTCACCCGTCCCCTAATCCTAACCCGTACGCTGACGCTAACCCGCGCCCTCACATGTACGCTCCCCCTAAAGCGTTGTCGTACCCTCACCTGGACCCTAAACCGTCCCCGTCCCCTAACCCTAACCCTAGCCCGAACCCTAACCCTAACCCTTCCCCGAAGCCTGACCCTCACCCGTCCCCTAATCCTAATCCGTACGCTGACACTAACCCGCGCCCTCACACGTACGCTCCCCCTAAAGCGTTGTCGTTCCCTCACCTGGACCCTAAACCGTCCCCGTCCCCTAACCCTAACCCTAGCCCGAACCCTAACCCTAACCCTTCCCCGAAGCCTGACCCTCACCCGTCCCCTAATCCTAACCCGTACGCTGACACTAACCCGCGCCCTCACACGTACGCTCCCCCTAAAGCGTTGTCGTACCCTCACCTGGACCCTAAACCGTCCCCGTCCCCTATCCCTAACCCTAGCCCGAACCCTAACCCTAACCCTTCCCCGAAGCCTGACCCTCACCCGTCCCCTAATCCTAAACCGTACGCTGACGCTAACCCGCGTCCTCACACGTACGCACCCACTAAAGCGTTGTCGTACCCTCAACTGGGCCCTAAACCGTCCCCGTCCCCTAACCCTAACCCTAGCCCGAACCCTAACCCTAACACTTCCCCGAAGCCTAACCCTCACCCGTGCCCTAATCCTAACCCGTACGCTGACGCTAACCCGCGCCCTCACACGTACGCTCCCCCTAAAGCGTTTTCGTACCCTCACCTGGACCCTAAACCGTCCCCGTCCCCTAACCCTAACCCTAACCCGAACCCTAACCCTAACCCTTCCCCGAAGCCTGACCCTCACCTGTCCCCTAATCCTAACCCGTACGCTGACACTAACCCGCGCCCTCACCCGTACGCTCCCCCTAAAGCGTTGTCGTACCCTCACCTGGACCCTAAACCGTCCCCGTCCCCTAACCCTAACCCTAGCCCGAACCCTAACCCTAACCCTTCCCCGAAGCCTGATCATCACCCGTCCCCTAATCCTAACCCGTACGCTGACACTAACCCGCGCCCTCACACGTACGCTCCCCATAAAGAGTTGTCGTACCCTCACCTGGACCCTAAAACGTCCCCATCCCCTAACCCTAACCCTAGCCCGATCCCTAACCCTAACACTTCCCCGAAGCCTGACCCTCACCCGTCCCCTAATCCTAACACGTACGCGGACAATAACCCGCGCCCTCACACGTACGCTCCCCCTAAAGCGTTGTCGTACCCTCACCTGGACCCTAAACCGTCCCCGTCCCCTAACCCTAACCCTAGCCCGAACCCTAACCCTAACCCTTCCCCGAAGCCTGACCCTCACCCGTCCCCTAATCCTAACCCGTACGCTGACACTAACCCGCGCCCTCACACGTACGCTCCCCCTAAACCGTTGTCGTACCCTCACCTGGACCCTAAACCTTCCCCGTCCCCTAACCCTAACCCTAGCCCGAACCCTAACCCTAACCCTTCCCCGAAGCCTGACCCTCCCCCGTCCCCTAATCCTAACCCGTACGCTGACAATAACCCGCGCCTTCACACGTACACTCCCCCTAAAGCGTTGTCGTACCCTCACCTGGACCCTAAACCGTCCCCGTCCCCTAACTCTAACCATAGCCCGAACCCTAACCCTAACCCTTCCCCGAAGCCTGACCCTAACCCGTCCCCTAATCCTAACATGTACGCTGACACTAAGCCGCGCCCTCACACGTACGCTCCCCATAAAGCGTTGTCGTACCCTCACCTGGACCCTAAACCGTCCCCGTCCCGTAACCCTAACCCTAGCCCGAACCCTACCCCTAACCCTTCCCCGAAGCCTGACCCACACCCGTCCCCTAATCCTAACCCGTACGCTGACACTAACCCGCGCCCTCACACGTACGCTCCCCCTAAAGCGTTGTCGTACCCTCACCTGGACCCTAAACCGTCCCCGTCCCCTAACCCTAACCCTAGCCCGAACCCTAACCCTAACCCTTCCCCGAAGCCTGACCCTCCCCCATCCCCTAATCCTAACGCGTACGCTGACACTAAGCCGCGCCCTCACACGTACGCTCCCCCTAAAGCGTTGTCGTACCCTCACCTGGACCCTAAACCGTCCCCGTCCTCTAACCCTAACCGTAGCCCGTACCCTAACCCTAACACTTCCCCGAAGCCTGACCCTCACCCGTCCCCTAATCCTAACCCGTACGCTGACAATAACCCGCGCCCTCACACGTACGCTCCCCCTAAAGCGTTGTCGTACCCTCACCTGGACCCTAAACCGTCCCCGTCCCCTAACCCTAACCCTAGCCCGAACCCTAACCCTAACCCTTCCCCGAAGCCTGACCCTCACCCGTCCCCTAATCCTAACGCGTACGCTGACACTAAGCCGCGCCCTCACACGTACGCTCCCCCTAAAGCGTTGTCGTACCCTCACCTGGACCCTAAACCGTCCCCGTCCCCTAACCCTAACCCTAGCCCGAACCCTACCCCTAACCCTTCCCCGAAGCCTGACCCTCACCCGTCCCCTAATCCTAATCCGTACGCTGACACTAACTGGCGCCCTCACACTTACGCTCCCACTAAAGCGTTGTCGTACCCTCACCTGGACCCTAAACCGTCCCCGTCCCCTAACCCTAACCGTAGCCCGAACCCTAACCCTAACCCTTCCCCGAAGCCTGACCCTCCCCCGTCCCCTAATCCTAAGGCATACGCGGACAATAACCCGTGCCCTCACACGTACGCTCCCCCTAAAGCGTTGTCGTACCCTCACCTGGACCCTAAACCTTCCCCGTCCCCTAACCCTAACCCTAGCCCGAACCCTAACCCTAACCCTTCCCCGAAGCCTGACCCTCACCCGTCCCCTAATCCTAACCAGTACGCTGACACTAAGCCGCGCCCTCACACGTACGCTCCCCCTAAAGCGTTGTCGTACCCTGACCTGGACCCTAAACAGTCCCCGTCCCCTAACCCTAACCCTAGCCCGAACCGTAACCCTAACCCTTCCCCGAAGCCTGACCCTCCCCCTTCCCCTAATGCTAACGCGTACGCTGACTCTATGCCGCGCCCTCACACGTACGCTCCCCCTAAAGCGTTGTCGTAACCTCACCTGAACCCTAAACCGTCCCCGTCCCCTAACCCTAACCCTAGCCCGAACACTAACCCTCACCCTTCCCCGAAGCCTGACCCTCACCCGTCCCCTAACCTAACCCGTACGCTGACACTAACCCGTGCCCTCACACGTACGCTCCCCCTAAAGCGTTGTCGTACCCTCACCTGGACCCTAAACCGTCCCCGTCCCGTAACCCTAACCCTAGCCCGAACCCTAACCCTAACCCTTCCCCGAAGCCTGACCCTCACCCGTCCCCTAATCCTAACCCGTACGCTGACACTAACCCGCGCCCTCACACGTACGCTCCCCCTAAAGCGTTGTCGTACCCTCACCTGGACCCTAAACCTTCCCCGTCCCCTAACCCTAACCCTAGCCCGAACCCTAACCCTAACCCTTCCCCGAAGCCTGACCCTCACCCGTCCCCTAATCCTAACCCGTACGCTCACACTAACCCGCGCCCTCACACGTACGCTCCCCCTAAAGCGTTGTCGTACCCTCACCTGGACCCTAAACCGTCCCCGTCCCCTAACCCTAACCCTAGCCCGAACCCTAACCCTAACCCTTCCCCGAAGCCTGACCCTCACCCGTCCCCTAATCCTAACCCGTACGCTGACACTAACCCGCGCCCTCACACGTACGCTCCCCCTAAAGCGTTGTCGTACCCTCACCTGGACCCTAAACCGTCCCCGTCCGCCAAACCTAACCCTAGCCCGAACCCTAACCCTAACCCTTCCCCGAAGCCTGACCCTCACCTGTCCCCTAATCCTAACCCGTACGCTGACACTAACCCGCGCCCTCACACGTACGCTCCCACTAAAGCGTTGTCGTACCCTCACCTGGACCATAAACCGTCCCCGTCCCCTAACCCTAACCCTAGCCCGAACCCTAACCCTAACCCTTCCCCGAAGCCTGACCCTCACCCGTCCCCTAATCCTAACCCGTACGCTGACACTAACCCGCGCCCTCACACGTACGCTCCCCCTAAAGCGTTGTCGTACCCTCACCTGGACCCTAAACCGTCCCCGTCCCCTAACCCTAGCCCGAACCCTAACCCTAACCCTTCCCCGAAGACTGACCCTCACCGGTCCCCTAATCCTAACCCGTACGCTGACACTAACCCGCGCCCTCACACGTACTCTCCCCCTAAAGCGTTGTCGTACCCTCACCTGGACCCTAAACCGTCCCCGTCCCCTAACCCTAACCCTAGCCCGAACCCTAACCCTAACCCTTCCCCGAAGCCTGACACTCCCCCGTCCCCTAATCCTAAGGCGTACGCGGACAATAACCCGTGCCCTCACACGTACGCTCCCCCTAAAGCGTTGTCGTACCCTCACCTGGACCCTAAACCTTCCCCGTCCCCTAACCCTAACCCTAGCCCGAACCCTAACCCTAACCCTTCCCCGAAGCCTGACCCTCACCCGTCCCCTAATCCTAACCCGTACGCTGACACTAAGCCGCGCCCTCACACGTACGCTCCCCCTAAAGCGTTGTCGTACCCTCACCTGGACCCTAAACAGTCCCCGTCCCCTAACCCTAACCCTAGCCCGAACCCTAACCCTAACCCTTCCCGAAGCCTGACCCTCCCCCGTCCCCTAATCCTAACGCGTACGCTGACACTAAGCCGCGCCCTCACACGTACGCTCCCCCTAAAGCGTTGTCGTACCCTCACCTGGACCCTAAACCGTCCCCGTCCCCTAACCCTAACCCTAGCCCGAACCCTAACCCTAACCCTTCCCCGAAGCCAGACCCTCACCCGTCCCCTAATCCTAACCCGTACGCTGACACTAACCCGCGCCCTCACACGTACGCTCCCCCTAAAGCGTTGTCGTACCCTCACCTGGACCCTAAACCGTCCCCGTACCCTAACCCTAACCCTAGCCCGAACCCTAACCCTAACCCTTCCCCGAAGCCTGACCTTCACCCGTCCCCTAATCCTAACCCGTACGCTGACGCTAACCCGCGCCCTCACATGTACGCTCCCCCTAAAGCGTTGTCGTACCCTCACCTGGACCCTAAACCGTCCCCGTCCCCTAACCCTAACCCTAGCCCGAACCCTAACCCTAACCCTTCCCCGAAGCCTGACCCTCACCCGTCCCCTAATCCTAATCTGTACGCTGACACTAACCCGCGCCCTCACACGTATGCTCCCCCTAAAGCGTTGTCGTTCCCTCACCTGGACCCTAAACCGTCCCCGTCCCCTAACCCTAACCCTAGCCCGAACCCTAACCCTAACCCTTCCCCGAAGCCTGACCCTCACCCGTCCCCTAATCCTAACCCGTACGCTGACACTAACCCGCGCCCTCACACGTACGCTCCCCCTAAAGCGTTGTCGTACCCTCACCTGGACCCTAAACCGTCCCCGTCCCCTAACCCTAACCCTAGCCCGAACCCTAACCCTAACCCTTCCCCGAAGCCTGACCCTCACCCGTCCCCTAATCCTAAACCGTACGCTGACGCTAACCCGCGTCCTCACACGTATGCACCCACTAAAGCGTTGTCGTACCCTCAACTGGGCCCTAAACCGTCCCCGTCCCCTAACCCTAACCCTAGCCCGAACCCTAACCCTAACACTTCCCCGAAGCCTAACCCTCACCCGTGCCCTAATCCTAACCCGTACGCTGACGCTAACCCGCGCCCTCACACGTACGCTCCCCCTAAAGCGTTGTCGTACCCTCACCTGGACCCTAAACCTTCCCCGTCCCCTAACCCTAACCCTAGCCCGAACCCTAACCCTAACCCTTCCCCGAAGCCTGACCCTCCCCCGTCCCCTGATCCTAACCCGTACGCTGACAATAACCC
Organism: Globicephala melas; assembly: GCF_963455315.2. NCBI lineage: Eukaryota > Metazoa > Chordata > Mammalia > Artiodactyla > Delphinidae > Globicephala > Globicephala melas. The sequence goes on along the minus strand of NC_083325.1, from coordinate 90,247,118 downwards.
GCGCCCTCACACGTACACTCCCCCTAAAGCGTTGTCGTACCCTCACCTGGACCCTAAACCGTCACCGTCCCCTAACTCTAACCATAGCCCGAACCCTAACCCTAACCCTTCCCCGAATCCTGACCCTCACCCGTCCCCTAATCCTAACACGTACGCTGACACTAAGCCGCGCCCTCACACGTACGCTCCCCATAAAGCGTTGTCGTACCCTCACCTGGACCCTAAACCGTCCCCGTCCCCTAACCCTAACCCTAGCCCGAACCCTACCCCTAACCCTTCCCCGAAGCCTGACCCTCACCCGTCCCCTAATCCTAACCCGTACGCTGACACTAACCCGCGCCCTCACACGTACGCTCCCCCTAAAGCGTTGTCGTACCCTCACCTGGACCCTAAACCGTCCCCGTCCCCTAACCCTAACCCTAGCCCGAACCCTAACCCTAACACTTCCCCGAAGCCTGACCCTCCCCCGTCCCCTAATCCTAACGCGTACGCTGACACTAAGCCGCGCCCTCACACGTACGCTCCCCCTAAAGAGTTGTCGTACCCTCACCTGGACCCTAAACCGTCCCCGTCCCCTAACCCTAACCGTAGCCCGTACCCTAACCCTAACACTTCCCCGAAGCCTGACCCTCACCCGTCCCCTAATCCTAACCCGTACGCTGACAATAACCCGCGCCCTCACACGTACGCTCCCCCTAAAGCGTTGTCGTACCCTCACCTGGACCCTAAACCGTCCCCGTCCCCTAACCCTAACCCTAGCCCGAACCCTAACCCTAACCCTTCCCCGAAGCCTGACCCTCACCCGTCCCCTAATCCTAACGCGTACGCTGACACTAAGCCGCGCCCTCACACGTACGCTCCCCCTAAAGCGTTGTCGTACCCTCACCTGGACCCTAAACCGTCCCCGTCCCCTAACCCTAACCCTAGCCCGAACCCTAACCCTAACCCTTCCCCGAAGCCTGACCCTCCCCCGTCCCCTAGTCCTAACGCGTACGCTGACACTAAGCCGCGCCCTCACACGTACGCTCCCCCTAAAGCGTTGTCGTACCCTCACCTGGACCCTAAACCGTCCCCGTCCCCTAACTCTAACCCTAGCCCGAACCCTAACCCTAACACTTCCCCGAAGCCTGACCCTCACCCGTCCCCTAATCCTAATCCGTACGCTGACACTAACTGGCGCCCTCACACTTACGCTCCCACTAAAGCGTTGTCGTACCCTCACCTAGACCCTAAACCGTCCCCGTCCCCTAACCCTAACCCTAGCCCGAACCCTAACCCTAACCCTTCCCCGAAGCCTGACCCTCCCCCGTCCCCTAATCCTAAGGCATACGCGGACAATAACCCGTGCCCTCACACGTACGCTCCCCCTAAAGCGTTGTCGTACCCTCACCTGGACCCTAAACCTTCCCCGTCCCCTAACCCTAACCCTAGCCCGAACCCTAACCCTAACCCTTCCCCGAAGCCTGACCCTCACCCGTCCCCTAATCCTAACCAGTACGCTGACACTAAGCCGCGCCCTCACACGTACGCTCCCCCTAAAGCGTTGTCGTAACCTGACCTGGACCCTAAACAGTCCCCGTCCCCTAACCCTAACCCTAGCCCGAACCCTAACCCTAACCCTTCCCCGAAGCCTGACCCTCCCCCGTCCCCTAATCCTAACGCGTACGCTGACTCTAAGCCGCGCCCTCACACGTACGCTCCCCCTAAAGCGTTGTCGTACCCTCACCTGGACCCTAAACCGTCCCCGTCCCCTAACCCTAACCCTAGCCCGAACCCTAACCCTCACCCTTCCCCGAAGCCTGACACTCACCCGTCCCCTAATCCTAACCCGTACGCTGACACTAACCCGCGCCCTCACACGTACGCTCCCCCTAAAGCGTTGTCGTACCCTCACCTGGACCCTAAACCGTCCCCGTCCCCTAACCCTAACCCTAGCCCGAACCCTAACCCTAACCCTTCCCCGAAGCCTGATCATCACCCGTCCCCTAATCCTAACCCGTACGCTGACACTAACCCGCGCCCTCACACGTACGCTCCCCATAAAGAGTTGTCGTACCCTCACCTGGACCCTAAAACGTCCCCATCCCCTAACCCTAACCCTAGCCCGATCCCTAACCCTAACACTTCCCCGAAGCCTGACCCTCACCCGTCCCCTAATCCTAACACGTACGCGGACAATAACCCGCGCCCTCACACGTACGCTCCCCCTAAAGCGTTGTCGTACCCTCACCTGGACCCTAAACCGTCCCCGTCCCCTAACCCTAACCCTAGCCCGAACCCTAACCCTAACCCTTCCCCGAAGCCTGACCCTCACCCGTCCCCTAATCCTAACCCGTACGCTGACACTAACCCGCGCCCTCACACGTACGCTCCCCCTAAACCGTTGTCGTACCCTCACCTGGACCCTAAACCTTCCCCGTCCCCTAACCCTAACCCTAGCCCGAACCCTAACCCTAACCCTTCCCCGAAGCCTGACCCTCCCCCGTCCCCTAATCCTAACCCGTACGCTGACAATAACCCGCGCCTTCACACGTACACTCCCCCTAAAGCGTTGTCGTACCCTCACCTGGACCCTAAACCGTCCCCGTCCCCTAACTCTAACCATAGCCCGAACCCTAACCCTAACCCTTCCCCGAAGCCTGACCCTAACCCGTCCCCTAATCCTAACATGTACGCTGACACTAAGCCGCGCCCTCACACGTACGCTCCCCATAAAGCGTTGTCGTACCCTCACCTGGACCCTAAACCGTCCCCGTCCCGTAACCCTAACCCTAGCCCGAACCCTACCCCTAACCCTTCCCCGAAGCCTGACCCACACCCGTCCCCTAATCCTAACCCGTACGCTGACACTAACCCGCGCCCTCACACGTACGCTCCCCCTAAAGCGTTGTCGTACCCTCACCTGGACCCTAAACCGTCCCCGTCCCCTAACCCTAACCCTAGCCCGAACCCTAACCCTAACCCTTCCCCGAAGCCTGACCCTCCCCCATCCCCTAATCCTAACGCGTACGCTGACACTAAGCCGCGCCCTCACACGTACGCTCCCCCTAAAGCGTTGTCGTACCCTCACCTGGACCCTAAACCGTCCCCGTCCTCTAACCCTAACCGTAGCCCGTACCCTAACCCTAACACTTCCCCGAAGCCTGACCCTCACCCGTCCCCTAATCCTAACCCGTACGCTGACAATAACCCGCGCCCTCACACGTACGCTCCCCCTAAAGCGTTGTCGTACCCTCACCTGGACCCTAAACCGTCCCCGTCCCCTAACCCTAACCCTAGCCCGAACCCTAACCCTAACCCTTCCCCGAAGCCTGACCCTCACCCGTCCCCTAATCCTAACGCGTACGCTGACACTAAGCCGCGCCCTCACACGTACGCTCCCCCTAAAGCGTTGTCGTACCCTCACCTGGACCCTAAACCGTCCCCGTCCCCTAACCCTAACCCTAGCCCGAACCCTACCCCTAACCCTTCCCCGAAGCCTGACCCTCACCCGTCCCCTAATCCTAATCCGTACGCTGACACTAACTGGCGCCCTCACACTTACGCTCCCACTAAAGCGTTGTCGTACCCTCACCTGGACCCTAAACCGTCCCCGTCCCCTAACCCTAACCCTAGCCCGAACCCTAACCCTAACCCTTCCCCGAAGCCTGACCCTCCCCCGTCCCCTAATCCTAAGGCATACGCGGACAATAACCCGTGCCCTCACACGTACGCTCCCCCTAAAGCGTTGTCGTACCCTCACCTGGACCCTAAACCTTCCCCGTCCCCTAACCCTAACCCTAGCCCGAACCCTAACCCTAACCCTTCCCCGAAGCCTGACCCTCACCCGTCCCCTAATCCTAACCAGTACGCTGACACTAAGCCGCGCCCTCACACGTACGCTCCCCCTAAAGCGTTGTCGTACCCTGACCTGGACCCTAAACAGTCCCCGTCCCCTAACCCTAACCCTAGCCCGAACCGTAACCCTAACCCTTCCCCGAAGCCTGACCCTCCCCCTTCCCCTAATGCTAACGCGTACGCTGACTCTATGCCGCGCCCTCACACGTACGCTCCCCCTAAAGCGTTGTCGTAACCTCACCTGAACCCTAAACCGTCCCCGTCCCCTAACCCTAACCCTAGCCCGAACACTAACCCTCACCCTTCCCCGAAGCCTGACCCTCACCCGTCCCCTAACCTAACCCGTACGCTGACACTAACCCGTGCCCTCACACGTACGCTCCCCCTAAAGCGTTGTCGTACCCTCACCTGGACCCTAAACCGTCCCCGTCCCGTAACCCTAACCCTAGCCCGAACCCTAACCCTAACCCTTCCCCGAAGCCTGACCCTCACCCGTCCCCTAATCCTAACCCGTACGCTGACACTAACCCGCGCCCTCACACGTACGCTCCCCCTAAAGCGTTGTCGTACCCTCACCTGGACCCTAAACCTTCCCCGTCCCCTAACCCTAACCCTAGCCCGAACCCTAACCCTAACCCTTCCCCGAAGCCTGACCCTCACCCGTCCCCTAATCCTAACCCGTACGCTCACACTAACCCGCGCCCTCACACGTACGCTCCCCCTAAAGCGTTGTCGTACCCTCACCTGGACCCTAAACCGTCCCCGTCCCCTAACCCTAACCCTAGCCCGAACCCTAACCCTAACCCTTCCCCGAAGCCTGACCCTCACCCGTCCCCTAATCCTAACCCGTACGCTGACACTAACCCGCGCCCTCACACGTACGCTCCCCCTAAAGCGTTGTCGTACCCTCACCTGGACCCTAAACCGTCCCCGTCCGCCAAACCTAACCCTAGCCCGAACCCTAACCCTAACCCTTCCCCGAAGCCTGACCCTCACCTGTCCCCTAATCCTAACCCGTACGCTGACACTAACCCGCGCCCTCACACGTACGCTCCCCCTAAAGCGTTGTCGTACCCTCACCTGGACCATAAACCGTCCCCGTCCCCTAACCCTAACCCTAGCCCGAACCCTAACCCTAACCCTTCCCCGAAGCCTGACCCTCACCCGTCCCCTAATCCTAACCCGTACGCTGACACTAACCCGCGCCCTCACACGTACGCTCCCCCTAAAGCGTTGTCGTACCCTCACCTGGACCCTAAACCGTCCCCGTCCCCTAACCCTAGCCCGAACCCTAACCCTAACCCTTCCCCGAAGACTGACCCTCACCGGTCCCCTAATCCTAACCCGTACGCTGACACTAACCCGCGCCCTCACACGTACTCTCCCCCTAAAGCGTTGTCGTACCCTCACCTGGACCCTAAACCGTCCCCGTCCCCTAACCCTAACCCTAGCCCGAACCCTAACCCTAACCCTTCCCCGAAGCCTGACACTCCCCCGTCCCCTAATCCTAAGGCGTACGCGGACAATAACCCGTGCCCTCACACGTACGCTCCCCCTAAAGCGTTGTCGTACCCTCACCTGGACCCTAAACCTTCCCCGTCCCCTAACCCTAACCCTAGCCCGAACCCTAACCCTAACCCTTCCCCGAAGCCTGACCCTCACCCGTCCCCTAATCCTAACCCGTACGCTGACACTAAGCCGCGCCCTCACACGTACGCTCCCCCTAAAGCGTTGTCGTACCCTCACCTGGACCCTAAACAGTCCCCGTCCCCTAACCCTAACCCTAGCCCGAACCCTAACCCTAACCCTTCCCGAAGCCTGACCCTCCCCCGTCCCCTAATCCTAACGCGTACGCTGACACTAAGCCGCGCCCTCACACGTACGCTCCCCCTAAAGCGTTGTCGTACCCTCACCTGGACCCTAAACCGTCCCCGTCCCCTAACCCTAACCCTAGCCCGAACCCTAACCCTAACCCTTCCCCGAAGCCAGACCCTCACCCGTCCCCTAATCCTAACCCGTACGCTGACACTAACCCGCGCCCTCACACGTACGCTCCCCCTAAAGCGTTGTCGTACCCTCACCTGGACCCTAAACCGTCCCCGTCCCCTAACCCTAACCCTAGCCCGAACCCTAACCCTAACCCTTCCCCGAAGCCTGACCTTCACCCGTCCCCTAATCCTAACCCGTACGCTGACGCTAACCCGCGCCCTCACATGTACGCTCCCCCTAAAGCGTTGTCGTACCCTCACCTGGACCCTAAACCGTCCCCGTCCCCTAACCCTAACCCTAGCCCGAACCCTAACCCTAACCCTTCCCCGAAGCCTGACCCTCACCCGTCCCCTAATCCTAATCTGTACGCTGACACTAACCCGCGCCCTCACACGTACGTTCCCCCTAAAGCGTTGTCGTTCCCTCACCTGGACCCTAAACCGTCCCCGTCCCCTAACCCTAACCCTAGCCCGAACCCTAACCCTAACCCTTCCCCGAAGCCTGACCCTCACCCGTCCCCTAATCCTAACCCGTACGCTGACACTAACCCGCGCCCTCACACGTACGCTCCCCCTAAAGCGTTGTCGTACCCTCACCTGGACCCTAAACCGTCCCCGTCCCCTAACCCTAACCCTAGCCCGAACCCTAACCCTAACCCTTCCCCGAAGCCTGACCCTCACCCGTCCCCTAATCCTAAACCGTACGCTGACGCTAACCCGCGTCCTCACACGTATGCACCCACTAAAGCGTTGTCGTACCCTCAACTGGGCCCTAAACCGTCCCCGTCCCCTAACCCTAACCCTAGCCCGAACCCTAACCCTAACACTTCCCCGAAGCCTAACCCTCACCCGTGCCCTAATCCTAACCCGTACGCTGACGCTAACCCGCGCCCTCACACGTACGCTCCCCCTAAAGCGTTGTCGTACCCTCACCTGGACCCTAAACCTTCCCCGTCCCCTAACCCTAACCCTAGCCCGAACCCTAACCCTAACCCTTCCCCGAAGCCTGACCCTCCCCCGTCCCCTGATCCTAACCCGTACGCTGACAATAACCCGCGCCCTCACACGTACACTCCCCCTAAAGCGTTGTCGTACCCTCACCTGGACCCTAAACCGTCACCGTCCCCTAACTCTAACCATAGCCCGAACCCTAACCCTAACCCTTCCCCGAATCCTGACCCTCACCCGTCCCCTAATCCTAACACGTACGCTGACACTAAGCCGCGCCCTCACACGTACGCTCCCCATAAAGCGTTGTCGTACCCTCACCTGGACCCTAAACCGTCCCCGTCCCCTAACCCTAACCCTAGCCCGAACCCTACCCCTAACCCTTCCCCGAAGCCTGACCCTCACCCGTCCCCTAATCCTAACCCGTACGCTGACACTAACCCGCGCCCTCACACGTACGCTCCCCCTAAAGCGTTGTCGTACCCTCACCTGGACCCTAAACCGTCCCCGTCCCCTAACCCTAACCCTAGCCCGAACCCTAACCCTAACACTTCCCCGAAGCCTGACCCTCCCCCGTCCCCTAATCCTAACGCGTACGCTGACACTAAGCCGCGCCCTCACACGTACGCTCCCCCTAAAGAGTTGTCGTACCCTCACCTGGACCCTAAACCGTCCCCGTCCCCTAACCCTAACCGTAGCCCGTACCCTAACCCTAACACTTCCCCGAAGCCTGACCCTCACCCGTCCCCTAATCCTAACCCGTACGCTGACAATAACCCGCGCCCTCACACGTACGCTCCCCCTAAAGCGTTGTCGTACCCTCACCTGGACCCTAAACCGTCCCCGTCCCCTAACCCTAACCCTAGCCCGAACCCTAACCCTAACCCTTCCCCGAAGCCTGACCCTCACCCGTCCCCTAATCCTAACGCGTACGCTGACACTAAGCCGCGCCCTCACACGTACGCTCCCCCTAAAGCGTTGTCGTACCCTCACCTGGACCCTAAACCGTCCCCGTCCCCTAACCCTAACCCTAGCCCGAACCCTAACCCTAACCCTTCCCCGAAGCCTGACCCTCCCCCGTCCCCTAGTCCTAACGCGTACGCTGACACTAAGCCGCGCCCTCACACGTACGCTCCCCCTAAAGCGTTGTCGTACCCTCACCTGGACCCTAAACCGTCCCCGTCCCCTAACTCTAACCCTAGCCCGAACCCTAACCCTAACACTTCCCCGAAGCCTGACCCTCACCCGTCCCCTAATCCTAATCCGTACGCTGACACTAACTGGCGCCCTCACACTTACGCTCCCACTAAAGCGTTGTCGTACCCTCACCTAGACCCTAAACCGTCCCCGTCCCCTAACCCTAACCCTAGCCCGAACCCTAACCCTAACCCTTCCCCGAAGCCTGACCCTCCCCCGTCCCCTAATCCTAAGGCATACGCGGACAATAACCCGTGCCCTCACACGTACGCTCCCCCTAAAGCGTTGTCGTACCCTCACCTGGACCCTAAACCTTCCCCGTCCCCTAACCCTAACCCTAGCCCGAACCCTAACCCTAACCCTTCCCCGAAGCCTGACCCTCACCCGTCCCCTAATCCTAACCAGTACGCTGACACTAAGCCGCGCCCTCACACGTACGCTCCCCCTAAAGCGTTGTCGTAACCTGACCTGGACCCTAAACAGTCCCCGTCCCCTAACCCTAACCCTAGCCCGAACCCTAACCCTAACCCTTCCCCGAAGCCTGACCCTCCCCCGTCCCCTAATCCTAACGCGTACGCTGACTCTAAGCCGCGCCCTCACACGTACGCTCCCCCTAAAGCGTTGTCGTACCCTCACCTGGACCCTAAACCGTCCCCGTCCCCTAACCCTAACCCTAGCCCGAACCCTAACCCTCACCCTTCCCCGAAGCCTGACACTCACCCGTCCCCTAATCCTAACCCGTACGCTGACACTAACCCGCGCCCTCACACGTACGCTCCCCCTAAAGCGTTGTCGTACCCTCACCTGGACCCTAAACCGTCCCCGTCCCCTAACCCTAACCCTAGCCCGAACCCTAACCCTAACCCTTCCCCGAAGCCTGACACTCCCCCGTCCCCTAATCCTAAGGCGTACGCGGACAATAACCCGTGCCCTCACACGTACGCTCCCCCTAAAGCGTTGTCGTACCCTCACCTGGACCCTAAACCTTCCCCGTCCCCTAACCCTAACCCTAGCCCGAACCCTAACCCTAACCCTTCCTCGAAGCCTGACCCTCACCCGTCCCCTAATCCTAACCCGTACGCTGACACTAAGCCGCGCCCTCACACGTACGCTCCCCCTAAAGCGTTGTCGTACCCTCACCTGGACCCTAAACAGTCCCCGTCCCCTAACCCTAACCCTAGCCCGAACCCTAACCCTAACCCTTCCCCGAAGCCTGACCCTCACCCGTCCCCTAATCCTAATCTGTACGCTGACACTAACCCGCGCCCTCACACGTACGCTCCCCCTAAAGCGTTGTCGTTCCCTCACCTGGACCCTAAACCGTCCCCGTCCCCTAACCCTAACCCTAGCCCGAACCCTAACCCTAACCCTTCCCCGAAGCCTGACCCTCACCCGTCCCCTAATCCTAACCCGTACGCTGACACTAACCCGCGCCCTCACACGTACGCTCCCCCTAAAGCGTTGTCGTACCCTCACCTGGACCCTAAACCGTCCCCGTCCCCTAACCCTAACCCTAGCCCGAACCCTAACCCTAACCCTTCCCCGAAGCCTGACCCTCACCCGTCCCCTAATCCTAAACCGTACGCTGACGCTAACCCGCGTCCTCACACGTACGCACCCACTAAAGCGTTGTCGTACCCTCAACTGGGCCCTAAACCGTCCCCGTCCCCTAACCCTAACCCTAGCCCGAACCCTAACCCTAACACTTCCCCGAAGCCTAACCCTCACCCGTGCCCTAATCCTAACCCGTACGCTGACGCTAACCCGCGCCCTCACACGTACGCTCCCCCTAAAGCGTTTTCGTACCCTAACCTGGACCCTAAACCGTCCCCGTCCCCTAACCCTAACCCTAACCCGAACCCTAACCCTAACCCTTCCCCGAAGCCTGACCCTCACCTGTCCCCTAATCCTAACCCGTACGCTGACACTAACCCGCGCCCTCACCAGTACGCTCCCCCTAAAGCGTTGTCGTACCCTCACCTGGACCCTAAACCGTCCCCGTCTCCTAACCCTAACCCTAGCCCGAACCCTAACCCTAACCCTTCCCCGAAGCCTGACCATCACCCGTCCCCTAATCCTAACCCGTACGCTGACACTAACCCGCGCCCTCACACGTACGCTCCCCATAAAGAGTTGTCGTACCCTCACCTGGACCCTAAAACGTCCCCATCCCCTAACCCTAACCCTAGCCCGATCCCTAACCCTAACACTTCCCCGAAGCCTGACCCTCACCCGTCCCCTAATCCTAACGCGTACGCGGACAATAACCCGCGCCCTCACACGTACGCTCCCCCTAAAGCGTTGTCGTACCCTCACCTGGACCCTAAACCGTCCCCGTCCCCTAACCCTAACCCTAGCCCGAACCCTAACCCTAACCCTTCCCCGAAGCCTGACCCTCACCCGTCCCCTAATCCTAACCCGTACGCTGACACTAACCCGCGCCCTCACACGTACGCTCCCCCTAAAGCGTTGTCGTACCCTCACCTGGACCCTAAACCTTCCCCGTCCCCTAACCCTAACCCTAGCCCGAACCCTAACCCTAACCCTTCCCCGAAGCCTGACCCTCCCCCGTCCCCTAATCCTAACCCGTACGCTGACAATAACCCGCGCCCTCACACGTACACTCCCCCTAAAGCGTTGTCGTACCCTCACCTGGACCCTAAACCGTCCCCGTCCCCTAACTCTAACCATAGCCCGAACCCTAACCCTAACCCTTCCCCGAAGCCTGACCCTCACCCGTCCCCTAATCCTAACACGTACGCTGACACTAAGCCGCGCCCTCACACGTACGCTCCCCATAAAGCGTTGTCGTACCCTCACCTGGACCCTAAACCGTCCCCGTCCCCTAACCCTAACCCTAGCCCGAACCCTACCCCTAACCCTTCCCCGAAGCCTGACCCTCACCCGTCCCCTAATCCTAACCCGTACGCTGACACTAACCCGCGCCCTCACACGTACGCTCCCCCTAAAGCGTTGTCGTACCCTCACCTGGACCCTAAACCGTCCCCGTCCCCTAACCCTAACCCTAGCCCGAACCCTAACCCTAACCCTTCCCCGAAGCCTGACCCTCACCCGTCCCCTAATCCTAAACCGTACGCTGACGCTAACCCGCGTCCTCACACGTACGCACCCACTAAAGCGTTGTCGTACCCTCAACTGGGCCCTAAACCGTCCCCGTCCCCTAACCCTAACCCTAGCCCGAACCCTAACCCTAACACTTCCCCGAAGCCTAACCCTCACCCGTGCCCTAATCCTAACCCGTACGCTGACGCTAACCCGCGCCCTCACACGTACGCTCCCCCTAAAGCGTTTTCATACCCTCACCTGGACCCTAAACCGTCCCCGTCCCCTAGCCCTAACCCTAACCCGAACCCTAACCCTAACCCTTCCCCGAAGCCTGACCCTCACCTGTCCCCTAATCCTAACCCGTACGCTGACACTAACCCGCGCCCTCACCCGTACGCTCCCCCTAAAGCGTTGTCGTACCCTCACCTGGACCCTAAACCGTCCCCGTCCCCTAACCCTAACCCTAGCCCGAACCCTAACCCTAACCCTTCCCCGAAGCCTGACCATCACCCGTCCCCTTATCCTAACCCGTACGCTGACACTAACCCGCGCCCTCACACGTACGCTCCCCATAAAGAGTTGTCGTACCCTCACCTGGACCCTAAAACGTCCCCATCCCCTAACCCTAACCCTAGCCCGATCCCTAACCCTAACCCTTCCCCGAAGCCTGACCCTCCCCCGTCCCCTAATCCTAACCCGTACGCTGACAATAACCCGCGCCCTCACACGTACGCTCCCCCTAAAGCGTTGTCGTACCCTCACCTGGACCCTAAACCGTCCCCGTCCCCTAACCCTAACCCTAGCCCGAACCCTAACCCTAACCCTTCCCCGAAGCCTGACCCTCACCCGTCCCCTAATCCTAACCCGTACGCTGACACTAACCCGCGCCCTCACACGTACGCTCCCCCTAAAGCGTTGTCGTACCCTCACCTGGACCCTAAACCTTCCCCGTTCCCTAACCCTAACCCTAGGCCGAACCCTAACCCTAACCCTTCCCCGAAGCCTGACCCTCCCCCGTCCCCTAATCCTAACCCGTACGCTGACAATAACCCGCGCCCTCACACGTACACTCCCCCTAAAGCGTTGTCGTACCCTCACCTGGACCCTAAACCGTCCCCGTCCCCTAACTCTAACCATAGCCCGAACCCTAACCCTAACCCTTCCCCGAAGCCTGACCCTCACCCGTCCCCTAATCCTAACACGTACGCTGACACTAAGCCGCGCCCTCACACGTACGCTCCCCATAAAGCGTTGTCGTACCCTCACCTGGACCCTAAACCGTCCCCGTCCCCTAACCCTAACCCTAGCCCGAACCCTACCCCTAACCCTTCCCCGAAGCCTGACCCTCACCCGTCCCCTAATCCTAACCCGTACGCTGACACTAACCCGCGCCCTCACACGTACGCTCCCCCTAAAGCGTTTTCGTACCCTCACCTGGACCCTAAACCGTCCCCGTCCCCTAACCCTAACCCTAGCCCGAACCCTAACCCTAACCCTTCCCCGAAGCCTGACCCTCACCCGTCCCCTAATCCTAAACCGTACGCTGACGCTAACCCGCGTCCTCACACGTACGCACCCACTAAAGCGTTGTCGTACCCTCAACTGGGCCCTAAACCGTCCCCGTCCCCTAACCCTAACCCTAGCCCGAACCCTAACCCTAACACTTCCCCGAAGCCTAACCCTCACCCGTGCCCTAATCCTAACCCGTACGCTGACGCTAACCCGCGCCCTCACACGTACGCTCCCCCTAAAGCGTTTTCGTACCCTCACCTGGACCCTAAACCGTCCCCGTCCCCTAACCCTAACCCTAACCCGAACCCTAACCCTAACCCTTCCCCGAAGCCTGACCCTCACCTGTCCCCTAATCCTAACCCGTACGCTGACACTAACCCGCGCCCTCACCCGTACGCTCCCCCTAAAGCGTTGTCGTACCCTCACCTGGACCCTAAAACGTCCCCATCCCCTAACCCTAACCCTAGCCCGATCCCTAACCCTAACACTTCCCCGAAGCCTGACCCTCACCCGTCCCCTAATCCTAACGCGTACGCGGACAATAACCCGCGCCCTCACACGTACGCTCCCCCTAAAGCGTTGTCGTACCCTCACCTGGACCCTAAACCGTCCCCGTCCCCTAACCCTAACCCTAGCCCGAACCCTAACCCTAACCCTTCCCCGAAGCCTGACCCTCACCCGTCCCCTAATCCTAACCCGTACGCTGACACTAACCCGCGCCCTCACACGTACGCTCCCCCTAAAGCGTTGTCGTACCCTCACCTGGACCCTAAACCTTCCCCGTCCCCTAACCCTAACCCTAGCCCGAACCCTAACCCTAACCCTTCCCCGAAGCCTGACCCTCCCCCGTCCCCTAATCCTAACCCGTACGCTGACAATAACCCGCGCCCTCACACGTACACTCCCCCTAAAGCGTTGTCGTACCCTCACCTGGACCCTAAACCGTCCCCGTCCCCTAACTCTAACCATAGCCCGAACCCTAACCCTAACCCTTCCCCGAAGCCTGACCCTCACCCGTCCCCTAATCCTAACACGTACGCTGACACTAAGCCGCGCCCTCACACGTACGCTCCCCATAAAGCGTTGTCGTACCCTCACCTGGACCCTAAACCGTCCCCGTCCCCTAACCCTAACCCTAGCCCGAACCCTACCCCTAACCCTTCCCCGAAGCCTGACCCTCACCCGTCCCCTAATCCTAACCCGTACGCTGACACTAACCCGCGCCCTCACACGTACGCTCCCCCTAAAGCGTTGTCGTACCCTCACCTGGACCCTAAACCGTCCCCGTCCCCTAACCCTAACCCTAGCCCGAACCCTAACCCTAACCCTTCCCCGAAGCCTGACCCTCACCCGTCCCCTAATCCTAAACCGTACGCTGACGCTAACCCGCGTCCTCACACGTACGCACCCACTAAAGCGTTGTCGTACCCTCAACTGGGCCCTAAACCGTCCCCGTCCCCTAACCCTAACCCTAGCCCGAACCCTAACCCTAACACTTCCCCGAAGCCTAACCCTCACCCGTGCCCTAATCCTAACCCGTACGCTGACGCTAACCCGCGCCCTCACACGTACGCTCCCCCTAAAGCGTTTTCATACCCTCACCTGGACCCTAAACCGTCCCCGTCCCCTAACCCTAACCCTAACCCGAACCCTAACCCTAACCCTTCCCCGAAGCCTGACCCTCACCTGTCCCCTAATCCTAACCCGTACGCTGACACTAACCCGCGCCCTCACCCGTACGCTCCCCCTAAAGCGTTGTCGTACCCTCACCTGGACCCTAAACCGTCCCCGTCCCCTAACCCTAACCCTAGCCCGAACCCTAACCCTAACCCTTCCCCGAAGCCTGACCATCACCCGTCCCCTTATCCTAACCCGTACGCTGACACTAACCCGCGCCCTCACACGTACGCTCCCCATAAAGAGTTGTCGTACCCTCACCTGGACCCTAAAACGTCCCCATCCCCTAACCCTAACCCTAGCCCGATCCCTAACCCTAACCCTTCCCCGAAGCCTGACCCTCCCCCGTCCCCTAATCCTAACCCGTACGCTGACAATAACCCGCGCCCTCACACGTACGCTCCCCCTAAAGCGTTGTCGTACCCTCACCTGGACCCTAAACCGTCCCCGTCCCCTAACCCTAACCCTAGCCCGAACCCTAACCCTAACCCTTCCCCGAAGCCTGACCCTCACCCGTCCCCTAATCCTAACCCGTACGCTGACACTAACCCGCGCCCTCACACGTACGCTCCCCCTAAAGCGTTGTCGTACCCTCACCTGGACCCTAAACCTTCCCCGTTCCCTAACCCTAACCCTAGGCCGAACCCTAACCCTAACCCTTCCCCGAAGCCTGACCCTCCCCCGTCCCCTAATCCTAACCCGTACGCTGACAATAACCCGCGCCCTCACACGTACACTCCCCCTAAAGCGTTGTCGTACCCTCACCTGGACCCTAAACCGTCCCCGTCCCCTAACTCTAACCATAGCCCGAACCCTAACCCTAACCCTTCCCCGAAGCCTGACCCTCACCCGTCCCCTAATCCTAACACGTACGCTGACACTAAGCCGCGCCCTCACACGTACGCTCCCCATAAAGCGTTGTCGTACCCTCACCTGGACCCTAAACCGTCCCCGTCCCCTAACCCTAACCCTAGCCCGAACCCTACCCCTAACCCTTCCCCGAAGCCTGACCCTCACCCGTCCCCTAATCCTAACCCGTACGCTGACACTAACCCGCGCCCTCACACGTACGCTCCCCCTAAAGCGTTGTCGTACCCTCACCTGGACCCTAAACCGTCCCCGTCCCCTAACCCTAACCCTAGCCCGAACCCTAACCCTAACCCTTCCCCGAAGCCTGACCCTCACCCGTCCCCTAATCCTAAACCGTACGCTGACGCTAACCCGCGTCCTCACACGTACGCACCCACTAAAGCGTTGTCGTACCCTCAACTGGGCCCTAAACCGTCCCCGTCCCCTAACCCTAACCCTAGCCCGAACCCTAACCCTAACACTTCCCCGAAGCCTAACCCTCACCCGTGCCCTAATCCTAACCCGTACGCTGACGCTAACCCGCGCCCTCACACGTACGCTCCCCCTAAAGCGTTTTCGTACCCTCACCTGGACCCTAAACCGTCCCCGTCCCCTAACCCTAACCCTAACCCGAACCCTAACCCTAACCCTTCCCCGAAGCCTGACCCTCACCTGTCCCCTAATCCTAACCCGTACGCTGACACTAACCCGCGCCCTCACCCGTACGCTCCCCCTAAAGCGTTGTCGTACCCTCACCTGGACCCTAAACCGTCCCCGTCCCCTAACCCTAACCCTAGCCCGAACCCTAACCCTAACCCTTCCCCGAAGCCTGACCATCACCCGTCCCCTTATCCTAACCCGTACGCTGACACTAACCCGCGCCCTCACACGTACGCTCCCCATAAAGAGTTGTCGTACCCTCACCTGGACCCTAAAACGTCCCCATCCCCTAACCCTAACCCTAGCCCGATCCCTAACCCTAACACTTCCCCGAAGCCTGACCCTCACCCGTCCCCTAATCCTAACGCGTACGCGGACAATAACCCGCGCCCTCACACGTACGCTCCCCCTAAAGCGTTGTCGTACCCTCACCTGGACCCTAAACCGTCCCCGTCCCCTAACCCTAACCCTAGCCCGAACCCTAACCCTAACCCTTCCCCGAAGCCTGACCCTCACCCGTCCCCTAATCCTAACCCGTACGCTGACACTAACCCGCGCCCTCACACGTACGCTCCCCCTAAAGCGTTGTCGTACCCTCACCTGGACCCTAAACCTTCCCCGTCCCCTAACCCTAACCCTAGGCCGAACCCTAACCCTAACCCTTCCCCGAAGCCTGACCCTCCCCCGTCCCCTAATCCTAACCCGTACGCTGACAATAACCCGCGCCCTCACACGTACACTCCCCCTAAAGCGTTGTCGTACCCTCACCTGGACCCTAAACCGTCCCCGTCCCCTAACTCTAACCATAGCCCGAACCCTAACCCTAACCCTTCCCCGAAGCCTGACCCTCACCCGTCCCCTAATCCTAACACGTACGCTGACACTAAGCCGCGCCCTCACACGTACGCTCCCCATAAAGCGTTGTCGTACCCTCACCTGGACCCTAAACCGTCCCCGTCCCCTAACCCTAACCGTAGCCCGTACCCTAACCCTAACACTTCCCCGAAGCCTGAGCCTCACCCGTCCCCTAATCCTAACCCGTACGCTGACAATAATCCGCGCCCTCACACGTACGCTCCCCCTAAAGCGTTGTAGTACCCTCACCTGGACCCTAAACCGTCCCCGTCCCCTAACCCTAACCCTAGCCCGAACCCTAACCCTAACCCTTCCCCGAAGCCTGACCCTCACCCGTCCCCTAATCCTAACGCGTACGCTGACACTAAGCCGCGCCCTCACACGTACGCTCCCCCTAAAGCGTTGTCGTACCCTCACCTGGACCCTAAACCGTCCCCGTCCCCTAACCCTAACCCTAGCCCGAACCCTAACCCTAACCCTTCCCCGAAGCCTGACCCTCCCCCGTCCCCTAGTCCTAACGCGTACGCTGACACTAAGCCGCGCCCTCACACGTACGCTCCCCCTAAAGCGTTGTCGTACCCTCACCTGGACCCTAAACCGTCCCCGTCCCCTAACTCTAACCCTAGCCCGAACCCTAACCCTAACACTTCCCCGAAGCCTGACCCTCACCCGTCCCCTAATCCTAATCCGTACGCTGACACTAACTGGCGCCCTCACACTTACGCTCCCACTAAAGCGTTGTCGTACCCTCACCTGGACCCTAAACCGTCCCCGTCCCCTAACCCTAACCCTAGCCCGAACCCTAAGCCTAACCCTTCCCCGAAGCCTGACCCTCCCCCGTCCCCTAATCCTAAGGCATACGCGGACAATAACCCGTGCCCTCACACGTACGCTCCCCCTAAAGCGTTGTCGTACCCTCACCTGGACCCTAAACCTTCCCCGTCCCCTAACCCTAACCCTAGCCCGAACCCTAACCCTAACCCTTCCCCGAAGCCTGACCCTCACCCGTTCCCTAATCCTAACCAGTACGCTGACACTAAGCCGCGCCCTCACACGTACGCTCCCCCTAAAGCGTTGTCGTAACCTGACCTGGACCCTAAACAGTCCCCGTCCCCTAACCCTAACCCTAGCCCGAACCCTAACCCTAACCCTTCCCCGAAGCCTGACCCTCCCCCGTCCCCTAATCCTAACGCGTACGCTGACTCTAAGCCGCGCCCTCACACGTACGCTCCCCCTAAAGCGTTGTCGTACCCTCACCTGGACCCTAAACCGTCCCCGTCCCCTAACCCTAACCCTAGCCCGAACCCTAACCCTCACCCTTCCCCGAAGCCTGACCCTCACCCGTCCCCTAATCCTAACCCGTACGCTGACACTAACCCGCGCCCTCACACGTACGCTCCCCCTAAAGCGTTGTCGTACCCTCACCTGGACCCTAAACCGTCCCCGTCCCCTAACCCTAACCCTAGCCCGAACCCTAACCCTAACCCTTCCCCGAAGCCTGACACTCCCCCGTCCCCTAATCCTAAGGCGTACGCGGACAATAACCCGTGCCCTCACACGTACGCTCCCCCTAAAGCGTTGTCGTACCCTCACCTGGACCCTAAACCTTCCCCGTCCCCTAACCCTAACCCTAGCCCGAACCCTAACCCTAACCCTTCCCCGAAGCCTGACCCTCACCCGTCCCCTAATCCTAACCTGTACGCTGACACTAAGCCGCGCCCTCACACGTACGCTCCCCCTAAAGCGTTGTCGTACCCTCACCTGGACCCTAAACAGTCCCCGTCCCCTAACCCTAACCCTAGCCCGAACCCTAACCCTAACCCTTCCCCGAAGCCTGACCCTCACCCGTCCCCTAATCCTAACACGTACGCTGACACTAAGCCGCGCCCTCACACGTACGCTCCCCATAAAGCGTTGTCGTACCCTCACCTGGACCCTAAACCGTCCCCGTCCCCTAACCCTAACCCTAGCCCGAACCCTACCCCTAACCCTTCCCCGAAGCCTGACCCTCACCCGTCCCCTAATCCTAACCCGTACGCTGACACTAACCCGCGCCCTCACACGTACGCTCCCCCTAAAGCGTTGTCGTACCCTCACCTGGACCCTAAACCGTCCCCGTCCCCTAACCCTAACCCTAGCCCGAACCCTAACCCTAACCCTTCCCCGAAGCCTGACCCTCACCCGTCCCCTAATCCTAAACCGTACGCTGACGCTAACCCGCGTCCTCACACGTACGCACCCACTAAAGCGTTGTCGTACCCTCAACTGGGCCCTAAACCGTCCCCGTCCCCTAACCCTAACCCTAGCCCGAACCCTAACCCTAACACTTCCCCGAAGCCTAACCCTCACCCGTGCCCTAATCCTAACCCGTACGCTGACGCTAACCCGCGCCCTCACACGTACGCTCCCCCTAAAGCGTTTTCGTACCCTCACCTGGACCCTAAACCGTCCCCGTCCCCTAACCCTAACCCTAACCCGAACCCTAACCCTAACCCTTCCCCGAAGCCTGACCCTCACCTGTCCCCTAATCCTAACCCGTACGCTGACACTAACCCGCGCCCTCACCCGTACGCTCCCCCTAAAGCGTTGTCGTACCCTCACCTGGACCCTAAACCGTCCCCGTCCCCTAACCCTAACCCTAGCCCGAACCCTAACCCTAACCCTTCCCCGAAGCCTGACCATCACCCGTCCCCTTATCCTAACCCGTACGCTGACACTAACCCGCGCCCTCACACGTACGCTCCCCATAAAGAGTTGTCGTACCCTCACCTGGACCCTAAAACGTCCCCATCCCCTAACCCTAACCCTAGCCCGATCCCTAACCCTAACACTTCCCCGAAGCCTGACCCTCACCCGTCCCCTAATCCTAACGCGTACGCGGACAATAACCTGCGCCCTCACACGTACGCTCCCCCTAAAGCGTTGTCGTACCCTCACCTGGACCCTAAACCGTCCCCGTCCCCTAACCCTAACCATAGCCCGAACCCTAACCCTAACCCTTCCCCGAAGCCTGACCCTCACCCGTCCCCTAATCCTAACCCGTACGCTGACACTAACCCGCGCCCTCACACGTACGCTCCCCCTAAAGCGTTGTCGTACCCTCACCTGGACCCTAAACCTTCCCCGTCCCCTAACCCTAACCCTAGCCCGAACCCTAACCCTAACCCTTCCCCGAAGCCTGACCCTCCCCCGTCCCCTAATCCTAACCCGTACGCTGACAATAACCCGCGCCCTCACACGTACACTCCCCCTAAAGCGTTGTCGTACCCTCACCTGGACCCTAAACCGTCCCCGTCCCCTAACTCTAACCATAGCCCGAACCCTAACCCTAACCCTTCCCCGAAGCCTGACCCTCACCCGTCCCCTAATCCTAACACGTACGCTGACACTAAGCCGCGCCCTCACACGTACGCTCCCCATAAAGCGTTGTCGTACCCTCACCTGGACCCTAAACCGTCCCCGTCCCCTAACCCTAACCGTAGCCCGTACCCTAACCCTAACACTTCCCCGAAGCCTGAGCCTCACCCGTCCCCTAATCCTAACCCGTACGCTGACAATAACCCGCGCCCTCACACGTACGCTCCCCCTAAAGCGTTGTAGTACCCTCACCTGGACCCTAAACCGTCCCTGTCCCCTAACCCTAACCCTAGCCCGAACCCTAACCCTAACCCTTCCCCGAAGCCTGACCCTCACCCGTCCCCTAATCCTAACGCGTACGCTGACACTAAGCCGCGCCCTCACACGTACGCTCCCCCTAAAGCGTTGTCGTACCCTCACCTGGACCCTAAACCGTCCCCGTCCCCTAACCCTAACCCTAGCCCGAACCCTAACCCTAACCCTTCCCCGAAGCCTGACCCTCCCCCGTCCCCTAGTCCTAACGCGTACGCTGACACTAAGCCGCGCCCTCACACGTACGCTCCCCCTAAAGCGTTGTCGTACCCTCACCTGGACCCTAAACCGTCCCCGTCCCCTAACTCTAACCCTAGCCCGAACCCTAACCCTAACACTTCCCCGAAGCCTGACCCTCACCCGTCCCCTAATCCTAATCCGTACGCTGACACTAACTGGCGCCCTCACACTTACGCTCCCACTAAAGCGTTGTCGTACCCTCACCTGGACCCTAAACCGTCCCCGTCCCCTAACCCTAACCCTAGCCCGAACCCTAACCCTAACCCTTCCCCGAAGCCTGACCCTCACCCGTCCCCTAATCCTAACCAGTACGCTGACACTAAGCCGCGCCCTCACACGTACGCTCCCCCTAAAGCGTTGTCGTAACCTGACCTGGACCCTAAACAGTCCCCGTCCCCTAACCCTAACCCTAGCCCGAACCCTAACCCTAACCCTTCCCCGAAGCCTGACCCTCCCCCGTCCCCTAATCCTAACGCGTACGCTGACTCTAAGCCGCGCCCTCACACGTACGCTCCCCCTAAAGCGTTGTCGTACCCTCACCTGGACCCTAAACCGTCCCCGTCCCCTAACCCTAACCCTAGCCCGAACCCTAACCCTCACCCTTCCCCGAAGCCTGACCCTCACCCGTCCCCTAATCCTAACCCGTACGCTGACACTAACCCGCGCCCTCACACGTACGCTCCCCCTAAAGCGTTGTCGTACCCTCACCTGGACCCTAAACCGTCCCCGTCCCCTAACCCTAACCCTAGCCCGAACCCTAACCCTCACCCTTCCCCGAAGCCTGACACTCACCCGTACCCTAATCCTAACCCGTACGCTGACACTAACCCGCGCCCTCACACGTACGCTCCCCCTAAAGCGTTGTCGTACCCTCACCTGGACCCTAAACCTTCCCCGTCCCCTAACCCTAACCCTAGCCCGAACCCTAACCCTAACCCTTCCCCGAAGCCTGACCCTCCCCCGTCCCCTAATCCTAACCCGTACGCTGACAATAACCCGCGCCCTCACACGTACACTCCCCCTAAAGCGTTGTCGTACCCTCACCTGGACCCTAAACCGTCCCCGTCCCCTAACTCTAACCATAGCCCGAACCCTAACCCTAACCCTTCCCCGAAGCCTGACCCTCACCCGTCCCCTAATCCTAACACGTACGCTGACACTAAGCCGCGCCCTCACACGTACGCTCCCCATAAAGCGTTGTCGTACCCTCACCTGGACCCTAAACCGTCCCCGTCCCCTAACCCTAACCGTAGCCCGTACCCTAACCCTAACACTTCCCCGAAGCCTGAGCCTCACCCGTCCCCTAATCCTAACCCGTACGCTGACAATAACCCGCGCCCTCACACGTACGCTCCCCCTAAAGCGTTGTAGTACCCTCACCTGGACCCTAAACCGTCCCTGTCCCCTAACCCTAACCCTAGCCCGAACCCTAACCCTAACCCTTCCCCGAAGCCTGACCCTCACCCGTCCCCTAATCCTAACGCGTACGCTGACACTAAGCCGCGCCCTCACACGTACGCTCCCCCTAAAGCGTTGTCGTACCCTCACCTGGACCCTAAACCGTCCCCGTCCCCTAACCCTAACCCTAGCCCGAACCCTAACCCTAACCCTTCCCCGAAGCCTGACCCTCACCCGTCCCCTAATCCTAACCAGTACGCTGACACTAAGCCGCGCCCTCACACGTACGCTGCCCCTAAAGCGTTGTCGTAACCTGACCTGGACCCTAAACAGTCCCCGTCCCCTAACCCTAACCCTAGCCCGAACCCTAACCCTAACCCTTCCCCGAAGCCTGACCCTCCCCCGTCCCCTAATCCTAACGCGTACGCTGACTCTAAGCCGCGCCCTCACACGTACGCTCCCCCTAAAGCGTTGTCGTACCCTCACCTGGACCCTAAACCGTCCCCGTCCCCTAACCCTAACCCTAGCCCGAACCCTAACCCTCACCCTTCCCCGAGCCTGACCCTCACCCGTCCCCTAATCCTAACCCGTACGCTGACACTAACCCGCGCCCTCACACGTACGCTCCCCCTAAAGCGTTGTCGTACCCTCACCTGGACCCTAAACCGTCCCCGTCCCCTAACCCTAACCCTAGCCCGAACCCTAACCCTAACCCTTCCCCGAAGCCTGACCCTCACCCGTCCCCTAATCCTAACCAGTACGCTGACACTAAGCCGCGCCCTCACACGTACGCTCCCCCTAAAGCGTTGTCGTAACCTGACCTGGACCCTAAACAGTCCCCGTCCCCTAACCCTAACCCTAGCCCGAACCCTAACCCTAACCCTTCCCCGAAGCCTGACCCTCCCCCGTCCCCTAATCCTAACGCGTACGCTGACTCTAAGCCGCGCCCTCACACGTACGCTCCCCCTAAAGCGTTGTCGTACCCTCACCTGGACCCTAAACCGTCCCCGTCCCCTAACCCTAACCCTAGCCCGAACCCTAACCCTCACCCTTCCCCGAAGCCTGACACTCACCCGTCCCCTAATCCTAACCCGTACGCTGACACTAACCCGCGCCCTCACACGTACGCTCCCCCTAAAGCGTTGTCGTACCCTCACCTGGACCCTAAACCGTCCCCGTCCCCTAACCCTAACCCTAGCCCGAACCCTAACCCTAACCCTTCCCCGAAGCCTGACACTCCCCCGTCCCCTAATCCTAAGGCGTACGCGGACAATAACCCGTGCCCTCACACGTACGCTCCCCCTAAAGCGTTGTCGAACCCTCACCTGGACCCTAAACCTTCCCCGTCCCCTAACCCTAACCCTAGCCCGAACCCTAACCCTAACCCTTCCCCGAAGCCTGACCCTCACCCGTCCCCTAATCCTAACCCGTACGCTGACACTAAGCCGCGCCCTCACACGTACGCTCCCCCTAAAGCGTTGTCGTACCCTCACCTGGACCCTAAACAGTCCCCGTCCCCTAACCCTAACCCTAGCCCGAACCCTAACCCTAACCCTTCCCGAAGCCTGACCCTCCCCCGTCCCCTAATCCTAACGCGTACGCTGACACTAAGCCACGCCCTCACACGTACGCTCCCCCTAAAGCGTTGTCGTACCCTCACCTGGACCCTAAACCGTCCCCGTCCCCTAACCCTAACCCTAGCCCGAACCCTAACCCTAACCCTTCCCCGAAGCCTGACCCTCACCCGTCCCCTAATCCTAACCCGTACGCTGACACTAACCCGCGCCCTCACACGTACGCTCCCCCTAAAGCGTTGTCGTACCCTCACCTGGACCCTAAACCGTCCCCGTACCCTAACCCTAACCCTAGCCCGAACCTTAACCCTAACCCTTCCCCGAAGCCTGACCTTCACCCGTCCCCTAATCCTAACCCGTACGCTGACGCTAACCCGCGCCCTCACATGTACGCTCCCCCTAAAGCGTTGTCGTACCCTCACCTGGACCCTAAACCGTCCCCGTCCCCGTCCCCTAACCCTAGCCCGAACCCTAACCCTAACCCTTCCCCGAAGCCTGACCCTCACCCGTCCCCTAATCCTAATCTGTACGCTGACACTAACCCGCGCCCTCACACGTACGCTCCCCCTAAAGCGTTGTCGTTCCCTCACCTGGACCCTAAACCTTCCCCGTCCCCTAACCCTAACCCTAGCCCGAACCCTAACCCTAACCCTTCCCCGAAGCCTGACCCTCCCCCGTCCCCTAATCCTAACCCGTACGCTGACAATAACCCGCGCCCTCACACGTACACTCCCCCTAAAGCGTTGTCGTACCCTCACCTGGACCCTAAACCGTCCCCGTCCCCTAACTCTAACCATAGCCCGAACCCTAACCCTAACCCTTCCCCGAAGCCTGACCCTCACCCGTCCCCTAATCCTAACACGTACGCTGACACTAAGCCGCGCCCTCACACGTACGCTCCCCATAAAGCGTTGTCGTACCCTCACCTGGACCCTAAACCGTCCCCGTTCCCTAACCCTAACCCTAGCCCGATCCCTAACCCTAACACTTCCCCGAAGCCTGACCCTCACCCGTCCCCTAATCCTAACGCGTACGCGGACAATAACCCGCGCCCTCACACGTACGCTCCCCCTAAAGCGTTGTCGTACCCTCACCTGGACCCTAAACCGTCCCCGTCCCCTAACCCTAACCCTAGCCCGAACCCTAACCCTAACCCTTCCCCGAAGCCTGACCCTCACCCGTCCCCTAATCCTAACCCGTACGCTGACACTAACCCGCGCCCTCACACGTACGCTCCCCCTAAAGCGTTGTCGTACCCTCACCTGGACCCTAAACCTTCCCCGTCCCCTAACCCTAACCCTAGCCCGAACCCTAACCCTAACCCTTCCCCGAAGCCTGACCCTCCCCCGTCCCCTAATCCTAACCCGTACGCTGACAATAACCCGCGCCCTCACACGTACACTCCCCCTAAAGCGTTGTCGTACCCTCACCTGGACCCTAAACCGTCCCCGTCCCCTAACTCTAACCATAGCCCGAACCCTAACCCTAACCCTTCCCCGAAGCCTGACCCTCACCCGTCCCCTAATCCTAACACGTACGCTGACACTAAGCCGCGCCCTCACACGTACGCTCCCCATAAAGCGTTGTCGTACCCTCACCTGGACCCTAAACCGTCCCCGTCCCCTAACCCTAACCCTAGCCCGAACCCTACCCCTAACCCTTCCCCGAAGCCTGACCCTCACCCGTCCCCTAATCCTAACCCGTACGCTGACACTAACCCGCGCCCTCACACGTACGCTCCCCCTAAAGCGTTGTCGTACCCTCACCTGGACCCTAAACCGTCCCCGTCCCCTAACCCTAACCCTAGCCCGAACCCTAACCCTAACCCTTCCCCGAAGCCTGACCCTCACCCGTCCCCTAATCCTAAACCGTACGCTGACGCTAACCCGCGTCCTCACACGTACGCACCCACTAAAGCGTTGTCGTACCCTCAACTGGGCCCTAAACCGTCCCCGTCCCCTAACCCTAACCCTAGCCCGAACCCTAACCCTAACACTTCCCCGAAGCCTAACCCTCACCCGTGCCCTAATCCTAACCCGTACGCTGACGCTAACCCGCGCCCTCACACGTACGCTCCCCCTAAAGCGTTTTCATACCCTCACCTGGACCCTAAACCGTCCCCGTCCCCTAACCCTAACCCTAACCCGAACCCTAACCCTAACCCTTCCCCGAAGCCTGACCCTCACCTGTCCCCTAATCCTAACCCGTACGCTGACACTAACCCGCGCCCTCACCCGTACGCTCCCCCTAAAGCGTTGTCGTACCCTCACCTGGACCCTAAACCGTCCCCGTCCCCTAACCCTAACCCTAGCCCGAACCCTAACCCTAACCCTTCCCCGAAGCCTGACCATCACCCGTCCCCTTATCCTAACCCGTACGCTGACACTAACCCGCGCCCTCACACGTACGCTCCCCATAAAGAGTTGTCGTACCCTCACCTGGACCCTAAAACGTCCCCATCCCCTAACCCTAACCCTAGCCCGATCCCTAACCCTAACCCTTCCCCGAAGCCTGACCCTCCCCCGTCCCCTAATCCTAACCCGTACGCTGACAATAACCCGCGCCCTCACACGTACGCTCCCCCTAAAGCGTTGTCGTACCCTCACCTGGACCCTAAACCGTCCCCGTCCCCTAACCCTAACCCTAGCCCGAACCCTAACCCTAACCCTTCCCCGAAGCCTGACCCTCACCCGTCCCCTAATCCTAACCCGTACGCTGACACTAACCCGCGCCCTCACACGTACGCTCCCCCTAAAGCGTTGTCGTACCCTCACCTGGACCCTAAACCTTCTCCGTTCCCTAACCCTAACCCTAGGCCGAACCCTAACCCTAACCCTTCCCCGAAGCCTGACCCTCCCCCGTCCCCTAATCCTAACCCGTACGCTGACAATAACCCGCGCCCTCACACGTACACTCCCCCTAAAGCGTTGTCGTACCCTCACCTGGACCCTAAACCGTCCCCGTCCCCTAACTCTAACCATAGCCCGAACCCTAACCCTAACCCTTCCCCGAAGCCTGACCCTCACCCGTCCCCTAATCCTAACACGTACGCTGACACTAAGCCGCGCCCTCACACGTACGCTCCCCATAAAGCGTTGTCGTACCCTCACCTGGACCCTAAACCGTCCCCGTCCCCTAACCCTAACCCTAGCCCGAACCCTACCCCTAACCCTTCCCCGAAGCCTGACCCTCACCCGTCCCCTAATCCTAACCCGTACGCTGACACTAACCCGCGCCCTCACACGTACGCTCCCCCTAAAGCGTTGTCGTACCCTCACCTGGACCCTAAACCGTCCCCGTCCCCTAACCCTAACCCTAGCCCGAACCCTAACCCTAACCCTTCCCCGAAGCCTGACCCTCACCCGTCCCCTAATCCTAAACCGTACGCTGACGCTAACCCGCGTCCTCACACGTACGCACCCACTAAAGCGTTGTCGTACCCTCAACTGGGCCCTAAACCGTCCCCGTCCCCTAACCCTAACCCTAGCCCGAACCCTAACCCTAACACTTCCCCGAAGCCTAACCCTCACCCGTGCCCTAATCCTAACCCGTACGCTGACGCTAACCCGCGCCCTCACACGTACGCTCCCCCTAAAGCGTTTTCGTACCCTCACCTGGACCCTAAACCGTCCCCGTCCCCTAACCCTAACCCTAACCCGAACCCTAACCCTAACCCTTCCCCGAAGCCTGACCCTCACCTGTCCCCTAATCCTAACCCGTACGCTGACACTAACCCGCGCCCTCACCCGTACGCTCCCCCTAAAGCGTTGTCGTACCCTCACCTGGACCCTAAACCGTCCCCGTCCCCTAACCCTAACCCTAGCCCGAACCCTAACCCTAACCCTTCCCCGAAGCCTGACCATCACCCGTCCCCTTATCCTAACCCGTACGCTGACACTAACCCGCGCCCTCACACGTACGCTCCCCATAAAGAGTTGTCGTACCCTCACCTGGACCCTAAAACGTCCCCATCCCCTAACCCTAACCCTAGCCCGATCCCTAACCCTAACACTTCCCCGAAGCCTGACCCTCACCCGTCCCCTAATCCTAACGCGTACGCGGACAATAACCCGCGCCCTCACACGTACGCTCCCCCTAAAGCGTTGTCGTACCCTCACCTGGACCCTAAACCGTCCCCGTCCCCTAACCCTAACCCTAGCCCGAACCCTAACCCTAACCCTTCCCCGAAGCCTGACCCTCACCCGTCCCCTAATCCTAACCCGTACGCTGACACTAACCCGCGCCCTCACACGTACGCTCCCCCTAAAGCGTTGTCGTACCCTCACCTGGACCCTAAACCTTCCCCGTCCCCTAACCCTAACCCTAGGCCGAACCCTAACCCTAACCCTTCCCCGAAGCCTGACCCTCCCCCGTCCCCTAATCCTAACCCGTACGCTGACAATAACCCGCGCCCTCACACGTACACTCCCCCTAAAGCGTTGTCGTACCCTCACCTGGACCCTAAACCGTCCCCGTCCCCTAACTCTAACCATAGCCCGAACCCTAACCCTAACCCTTCCCCGAAGCCTGACCCTCACCCGTCCCCTAATCCTAACACGTACGCTGACACTAAGCCGCGCCCTCACACGTACGCTCCCCATAAAGCGTTGTCGTACCCTCACCTGGACCCTAAACCGTCCCCGTCCCCTAACCCTAACCGTAGCCCGTACCCTAACCCTAACACTTCCCCGAAGCCTGAGCCTCACCCGTCCCCTAATCCTAACCCGTACGCTGACAATAATCCGCGCCCTCACACGTACGCTCCCCCTAAAGCGTTGTAGTACCCTCACCTGGACCCTAAACCGTCCCCGTCCCCTAACCCTAACCCTAGCCCGAACCCTAACCCTAACCCTTCCCCGAAGCCTGACCCTCACCCGTCCCCTAATCCTAACGCGTACGCTGACACTAAGCCGCGCCCTCACACGTACGCTCCCCCTAAAGCGTTGTCGTACCCTCACCTGGACCCTAAACCGTCCCCGTCCCCTAACCCTAACCCTAGCCCGAACCCTAACCCTAACCCTTCCCCGAAGCCTGACCCTCCCCCGTCCCCTAGTCCTAACGCGTACGCTGACACTAAGCCGCGCCCTCACACGTACGCTCCCCCTAAAGCGTTGTCGTACCCTCACCTGGACCCTAAACCGTCCCCGTCCCCTAACTCTAACCCTAGCCCGAACCCTAACCCTAACACTTCCCCGAAGCCTGACCCTCACCCGTCCCCTAATCCTAATCCGTACGCTGACACTAACTGGCGCCCTCACACTTACGCTCCCACTAAAGCGTTGTCGTACCCTCACCTGGACCCTAAACCGTCCCCGTCCCCTAACCCTAACCCTAGCCCGAACCCTAAGCCTAACCCTTCCCCGAAGCCTGACCCTCCCCCGTCCCCTAATCCTAAGGCATACGCGGACAATAACCCGTGCCCTCACACGTACGCTCCCCCTAAAGCGTTGTCGTACCCTCACCTGGACCCTAAACCTTCCCCGTCCCCTAACCCTAACCCTAGCCCGAACCCTAACCCTAACCCTTCCCCGAAGCCTGACCCTCACCCGTTCCCTAATCCTAACCAGTACGCTGACACTAAGCCGCGCCCTCACACGTACGCTCCCCCTAAAGCGTTGTCGTAACCTGACCTGGACCCTAAACAGTCCCCGTCCCCTAACCCTAACCCTAGCCCGAACCCTAACCCTAACCCTTCCCCGAAGCCTGACCCTCCCCCGTCCCCTAATCCTAACGCGTACGCTGACTCTAAGCCGCGCCCTCACACGTACGCTCCCCCTAAAGCGTTGTCGTACCCTCACCTGGACCCTAAACCGTCCCCGTCCCCTAACCCTAACCCTAGCCCGAACCCTAACCCTCACCCTTCCCCGAAGCCTGACCCTCACCCGTCCCCTAATCCTAACCCGTACGCTGACACTAACCCGCGCCCTCACACGTACGCTCCCCCTAAAGCGTTGTCGTACCCTCACCTGGACCCTAAACCGTCCCCGTCCCCTAACCCTAACCCTAGCCCGAACCCTAACCCTAACCCTTCCCCGAAGCCTGACACTCCCCCGTCCCCTAATCCTAAGGCGTACGCGGACAATAACCCGTGCCCTCACACGTACGCTCCCCCTAAAGCGTTGTCGTACCCTCACCTGGACCCTAAACCTTCCCCGTCCCCTAACCCTAACCCTAGCCCGAACCCTAACCCTAACCCTTCCCCGAAGCCTGACCCTCACCCGTCCCCTAATCCTAACCTGTACGCTGACACTAAGCCGCGCCCTCACACGTACGCTCCCCCTAAAGCGTTGTCGTACCCTCACCTGGACCCTAAACAGTCCCCGTCCCCTAACCCTAACCCTAGCCCGAACCCTAACCCTAACCCTTCCCCGAAGCCTGACCCTCACCCGTCCCCTAATCCTAACACGTACGCTGACACTAAGCCGCGCCCTCACACGTACGCTCCCCATAAAGCGTTGTCGTACCCTCACCTGGACCCTAAACCGTCCCCGTCCCCTAACCCTAACCCTAGCCCGAACCCTACCCCTAACCCTTCCCCGAAGCCTGACCCTCACCCGTCCCCTAATCCTAACCCGTACGCTGACACTAACCCGCGCCCTCACACGTACGCTCCCCCTAAAGCGTTGTCGTACCCTCACCTGGACCCTAAACCGTCCCCGTCCCCTAACCCTAACCCTAGCCCGAACCCTAACCCTAACCCTTCCCCGAAGCCTGACCCTCACCCGTCCCCTAATCCTAAACCGTACGCTGACGCTAACCCGCGTCCTCACACGTACGCACCCACTAAAGCGTTGTCGTACCCTCAACTGGGCCCTAAACCGTCCCCGTCCCCTAACCCTAACCCTAGCCCGAACCCTAACCCTAACACTTCCCCGAAGCCTAACCCTCACCCGTGCCCTAATCCTAACCCGTACGCTGACGCTAACCCGCGCCCTCACACGTACGCTCCCCCTAAAGCGTTTTCGTACCCTCACCTGGACCCTAAACCGTCCCCGTCCCCTAACCCTAACCCTAACCCGAACCCTAACCCTAACCCTTCCCCGAAGCCTGACCCTCACCTGTCCCCTAATCCTAACCCGTACGCTGACACTAACCCGCGCCCTCACCCGTACGCTCCCCCTAAAGCGTTGTCGTACCCTCACCTGGACCCTAAACCGTCCCCGTCCCCTAACCCTAACCCTAGCCCGAACCCTAACCCTAACCCTTCCCCGAAGCCTGACCATCACCCGTCCCCTTATCCTAACCCGTACGCTGACACTAACCCGCGCCCTCACACGTACGCTCCCCATAAAGAGTTGTCGTACCCTCACCTGGACCCTAAAACGTCCCCATCCCCTAACCCTAACCCTAGCCCGATCCCTAACCCTAACACTTCCCCGAAGCCTGACCCTCACCCGTCCCCTAATCCTAACGCGTACGCGGACAATAACCTGCGCCCTCACACGTACGCTCCCCCTAAAGCGTTGTCGTACCCTCACCTGGACCCTAAACCGTCCCCGTCCCCTAACCCTAACCATAGCCCGAACCCTAACCCTAACCCTTCCCCGAAGCCTGACCCTCACCCGTCCCCTAATCCTAACCCGTACGCTGACACTAACCCGCGCCCTCACACGTACGCTCCCCCTAAAGCGTTGTCGTACCCTCACCTGGACCCTAAACCTTCCCCGTCCCCTAACCCTAACCCTAGCCCGAACCCTAACCCTAACCCTTCCCCGAAGCCTGACCCTCCCCCGTCCCCTAATCCTAACCCGTACGCTGACAATAACCCGCGCCCTCACACGTACACTCCCCCTAAAGCGTTGTCGTACCCTCACCTGGACCCTAAACCGTCCCCGTCCCCTAACTCTAACCATAGCCCGAACCCTAACCCTAACCCTTCCCCGAAGCCTGACCCTCACCCGTCCCCTAATCCTAACACGTACGCTGACACTAAGCCGCGCCCTCACACGTACGCTCCCCATAAAGCGTTGTCGTACCCTCACCTGGACCCTAAACCGTCCCCGTCCCCTAACCCTAACCGTAGCCCGTACCCTAACCCTAACACTTCCCCGAAGCCTGAGCCTCACCCGTCCCCTAATCCTAACCCGTACGCTGACAATAACCCGCGCCCTCACACGTACGCTCCCCCTAAAGCGTTGTAGTACCCTCACCTGGACCCTAAACCGTCCCTGTCCCCTAACCCTAACCCTAGCCCGAACCCTAACCCTAACCCTTCCCCGAAGCCTGACCCTCACCCGTCCCCTAATCCTAACCCGTATGCTGACAATAACCCGCGCCCTCACACGTACACTCCCCCTAAAGCGTTGTCGTACCCTCACCTGGACCCTAAACCGTCCCCGTCCCCTAACTCTAACCATAGCCCGAACCCTAACCCTAACCCTTCCCCGAAGCCTGACCCTCACCCGTCCCCTAATCCTAACACGTACGCTGACACTAAGCCGCGCCCTCACACGTACGCTCCCCATAAAGCGTTGTCGTACCCTCACCTGGACCCTAAACCGTCCCCGTCCCCTAACCCTAACCCTAGCCCGAACCCTACCCCTAACCCTTCCCCGAAGCCTGACCCTCACCCGTCCCCTAATCCTAACCCGTACGCTGACACTAACCCGCGCCCTCACACGTACGCTCCCCCTAAAGCGTTGTCGTACCCTCACCTGGACCCTAAACCGTCCCCGTCCCCTAACCCTAACCCTAGCCCGAACCCTAACCCTAACCCTTCCCCGAAGCCTGACCCTCACCCGTCCCCTAATCCTAAACCGTAGGCTGACGCTAACCCGCGTCCTCACACGTACGCACCCACTAAAGCGTTGTCGTACCCTCAACTGGGCCCTAAACCGTCCCCGTCCCCTAACCCTAACCCTAGCCCGAACCCTAACCCTAACACTTCCCCGAAGCCTAACCCTCACCCGTGCCCTAATCCTAACCCGTACGCTGACGCTAACCCGCGCCCTCACACGTACGCTCCCCCTAAAGCGTTTTCATACCCTCACCTGGACCCTAAACCGTCCCCGTCCCCTAACCCTAACCCTAACCCGAACCCTAACCCTAACCCTTCCCCGAAGCCTGACCCTCACCTGTCCCCTAATCCTAACCCGTACGCTGACACTAACCCGCGCCCTCACCCGTACGCTCCCCCTAAAGCGTTGTCGTACCCTCACCTGGACCCTAAACCGTCCCCGTCCCCTAACCCTAACCCTAGCCCGAACCCTAACCCTAACCCTTCCCCGAAGCCTGACCATCACCCGTCCCCTTATCCTAACCCGTACGCTGACACTAACCCG
Source organism: Globicephala melas (assembly GCF_963455315.2). Classification (NCBI taxonomy): domain Eukaryota; kingdom Metazoa; phylum Chordata; class Mammalia; order Artiodactyla; family Delphinidae; genus Globicephala; species Globicephala melas. Next base: position 90,214,367 of record NC_083325.1, on the reverse strand, counting down.
CGCCCTCACACGTACGCTCCCCATAAAGAGTTGTCGTACCCTCACCTGGACCCTAAAACGTCCCCATCCCCTAACCCTAACCCTAGCCCGATCCCTAACCCTAACCCTTCCCCGAAGCCTGACCCTCCCCCGTCCCCTAATCCTAACCCGTACGCTGACAATAACCCGCGCCCTCACACGTACGCTCCCCCTAAAGCGTTGTCGTACCCTCACCTGGACCCTAAACCGTCCCCGTCCCCTAACCCTAACCCTAGCCCGAACCCTAACCCTAACCCTTCCCCGAAGCCTGACCCTCACCCGTCCCCTAATCCTAACCCGTACGCTGACACTAACCCGCGCCCTCACACGTACGCTCCCCCTAAAGCGTTGTCGTACCCTCACCTGGACCCTAAACCTTCCCCGTTCCCTAACCCTAACCCTAGGCCGAACCCTAACCCTAACCCTTCCCCGAAGCCTGACCCTCCCCCGTCCCCTAATCCTAACCCGTACGCTGACAATAACCCGCGCCCTCACACGTACACTCCCCCTAAAGCGTTGTCGTACCCTCACCTGGACCCTAAACCGTCCCCGTCCCCTAACTCTAACCATAGCCCGAACCCTAACCCTAACCCTTCCCCGAAGCCTGACCCTCACCCGTCCCCTAATCCTAACACGTACGCTGACACTAAGCCGCGCCCTCACACGTACGCTCCCCATAAAGCGTTGTCGTACCCTCACCTGGACCCTAAACCGTCCCCGTCCCCTAACCCTAACCCTAGCCCGAACCCTACCCCTAACCCTTCCCCGAAGCCTGACCCTCACCCGTCCCCTAATCCTAACCCGTACGCTGACACTAACCCGCGCCCTCACACGTACGCTCCCCCTAAAGCGTTGTCGTACCCTCACCTGGACCCTAAACCGTCCCCGTCCCCTAACCCTAACCCTAGCCCGAACCCTAACCCTAACCCTTCCCCGAAGCCTGACCCTCACCCGTCCCCTAATCCTAAACCGTACGCTGACGCTAACCCGCGTCCTCACACGTACGCACCCACTAAAGCGTTGTCGTACCCTCAACTGGGCCCTAAACCGTCCCCGTCCCCTAACCCTAACCCTAGCCCGAACCCTAACCCTAACACTTCCCCGAAGCCTAACCCTCACCCGTGCCCTAATCCTAACCCGTACGCTGACGCTAACCCGCGCCCTCACACGTACGCTCCCCCTAAAGCGTTTTCGTACCCTCACCTGGACCCTAAACCGTCCCCGTCCCCTAACCCTAACCCTAACCCGAACCCTAACCCTAACCCTTCCCCGAAGCCTGACCCTCACCTGTCCCCTAATCCTAACCCGTACGCTGACACTAACCCGCGCCCTCACCCGTACGCTCCCCCTAAAGCGTTGTCGTACCCTCACCTGGACCCTAAACCGTCCCCGTCCCCTAACCCTAACCCTAGCCCGAACCCTAACCCTAACCCTTCCCCGAAGCCTGACCATCACCCGTCCCCTTATCCTAACCCGTACGCTGACACTAACCCGCGCCCTCACACGTACGCTCCCCATAAAGAGTTGTCGTACCCTCACCTGGACCCTAAAACGTCCCCATCCCCTAACCCTAACCCTAGCCCGATCCCTAACCCTAACACTTCCCCGAAGCCTGACCCTCACCCGTCCCCTAATCCTAACGCGTACGCGGACAATAACCCGCGCCCTCACACGTACGCTCCCCCTAAAGCGTTGTCGTACCCTCACCTGGACCCTAAACCGTCCCCGTCCCCTAACCCTAACCCTAGCCCGAACCCTAACCCTAACCCTTCCCCGAAGCCTGACCCTCACCCGTCCCCTAATCCTAACCCGTACGCTGACACTAACCCGCGCCCTCACACGTACGCTCCCCCTAAAGCGTTGTCGTACCCTCACCTTGACCCTAAACCTTCCCCGTCCCCTAACCCTAACCCTAGGCCGAACCCTAACCCTAACCCTTCCCCGAAGCCTGACCCTCCCCCGTCCCCTAATCCTAACCCGTACGCTGACAATAACCCGCGCCCTCACACGTACACTCCCCCTAAAGCGTTGTCGTACCCTCACCTGGACCCTAAACCGTCCCCGTCCCCTAACTCTAACCATAGCCCGAACCCTAACCCTAACCCTTCCCCGAAGCCTGACCCTCACCCGTCCCCTAATCCTAACACGTACGCTGACACTAAGCCGCGCCCTCACACGTACGCTCCCCATAAAGCGTTGTCGTACCCTCACCTGGACCCTAAACCGTCCCCGTCCCCTAACCCTAACCGTAGCCCGTACCCTAACCCTAACACTTCCCCGAAGCCTGAGCCTCACCCGTCCCCTAATCCTAACCCGTACGCTGACAATAATCCGCGCCCTCACACGTACGCTCCCCCTAAAGCGTTGTAGTACCCTCACCTGGACCCTAAACCGTCCCCGTCCCCTAACCCTAACCCTAGCCCGAACCCTAACCCTAACCCTTCCCCGAAGCCTGACCCTCACCCGTCCCCTAATCCTAACGCGTACGCTGACACTAAGCCGCGCCCTCACACGTACGCTCCCCCTAAAGCGTTGTCGTACCCTCACCTGGACCCTAAACCGTCCCCGTCCCCTAACCCTAACCCTAGCCCGAACCCTAACCCTAACCCTTCCCCGAAGCCTGACCCTCCCCCGTCCCCTAGTCCTAACGCGTACGCTGACACTAAGCCGCGCCCTCACACGTACGCTCCCCCTAAAGCGTTGTCGTACCCTCACCTGGACCCTAAACCGTCCCCGTCCCCTAACTCTAACCCTAGCCCGAACCCTAACCCTAACACTTCCCCGAAGCCTGACCCTCACCCGTCCCCTAATCCTAATCCGTACGCTGACACTAACTGGCGCCCTCACACTTACGCTCCCACTAAAGCGTTGTCGTACCCTCACCTGGACCCTAAACCGTCCCCGTCCCCTAACCCTAACCCTAGCCCGAACCCTAAGCCTAACCCTTCCCCGAAGCCTGACCCTCCCCCGTCCCCTAATCCTAAGGCATACGTGGACAATAACCCGTGCCCTCACACGTACGCTCCCCCTAAAGCGTTGTCGTACCCTCACCTGGACCCTAAACCTTCCCCGTCCCCTAACCCTAACCCTAGCCCGAACCCTAACCCTAACCCTTCCCCGAAGCCTGACCCTCACCCGTTCCCTAATCCTAACCAGTACGCTGACACTAAGCCGCGCCCTCACACGTACGCTCCCCCTAAAGCGTTGTCGTAACCTGACCTGGACCCTAAACAGTCCCCGTCCCCTAACCCTAACCCTAGCCCGAACCCTAACCCTAACCCTTCCCCGAAGCCTGACCCTCCCCCGTCCCCTAATCCTAACGCGTACGCTGACTCTAAGCCGCGCCCTCACACGTACGCTCCCCCTAAAGCGTTGTCGTACCCTCACCTGGACCCTAAACCGTCCCCGTCCCCTAACCCTAACCCTAGCCCGAACCCTAACCCTCACCCTTCCCCGAAGCCTGACCCTCACCCGTCCCCTAATCCTAACCCGTACGCTGACACTAACCCGCGCCCTCACACGTACGCTCCCCCTAAAGCGTTGTCGTACCCTCACCTGGACCCTAAACCGTCCCCGTCCCCTAACCCTAACCCTAGCCCGAACCCTAACCCTAACCCTTCCCCGAAGCCTGACACTCCCCCGTCCCCTAATCCTAAGGCGTACGCGGACAATAACCCGTGCCCTCACACGTACGCTCCCCCTAAAGCGTTGTCGTACCCTCACCTGGACCCTAAACCTTCCCCGTCCCCTAACCCTAACCCTAGCCCGAACCCTAACCCTAACCCTTCCCCGAAGCCTGACCCTCACCCGTCCCCTAATCCTAACCTGTACGCTGACACTAAGCCGCGCCCTCACACGTACGCTCCCCCTAAAGCGTTGTCGTACCCTCACCTGGACCCTAAACAGTCCCCGTCCCCTAACCCTAACCCTAGCCCGAACCCTAACCCTAACCCTTCCCCGAAGCCTGACCCTCACCCGTCCCCTAATCCTAACACGTACGCTGACACTAAGCCGCGCCCTCACACGTACGCTCCCCATAAAGCGTTGTCGTACCCTCACCTGGACCCTAAACCGTCCCCGTCCCCTAACCCTAACCCTAGCCCGAACCCTACCCCTAACCCTTCCCCGAAGCCTGACCCTCACCCGTCCCCTAATCCTAACCCGTACGCTGACACTAACCCGCGCCCTCACACGTACGCTCCCCCTAAAGCGTTGTCGTACCCTCACCTGGACCCTAAACCGTCCCCGTCCCCTAACCCTAACCCTAGCCCGAACCCTAACCCTAACCCTTCCCCGAAGCCTGACCCTCACCCGTCCCCTAATCCTAAACCGTACGCTGACGCTAACCCGCGTCCTCACACGTACGCACCCACTAAAGCGTTGTCGTACCCTCAACTGGGCCCTAAACCGTCCCCGTCCCCTAACCCTAACCCTAGCCCGAACCCTAACCCTAACACTTCCCCGAAGCCTAACCCTCACCCGTGCCCTAATCCTAACCCGTACGCTGACGCTAACCCGCGCCCTCACACGTACGCTCCCCCTAAAGCGTTTTCGTACCCTCACCTGGACCCTAAACCGTCCCCGTCCCCTAACCCTAACCCTAACCCGAACCCTAACCCTAACCCTTCCCCGAAGCCTGACCCTCACCTGTCCCCTAATCCTAACCCGTACGCTGACACTAACCCGCGCCCTGACCCGTACGCTCCCCCTAAAGCGTTGTCGTACCCTCACCTGGACCCTAAACCGTCCCCGTCCCCTAACCCTAACCCTAGCCCGAACCCTAACCCTAACCCTTCCCCGAAGCCTGACCATCACCCGTCCCCTTATCCTAACCCGTACGCTGACACTAACCCGCGCCCTCACACGTACGCTCCCCATAAAGAGTTGTCGTACCCTCACCTGGACCCTAAAACGTCCCCATCCCCTAACCCTAACCCTAGCCCGATCCCTAACCCTAACACTTCCCCGAAGCCTGACCCTCACCCGTCCCCTAATCCTAACGCGTACGCGGACAATAACCTGCGCCCTCACACGTACGCTCCCCCTAAAGCGTTGTCGTACCCTCACCTGGACCCTAAACCGTCCCCGTCCCCTAACCCTAACCATAGCCCGAACCCTAACCCTAACCCTTCCCCGAAGCCTGACCCTCACCCGTCCCCTAATCCTAACCCGTACGCTGACACTAACCCGCGCCCTCACACGTACGCTCCCCCTAAAGCGTTGTCGTACCCTCACCTGGACCCTAAACCTTCCCCGTCCCCTAACCCTAACCCTAGCCCGAACCCTAACCCTAACCCTTCCCCGAAGCCTGACCCTCCCCCGTCCCCTAATCCTAACCCGTACGCTGACAATAACCCGCGCCCTCACACGTACACTCCCCCTAAAGCGTTGTCGTACCCTCACCTGGACCCTAAACCGTCCCCGTCCCCTAACTCTAACCATAGCCCGAACCCTAACCCTAACCCTTCCCCGAAGCCTGACCCTCACCCGTCCCCTAATCCTAACACGTACGCTGACACTAAGCCGCGCCCTCACACGTACGCTCCCCATAAAGCGTTGTCGTACCCTCACCTGGACCCTAAACCGTCCCCGTCCCCTAACCCTAACCGTAGCCCGTACCCTAACCCTAAATCTTCCCCGAAGCCTGAGCCTCACCCGTCCCCTAATCCTAACCCGTACGCTGACAATAACCCGCGCCCTCACACGTACGCTCCCCCTAAAGCGTTGTAGTACCCTCACCTGGACCCTAAACCGTCCCTGTCCCCTAACCCTAACCCTAGCCCGAACCCTAACCCTAACCCTTCCCCGAAGCCTGACCCTCACCCGTCCCCTAATCCTAACGCGTACGCTGACACTAAGCCGCGCCCTCACACGTACGCTCCCCCTAAAGCGTTGTCGTACCCTCACCTGGACCCTAAACCGTCCCCGTCCCCTAACCCTAACCCTAGCCCGAACCCTAACCCTAACCCTTCCCCGAAGCCTGACCCTCCCCCGTCCCCTAGTCCTAACGCGTACGCTGACACTAAGCCGCGCCCTCACACGTACGCTCCCCCTAAAGCGTTGTCGTACCCTCACCTGGACCCTAAACCGTCCCCGTCCCCTAACTCTAACCCTAGCCCGAACCCTAACCCTAACACTTCCCCGAAGCCTGACCCTCACCCGTCCCCTAATCCTAATCCGTACGCTGACACTAACTGGCGCCCTCACACTTACGCTCCCACTAAAGCGTTGTCGTACCCTCACCTGGACCCTAAACCGTCCCCGTCCCCTAACCCTAACCCTAGCCCGAACCCTAACCCTAACCCTTCCCCGAAGCCTGACCCTCACCCGTCCCCTAATCCTAACCAGTACGCTGACACTAAGCCGCGCCCTCACACGTACGCTCCCCCTAAAGCGTTGTCGTAACCTGACCTGGACCCTAAACAGTCCCCGTCCCCTAACCCTAACCCTAGCCCGAACCCTAACCCTAACCCTTCCCCGAAGCCTGACCCTCCCCCGTCCCCTAATCCTAACGCGTACGCTGACTCTAAGCCGCGCCCTCACACGTACGCTCCCCCTAAAGCGTTGTCGTACCCTCACCTGGACCCTAAACCGTCCCCGTCCCCTAACCCTAACCCTAGCCCGAACCCTAACCCTCACCCTTCCCCGAAGCCTGACCCTCACCCGTCCCCTAATCCTAACCCGTACGCTGACACTAACCCGCGCCCTCACACGTACGCTCCCCCTAAAGCGTTGTCGTACCCTCACCTGGACCCTAAACCGTCCCCGTCCCCTAACCCTAACCCTAGCCCGAACCCTAACCCTCACCCTTCCCCGAAGCCTGACACTCACCCGTCCCCTAATCCTAACCCGTACGCTGACACTAACCCGCGCCCTCACACGTACGCTCCCCCTAAAGCGTTGTCGTACCCTCACCTGGACCCTAAACCTTCCCCGTCCCCTAACCCTAACCCTAGCCCGAACCCTAACCCTAACCCTTCCCCGAAGCCTGACCCTCCCCCGTCCCCTAATCCTAACCCGTACGCTGACAATAACCCGCGCCCTCACACGTACACTCCCCCTAAAGCGTTGTCGTACCCTCACCTGGACCCTAAACCGTCCCCGTCCCCTAACTCTAACCATAGCCCGAACCCTAACCCTAACCCTTCCCCGAAGCCTGACCCTCACCCGTCCCCTAATCCTAACACGTACGCTGACACTAAGCCGCGCCCTCACACGTACGCTCCCCATAAAGCGTTGTCGTACCCTCACCTGGACCCTAAACCGTCCCCGTCCCCTAACCCTAACCGTGGCCCGTACCCTAACCCTAACACTTCCCCGAAGCCTGAGCCTCACCCGTCCCCTAATCCTAACCCGTACGCTGACAATAACCCGCGCCCTCACACGTACGCTCCCCCTAAAGCGTTGTAGTACCCTCACCTGGACCCTAAACCGTCCCTGTCCCCTAACCCTAACCCTAGCCCGAACCCTAACCCTAACCCTTCCCCGAAGCCTGACCCTCACCCGTCCCCTAATCCTAACGCGTACGCTGACACTAAGCCGCGCCCTCACACGTACGCTCCCCCTAAAGCGTTGTCGTACCCTCACCTGGACCCTAAACCGTCCCCGTCCCCTAACCCTAACCCTAGCCCGAACCCTAACCCTAACCCTTCCCCGAAGCCTGACCCTCACCCGTCCCCTAATCCTAACCAGTACGCTGACACTAAGCCGCGCCCTCACACGTACGCTGCCCCTAAAGCGTTGTCGTAACCTGACCTGGACCCTAAACAGTCCCCGTCCCCTAACCCTAACCCTAGCCCGAACCCTAACCCTAACCCTTCCCCGAAGCCTGACCCTCCCCCGTCCCCTAATCCTAACGCGTACGCTGACTCTAAGCCGCGCCCTCACACGTACGCTCCCCCTAAAGCGTTGTCGTACCCTCACCTGGACCCTAAACCGTCCCCGTCCCCTAACCCTAACCCTAGCCCGAACCCTAACCCTCACCCTTCCCCGAGCCTGACCCTCACCCGTCCCCTAATCCTAACCCGTACGCTGACACTAACCCGCGCCCTCACACGTACGCTCCCCCTAAAGCGTTGTCGTACCCTCACCTGGACCCTAAACCGTCCCCGTCCCCTAACCCTAACCCTAGCCCGAACCCTAACCCTAACCCTTCCCCGAAGCCTGACCCTCACCCGTCCCCTAATCCTAACCAGTACGCTGACACTAAGCCGCGCCCTCACACGTACGCTCCCCCTAAAGCGTTGTCGTAACCTGACCTGGACCCTAAACAGTCCCCGTCCCCTAACCCTAACCCTAGCCCGAACCCTAACCCTAACCCTTCCCCGAAGCCTGACCCTCCCCCGTCCCCTAATCCTAACGCGTACGCTGACTCTAAGCCGCGCCCTCACACGTACGCTCCCCCTAAAGCGTTGTCGTACCCTCACCTGGACCCTAAACCGTCCCCGTCCCCTAACCCTAACCCTAGCCCGAACCCTAACCCTCACCCTTCCCCGAAGCCTGACACTCACCCGTCCCCTAATCCTAACCCGTACGCTGACACTAACCCGCGCCCTCACACGTACGCTCCCCCTAAAGCGTTGTCGTACCCTCACCTGGACCCTAAACCGTCCCCGTCCCCTAACCCTAACCCTAGCCCGAACCCTAACCCTAACCCTTCCCCGAAGCCTGACACTCCCCCGTCCCCTAATCCTAAGGCGTACGCGGACAATAACCCGTGCCCTCACACGTACGCTCCCCCTAAAGCGTTGTCGAACCCTCACCTGGACCCTAAACCTTCCCCGTCCCCTAACCCTAACCCTAGCCCGAACCCTAACCCTAACCCTTCCCCGAAGCCTGACCCTCACCCGTCCCCTAATCCTAACCCGTACGCTGACACTAAGCCGCGCTCTCACACGTACGCTCCCCCTAAAGCGTTGTCGTACCCTCACCTGGACCCTAAACAGTCCCCGTCCCCTAACCCTAACCCTAGCCCGAACCCTAACCCTAACCCTTCCCGAAGCCTGACCCTCCCCCGTCCCCTAATCCTAACGCGTACGCTGACACTAAGCCACGCCCTCACACGTACGCTCCCCCTAAAGCGTTGTCGTACCCTCACCTGGACCCTAAACCGTCCCCGTCCCCTAACCCTAACCCTAGCCCGAACCCTAACCCTAACCCTTCCCCGAAGCCTGACCCTCACCCGTCCCCTAATCCTAACCCGTACGCTGACACTAACCCGCGCCCTCACACGTACGCTCCCCCTAAAGCGTTGTCGTACCCTCACCTGGACCCTAAACCGTCCCCGTACCCTAACCAAAACCCTAGCCCGAACCTTAACCCTAACCCTTCCCCGAAGCCTGACCTTCACCCGTCCCCTAATCCTAACCCGTACGCTGACGCTAACCCGCGCCCTCACATGTACGCTCCCCCTAAAGCGTTGTCGTACCCTCACCTGGACCCTAAACCGTCCCCGTCCCCGTCCCCTAACCCTAGCCCGAACCCTAACCCTAACCCTTCCCCGAAGCCTGACCCTCACCCGTCCCCTAATCCTAATCTGTACGCTGACACTAACCCGCGCCCTCACACGTACGCTCCCCCTAAAGCGTTGTCGTTCCCTCACCTGGACCCTAAACCTTCCCCGTCCCCTAACCCTAACCCTAGCCCGAACCCTAACCCTAACCCTTCCCCGAAGCCTGACCCTCCCCCGTCCCCTAATCCTAACCCGTACGCTGACAATAACCCGCGCCCTCACACGTACACTCCCCCTAAAGCGTTGTCGTACCCTCACCTGGACCCTAAACCGTCCCCGTCCCCTAACTCTAACCATAGCCCGAACCCTAACCCTAACCCTTCCCCGAAGCCTGACCCTCACCCGTCCCCTAATCCTAACACGTACGCTGACACTAAGCCGCGCCCTCACACGTACGCTCCCCATAAAGCGTTGTCGTACCCTCACCTGGACCCTAAACCGTCCCCGTCCCCTAACCCTAACCGTAGCCCGTACCCTAACCCTAACACTTCCCCGAAGCCTGAGCCTCACCCGTCCCCTAATCCTAACCCGTACGCTGACAATAACCCGCGCCCTCACACGTACGCTCCCCCTAAAGCGTTGTAGTACCCTCACCTGGACCCTAAACCGTCCCCGTCCCCTAACCCTAACCCTAGCCCGAACCCTAACCCTAACCCTTCCCCGAAGCCTGACCCTCACCCGTCCCCTAATCCTAACCCGTACGCTGACACTAACCCGCGCCCTCACACGTACGCTCCCCCTAAAGCGTTGTCGTACCCTCACCTGGACCCTAAACCGTCCCCGTACCCTAACCCTAACCCTAGCCCGAACCTTAACCCTAACCCTTCCCCGAAGCCTGACCTTCACCCGTCCCCTAATCCTAACCCGTACGCTGACGCTAACCCGCGCCCTCACATGTACGCTCCCCCTAAAGCGTTGTCGTACCCTCACCTGGACCCTAAACCGTCCCCGTCCCCGTCCCCTAACCCTAGCCCGAACCCTAACCCTAACCCTTCCCCGAAGCCTGACCCTCACCCGTCCCCTAATCCTAATCTGTACGCTGACACTAACCCGCGCCCTCACACGTACGCTCCCCCTAAAGCGTTGTCGTTCCCTCACCTGGACCCTAAACCGTCCCCGTCCCCTAACCCTAACCCTAGCCCGAACCCTAACCCTAACCCTTCCCCGAAGCCTGACCCTCACCCGTCCCCTAATCCTAACCCGTACGCTGACACTAACCCGCGCCCTCACACGTACGCTCCCCCTAAAGCGTTGTCGTACCCTCACCTGGACCCTAAACCGTCCCCGTCCCCTAACCCTAACCCTAGCCCGAACCCTAACCCTAACCCTTCCCCGAAGCCTGACCCTCACCCTTCCCCTAATCCTAAACCGTACGCTGACGCTAACCCGCGTCCTCACACGTACGCACCCACTAAAGCGTTGTCGTACCCTCAACTGGGCCCTAAACCGTCCCCGTCCCCTAACCCTAACCCTAGCCCGAACCCTAACCCTAACACTTCCCCGAAGCCTAACCCTCACCCGTGCCCTAATCCTAACCCGTACGCTGACGCTAACCCGCGCCCTCACACGTACGCTCCCCCTAAAGCGTTTTCGTACCCTCACCTGGACCCTAAACCGTCCCCGTCCCCTAACCCTAACCCTAACCCGAACCCTAACCCTAACCCTTCCCCGAAGCCTGACCCTCACCTGTCCCCTAATCCTAACCCGTACGCTGACACTAACCCGCGCCCTCACCCGTACGCTCCCCCTAAAGCGTTGTCGTACCCTCACCTGGACCCTAAACCGTCCCCGTCCCCTAACCCTAACCCTAGCCCGAACCCTAACCCTAACCCTTCCCCGAAGCCTGACCATCACCCGTCCCCTAATCCTAACCCGTACGCTGACACTAACCCGCGCCCTCACACGTACGCTCCCCATAAAGAGTTGTCGTACCCTCACCTGGACCCTAAAACGTCCCCATCCCCTAACCCTAACCCTAGCCCGATCCCTAACCCTAACACTTCCCCGAAGCCTGACCCTCACCCGTCCCCTAATCCTAACGCGTACGCGGACAATAACCCGCGCCCTCACACGTACGCTCCCCCTAAAGCGTTGTCGTACCCTCACCTGGACCCTAAACCGTCCCCGTCCCCTAACCCTAACCCTAGCCCGAACCCTAACCCTAACCCTTCCCCGAAGCCTGACCCTCACCCGTCCCCTAATCCTAACCCGTACGCTGACACTAACCCGCGCCCTCACACGTACGCTCCCCCTAAAGCGTTGTCGTACCCTCACCTGGACCCTAAACCTTCCCCGTCCCCTAACCCTAACCCTAGCCCGAACCCTAACCCTAACCCTTCCCCGAAGCCTGACCCTCCCCCGTCCCCTAATCCTAACCCGTACGCTGACAATAACCCGCGCCCTCACACGTACACTCCCCCTAAAGCGTTGTCGTACCCTCACCTGGACCCTAAACCGTCCCCGTCCCCTAACTCTAACCATAGCCCGAACCCTAACCCTAACCCTTCCCCGAAGCCTGACCCTCACCCGTCCCCTAATCCTAACACGTACGCTGACACTAAGCCGCGCCCTCACACGTACGCTCCCCATAAAGCGTTGTCGTACCCTCACCTGGACCCTAAACCGTCCCCGTCCCCTAACCCTAACCGTAGCCCGTACCCTAACCCTAACACTTCCCCGAAGCCTGAGCCTCACCCGTCCCCTAATCCTAACCCGTACGCTGACAATAACCCGCGCCCTCACACGTACGCTCCCCCTAAAGCGTTGTAGTACCCTCACCTGGACCCTAAACCGTCCCTGTCCCCTAACCCTAACCCTAGCCCGAACCCTAACCCTAACCCTTCCCCGAAGCCTGACCCTCACCCGTCCCCTAATCCTAACGCGTACGCTGACACTAAGCCGCGCCCTCACACGTACGCTCCCCCTAAAGCGTTGTCGTACCCTCACCTGGACCCTAAACCGTCCCCGTCCCCTAACCCTAACCCTAGCCCGAACCCTAACCCTAACCCTTCCCCGAAGCCTGACCCTCCCCCGTCCCCTAGTCCTAACGCGTACGCTGACACTAAGCCGCGCCCTCACACGTACGCTCCCCCTAAAGCGTTGTCGTACCCTCACCTGGACCCTAAACCGTCCCCGTCCCCTAACTCTAACCCTAGCCCGAACCCTAACCCTAACACTTCCCCGAAGCCTGACCCTCACCCGTCCCCTAATCCTAATCCGTACGCTGACACTAACTGGCGCCCTCACACTTACGCTCCCACTAAAGCGTTGTCGTACCCTCACCTGGACCCTAAACCGTCCCCGTCCCCTAACCCTAACCCTAGCCCGAACCCTAAGCCTAACCCTTCCCCGAAGCCTGACCCTCCCCCGTCCCCTAATCCTAAGGCATACGCGGACAATAACCCGTGCCCTCACACGTACGCTCCCCCTAAAGCGTTGTCGTACCCTCACCTGGACCCTAAACCTTCCCCGTCCCCTAACCCTAACCCTAGCCCGAACCCTAACCCTAACCCTTCCCCGAAGCCTGACCCTCACCCGTCCCCTAATCCTAACCAGTACGCTGACACTAAGCCGCGCCCTCACACGTACGCTGCCCCTAAAGCGTTGTCGTAACCTGACCTGGACCCTAAACAGTCCCCGTCCCCTAACCCTAACCCTAGCCCGAACCCTAACCCTAACCCTTCCCCGAAGCCTGACCCTCCCCCGTCCCCTAATCCTAACGCGTACGCTGACTCTAAGCCGCGCCCTCACACGTACGCTCCCCCTAAAGCGTTGTCGTACCCTCACCTGGACCCTAAACCGTCCCCGTCCCCTAACCCTAACCCTAGCCCGAACCCTAACCCTCACCCTTCCCCGAAGCCTGACCCTCACCCGTCCCCTAATCCTAACCCGTACGCTGACACTAACCCGCGCCCTCACACGTACGCTCCCCCTAAAGCGTTGTCGTACCCTCACCTGGACCCTAAACCGTCCCCGTCCCCTAACCCTAACCCTAGCCCGAACCCTAACCCTAACCCTTCCCCGAAGCCTGACCCTCACCCGTCCCCTAATCCTAACCAGTACGCTGACACTAAGCCGCGCCCTCACACGTACGCTCCCCCTAAAGCGTTGTCGTAACCTGACCTGGACCCTAAACAGTCCCCGTCCCCTAACCCTAACCCTAGCCCGAACCCTAACCCTAACCCTTCCCCGAAGCCTGACCCTCCCCCGTCCCCTAATCCTAACGCGTACGCTGACTCTAAGCCGCGCCCTCACACGTACGCTCCCCCTAAAGCGTTGTCGTACCCTCACCTGGACCCTAAACCGTCCCCGTCCCCTAACCCTAACCCTAGCCCGAGCCCTAACCCTCACCCTTCCCCGAAGCCTGACACTCACCCGTCCCCTAATCCTAACCCGTACGCTGACACTAACCCGCGCCCTCACACGTACGCTCCCCCTAAAGCGTTGTCGTACCCTCACCTGGACCCTAAACCGTCCCCGTCCCCTAACCCTAACCCTAGCCCGAACCCTAACCCTAACCCTTCCCCGAAGCCTGACCCTCCCCCGTCCCCTAATCCTAACGCGTACGCTGACTCTAAGCCGCGCCCTCACACGTACGCTCCCCCTAAAGCGTTGTCGTACCCTCACCTGGACCCTAAACCGTCCCCGTCCCCTAACCCTAACCCTAGCCCGAACCCTAACCCTCACCCTTCCCCGAAGCCTGACCCTCACCCGTCCCCTAATCCTAACCCGTACGCTGACACTAACCCGCGCCCTCACACGTACGCTCCCCCTAAAGCGTTGTCGTACCCTCACCTGGACCCTAAACCGTCCCCGTCCCCTAACCCTAACCCTAGCCCGAACCCTAACCCTAACCCTTCCCCGAAGCCTGACCCTCACCCGTCCCCTAATCCTAACCAGTACGCTGACACTAAGCCGCGCCCTCACACGTACGCTCCCCCTAAAGCGTTGTCGTAACCTGACCTGGACCCTAAACAGTCCCCATCCCCTAACCCTAACCCTAGCCCGAACCCTAACCCTAACCCTTCCCCGAAGCCTGACCCTCCCCCGTCCCCTAATCCTAACGCGTACGCTGACTCTAAGCCGCGCCCTCACACGTACGCTCCCCCTAAAGCGTTGTCGTACCCTCACCTGGACCCTAAACCGCCCCGTCCCCTAACCCTAACCCTAGCCCGAGCCCTAACCCTCACCCTTCCCCGAAGCCTGACACTCACCCGTCCCCTAATCCTAACCCGTACGCTGACACTAACCCGCGCCCTCACACGTACGCTCCCCCTAAAGCGTTGTCGTACCCTCACCTGGACCCTAAACCGTCCCCGTCCCCTAACCCTAACCCTAGCCCGAACCCTAACCCTAACCCTTCCCCGAAGCCTGACACTCCCCCGTCCCCTAATCCTAAGGCGTACGCGGACAATAACCCGTGCCCTCACACGTACGCTCCCCCTAAAGCGTTGTCGAACCCTCACCTGGACCCTAAACCTTCCCCGTCCCCTAACCCTAACCCTAGCCCGAACCCTAACCCTAACCCTTCCCCGAAGCCTGACCCTCACCCGGCCCCTAATCCTAACCCGTACGCTGACACTAAGCCGCGCCCTCACACGTACGCTCCCCCTAAAGCGTTGTCGTACCCTCACCTGGACCCTAAACAGTCCCCGTCCCCTAACCCTAACCCTAGCCCGAACCCTAACCCTAACCCTTCCCGAAGCCTGACCCTCCCCCGTCCCCTAATCCTAACGCGTACGCTGACACTAAGCCACGCCCTCACACGTACGCTCCCCCTAAAGCGTTGTCGTACCCTCACCTGGACCCTAAACCGTCCCCGTCCCCTAACCCTAACCCTAGCCCGAACCCTAACCCTAACCCTTCCCCGAAGCCTGACCCTCACCCGTCCCCTAATCCTAACCCGTACGCTGACACTAACCCGCGCCCTCACACGTACGCTCCCCCTAAAGCGTTGTCGTACCCTCACCTGGACCCTAAACCGTCCCCGTACCCTAACCAAAACCCTAGCCCGAACCTTAACCCTAACCCTTCCCCGAAGCCTGACCTTCACCCGTCCCCTAATCCTAACCCGTACGCTGACGCTAACCCGCGCCCTCACATGTACGCTCCCCCTAAAGCGTTGTCGTACCCTCACCTGGACCCTAAACCGTCCCCGTCCCCGTCCCCTAACCCTAGCCCGAACCCTAACCCTAACCCTTCCCCGAAGCCTGACCCTCACCCGTCCCCTAATCCTAATCTGTACGCTGACACTAACCCGCGCCCTCACACGTACGCTCCCCCTAAAGCGTTGTCGTTCCCTCACCTGGACCCTAAACCTTCCCCGTCCCCTAACCCTAACCCTAGCCCGAACCCTAACCCTAACCCTTCCCCGAAGCCTGACCCTCCCCCGTCCCCTAATCCTAACCCGTACGCTGACAATAACCCGCGCCCTCACACGTACACTCCCCCTAAAGCGTTGTCGTACCCTCACCTGGACCCTAAACCGTCCCCGTCCCCTAACTCTAACCATAGCCCGAACCCTAACCCTAACCCTTCCCCGAAGCCTGACCCTCACCCGTCCCCTAATCCTAACACGTACGCTGACACTAAGCCACGCCCTCACACGTACGCTCCCCATAAAGCGTTGTCGTACCCTCACCTGGACCCTAAACCGTCCCCGTCCCCTAACCCTAACCGTAGCCCGTACCCTAACCCTAACACTTCCCCGAAGCCTGAGCCTCACCCGTCCCCTAATCCTAACCCGTACGCTGACAATAACCCGCGCCCTCACACGTACGCTCCCCCTAAAGCGTTGTAGTACCCTCACCTGGACCCTAAACCGTCCCCGTCCCCTAACCCTAACCCTAGCCCGAACCCTAACCCTAACCCTTCCCCGAAGCCTGACCCTCACCCGTCCCCTAATCCTAACCCGTACGCTGACACTAACCCGCGCCCTCACACGTACGCTCCCCCTAAAGCGTTGTCGTACCCTCACCTGGACCCTAAACCGTCCCCGTACCCTAACCCTAACCCTAGCCCGAACCTTAACCCTAACCCTTCCCCGAAGCCTGACCTTCACCCGTCCCCTAATCCTAACCCGTACGCTGACGCTAACCCGCGCCCTCACATGTACGCTCCCCCTAAAGCGTTGTCGTACCCTCACCTGGACCCTAAACCGTCCCCGTCCCCGTCCCCTAACCCTAGCCCGAACCCTAACCCTAACCCTTCCCCGAAGCCTGACCCTCACCCGTCCCCTAATCCTAATCTGTACGCTGACACTAACCCGCGCCCTCACACGTACGCTCCCCCTAAAGCGTTGTCGTTCCCTCACCTGGACCCTAAACCGTCCCCGTCCCCTAACCCTAACCCTAGCCCGAACCCTAACCCTAACCCTTCCCCGAAGCCTGACCCTCACCCGTCCCCTAATCCTAACCCGTACGCTGACACTAACCCGCGCCCTCACACGTACGCTCCCCCTAAAGCGTTGTCGTACCCTCACCTGGACCCTAAACCGTCCCCGTCCCCTAACCCTAACCCTAGCCCGAACCCTAACCCTAACCCTTCCCCGAAGCCTGACCCTCACCCTTCCCCTAATCCTAAACCGTACGCTGACGCTAACCCGCGTCCTCACACGTACGCACCCACTAAAGCGTTGTCGTACCCTCAACTGGGCCCTAAACCGTCCCCGTCCCCTAACCCTAACCCTAGCCCGAACCCTAACCCTAACACTTCCCCGAAGCCTAACCCTCACCCGTGCCCTAATCCTAACCCGTACGCTGACGCTAACCCGCGCCCTCACACGTACGCTCCCCCTAAAGCGTTTTCGTACCCTCACCTGGACCCTAAACCGTCCCCGTCCCCTAACCCTAACCCTAACCCGAACCCTAACCCTAACCCTTCCCCGAAGCCTGACCCTCACCTGTCCCCTAATCCTAACCCGTACGCTGACACTAACCCGCGCCCTCACCCGTACGCTCCCCCTAAAGCGTTGTCGTACCCTCACCTGGACCCTAAACCGTCCCCGTCCCCTAACCCTAACCCTAGCCCGAACCCTAACCCTAACCCTTCCCCGAAGCCTGACCATCACCCGTCCCCTAATCCTAACCCGTACGCTGACACTAACCCGCGCCCTCACACGTACGCTCCCCATAAAGAGTTGTCGTACCCTCACCTGGACCCTAAAACGTCCCCATCCCCTAACCCTAACCCTAGCCCGATCCCTAACCCTAACACTTCCCCGAAGCCTGACCCTCACCCGTCCCCTAATCCTAACGCGTACGCGGACAATAACCCGCGCCCTCACACGTACGCTCCCCCTAAAGCGTTGTCGTACCCTCACCTGGACCCTAAACCGTCCCCGTCCCCTAACCCTAACCCTAGCCCGAACCCTAACCCTAACCCTTCCCCGAAGCCTGACCCTCACCCGTCCCCTAATCCTAACCCGTACGCTGACACTAACCCGCGCCCTCACACGTACGCTCCCCCTAAAGCGTTGTCGTACCCTCACCTGGACCCTAAACCTTCCCCGTCCCCTAACCCTAACCCTAGCCCGAACCCTAACCCTAACCCTTCCCCGAAGCCTGACCCTCCCCCGTCCCCTAATCCTAACCCGTACGCTGACAATAACCCGCGCCCTCACACGTACACTCCCCCTAAAGCGTTGTCGTACCCTCACCTGGACCCTAAACCGTCCCCGTCCCCTAACTCTAACCATAGCCCGAACCCTAACCCTAACCCTTCCCCGAAGCCTGACCCTCACCCGTCCCCTAATCCTAACACGTACGCTGACACTAAGCCGCGCCCTCACACGTACGCTCCCCATAAAGCGTTGTCGTACCCTCACCTGGACCCTAAACCGTCCCCGTCCCCTAACCCTAACCGTAGCCCGTACCCTAACCCTAACACTTCCCCGAAGCCTGAGCCTCACCCGTCCCCTAATCCTAACCCGTACGCTGACAATAACCCGCGCCCTCACACGTACGCTCCCCCTAAAGCGTTGTAGTACCCTCACCTGGACCCTAAACCGTCCCTGTCCCCTAACCCTAACCCTAGCCCGAACCCTAACCCTAACCCTTCCCCGAAGCCTGACCCTCACCCGTCCCCTAATCCTAACGCGTACGCTGACACTAAGCCGCGCCCTCACACGTACGCTCCCCCTAAAGCGTTGTCGTACCCTCACCTGGACCCTAAACCGTCCCCGTCCCCTAACCCTAACCCTAGCCCGAACCCTAACCCTAACCCTTCCCCGAAGCCTGACCCTCCCCCGTCCCCTAGTCCTAACGCGTACGCTGACACTAAGCCGCGCCCTCACACGTACGCTCCCCCTAAAGCGTTGTCGTACCCTCACCTGGACCCTAAACCGTCCCCGTCCCCTAACTCTAACCCTAGCCCGAACCCTAACCCTAACACTTCCCCGAAGCCTGACCCTCACCCGTCCCCTAATCCTAATCCGTACGCTGACACTAACTGGCGCCCTCACACTTACGCTCCCACTAAAGCGTTGTCGTACCCTCACCTGGACCCTAAACCGTCCCCGTCCCCTAACCCTAACCCTAGCCCGAACCCTAAGCCTAACCCTTCCCCGAAGCCT
This sequence comes from Globicephala melas, assembly GCF_963455315.2. Taxonomy (NCBI): domain Eukaryota; kingdom Metazoa; phylum Chordata; class Mammalia; order Artiodactyla; family Delphinidae; genus Globicephala; species Globicephala melas. The sequence goes on along the minus strand of NC_083325.1, from coordinate 90,195,267 downwards.
GACCCTCCCCCGTCCCCTAATCCTAAGGCATACGCGGACAATAACCCGTGCCCTCACACGTACGCTCCCCCTAAAGCGTTGTCGTACCCTCACCTGGACCCTAAACCTTCCCCGTCCCCTAACCCTAACCCTAGCCCGAACCCTAACCCTAACCCTTCCCCGAAGCCTGACCCTCACCCGTCCCCTAATCCTAACCAGTACGCTGACACTAAGCCGCGCCCTCACACGTACGCTGCCCCTAAAGCGTTGTCGTAACCTGACCTGGACCCTAAACAGTCCCCGTCCCCTAACCCTAACCCTAGCCCGAACCCTAACCCTAACCCTTCCCCGAAGCCTGACCCTCCCCCGTCCCCTAATCCTAACGCGTACGCTGACTCTAAGCCGCGCCCTCACACGTACGCTCCCCCTAAAGCGTTGTCGTACCCTCACCTGGACCCTAAACCGTCCCCGTCCCCTAACCCTAACCCTAGCCCGAACCCTAACCCTCACCCTTCCCCGAAGCCTGACCCTCACCCGTCCCCTAATCCTAACCCGTACGCTGACACTAACCCGCGCCCTCACACGTACGCTCCCCCTAAAGCGTTGTCGTACCCTCACCTGGACCCTAAACCGTCCCCGTCCCCTAACCCTAACCCTAGCCCGAACCCTAACCCTAACCCTTCCCCGAAGCCTGACCCTCACCCGTCCCCTAATCCTAACCAGTACGCTGACACTAAGCCGCGCCCTCACACGTACGCTCCCCCTAAAGCGTTGTCGTAACCTGACCTGGACCCTAAACAGTCCCCGTCCCCTAACCCTAACCCTAGCCCGAACCCTAACCCTAACCCTTCCCCGAAGCCTGACCCTCCCCCGTCCCCTAATCCTAACGCGTACGCTGACTCTAAGCCGCGCCCTCACACGTACGCTCCCCCTAAAGCGTTGTCGTACCCTCACCTGGACCCTAAACCGTCCCCGTCCCCTAACCCTAACCCTAGCCCGAGCCCTAACCCTCACCCTTCCCCGAAGCCTGACACTCACCCGTCCCCTAATCCTAACCCGTACGCTGACACTAACCCGCGCCCTCACACGTACGCTCCCCCTAAAGCGTTGTCGTACCCTCACCTGGACCCTAAACCGTCCCCGTCCCCTAACCCTAACCCTAGCCCGAACCCTAACCCTAACCCTTCCCCGAAGCCTGACCCTCCCCCGTCCCCTAATCCTAACGCGTACGCTGACTCTAAGCCGCGCCCTCACACGTACGCTCCCCCTAAAGCGTTGTCGTACCCTCACCTGGACCCTAAACCGTCCCCGTCCCCTAACCCTAACCCTAGCCCGAACCCTAACCCTCACCCTTCCCCGAAGCCTGACCCTCACCCGTCCCCTAATCCTAACCCGTACGCTGACACTAACCCGCGCCCTCACACGTACGCTCCCCCTAAAGCGTTGTCGTACCCTCACCTGGACCCTAAACCGTCCCCGTCCCCTAACCCTAACCCTAGCCCGAACCCTAACCCTAACCCTTCCCCGAAGCCTGACCCTCACCCGTCCCCTAATCCTAACCAGTACGCTGACACTAAGCCGCGCCCTCACACGTACGCTCCCCCTAAAGCGTTGTCGTAACCTGACCTGGACCCTAAACAGTCCCCATCCCCTAACCCTAACCCTAGCCCGAACCCTAACCCTAACCCTTCCCCGAAGCCTGACCCTCCCCCGTCCCCTAATCCTAACGCGTACGCTGACTCTAAGCCGCGCCCTCACACGTACGCTCCCCCTAAAGCGTTGTCGTACCCTCACCTGGACCCTAAACCGCCCCGTCCCCTAACCCTAACCCTAGCCCGAGCCCTAACCCTCACCCTTCCCCGAAGCCTGACACTCACCCGTCCCCTAATCCTAACCCGTACGCTGACACTAACCCGCGCCCTCACACGTACGCTCCCCCTAAAGCGTTGTCGTACCCTCACCTGGACCCTAAACCGTCCCCGTCCCCTAACCCTAACCCTAGCCCGAACCCTAACCCTAACCCTTCCCCGAAGCCTGACACTCCCCCGTCCCCTAATCCTAAGGCGTACGCGGACAATAACCCGTGCCCTCACACGTACGCTCCCCCTAAAGCGTTGTCGAACCCTCACCTGGACCCTAAACCTTCCCCGTCCCCTAACCCTAACCCTAGCCCGAACCCTAACCCTAACCCTTCCCCGAAGCCTGACCCTCACCCGGCCCCTAATCCTAACCCGTACGCTGACACTAAGCCGCGCCCTCACACGTACGCTCCCCCTAAAGCGTTGTCGTACCCTCACCTGGACCCTAAACAGTCCCCGTCCCCTAACCCTAACCCTAGCCCGAACCCTAACCCTAACCCTTCCCGAAGCCTGACCCTCCCCCGTCCCCTAATCCTAACGCGTACGCTGACACTAAGCCACGCCCTCACACGTACGCTCCCCCTAAAGCGTTGTCGTACCCTCACCTGGACCCTAAACCGTCCCCGTCCCCTAACCCTAACCCTAGCCCGAACCCTAACCCTAACCCTTCCCCGAAGCCTGACCCTCACCCGTCCCCTAATCCTAACCCGTACGCTGACACTAACCCGCGCCCTCACACGTACGCTCCCCCTAAAGCGTTGTCGTACCCTCACCTGGACCCTAAACCGTCCCCGTACCCTAACCCTAACCCTAGCCCGAACCCTAACCCTAACCCTTCCCCGAAGCCTGACCTTCACCCGTCCCCTAATCCTAACCCGTACGCTGACGCTAACCCGCGCCCTCACATGTACGCTCCCCCTAAAGCGTTGTTGTACCCTCACCTGGACCCTAAACCGTCCCCGTCCCCGTCCCCTAACCCTAGCCCGAACCCTAACCCTAACCCTTCCCCGAAGCCTGACCCTCACCCGTCCCCTAATCCTAATCTGTACGCTGACACTAACCCGCGCCCTCACACGTACGCTCCCCCTAAAGCGTTGTCGTTCCCTCACCTGGACCCTAAACCGTCCCCGTCCCCTAACCCTAACCCTAGCCCGAACCCTAACCCTAACCCTTCCCCGAAGCCTGACCCTCACCCGTCCCCTAATCCTAACCCGTACGCTGACACTAACCCGCGCCCTCACACGTACGCTCCCCCTAAAGCGTTGTCGTACCCTCACCTGGACCCTAAACCGTCCCCGTCCCCTAACCCTAACCCTAGCCCGAACCCTAACCCTAACCCTTCCCCGAAGCCTGACCCTCACCCGTCCCCTAATCCTAACCCGTACGCTGACACTAACCCGCGCCCTCACACGTACGCTCCCCCTAAAGCGTTGTCGTACCCTCACCTGGACCCTAAACCTTCCCCGTCCCCTAACCCTAACCCTAGCCCGAACCCTAACCCTAACCCTTCCCCGAAGCCTGACCCTCCCCCGTCCCCTAATCCTAACCCGTACGCTGACAATAACCCGCGCCCTCACACGTACACTCCCCCTAAAGCGTTGTCGTACCCTCACCTGGACCCTAAACCGTCCCCGTCCCCTAACTCTAACCATAGCCCGAACCCTAACCCTAACCCTTCCCCGAAGCCTGACCCTCACCCGTCCCCTAATCCTAACACGTACGCTGACACTAACCCGCGCCCTCACACGTACGCTCCCCCTAAAGCGTTGTCGTACCCTCACCTGGACCCTAAACCTTCCCCGTCCCCTAACCCTAACCCTAGCCCGAACCCTAACCCTAACCCTTCCCCGAAGCCTGACCCTCCCCCGTCCCCTAATCCTAACCCGTACGCTGACAATAACCCGCGCCCTCACACGTACACTCCCCCTAAAGCGTTGTCGTACCCTCACCTGGACCCTAAACCGTCCCCGTCCCCTAACTCTAACCATAGCCCGAACCCTAACCCTAACCCTTCCCCGAAGCCTGACCCTCACCCGTCCCCTAATCCTAACACGTACGCTGACACTAAGCCGCGCCCTCACACGTACGCTCCCCATAAAGCGTTGTCGTACCCTCACCTGGACCCTAAACCGTCCCCGTCCCCTAACCCTAACCCTAGCCCGAACCCTACCCCTAACCCTTCCCCGAAGCCTGACCCTCACCCGTCCCCTAATCCTAACCAGTACGCTGACACTAAGCCGCGCCCTCACACGTACGCTGCCCCTAAAGCGTTGTCGTAACCTGACCTGGACCCTAAACAGTCCCCGTCCCCTAACCCTAACCCTAGCCCGAACCCTAACCCTAACCCTTCCCCGAAGCCTGACCCTCCCCCGTCCCCTAATCCTAACGCGTACGCTGACTCTAAGCCGCGCCCTCACACGTACGCTCCCCCTAAAGCGTTGTCGTACCCTCACCTGGACCCTAAACCGTCCCCGTCCCCTAACCCTAACCCTAGCCCGAACCCTAACCCTCACCCTTCCCCGAAGCCTGACCCTCACCCGTCCCCTAATCCTAACCCGTACGCTGACACTAACCCGCGCCCTCACACGTACGCTCCCCCTAAAGCGTTGTCGTACCCTCACCTGGACCCTAAACCGTCCCCGTCCCCTAACCCTAACCCTAGCCCGAACCCTAACCCTAACCCTTCCCCGAAGCCTGACCCTCACCCGTCCCCTAATCCTAACCAGTACGCTGACACTAAGCCGCGCCCTCACACGTACGCTCCCCCTAAAGCGTTGTCGTAACCTGACCTGGACCCTAAACAGTCCCCGTCCCCTAACCCTAACCCTAGCCCGAACCCTAACCCTAACCCTTCCCCGAAGCCTGACCCTCCCCCGTCCCCTAATCCTAACGCGTACGCTGACTCTAAGCCGCGCCCTCACACGTACGCTCCCCCTAAAGCGTTGTCGTACCCTCACCTGGACCCTAAACCGTCCCCGTCCCCTAACCCTAACCCTAGCCTGAGCCCTAACCCTCACCCTTCCCCGAAGCCTGACACTCACCCGTCCCCTAATCCTAACCCGTACGCTGACACTAACCCGCGCCCTCACACGTACGCTCCCCCTAAAGCGTTGTCGTACCCTCACCTGGACCCTAAACCGTCCCCGTCCCCTAACCCTAACCCTAGCCCGAACCCTAACCCTAACCCTTCCCCGAAGCCTGACACTCCCCCGTCCCCTAATCCTAAGGCGTACGCGGACAATAACCCGTGCCCTCACACGTACGCTCCCCCTAAAGCGTTGTCGAACCCTCACCTGGACCCTAAACCTTCCCCGTCCCCTAACCCTAACCCTAGCCCGAACCCTAACCCTAACCCTTCCCCGAAGCCTGACCCTCACCCGGCCCCTAATCCTAACTCGTACGCTGACACTAAGCCGCGCCCTCACACGTACGCTCCCCCTAAAGCGTTGTCGTACCCTCACCTGGACCCTAAACAGTCCCCGTCCCCTAACCCTAACCCTAGCCCGAACCCTAACCCTAACCCTTCCCGAAGCCTGACCCTCCCCCGTCCCCTAATCCTAACGCGTACGCTGACACTAAGCCACGCCCTCACACGTACGCTCCCCCTAAAGCGTTGTCGTACCCTCACCTGGACCCTAAACCGTCCCCGTCCCCTAACCCTAACCCTAGCCCGAACCCTAACCCTAACCCTTCCCCGAAGCCTGACCCTCACCCGTCCCCTAATCCTAACCCGTACGCTGACACTAACCCGCGCCCTCACACGTACGCTCCCCCTAAAGTGTTGTCGTACCCTCACCTGGACCCTAAACCGTCCCCGTACCCTAACCCTAACCCTAGCCCGAACCCTAACCCTAACCCTTCCCCGAAGCCTGACCTTCACCCGTCCCCTAATCCTAACCCGTACGCTGACGCTAACCCGCGCCCTCAGATGTACGCTCCCCCTAAAGCGTTGTCGTACCCTCACCTGGACCCTAAACCGTCCCCGTCCCCGTCCCCTAACCCTAGCCCGAACCCTAACCCTAACCCTTCCCCGAAGCCTGACCCTCACCCGTCCCCTAATCCTAATCTGTACGCTGACACTAACCCGCGCCCTCACACGTACGCTCCCCCTAAAGCGTTGTCGTTCCCTCACCTGGACCCTAAACCGTCCCCGTCCCCTAACCCTAACCCTAGCCCGAACCCTAACCCTAACCCTTCCCCGAAGCCTGACCCTCACCCGTCCCCTAATCCTAACCCGTACGCTGACACTAACCCGCGCCCTCACACGTACGCTCCCCCTAAAGCGTTGTCGTACCCTCACCTGGACCCTAAACCGTCCCCGTCCCCTAACCCTAACCCTAGCCCGAACCCTAACCCTAACCCTTCCCCGAAGCCTGACCCTCACCCTTCCCCTAATCCTAAACCGTACGCTGACGCTAACCCGCGTCCTCACACGTACGCACCCACTAAAGCGTTGTCGTACCCTCAACTGGGCCCTAAACCGTCCCCGTCCCCTAACCCTAACCCTAGCCCGAACCCTAACCCTAACACTTCCCCGAAGCCTAACCCTCACCCGTGCCCTAATTCTAACCCGTACGCTGACGCTAACCCGCGCCCTCACACGTACGCTCCCCCTAAAGCGTTTTCGTACCCTCACCTGGACCCTAAACCGTCCCCGTCCCCTAACCCTAACCCTAACCCGAACCCTAACCCTAACCCTTCCCCGAAGCCTGACCCTCACCTGTCCCCTAATCCTAACCCGTACGCTGACACTAACCCGCGCCCTCACCCGTACGCTCCCCCTAAAGCGTTGTCGTACCCTCACCTGGACCCTAAACCGTCCCCGTCCCCTAACCCTAACCCTAGCCCGAACCCTAACCCTAACCCTTCCCCGAAGCCTGACCATCACCCGTCCCCTAATCCTAACCCGTACGCTGACACTAACCCGCGCCCTCACACGTACGCTCCCCATAAAGAGTTGTCGTACCCTCACCTGGACCCTAAAACGTCCCCATCCCCTAACCCTAACCCTAGCCCGATCCCTAACCCTAACACTTCCCCGAAGCCTGACCCTCACCCGTCCCCTAATCCTAACGCGTACGCGGACAATAACCCGCGCCCTCACACGTACGCTCCCCCTAAAGCGTTGTCGTACCCTCACCTGGACCTTAAACCGTCCCCGTCCCCTAACCCTAACCCTAGCCCGAACCCTAACCCTAACCCTTCCCCGAAGCCTGACCCTCACCCGTCCCCTAATCCTAACCCGTACGCTGACACTAACCCGCGCCCTCACACGTACGCTCCCCCTAAAGCGTTGTCGTACCCTCACCTGGACCCTAAACCTTCCCCGTCCCCTAACCCTAACCCTAGCCCGAACCCTAACCCTAACCCTTCCCCGAAGCCTGACCCTCCCCCGTCCCCTAATCCTAACCCGTACGCTGACAATAACCCGCGCCCTCACACGTACACTCCCCCTAAAGCGTTGTCGTACCCTCACCTGGACCCTAAACCGTCCCCGTCCCCTAACTCTAACCATAGCCCGAACCCTAACCCTAACCCTTCCCCGAAGCCTGACCCTCACCCGTCCCCTAATCCTAACACGTACGCTGACACTAAGCCGCGCCCTCACACGTACGCTCCCCATAAAGCGTTGTCGTACCCTCACCTGGACCCTAAACCGTCCCCGTCCCCTAACCCTAACCCTAGCCCGAACCCTACCCCTAACCCTTCCCCGAAGCCTGACCCTCACCCGTCCCCTAATCCTAACCCGTACGCTGACACTAACCCGCGCCCTCACACGTACGCTCCCCCTAAAGCGTTGTCGTACCCTCACCTGGACCCTAAACCGTCCCCGTCCCCTAACCCTAACCCTAGCCCGAACCCTAACCCTAACCCTTCCCCGAAGCCTGACCCTCACCCGTCCCCTAATCCTAAACCGTACGCTGACGCTAACCCGCGTCCTCACACGTACGCACCCACTAAAGCGTTGTCGTACCCTCAACTGGGCCCTAAACCGTCCCCGTCCCCTAACCCTAACCCTAGCCCGAACCCTAACCCTAACACTTCCCCGAAGCCTAACCCTCACCCGTGCCCTAATCCTAACCCGTACGCTGACGCTAACCCGCGCCCGCACACGTACGCTCCCCCTAAAGCGTTTTCGTACCCTCACCTGGACCCTAAACCGTCCCCGTCCCCTAACCCTAACCCTAACCCGAACCCTAACCCTAACCCTTCCCCGAAGCCTGACCCTCACCTGTCCCCTAATCCTAACCCGTACGCTGACACTAACCCGCGCCCTCACCCGTACGCTCCCCCTAAAGCGTTGTCGTACCCTCACCTGGACCCTAAACCGTCCCCGTCCCCTAACCCTAACCCTAGCCCGAACCCTAACCCTAACCCTTCCCCGAAGCCTGACCATCACCCGTCCCCTAATCCTAACCCGTACGCTGACACTAACCCGCGCCCTCACACGTACGCTCCCCATAAAGCGTTGTCGTACCCTCACCTGGACCCTAAACCGTCCCCGTCCCCTAACCCTAACCGTAGCCCGTACCCTAACCCTAACACTTCCCCGAAGCCTGACCCTCACCCGTCCCCTAATCCTAACCCGTACGCTGACAATAACCCGCGCCCTCACACGTACGCTCCCCCTAAAGCGTTGTCGTACCCTCACCTGGACCCTAAACCGTCCCCGTCCCCTAACCCTAACCCTAGCCCGAACCCTAACCCTAACCCTTCCCCGAAGCCTGACCCTCACCCGTCCCCTAATCCTAACGCGTACGCTGACACTAAGCCGCGCCCTCACACGTACGCTCCCCCTAAAGCGTTGTCGTACCCTCACCTGGACCCTAAACCGTCCCCGTCCCCTAACCCTAACCCTAGCCCGAACCCTAACCCTAACCCTTCCCCGAAGCCTGACCCTCCCCCGTCCCCTAGTCCTAACGCGTACGCTGACACTAAGCCGCGCCCTCACACGTACGCTCCCCCTAAAGCGTTGTCGTACCCTCACCTGGACCCTAAACCGTCCCCGTCCCCTAACTCTAACCCTAGCCCGAACCCTAACCCTAACACTTCCCCGAAGCCTGACCCTCACCCGTCCCCTAATCCTAATCCGTACGCTGACACTAACTGGCGCCCTCACACTTACGCTCCCACTAAAGCGTTGTCGTACCCTCACCTGGACCCTAAACCGTCCCCGTCCCCTAACCCTAACCCTAGCCCGAACCCTAAGCCTAACCCTTCCCCGAAGCCTGACCCTCCCCCGTCCCCTAATCCTAAGGCATACGCGGACAATAACCCGTGCCCTCACACGTACGCTCCCCCTAAAGCGTTGTCGTACCCTCACCTGGACCCTAAACCTTCCCCGTCCCCTAACCCTAACCCTAGCCCGAACCCTAACCCTAACCCTTCCCCGAAGCCTGACCCTCACCCGTCCCCTAATCCTAACCAGTACGCTGACACTAAGCCGCGCCCTCACACGTACGCTCCCCCTAAAGCGTTGTCGTAACCTGACCTGGACCCTAAACAGTCCCCGTCCCCTAACCCTAACCCTAGCCCGAACCCTAACCCTAACCCTTCCCCGAAGCCTGACCCTCCCCCGTCCCCTAATCCTAACGCGTACGCTGACTCTAAGCCGCGCCCTCACACGTACGCTCCCCCTAAAGCGTTGTCGTACCCTCACCTGGACCCTAAACCGTCCCCGTCCCCTAACCCTAACCCTAGCCCGAACCCTAACCCTCACCCTTCCCCGAAGCCTGACCCTCACCCGTCCCCTAATCCTAACCCGTACGCTGACACTAACCCGCGCCCTCACACGTACGCTCCCCCTAAAGCGTTGTCGTACCCTCACCTGGACCCTAAACCGTCCCCGTCCCCTAACCCTAACCCTAGCCCGAACCCTAACCCTAACCCTTCCCCGAAGCCTGACCCTCACCCGTCCCCTAATCCTAACCCGTACGCTGACACTAACCCGCGCCCTCACACGTACGCTCCCCCTAAAGCGTTGTCGTACCCTCACCTGGACCCTAAACCGTCCCCGTCCCCTAACCCTAACCCTAGCCCGAACCCTAACCCTAAACCTTCCCCGAAGCCTGACCCTCACCCGTCCCCTAATCCTAACCCGTACGCTCACACTAACCCGCGCCCTAACACGTACGCTCCCCCTAAAGCGTTGTCGTACCCTCACCTGGACCCTAAACCGTCCCCGTCCCCTAACCCTAACCCTAGCCCGAACCCTAACCCTAACACTTCCCCGAAGCCTGACCTTCACCCGTCCCCTAATCCTAACCCGTACGCTGACGCTAACCCGCGCCCTCACATGTACGCTCATCCTAAAGCGTTGTCTTAACCTCACCTGGACCCTAAACCGTCCCCGTCCCCTAACCCTAACCCTAGCCCGAACCCTAACCCTAACCCTTCCCCGAAGCCTGACCCTCCCCCGTCCCCTAATCCTAACGCGTACGCTGACACTAAGCCGCGCCCTCACACGAACGCTCCCCCTAAAGCGTTGTCGTACCCTCACCTGGACCCTAAACCGTCCCCGTCCCCTAACCCTAACCCTAGCCCGAACCCTAACCCTAACCCTTCCCCGAAGCCTGACCCTCACCCGTCCCCTAATCCTAACCCGTACGCTGACACTAACCCGCGCCCTCACACGTACGCTCCCCCTAAAGCGTTGTCGTACCCTCACCTGGACCCTAAACCGTCCCCGTCCCCTAACCCTAACCCTAGCCCGAACCCTAACCCTAACCCTTCCCCGAAGCCTGACCCTCACCCGTCCCCTAATCCTAACCCGTACGCTGACACTAACCCGCGCCCTCACACGTACGCTCCCCCTAAAGCGTTGTCGTACCCTCACCTGGACCCTAAACCGTCGCCGTCCCCTAACCCTAACCCTAGCCCGAACCCTAACCCTAACCCTTCCCCGAAGCCTGACCCTCACCCGTCCACTAATCCTAACCCGTACGCTGACACTAACCCGCGCCCTCACACGTACGCTCCCCCTAAAGCGTTGTCGTACCCTCACCTGGACCCTAAACCGTCCCCGTCCCCTAACCCTAACCCTAGCCCGAACCCTAACCCTAACCCTTTCCCGAAGCCTGACCCTCACCCGTCCCCTAATCCTAACCCGTACGCTGACACTAACCCGCGCCCTCACACGTACGCTCCCCCTAAAGCGTTGTCGTACCCTCACCTGGACCCTAAACCGTCCCTGTCCCCTAACCCTAACCCTAGCCCGAACCCTAACCCTAACCCTTCCCCGAAGCCTGACCCTCACCCGTCCCCTAATCCTAACCCGTACGCTGACACTAAGCCACGCCCTCACACGTACGCTCCCCCTAAAGCGTTGTCGTACCCTCACCTGGACCCTAAACCGTCCCCGTCCCCTAACCCTAACCCTAGCCCGAACCCTAACCCTAACCCTTCCCCGAAGCCTGACCCTCACCCGTCCCCTAATCCTAACCCGTACGCTGACACTAAGCCGCGCCCTCACACGTACGCTCCCCCTAAAGCGTTGTCGTACTCTCACCTGGACCCTAAACCGTCCCCGTCCCCTAACCCTAACCCTAGCCCGAACCCTAACCCTAACCCTTCCCCGAAGCCTGACCCTCACCCGTCCCCTAATCCTAACCCCTACGCTGACACTAAGCCGCGCCCTCACATGTATGCTCCCCCTAAAGCGTTGTCGTACCCTCACCTGGACCCTAAACCGTACCCGTCCCCTAACCCTAACCCTAGCCCGAACCCTAACCCTAACCCTTCCCCGAAGCCTGACACTCACCCGTCCCCTAATCCTAACCCGTACGCTGACACTAACCCGCGCCCTCACACGTACGCTCCCCCTAAAGCGTTGTCTTACCCTCACCTGGACCCTAAACCGTCCCCGTCCCCTAACCCTAACCCTAGCCCGAACCCTAACCCTAACCCTTCCCCGAAGCCTGACCCTCACCCGTCCCCTAATCCTAAACCGTACGCTGACGCTAAGCCGCGCCCTAACACGTACGCTCCCCCTAAAGCGTTGTCGTACCCTCACCTGGACCCTAAACCGTCCCCGTCCCCTAACCCTAACCCTAGCCCGAACCCTAACCCTAACCCTTCCCCGAAGCCTGACCCTCACCCGTCCCCTAATCCTAACCCGTACGCTGACACTAACCCGCGCCCTCACATGTACGCTCCCCCTAAAGCGTTGTCGTACCCTCACCTGGACCCTAAACCGTCCCCGTCCCCTAACCCTAACCCTAGCCCGAACCCTAACCCTAACCCTTCCCCGAAGCCTGACCCTCACCCGACCCCTAATCCTAACCCGTACGCTGACACTAACCCGCGCCCTCACACGTACGCTCCCCCTAAAGCGTTGTCGTACCCTCACCTGGACCCTAAACCGTCCCCGTCCCCTAACCCTAACCCTAGCCCGAACCCTAACCCTAACCCTTCCCCGAAGCCTGACCCACACCCGTCCCCTAATCCTAACCCGTACGCTGACACTAAGCCACGCCCTCACACGTACGCTCCCCCTAAAGCGTTGTCACACCCTCACCAGGACCGTAAACCGTCCCCGTCCCCTAACCCTAACCCTAGCTCGAACACTAACCCTAACCCTTCCCCGAAACCTGACCCTCCCCCGTCCCCTAATCCTAACCCGTACGCTGACACTAACCCGCGCCCTCACACGTATGCTCCCCCTAAAGCGTTGTCGTACCCTCACCTGGACCCTAAACCGTCCCCATCCCCTAACCCTAACCCTAGCCCGAACCCAAAACCTAACCCTTCCCCGAAGCCTGACCCTCACCCGTCCCCTAATCCTAACCCGTACGCTGACACTATCCGCGCCCTCACACGTACGCTCCCCCTAAAGCGTTGTCGTACCCTCACCTGGACCCTAAACCGTCCCCGTCCCCTAACCCTAACCCTAGCCCGAACCCTACCCCTAACCCTTCCCCGAAGCCTGACCCTCACCCGTCCCCTAATCCTAACCCGTACGCTGACACTAAGCCGCGCCCTCACACGTACGCTCCCCCTAAAGCGTTGTCGTACCCTCACCTGGACCCTAAACCGTCCCCGTCCCCTAACCCTAACCCTAGCCCGAACCCTACCCCTAACCCTTCCCCGAAGCCTGACCCTCACCCGTCCCCTAATCCTAAGGCGTACGTGGACAATAACCCGCGCCCTCACACGTACGCTCCCCCTAAAGCGTTGTCGTACCCTCACCTGGACCCTAAACCGTCCCCGTCCCCTAACCCTAACCCTAGCCCGAACCCTAACCCTAACTCTTCCCCGAAGCCTGACCCTCACCCGTCCCCTAATCCTAACCCGTACGCTGACACTAACCCGCGCCCTCACACGTACGCTCCCCCTAAAGCGTTGTCGTACCCTCACCTGGACCCTAAACCGTCCCCGTCCCCTAACCCTAACCCTAGCCCGAACCCTAACCCTAACACTTCCCCGAAGCCTGACCCTCACCCGTCCCCTAATCCTAACCCGTACGCTGACACTAAGCCGCGCCCTCACACGTACGCTCCCCCTAAAGCGTTGTCGTACCCTCACCTGGACCCTAAACCGTCCCCGTCCCCTAACCCTAACCCTAGCCCGAACCCTAACCCTAACCCTTCCCCGAAGCCTGACCCTCACCCGTCCCCTAATCCTAACCCGTACGCTGACACTAACCCGCGCCCAAACACGTACGCTCCCCCTAAAGCGTTGTCGTACCCTCACCTGGACCCTAAACCGTCCCCGTCCCCTAACCCTAACCCTAGCCCGAACCCTAACCCTAACACTTCCCCGAAGCCTGACCCTCACCCGTCCCCTAATCCTAACCCGTACGCTGACACTAACCCGCGCCCTCACACGTACGCTCCCCCTAAAGTGTTGTCGTACCCTCATCTGGACCCTAAACCGTCCCCGTCCCCTAACCCTAACCCTAGCCCGAACCCTAACCCTAACCCTTCCCCGAAGCCTGACCCTCACCCGTCCCCTAATCCTAACCCGTACGCTGACACTAACCTGCGCCCTCACACTTACGCTCCCCCTAAAGCGTTGTCGTACCCTCACCTGGACCCTAAACCGTCCCCGTTCCCTAACCCTAACCCTAGCCCGAACCCTAACCCTAACCCTTCCCCGAAGCCTGACCCTCCCCCGTCCCCTAGTCCTAACGCGTACGCTGACGCTAACCCGCGCCCTCACATGTACGCTCCCCCTAAAGCGTTGTCGTACCCTCACCTGGACCCTAAACCGTCCCCGTCCCCTAACCCTAACCCTAGCCCGAACCCTAACCCTAACCCTTCCCCGAAACCTGACCCTCCCCCGTCCCCTAATGCTAACGCGTACGCTGACACTAAGCCGCGCCCTCACACGTACGCTCCCCCTAAAGTGTTGTCGTACCCTCACCTGGACCCTAAACCGTCCCCGTCCCCTAACCCTAACCCTAGCCCGAACCCTAACCCTAACACTTCCCCGAAGCCTGACCCTCACCCGTCCCCTAATCCTAACCCGTACGCTGACACTAAGCCGCGCCCTCACACGTACGCTCCCCCTAAAGCGTTGTCGTACCCTCACCTGGACCCTAAACCGTCCCCGTCCCCTAACCCTAACCCTAGCCCGAACCCTAACCCTAACCCTTCCCCGAAGCCTGACCCTCACCCGTCCCCTAATCCTAACCCGTACGCTGACACTAACCCGCGCCCAAACACGTACGCTCCCCCTAAAGCGTTGTCGTACCCTCACCTGGACCCTAAACCGTCCCCGTCCCCTAACCCTAACCCTAGCCCGAACCCTAACCCTAACACTTCCCCGAAGCCTGACCCTCACCCGTCCCCTAATCCTAACCCGTACGCTGACACTAACCCGCGCCCTCACACGTACGCTCCCCCTAAAGTGTTGTCGTACCCTCATCTGGACCCTAAACCGTCCCCGTCCCCTAACCCTAACCCTAGCCCGAACCCTAACCCTAACCCTTCCCCGAAGCCTGACCCTCACCCGTCCCCTAATCCTAACCCGTACGCTGACACTAACCTGCGCCCTCACACTTACGCTCCCCCTAATGCGTTGTCGTACCCTCACCTGGACCCTAAACCGTCCCCGTTCCCTAACCCTAACCCTAGCCCGAACCCTAACCCTAACCCTTCCCCGAAGCCTGACCCTCCCCCGTCCCCTAGTCCTAACGCGTACGCTGACGCTAACCCGCGCCCTCACATGTACGCTCCCCCTAAAGCGTTGTCGTACCCTCACCTGGACCCTAAACCGTCCCCGTCCCCTAACCCTAACCCTAGCCCGAACCCTAACCCTAACCCTTCCCCGAAACCTGACCCTCCCCCGTCCCCTAATGCTAACGCGTACGCTGACACTAAGCCGCGCCCTCACACGTACGCTCCCCCTAAAGCGTTGTCGTACCCTCATCTGGACCCTAAACCGTCCCCTTCCCCTAACCCTAACCCTAGCCCGAACCCTAACCCTAACCCTTCCCCGAAGCCTGACCCTCACCCGTCCCCTAATCCTAACCCGTACGCTGACACTAACCCGCGCCCTCACACGTACGCTCCCCCTAAAGCGTTGTCGTACCCTCACCTGGACCCTAAACCGTCCCCGTCCCCTAACCCTAACCCTAGCCCGAACCCTAACCCTAACCCTTCCCCGAAGCCTGACCCTCACCCGTCCCCTAATCCTAACCCGTACGCTGACACTAACCCGCGCCCTCACACGTACGCTCCCCCTAAAGCGTTGTCGTACCCTCACCTGGACCCTAAACCGTCGCCGTCCCCTAACCCTAGCCCTAGCCCGAACCCTAACCCTAACCCTTCCCCGAAGCCTGACCCTCACCCGTCCACTAATCCTAACCCGTACGCTGACACTAACCCGCGCCCTCACACGTACGCTCCCCCTAAAGCGTTGTCGTACCCTCACCTGGACCCTAAACCGTCCCCGTCCCCTAACCCTAACCCTAGCCCGAACCCTAACCCTAACCCTTCCCCGAAGCCTGACCCTCACCCGTCCCCTAATCCTAACCCGTACGCTGACACTAACCCGCGCCCTCACACGTACGCTCCCCCTAACGCGTTGTCGTACCCTCACCTGGACCCTAAACCGTCCCTGTCCCCTAACACTAACCCTAGCCCGAACCCTAACCCTAACCCTTCCCCGAAGCCTGACCCTCACCCGTCCCCTAATCCTAACCCGTACGCTGACACTAAGCCACGCCCTCACACGTACGCTCCCCCTAAAGCGTTGTCGTACCCTCACCTGGACCCTAAACCGTCCCCGTCCCCTAACCCTAACCCTAGCCCGAACCCTAACCCTAACCCTTCCCCGAAGCCTGACCCTCACCCGTCCCCTAATCCTAACCCGTACGCTGACACTAACCCGCGCCCTCACACGTACGCTCCCCCTAAAGCGTTGTCGTACCCTCACCTGGACCCTAAACCGTCCCCGTCCCCTAACCCTAACCCTAGCCCGAACCCTAACCCTAACCCTTCCCCGAAGCCTGACCCTCACCCGTCCCCTAATCCTAAACCGTACGCTGACGCTAAGCCGCGCCCTAACACGTACGCTCCCCCTAAAGCGTTGTCGTACCCTCACCTGGACCCTAAAGCGTCCCCGTCCCCTAACCCTAACCCTAGCCCGAACCCTAACCCTAACCCTTCCCCGAAGCCTGACCCTCACCCGTCCCCTAATCCTAACCCGTACGCTGACACTAACCCGCGCCCTCACATGTACGCTCCCCCTAAAGCGTTGTCGTACCCTCACCTGGACCCTAAACCGTCCCCGTCCCCTAACCCTAACCCTAGCCCGAACCCTAACCCTAACCCTTCCCCGAAGCCTGACCCTCCCCCGTCCCCTAATCCTAACCCGTACGCTGACACTAACCCGCGCCCTCACACGTATGCTCCCCCTTAAGCGTTGTCGTACCCTCACCTGGACCCTAAACCGTCCCCATCCCCTAACCCTAACCCTAGCCCGAACCCAAAACCTAACCCTTCCCCGAAGCCTGACCCTCACCCGTCCCCTAATCCTAACCCGTACGCTGACACTATCCGCGCCCTCACACGTACGCTCCCCCTAAAGCGTTGTCGTACCCTCACCTGAACCCTAAACAGTCCCCGTCCCCTAACCCTAACCCTAGCCCGAACCCTAACCCTAACACTTCCCCGAAGCCTGACCCTCACCCGTCCCCTAATCCTAACCCGTACGCTGACACTAACCCGCGCCCTCACACGTACGCTCCCCCTAAAGGGTTGTCGTACCCTCACCTGGACCCTAAACCGTCCCCGTCCCCTAACCCTAACCCTAGCCCGAACCCTAACCCTAACCCTTCCCCGAAGCCTGACCCTCACCCGTCCCCTAATCCTAACCCGTACGCTGACACTAACCCGCGCCCTCACACGTACGCTCCCCCTAAAGCATTGTCGTACCCTCACCTGGACCCTAAACCGTCCCCGTCCCCTAACCCTAACCCTAGCCCGAACCCTAACCCTAACCCTTCCCCGAAGCCTGACCCTCACCCGTCCCCTAATCCTAACCCGTACGCTGACACTAACCCGCGCCCTCACACGTACGCTCCCCCTAAAGCGTTGTCGTACCCTCACCTGGACCCTAAACCGTCCCCGTCCCCTAACCCTAACCCTAGCCCGAACCCTAACCCTAACCCTTCCCCGAAGCCTGACCCTCACCCGTCCCCTAATCCTAACCCGTACGCTGACACTAACCCGCGCCCTCACACGTACGCTCCCCCTAAAGCGTTGTCGTACCCTCACCTGGACCCTAAACCGTCGCCGTCCCCTAACCCTAGCCCTAGCCCGAACCCTAACCCTAACCCTTCCCCGAAGCCTGACCCTCACCCGTCCACTAATCCTAACCCGTACGCTGACACTAACCCGCGCCCTCACACGTACGCTCCCCCTAAAGCGTTGTCGTACCCTCACCTGGACCCTAAACCGTCCCCGTCCCCTAACCCTAACCCTAGCCCGAACCCTAACCCTAACCCTTCCCCGAAGCCTGACCCTCACCCGTCCCCTAATCCTAACCCGTACGCTGACACTAACCCGCGCCCTCACACGTATGCTCCCCCTAAAGCGTTGTCGTACCCTCACCTGGACCCTAAACCGTCCCTGTCCCCTAACCCTAACCCTAGCCCGAACCCTAACCCTAACCCTTCCCCGAAGCCTGACCCTCACCCGTCCCCTAATCCTAACCCGTACGCTGACACTAAGCCACGCCCTCACACGTACGCTCCCCTAAAGCGTTGTCGTACCCTCACCTGGACCCTAAACCGTCCCCGTCCCCTAACCCTAACCCTAGCCCGAACCCTAACCCTAACCCTTCCCCGAAGCCTGACCCTCACCCGTCCCCTAATCCTAACCCGTACGCTGACACTAACCCGCGCCCTCACACGTACGCTCCCCCTAAAGCGTTGTCGTACCCTCACCTGGACCCTAAACCGTCCCCGTCCCCTAACCCTAACCCTAGCCCGAACCCTAACCCTAACCCTTCCCCGAAGCCTGACCCTCACCCGTCCCCTAATCCTAAACCGTACGCTGACGCTAAGCCGCGCCCTAACACGTACGCTCCCCCTAAAGCGTTGTCGTACCCTCACCTGGACCCTAAACCGTCCCCGTCCCCTAACCCTAACCCTAGCCCGAACCCTAACCCTAACCCTTCCCCGAAGCCTGACCCTCACCCGTCCCCTAATCCTAACCCGTACGCTGACACTAACCCGCTCCCTCACATGTACGCTCCCCCTAAAGCGTTGTCGTACCCTCACCTGGACCCTAAACCGTCCCCGTCCCCTAACCCTAACCCTAGCCCGAACCCTAACCCTAACCCTTCCCCGAAGCCTGACCCTCACCCGACCCCTAATCCTAACCCGTACGCTGACACTAACCCGCGCCCTCACACGTACGCTCCCCCTAAAGCGTTGTCGTACCCTCACCTGGACCCTAAACCGTCCCCGTCCCCTAACCCTAACCCTAGCCCGAACCCTAACCCTAACCCTTCCCCGAAGCCTGACCCTCCCCCGTCCCCTAATCCTAACCCGTACGCTGACACTAACCCACGCCCTCACACGTATGCTCCCCCTAAAGCGTTGTCGTACCCTCACCTGGACCCTAAACCGTCCCCATCCCCTAACCCTAACCCTAGCCCGAACCCAAAACCTAACCCTTCCCCGAAGCCTGACCCTCACCCGTCCCCTAATCCTAACCCGTACGCTGACACTATCCGCGCCCTCACACGTACGCTCCCCCTAAAGCGTTGTCGTACCCTCACCTGGACCCTAAACAGTCCCCGTCCCCTAACCCTAACCCTAGCCCGAACCCTAACCCTAACACTTCCCCGAAGCCTGACCCTCACCCGTCCCCTAATCCTAACCCGTACGCTGACACTAACCCGCGCCCTCACACGTACGCTCCCCCTAAAGCGTTGTCGTACCCTCACCTGGACCCTAAACCGTCCCCGTCCCCTAACCCTAACCCTAGCCCGAACCCTAACCCTAACCCTTCCCCGAAGCCTGACCCTCACCCGTCCCCTAATCCTAACCCGTACGCTGACACTAACCCGCGCCCTCACACGTACGCTCCCCCTAAAGCATTGTCGTACCCTCACCTGGACCCTAAACCGTCCCCGTCCCCTAACCCTAACCCTAGCCCGAACCCTAACCCTAACCCTTCCCCGAAGCCTGACCCTCACCCGTCCCCTAATCCTAACCCGTACGCTGACACTAACCCGCGCCATCACACGTACGCTCCCCCTAAAGCGTTGTCGTACCCTCACCTGGACCCTAAACCGTCCCTGTCCCCTAACCCTAACCCTAGCCCGAACCCTAACCCTAACCCTTCCCCGAAGCCTGACCCTCACCCGTCCCCTAATCCTAACCCGTACGCTGACACTAAGCCGCGCCCTCACACGTACGCTCCCCCTAAAGCGTTGTCGTACCCTCACCTGGACCCTAAACCGTCCCCGTCCCCTAACCCTAACCCTAGCCCGAACCCTAACCCTAACCCTTCCCCGAAGCCTGACCCTCACCCGTCCCCTAATCCTAACCCGTACGCTGACACTAACCCGCGCCCTCACACGTACGCTCCCCCTAAAGCGTTGTCGTACCCTCACCTGGACCCTAAACCGTCCCCGTCCCCTAACCCTAACCCTAGCCCGAACCCTAACCCTAACCCTTCCCCGAAGCCTGACCCTCACCCGTCCCCTAATCCTAACCCGTACGCTGACACTAAGCCGCGCCCTCACACGTACGCTCCCCCTAAAGCGTTGTCGTACTCTCACCTGGACCCTAAACCGTCCCCGTCCCCTAACCCTAACCCTAGCCCGAACCCTAACCCTAACCCTTCCCCGAAGCCTGACCCTCACCCGTCCCCTAATCCTAACCCGTACGCTGACACTAACCCGCGCCCTCACACGTACGCTCCCCCTAAAGCGTTGTCGTACCCTCACCTGGACCCTAAACCGTCCCCGTCCCCTAACACTAACCCTAGCCCGAACCCTAACCCTAACCCTTCCCCGAAGCCTGACCCTCACCCGTCCCCTAATCCTAACCCGTACGCTGACACTAACCCGCGCCCTCACACGTACGCTCCCCCTAAAGCGTTGTCGTACCCTCACCTGGACCCTAAACCGTCCCCGTCCCCTAACCCTAACCCTAGCCCGAACCCTAACCCTAACCCTTCCCCGAAGCCTGACCCTCACCCGTCCCCTAATCCTAAACCGTACGCTGACGCTAAGCCGCGCCCTAACACGTACGCTCCCCCTAAAGCGTTGTCGTACCCTCACCTGGACCCTAAACCGTCCCCGTCCCCTAACCCTAACCCTAGCCCGAACCCTAACCCTAACCCTTCCCCGAAGCCTGACCCTCACCCGTCCCCTAATCCTAACCCGTACGCTGACACTAACCCGCGCCCTCACATGTACGCTCCCCCTAAAGCGTTGTCGTACCCTCACCTGGACCCTAAACCGTCCCCGTCCCCTAACCCTAACCCTAGCCCGAACCCTAACCCTAACCCTTCCCCGA
The DNA here is from genome assembly GCF_963455315.2 of Globicephala melas. Lineage (NCBI taxonomy): Eukaryota > Metazoa > Chordata > Mammalia > Artiodactyla > Delphinidae > Globicephala > Globicephala melas. The sequence continues at coordinate 90,174,447 of NC_083325.1, read as the reverse complement.
AGCCTGACCCTCACCCGACCCCTAATCCTAACCCGTACGCTGACACTAACCCGCGCCCTCACACGTACGCTCCCCCTAAAGCGTTGTCGTACCCTCACCTGGACCCTAAACCGTCCCCGTCCCCTAACCCTAACCCTAGCCCGAACCCTAACCCTAACCCTTCCCCGAAGCCTGACCCTCCCCCGTCCCCTAATCCTAACCCGTACGCTGACACTAACCCGCGCCCTCACACGTATGCTCCCCCTAAAGCGTTGTCGTACCCTCACCTGGACCCTAAACCGTCCCCATCCCCTAACCCTAACCCTAGACCGAACCCAAAACCTAACCCTTCCCCGAAGCCTGACCCTCACCCGTCCCCTAATCCTAACCCGTACGCTGACACTATCCGCGCCCTCACACGTACGCTCCCCCTAAAGCGTTGTCGTACCCTCACCTGGACCCTAAACAGTCCCCGTCCCCTAACCCTAACCCTAGCCCGAACCCTAACCCTAACACTTCCCCGAAGCCTGACCCTCACCCGTCCCCTAATCCTAACCCGTACGCTGACACTAACCCGCGCCCTCACACGTACGCTCCCCCTAAAGCGTTGTCGTACCCTCACCTGGACCCTAAACCGTCCCCGTCCCCTAACCCTAACCCTAGCCCGAACCCTAACCCTAACCCTTCCCCGAAGCCTGACCCTCACCCGTCCCCTAATCCTAACCCGTACGCTGACACTAACCCGCGCCCTCACACGTACGCTCCCCCTAAAGCATTGTCGTACCCTCACCTGGACCCTAAACCGTCCCCGTCCCCTAACCCTAACCCTAGCCCGAACCCTAACCCTAACCCTTCCCCGAAGCCTGACCCTCACCCGTCCCCTAATCCTAACCCGTACGCTGACACTAACCCGCGCCATCACACGTACGCTCCCCCTAAAGCGTTGTCGTACCCTCACCTGGACCCTAAACCGTCCCTGTCCCCTAACCCTAACCCTAGCCCGAACCCTAACCCTAACCCTTCCCCGAAGCCTGACCCTCACCCGTCCCCTAATCCTAACCCGTACGCTGACACTAAGCCGCGCCCTCACACGTACGCTCCCCCTAAAGCGTTGTCGTACCCTCACCTGGACCCTAAACCGTCCCCGTCCCCTAACCCTAACCCTAGCCCGAACCCTAACCCTAACCCTTCCCCGAAGCCTGACCCTCACCCGTCCCCTAATCCTAACCCGTACGCTGACACTAACCCGCGCCCTCACACGTACGCTCCCCCTAAAGCGTTGTCGTACCCTCACCTGGACCCTAAACCGTCCCCGTCCCCTAACCCTAACCCTAGCCCGAACCCTAACCCTAACCCTTCCCCGAAGCCTGACCCTCACCCGTCCCCTAATCCTAACCCGTACGCTGACACTAAGCCGCGCCCTCACACGTACGCTCCCCCTAAAGCGTTGTCGTACTCTCACCTGGACCCTAAACCGTCCCCGTCCCCTAACCCTAACCCTAGCCCGAACCCTAACCCTAACCCTTCCCCGAAGCCTGACCCTCACCCGTCCCCTAATCCTAACCCGTACGCTGACACTAACCCGCGCCCTCACACGTACGCTCCCCCTAAAGCGTTGTCGTACCCTCACCTGGACCCTAAACCGTCCCCGTCCCCTAACACTAACCCTAGCCCGAACCCTAACCCTAACCCTTCCCCGAAGCCTGACCCTCACCCGTCCCCTAATCCTAACCCGTACGCTGACACTAAGCCGCGCCCTCACACGTACGCTCCCCCTAAAGCGTTGTCGTACTCTCACCTGGACCCTAAACCGTCCCCGTCCCCTAACCCTAACCCTAGCCCGAACCCTAACCCTAACCCTTCCCCGAAGCCTGACCCTCACCCGTCCCCTAATCCTAAACCGTACGCTGACGCTAAGCCGCGCCCTAACACGTACGCTCCCCCTAAAGCGTTGTCGTACCCTCACCTGGACCCTAAACCGTCCCCGTCCCCTAACCCTAACCCTAGCCCGAACCCTAACCCTAACCCTTCCCCGAAGCCTGACCCTCACCCGTCCCCTAATCCTAACCCGTACGCTGACACTAACCCGCGCCCTCACACGTACGCTCCCCCTAAAGCGTTGTCGTACCCTCACCTGGACCCTAAACCGTCCCCGTCCCCTAACCCTAACCCTAGCCCGAACCCTAACCCTAACCCTTCCCCGAAGCCTGACCCACACCCGTCCCCTAATCCTAACCCGTACGCTGACACTAAGCCACGCCCTCACACGTACGCTCCCCCTAAAGCGTTGTCGCACCCTCACCAGGACCCTAAACCGTCCCCGTCCCCTAACCCTAACCCTAGCCCGAACCCTAACCCTAACCCTTCCCCGAAGCCTGACCCTCCCCCGTCCCCTAATCCTAACCCGTACGCTGACACTAACCCGCGCCCTCACACGTATGCTCCCCCTAAAGCGTTGTCGTACCCTCACCTGGACCCTAAACCGTCCCCATCCCCTAACCCTAACCCTAGCCCGAACCCAAAACCTAACCCTTCCCCGAAGCCTGACCCTCACCCGTCCCCTAATCCTAACCCGTACGCTGACACTATCCGCGCCCTCACACGTACGCTCCCCCTAAAGCGTTGTCGTACCCTCACCTGGACCCTAAACAGTCCCCGTCCCCTAACCCTAACCCTAGCCCGAAACCTAACCCTAACACTTCCCCGAAGCCTGACCCTCACCCGTCCCCTAATCCTAACCCGTACGCTGACACTAACCCGCGCCCTCACACGTACGCTCCCCTTAAAGCGTTGTCGTACCCTCACCTGGACCCTAAACCGTCCCCGTCCCCTAACCCTAACCCTAGCCCGAACCCTAACCCTAACCCTTCCCCGAAGCCTGACCCTCACCCGTCCCCTAATCCTAACCCGTACGCTGACACTAACCCGCGCCCAAACACGTACGCTCCCCCTAAAGCGTTGTCGTACCCTCACCTGGACCCTAAACCGTCCCCGTCCCCTAACCCTAACCCTAGCCCGAACCCTAACCCTAACACTTCCCCGAAGCCTGACCCTCACCCGTCCCCTAATCCTAACCCGTACGCTGACACTAACCCGCGCCCTCACACGTACGCTCCCCCTAAACTGTTGTCGTACCCTCACCTGGACCCTAAACCGTCCCCGTCCCCTAACCCTAACCCTAGCCCGAACCCTAACCCTAACCCTTCCCCGAAGCCTGACCCTCACCCGTCCCCTAATCCTAACCCGTACGCTGAAACTAAGCCGCGCCCTCACACGTACGCTCCCCCTAAAGCGTTGTCGTACTCTCACCTGGACCCTAAACCGTCCCCGTCCCCTAACCCTAACCCTAGCCCGAACCCTAACCCTAACCCTTCCCCGAAGCCTGACCCTCACCCGTCCCCTAATCCTAACCCCTACGCTGACACTAAGCCGCGCCCTCACACGTATGCTCCCCCTAAAGCGTTGTCGTACCCTCACCTAGACCCTAAATCGTACCCGTCCCCTAACCCTAACCCTAGCCCGAACCCTAACCCTAACCCTTCCCCGAAGCCTGACCCTCACCCGTCCCCTAATCCTAACCCGTACGCTGACACTAACCCGCGCCCTCACACGTACGCTCCCCCTAAAGCGTTGTCGTACCCTCACCTGGACCCTAAACCGTCCCCGTCCCCTAACCCTAACCCTAGCCCGTACCCTAACCCTAACCCTTCCCCGAAGCCTGACCCTCACCCGTCCCCTAATCCTAAACCGTACGCTGACGCTAAGCCGCGCCCTAACACGTACGCTCCCCCTAAAGCGTTGTCGTACCCTCACCTGGACCCTAAACCGTCCCCGTCCCCTAACCCTAACCCTAGCCCGAACCCTAACCCTAACCCTTCCCCGAAGCCTGACCCTCACCCGTCCCCTAATCCTAACCCGTACGCTGACACTAACCCGCGCCCTCACATGTACGCTCCCCCTAAAGCGTTGTCGTACCCTCACCTGGACCCTAAACCGTCCCCGTCCCTTAACCCTAACCCTAGCCCGAACCCTAACACTAACCCTTCCCCGAAGCCTGACCCTCACCCGACCCCTAATCCTAACCCATACGCTGACACTAACCCGCGCCCTCACACGTACGCTCCCCCTAAAGCGTTGTCGTACCCTCACCTGGACCCTAAACCGTCCCCGTCCCCTAACCCTAACCCTAGCCCGAACCCTAACCCTAACCCTTCCCCGAAGCCTGACCCACACCCGTCCCCTAATCCTAACCCGTACGCTGACACTAAGCCGCGCCCTCACACGTACGCTCCCCCTAAAGCGTTGTCGCACCCTCACCAGGACCCTAAACCGTCCCCGTCCCCTAACCCTAACCCTAGCCCGAACCCTAACCCTAACCCTTCCCCGAAGCCTGACCCTCCCCCGTCCCCTAATCCTAACCCGTACGCTGACACTAACCCGCGCCCTCACACGTATGCTCCCCCTAAAGCGTTGTCGTACCCTCACCTGGACCCTAAACCGTCCCCATCCCCTAACCCTAACCCTAGCCCGAACCCAAAACCTAACCCTTCCCCGAAGCCTGACCCTCACCCGTCCCCTAATCCTAACCCGTACGCTGACACTATCCGCGCCCTCACACGTACGCTCCCCCTAAAGCGTTGTCGTACCCTCACCTGGACCCTAAACAGTTCCCGTCCCCTAACCCTAACCCTAGCCCGAACCCTAACCCTAACACTTCCCCGAAGCCTGACCCTCACCCGTCCCCTAATCCTAACCCGTACGCTGACACTAACCCGCGCCCTCACACGTACGCTCCCCCTAAAGCGTTGTCGTACCCTCACCTGGACCCTAAACCGTCCCCGTCCCCTAACCCTAACCCTAGCCCGAACCCTAACCCTAACCCTTCCCCGAAGCCTGACCCTCACCCATCCCCTAATCCTAACCAGTACGCTGACACTAACCCGCGCCCAAACACGTACGCTCCCCCTAAAGCGTTGTCGTACCCTCACCTGGACCCTAAAACGTCCCCGTCCCCTAACCCTAACCCTAGCCCGAACCCTAACCCTAACACTTCCCCGAAGCCTGACCCTCACCCGTCCCCTAATCCTAACCCGTACGCTGACACTAACCCGTGCCCTCACACGTACGCTCCCCCTAAAGCGTTGTCGTACCCTCACCTGGACCCTAAACCGTCCCAGTCCCCTAACCCTAACCCTAGCCCGAACCCTAACCCTAACCCTTCCCCGAAGCCTGACCCTCACCCGTCCCCTAATCCTAACCCGTACGCTGACACTAAGCCACGCCCTCACACGTACGCTCCCCATAAAGCGTTGTCGTACCCTCACCTGGACCCTAAACCGTCCCCGTCCCCTAACCCTAACCCTAGCCCAAACCCTAACCCTAACCCTTCTCCGAAGCCTGACCCTCACCCGTCCCCTAATCCTAACCCGTACGCTGACACTAACCCGCGCCCTCACACGTACGCTCCCCCTAAAGCGTTGTCGTACCCTCACCTGGACCCTAAACCGTCCCCGTCCCCTAACCCTAACCCTACCCCGAACCCTAACCCTAACCCTTCCCCGAAGCCTGACCCTCACCCGTCCCCTAATCCTAACCCGTACGCTGACACTAACCCGCGCCCTCACACGTACGCTCCCTCTAAAGCGTTGTCGTACCCTGACCTGGACCCTAAACCGTCCCCGTCCCCTAACCCTAACCCTAGCCCGAACCCTAACCCTAACCCTTCCCCGAAGCCTGACCCTCACCCGTCCCCTAATCCTAACCCGTACGCTGACACTAAGCCACGCCCTCACACGTACGCTCCCCCTAAAGCGTTGTCGTACCCTCACCTGGACCCTAAACCGTCCCCGTCCCCTAACCCTAACCCTAGCCCGAACCCTAACCCTAACCCTTCCCCGAAGCCTGACCCTCACCCGTCCCCTAATCCTAACCCGTACGCTGACACTAACCCGCGCCCTCACACGTACGCTCCCCCTAAAGCGTTGTCGTACCCTCACCTGGACCCTAAACCGTCCCCGTCCCCTAACCCTAACCCTAGCCCGAACCCTAACCCTAACCCTTCCCCGAAGCCTGAACCTCACCCGTCCCCTAATCCTAACCCGTACGCTGACACTAACCCGCGCCGTCACACGTACGCTCCCCCTAAAGCGTTGTCGTACCCTCACCTGGACCCTAAACCGTCCCCGTCCCCTAAACCTAACCCTAGCCCGAACCCTAACCCTAACCCTTCCCCGAAGCCTGACCCTCACCCGTCCCCTAATCCTAACCCGTACGCTGACACTAACCCGCGCCCTCACACGTACGCTCCCCCTAAAGCGTTGTCGTACCCTCACCTGGACCCTAAACCGTCCCCGTCCCCTAACCCTAACCCTAGCCCGAACCCTAACCCTAACCCTTCCCCGAAGCCTGAACCTCACCCGTCCCCTAATCCTAACCCGTACGCTGACACTAAACCGCGCCCTCACACGTACGCTCCCCCTAAAGCGTTGTCGTACCCTCACCTGGACCCTAAACCGTCCCCGTCCCCTAACCCTAACCCTAGCCCGAACCCTAACCCTAACCCTTCCCCGAAGCCTGACCCTCACCCGTCCCCTAATCCTAACCCGTACGCTGACACTAACCCGCGCCCTCACACGTACGCTCCCCCTAAAGCGTTGTCGTACCCTCACCTGGACCCTAAACCGTCCCCGTCCCCTAACCCTAACCCTAGCCTGAACCCTAACCCTAACCCTTCCCCGAAGCCTGACCCTCACCCGTCCCCTAATCCTAACCCCTACGCTGACACTAAGCCGCGCCCTCACACGTACGCTCCCCCTAAAGCGTTGTCGTATCCTCACCTGGACCCTAAACCGTCCCCGTCCCATAACCCTAACCCTAGCCCGAACCCTAACCCTAACCCTTCCCCGAAGCCTGACCCTCACCCGTCCCCTAATCCTAACCCGTACGCTGACACTAACCCGCGCCCTTACACGTACGCTCCCCCTAAAGCGTTGTCGTACCCTCACCTGGACCCTAAACCGTCCCCGTCCCCTAAACCTAACCCTAGCCCGAACCCTAACCCTAACCCTTCCCCGAAGCCTGACCCTCACCCGTCCCCTAATCCTAAACCGTACGCTGACGCTAAGCCGCGCCCTCACAAGTACGCTCCCCCTAAAGCGTTGTCGTACCCTCACCTGGACCCTAAACCGTCCCCGTCCCCTAACCCTAACCCTAGCCCGAACCCTAACCCTAACCCTTCCCCGAAGCCTGACCCTCCCCCGTCCCCTAATCCTAACCCGTACGCTGACACTAACCCGCGCCCTCACACGTACGCTCCCCCTAAAGCGTTGTCGTACCCTCACCTGGACCCTAAACCGTCCCCGTCCCCTAACCCTAACCCTAGCCCGAACCCTAACCCTAACCCTTCCCCGAAGCCTGACCCTCACCCGTCCCCTAATCCTAACCCGTACGCTGACACTAACCCGCGCCCTCACACGTACGCTCCCCCTAAAGCGTTGTCGTACCCTCACCTGGACCCTAAACCGTCCCCGTCCCCTAACCCTAACCCTAGCCCGAACCCTAACCCTAACCCTTCCCCGAAGCCTGACCCTCACCCGTCCCCTAATCCTAACCCGTACGCTGACACTAACCCGCGCCCTCACACGTACGCTCCCCCTAAAGCGTTGTCGTACACTCACCTGGACCCTAAACCGTCCCCGTCCCCTAACTCTAACCCTAGCCCGAACCCTAACCCTAACACTTCCCCGAAGCCTGACCCTCACCCGTCCCCTAATCCTAATCCGTACGCTGACACTAACTGGCGCCCTCACACTTACGCTCCCCCTAAAGCGTTGTCGTACCCTCACCTGGACCCTAAACCGTCCCCGTCCCCTAACCCTAACCCTAGCCCGAACCCTAACCCTAACCCTTCCCCGAAGCCTGACCCTCCCCCGTCCCCTAATCCTAAGGCATACGGGGACAATAACCTGTGCCCTCACACGTACGCTCCCCCTAAAGCGTTGTCGTACCCTCACCTGGACCCTAAACCGTCCCCGTCCCCTAACCCTAACCCTAGCCCGAACCCTAACCCTAACCCTTCCCCGAAGCCTGACCCTCACCCGTCCCCTAATCCTAACCAGTACGCTGACACTAAGCCGCGCCCTCACACGTACGCTCCCCCTAAAGCGTTGTCGTACCCTCACCTGGACCCTAAACAGTCCCCGTCCCCTAACCCTAACCCTAGCCCGAACCCTAACCCTAACCCTTCCCCGAAGCCTGACCCTCACCCGTCCCCTAATCCTAACCCGTACGCTGACGCTAAACCGCGCCCTCACATATACGCTCCCCCTAAAGCGTTGTCGTACCCTCACCTGGACCCTAAACCGTCCCCGTCCCCTAACCCTAACCCTAGCCCGAACCCTAACCCTAACCCTTCCCCGAAGCCTGACCCTCCACCGTCCCCTAATCCTAATGCGTACGCTGACACTAAGCCGCGCCCTCACACGTACGCTCCCCCTAAAGCGTTGTCGTACCCTCACCTGGACCCTAAACCGTCCCCGTCCCCTAACCCTAACCCTAGCCCGAACCCTAACCCTAACCCTTCCCCGAAGCCTGACCCTCACCCGTCCCCTAATCCTAACCCGTACGCTGACACTAACCCGCGCCCTCACACGTACGCTCCCCCTAAAGCGTTGTCGTACCCTCACCTGGACCCTAAACCGTCGCCGTCCCCTAACCCTAACCCTAGCCCGAACCCTAACCCTAACCCTTCCCCGAAGCCTGACCCTCACCCGTCCCCTAATCCTAACCCGTACGCTGACACTAACCCGCGCCCTCACACGTACGCTCCCCCTAAAGCGTTGTCGTACCCTCACCTGGACCCTAAACCGTCCCTGTCCCCTAACCCTAACCCTAGCCCGAACCTTAACCCTAACCCTTCCCCGAAGCCTGACCCTCACCCGTCCCCTAATCCTAACCCGTACGCTGACACTAAGCCACGCCCTCACACGTACGCTCCCCCTAAAGCGTTGTCGTACCCTCACCTGGACCCTAAACCGTCCCCGTCCCCTAACCCTAACCCTAGCCCGAACCCTAACCCTAACCCTTCCCCGAAGCCTGACCCTCCCCCGTCCCCTAATCCTAAGGCATACGGGGACAATAACCTGTGCCCTCACACGTACGCTCCCCCTAAAGCGTTGTCGTACCCTCACCTGGACCCTAAACCGTCCCCGTCCCCTAACCCTAACCCTAGCCCGAACCCTAACCCTAACCCTTCCCCGAAGCCTGACCCTCACCCGTCCCCTAATCCTAACCAGTACGCTGACACTAAGCCGCGCCCTCACACGTACGCTCCCCCTAAAGCGTTGTCGTACCCTCACCTGGACCCTAAACAGTCCCCGTCCCCTAACCCTAACCCTAGCCCGAACCCTAACCCTAACCCTTCCCCGAAGCCTGACCCTCACCCGTCCCCTAATCCTAACCCGTACGCTGACGCTAAACCGCGCCCTCACATATACGCTCCCCCTAAAGCGTTGTCGTACCCTCACCTGGACCCTAAACCGTCCCCGTCCCCTAACCCTAACCCTAGCCCGAACCCTAACCCTAACCCTTCCCCGAAGCCTGACCCTCCACCGTCCCCTAATCCTAATGCGTACGCTGACACTAAGCCGCGCCCTCACACGTACGCTCCCCCTAAAGCGTTGTCGTACCCTCACCTGGACCCTAAACCGTCCCCGTCCCCTAACCCTAACCCTAGCCCGAACCCTAACCCTAACCCTTCCCCGAAGCCTGACCCTCACCCGTCCCCTAATCCTAACCCGTACGCTGACACTAACCCGCGCCCTCACACGTACGCTCCCCCTAAAGCGTTGTCGTACCCTCACCTGGACCCTAAACCGTCGCCGTCCCCTAACCCTAACCCTAGCCCGAACCCTAACCCTAACCCTTCCCCGAAGCCTGACCCTCACCCGTCCCCTAATCCTAACCCGTACGCTGACACTAACCCGCGCCCTCACACGTACGCTCCCCCTAAAGCGTTGTCGTACCCTCACCTGGACCCTAAACCGTCCCTGTCCCCTAACCCTAACCCTAGCCCGAACCTTAACCCTAACCCTTCCCCGAAGCCTGACCCTCACCCGTCCCCTAATCCTAACCCGTACGCTGACACTAAGCCACGCCCTCACACGTACGCTCCCCCTAAAGCGTTGTCGTACCCTCACCTGGACCCTAAACCGTCCCCGTCCCCTAACCCTAACCCTAGCCCGAACCCTAACCCTAACCCTTCCCCGAAGCCTGACCCTCACCCGTCCCCTAATCCTAACCCGTACGCTGACACTAACCCGCGCCCTCACACGTACGCTCCCCCTAAAGCGTTGTCGTACCCTCACCTGGACCCTAAACCGTCCCCGTCCCCTAACCCTAACCCTAGCCCGAACCCTAACCCTAACCCTTCCCCGAAGCCTGACCCTCACCCGTCCCCTAATCCTAACCCGTACGCTGACACTAAGCCGCGCCCTCACACGTACGCTCCCCCTAAAGCGTTGTCGTACCCTCACCTGGACCCTAAACCGTCCCCGTCCCCTAACCCTAACCCTAGCCCGAACCCTAACCCTAACCCTTCCCCGAAGCCTGACCCTCACCCGTCCCCTAATCCTAACCCGTACGCTGACACTAACCCGCGCCCTCACATGTACGCTCCCCCTAAAGCGTTGTCGTACCCTCACCTGGACCCTAAACCGTCCCCGTCCCCTAACCCTAACCCTAGCCCGAACCCTAACCCTAACCCTTCCACGAAGCCTGACCCACACCCGTCCCCTAATCCTAACCCGTACGCTGACACTAAGCCGCGCCCTCACACGTACGCTCCCCCTAAAGCGTTGTCGCACCCTCACCAGGACCCTAAACCGTCCCCGTCCCCTAACCCTAACCCTAGCCCGAACCCTAACACTTCCCCGAAGCCTGACCCTCACCCGTCCCCTAATCCTAACCCGTACGCTGACACTAACCCGCGCCCTCACACGTACGCTCCCCCTAAACTGTTGTCGTACCCTCATCTGGACCCTAAACCGTCCCCGTCCCCTAACCCTAACCCTAGCCCGAACCCTAACCCTAACCCTTCCCCGAAGCCTGACCCTCACCCGTCCCCTAATCCTAACCCATACGCTGACACTAACCCGCGCCCTCACACGTACGCTCCCCCTAAAGCGTTGTCGTACCCTCACCTGGACCCTAAACCGTCCCCGTCCCCTAACCCTAACCCTAGCCCGAACCCTAACCCTAACCCTTCCCCGAAGCCTGACCCTCACCCGTCCCCTAATCCTAATCCGTACGCTGACACTAACCCGCGCCCTCACACGTACGCTCCCCCTAAAGCGTTGTCGTACCCTCACCTGGACCCTAAACCGTCCCCGTCCCCTAAACCTAACCCTAGCCCGAACCCTAACCCTAACCCTTCCCCGAAGCCTGACCCTCACCCGTCCCCTAATCCTAAACCGTACGCTGACGCTAAGCCGCGCCCTAACACGTACGCTCCCCCTAAAGCGTTGTCGTACCCTCACCTGGACCCTAAACCGTCCCCGTCCCCTAACCCTAACCCTAGCCCGAACCCTAACCCTAACCCTTCCCCGAAGCCTGACCCTCACCCGTCCCCTAATCCTAACCCGTACGCTGACACTAACCCGCGCCCTCACATGTACGCTCCCCCTAAAGCGTTGTCGTACCCTCACCTGGACCCTAAACCGTCCCCGTCCCCTAACCCTAACCCTAGCCCGAACCCTAACCCTAACCCTTCCCCGAAGCCTGACCCTCACCCGTCCCCTAATCCTAACCCGTACGCTGACACTAACCCGCGCCCTCACACGTACGCTCCCCCTAAAGCGTTGTCGTACCCTCACCTGGACCCTAAACCGTCCCCGTCCCCTAACCCTAACCCTAGCCCGAACCCTAACCCTAACCCTTCCCCGAAGCCTGACCCTCACCCGTCCCCTAATCCTAACCCGTACGCTGACACTAACCCGCGCCCAAACACGTACGGTCTCCCTAAAGCGTTGTCGTACCCTCACCTGGACCCTAAACCTTCCCCGTCCCCTAACCCTAACCCTAGCCCGAACCCTAACCCTAACACTTCCCCGAAGCCTGACCCTCACCCGTCCCCTAATCCTAACCCGTACGCTGACACTAACCCGCGCCCTCACACGTACGCTCCCCCTAAAGCGTTGTCGTACCCTCATCTGGACCCTAAACCGTCCCCGTCCCCTAACCCTAACCCTAGCCCGAACCCTAACCCTAACCCTTCCCCGAAGCCTGACCCTCACCCGTCCCCTAATCCTAACCCGTACGCTGACACTAACCCGCGCCCTCACACGTACGCTCCCCCTAAAGCGTTGTCGTACCCTCACCTGGACCCTAAACCGTCCCCGTCCCCTAACCCTAACCCTAGCCCGAACCCTAACCCTAACACTTCCCCGAAGCCTGACCCTCACCCGTCCCCTAATCCTAACCCGTACGCTGACACTAACCCGCACCCTCACACGTACGCTCCCCCTAAAGCGTTGTCGTACCCTCACCTGGACCCTAAACCGTCCCCGTCCCCTAACCCTAACCCTAGCCCGAACCCTAACCCTAACACTTCCCCGAAGCCTGACCCTCACCCGTCCCCTAATCCTAACCCGTACGCTGACACTAACCCGCGCCCTCACACGTTCGCTCCCCCTAAAGCGTTGTCGTACCCTCACCTGGACCCTAAACCGTCCCCGTCCCCTAACCCTAACCCTAGCCCGAACCCTAACCCTAACCCTTCCCCGAAGCCTGACCCTCACCCGTCCCCTAATCCTAACCCGTACGCTGACACTAAGCCACGCCCTCACACGTACGCTCTCCCTAAAGCGTTGTCGTACCCTCACCTGGACCCTAAACCGTCCCCGTCCCCTAACCCTAAACCCTAGCCCGAACCCTAACCCTAACCCTTCCCCGAAGCCTGACACTCACCCGTCCCCTAATCCTAACCCGTACGCTGACACTAACCCGCGCCCTCACACGTACGCTCCCCCTAAAGCGTTGTCGTACCCTCACCTGGACCCTAAACCGTCCCCGTCCCCTAACCCTAACCCTAGCCCGAACCCTAACCCTAACCCTTCCCCGAAGCCTGACCCTCACCCGTCCCCTAATCCTAACCCGTACGCTGACACTAACCCGCGCCCTCACACGTACGCTCCCCCTAAAGCGTTGTCGTACCCTCACCTGGACCCTAAACCGTCCCCGTCCCCTAACCCTAACCCTAGCCCGAACCCTAACCCTAACCCTTCCCCGAAGCCTGACCCTCACCCGTCCCCTAATCCTAACCCGTACGCTGACACTAACCCGCGCCCTCACACGTACGCTCCCCCTAAAGCGTTGTCGTACCCTCACCTGGACCCTAAACCGTCCCCGTCCCCTAACCCTAACCCTAGCCCGAACCCTAACCCTAACCCTTCCCCGAAGCCTGACCCTCACCCGTCCCCTAATCCTAACCCGTACGCTGACACTAACCCGCGCCCTCACACGTACGCTCCCCCTAAAGCGTTGTCGTACCCTCACCTGGACCCTAAACCGTCCCCGTCCCCTAACCCTAACCCTAGCCCGAACCCTAACCCTAACCCTTCCCCGAAGCCTGACCCTCACCCGTCCCCTAATCCTAACCCGTACGCTGACACTAACCCGCGCCCTCACACGTACGCTCCCCCTAAAGCGTTGTCGTACCCTCACCTGGACCCTAAACCGTCCCCGTCCCCTAACCCTAACCCTAGCCCCAACCCTAACCCTAACCCTTCCCCGAAGCCTGACCCTCACCCGTCCCCTAATCCTAACCCGTACGCTGACACTAACCCGCGCCCTCACACGTACGCTCCCCCTAAAGCGTTCTCGTACCCTCACCTGGACCCTAAACAGTCCCCGTCCCCTAACCCTAACCCTAGCCCGAACCCTAACCCTAACCCTTCCCCGAAGCCTGACCCTCACCCGTCACCTAATCCTAACCCGTACGCTGACACTAACCCGCGCCCTCACACGTACGCTCCCCCTAAAGCGTTGTCGTACCCTCACCTGGACCCTAAACCGTCCCCGTCCCCTAACCCTAACCCTAGCCCGAACCCTAAACCTAACCCTTCCCCGAAGCCTGACCCTCACCCGTCCCCTAATCCTAAACCGTACGCTGACGCTAACCCGCGCTCTCACACGTACGCTCCCCCTAAAGCGTTGTCGTACCCTCACCTGGACCCTAAACCGTCCCCGTCCCCTAACCCTAACCCTAGCCCGAACCCTAACCCTAACCCTTCCCCGAAGCCTGACCCTCACCCGTCCCCTAATCCTAAACCGTACGCTGACGCTAAGCCGCGCCCTAACACGTACGCTCCCCCTAAAGCGTTGTCGTACCCTCACCTGGACCCTAAACCGTCCCCGTCCCCTAACCCTAACCCTAGCCCGAACCCTAACCCTAACCCTTCCCCGAAGCCTGACCCTCACCCGTCCCCTAATCCTAACCCGTACGCTGACACTAACCCGCGCCCTCACATGTACGCTCCCCCTAAAGCGTTGTCGTACCCTCACCTGGACCCTAAACCGTCCCCGTCCCCTAACCCTAACCCTAGCCCGAACCCTAACCCTAACCCTTCCACGAAGCCTGACCCTCACCCAACCCCTAATCCTAACCCGTACGCTGACACTAACCCGCGCCCTCACACGTACGCTCCCCCTAAAGCGTTGTCGTACCCTCACCTGGACCCTAAACCGTCCCCGTCCCCTAACCCTAACCCTAGCCCGAACCCTAACCCTAACCCTTCCCTGAAGCCTGACCCTCACCCGTCCCCTAATCCTAACCCGTACGCTGACACTAAGCCACGCTCTCACACGTACGCTCCCCATAAAGCGTTGTCGTACCCTCACCTGGACCCTAAACCGTCCCCGTCCCCTAACCCTAACCCTAGCCCGAACCCTAACCCTAACCCTTCCCCGAAGCCTGACCCTCACCCGTCCCCTAATCCTAACCCGTACGCTGACACTAACCCGCGCCCTCACACGTACGCTCCCCCTAAAGCGTTGTCGTACCCTCACCTGGACCCTAAACCGTCCCCGTCCCCTAACCCTAACCCTAGCCCGAACCCTAAGCCTAACCCTTCCCCGAAGCCTGACCCTCACCCGTCCCCTAATCCTAACCCGTACGCTGACACTAACCCGCGCCCTCACACGTACGCTCCCCCTAAAGCGTTGTCGTACCCTCACCTGGACCCTAAACCGTCCCCGTCCCCTAACCCTAACCCTAGCCCGAACCCTAACCCTAACCCTTCCCCGAAGCCTGACCCTCACCCGTCCCCTAATCCTAACCCGTACGCTGACACTAACCCGCGCCCTCACACGTACGCTCCCCCTAAAGCGTTGTCGTACCCTCACCTGGACCCTAAACCGTCCCCGTCCCCTAACCCTAACCCTAGCCCGAACCCTAACCCTAACCCTTCCCCGAAGCCTGACCCTCACCCGTCCCCTAATCCTAACCCGTACGCTGACACTAACCCGCGCCCTCACACGTACGCTCCCCCTAAAGCGTTGTCGTACCCTCACCTGGACCCTAAACCGTCCCCGTCCCCTAACCCTAACCCTAGCCCGAACCCTAACCCTAACCCTTCCCCGAAGCCTGACCCTCACCCGTCCCCTAATCCTAACCCGTACGCTGACACTAACCCGCGCCCTCACACGTACGCTCCCCCTAAAGCGTTGTCGTACCCTCACCTGGACCCTAAACCGTCCCCGTCCCCTAACCCTAACCCTAGCCCGAACCCTAACCCTAACCCTTCCCCGAAGCCTGAACCTCACCCGTCCCCTAATCCTAACCCGTACGCTGACACTAACCCACGCCCTCACACGTACGCTCCCCCTAAAGCGTTGTCGTACCCTCACCTGGACCCTAAACCGTCCCCGTCCCCTAACCCTAACCCTAGCCCGAACCCTAACCCTAACCCTTCCCCGAAGCCTGACCCTCACCCGTCCCCTAATCCTAACCCGTACGCTGACACTAACCCGCGCCCTCACACGTACGCTCCCCCTAAAGCGTTGTCGTACCCTCACCTGGACCCTAAACCGTCCCCGTCCCCTAACCCTAACCCTAGCCCGAACCCTAACCCTAACCCTTCCCCGAAGCCTGACCCTCACCCGTCCCCTAATCCTAACCCGTACGCTGACCCTAACCCGTGCCCTCACACGTACGCTCCCCCTAAAGCGTTGTCGTACCCTCACCTGGACCCTAAACCGTCCCCGTCCCCTAACCCTAACCCTAGCCCGAACCCTAACCCTAACCCTTCCCCGAAGCCTGACCCTCACCCGTCCCCTAATCCTAACCCGTACGCTGACACTAACCCGCGCCCTCACACGTACGCTCCCCCTAAAGCGTTGTCGTACCCTCACCTGGACCCTAAACCGTCCCCGTCCCCTAACCCTAACCCTAGCCCGAACCCTAACCCTAACCCTTCCCCGAAGCCTGACCCTCACCCGTCCCCTAATCCTAACCCGTACGCTGACACTAACCCGCGCCCTCACACGTACGCTCCCCCTAAAGCGTTGTCGTACCCTCACCTGGACCCTAAACCGTCCCCGTCCCCTAACCCTAACCCTAGCCCGAACCCTAACCCTAACCCTTCCCCGAAGCCTGACCCTCACCCGTCCCCTAATCCTAACCCGTACGCTGACACTAACCCGCGCCCTCACACGTACGCTCCCCCTAAAGCGTTGTCGTACCCTCACCTGGACCCTAAACCGTCCCCGTCCCCTAACCCTAACCCTAGCCCGAACCCTAACCCTAACCCTTCCCCGAAGCCTGAACCTCACCCGTCCCCTAATCCTAACCCGTACGCTGACACTAACCCGCGCCCTCACACGTACGCTCCCCCTAAAGCGTTGTCGTACCCTCACCTGGACCCTAAACCGTCCCCGTCCCCTAACCCTAACCCTAGCCCGAACCCTAACCCTAACCCTTCCCCGAAGCCTGACCCTCACCCGTCCCCTAATCCTAACCCGTACGCTGACACTAACCCGCGCCCTCACACGTACGCTCCCCCTAAAGCGTTGTCGTACCCTCACCTGGACCCTAAACCGTCCCCGTCCCCTAACCCTAACCCTAGCCCGAACCCTAACCCTAACCCTTCCCCGAAGCCTGACCCTCACCCGTCCCCTAATCCTAACCCGTACGCTGACACTAACCCGCGCCCTCACACGTACGCTCCCCCTAAAGCGTTGTCGTACCCTCACCTGGACCCTAAACCGTCCCCGTCCCCTAACCCTAACCCTAGCCCGAACCCTAACCCTAACCCTTCCCCGAAGCCTGACCCTCACCCGTCCCCTAATCCTAAACCGTACGCTGACGCTAAGCCGCGCCCTAACACGTACGCTCCCCCTAAAGCGTTGTCGTACCCTCACCTGGACCCTAAACCGTCCCCGTCCCCTAACCCTAACCCTAGCCCGAACCCTAACCCTAACCCTTCCCCGAAGCCTGACCCTCACCCGTCCCCTAATCCTAACCCGTACGCTGACACTAACCCGCGCCCTCACATGTACGCTCCCCCTAAAGCGTTGTCGTACCCTCACCTGGACCCTAAACCGTCCCCGTCCCCTAACCCTAACCCTAGCCCGAACCCTAACCCTAACCCTTCCCCAAAGCCTGACCCTCACCCGTCCCCTAATCCTAACCCGTACGCTGACACTAACCCGCGCCCTCACAAGTACGCTCCCCCTAAAGCGTTGTCGTACCCTCACCTGGACCCTAAACCGTCCCCGTCCCCTAACCCTAACCCTAGCCCGAACCCTAACCCTAACCCTTCCCCGAAGCCTGACCCACACCCGTCCCCTAATCCTAACCCGTACGCTGACACTAAGCCGCACCCTCACACGTACGCTCCCCCTAAAGCGTTGTCGCACCCTCACCAGGACACTAAACCGTCCCCGTCCCCTAACCCTAACCCTAGCCCGAACCCTAACCCTAACCCTTCCCCGAAGCCTGACCCTCCCCCGTCCGCTAATCCTAACCCGTACGCTGACACTAACCCGCGCCCTCACACGTACGCTCCCCCTAAAGCGTTGTCGTACCCTCACCTGGACCCTAAACCGTCCCCGTCCCCTAACCCTAACCCTAGCCCGAACCCAAAACCTAACCCTTCCCCGAAGCCTGACCCTCACCCGTCCCCTAATCCTAACCCGTACGCTGACACTAACCCGCGCCCTCACACGTACGCTCCCCCTAAAGCGTTGTCGTACCCTCACCTGGACCCTAAACAGTCCCCGTCCCCTAACCCTAACCCTAGCCCGAACCCTAACCCTAACACTTCCCCGAAGCCTGACCCTCACCCGTCCCCTAATCCTAACCCGTACGCTGACACTAACCCGCGCCCTCACACGTACGCTCCCCCTAAAGCGTTGTCGTACCCTCAGCTGGACCCTAAACCGTCCCCGTCCCCTAACCCTAACCCTAGCCCGAACCCTAACCCTAACCCTTCCCCGAAGCCTGACCCTCACCCGTCCCCTAATCCTAACCCGTACGCTGACACTAACCCGCGCCCAAACACGTACGCTCTCCCTAAAGCGTTGTCGTACCCTCACCTGGACCCTAAACCGTCCCCGTCCCCTAACCCTAACCCTAGCCCGAACCCTAACCCTAACACTTCCCCGAAGCCTGACCCTCACCCGTCCCCTAATCCTAACCCGTACGCTGACACTAACCCGCGCCCTCACACGTACGCTCCCCCTAAAGCGTTGTCGTACCCTCACCTGGACCCTAAACCGTCCCCGTCCCCTAACCCTAACCCTAGCCCGAACCCTAACCCTAACCCTTCCCCGAAGCCTGACCCTCACCCGTCCCCTAATCCTAACCCGTACGCTGACACTAAGCCACGCCCTCACACGTACGCTCCCCCTAAAGCGTTGTCGTACCCTCACCTGGACCCTAAACCGTCCCCGTCCCCTAACCCTAACCCTAGCCCGAACCCTAACCCTAACCCTTCCCCGAAGCCTGACCCTCACCCGTCCCCTAATCCTAACCCGTACGCTGACACTAACCCGCGCCCTCACACGTACGCTCCCCCTAAAGCGTTGTCGTACCCTCACCTGGACCCTAAACCGTCCCCGTCCCCTAACCCTAACCCTAGCCCGAACCCTAACCCTAACCCTTCCCCGAAGCCTGACCCTCACCCGTCCCCTAATCCTAACCCGTACGCTGACACTAACCCGCGCCCTCACACGTACGCTCCCCGTAAAGCGTTGTCGTACCCTCACCTGGACCCTAAACCGTCCCCGTCCCCTAACCCTAACCCTAGCCCCAACCCTAACCCTAACCCTTCCCCGAAGCCTGACCCTCACCCGTCCCCTAATCCTAACCCGTACGCTGACGCTAACCCGCGCCCTCACACGTACGCTCCCCCTAAAGCGTTCTCGTACCCTCACCTGGACCCTAAACAGTCCCCGTCCCCTAACCCTAACCCTAGCCCGAACCCTAACCCTAACCCTTCCCCGAAGCCTGACCCTCACCCGTCCCCTAATCCTAAACCGTACGCTGACGCTAACCCGCGCTCTCACACGTACGCTCCCCCTAAAGCGTTGTCGTACCCTCACTTGGACCCTAAACCGTCCCCGTCCCCTAACCCTAACCCTAGCCCGAACCCTAACCCTAACCCTTCCCCGAAGCCTGACCCTCACCCGTCCCCTAATCCTAAACCGTACGCTGACGCTAACCCGCGCCCTAACACGTACGCTCCCCCTAAAGCGTTGTCGTACCCTCACCTGGACCCTAAACCGTCCCCGTCCCCTAACCCTAACCCTAGCCCGAACCCTAACCCTAACCCTTCCCCGAAGCCTGACCCTCACCCGTCCCCTAATCCTAACCCGTACGCTGACACTAACCCGCGCCCTCACACGTACGCTCCCCCTAAAGCGTTGTCGTACCCTCACCTGGACCCTAAACCGTCCCCGTCCCCTAACCCTAACCCTAGCCCGAACCCTAACCCTAACCCTTCCCCGAAGCCTGACCCTCACCCGTCCCCTAATCCTAACCCGTACGCTGACACTAACCCGCGCCCTCACACGTACGCTCCCCCTAAAGCGTTGTCGTACCCTCACCTGGACCCTAAACCGTCCCCGTCCCCTAACCCTAACCCTAGCCCGAACCCTAACCCTAACCCTTCCCCGAAGCCTGACCCTCACCCGTCCCCTAATCCTAACCCGTACGCTGACACTAAGCCACGCTCTCACACGTACGCTCCCCATAAAGCGTTGTCGTACCCTCACCTGGACCCTAAACCGTCCCCGTCCCCTAACCCTAACCCTAGCCCGAACCCTAACCCTAACCCTTCCCCGAAGCCTGACCCTCACCCGTCCCCTAATCCTAACCCGTACGCTGACACTAACCCGCGCCCTCACACGTACGCTCCCCCTAAAGCGTTGTCGTACCCTCACCTGGACCCTAAACCGTCCCCGTCCCCTAACCCTAACCCTAGCCCGAACCCTAACCCTAACCCTTCCCCGAAGCCTGACCCTCACCCGTCCCCTAATCCTAACCCGTACGCTGACACTAACCCGCGCCCTCACACGTACGCTCCCCCTAAAGCGTTGTCGTACCCTCACCTGGACCCTAAACCGTCCCCGTCCCCTAACCCTAACCCTAGCCCGAACCCTAACCCTAACCCTTCCCCGAAGCCTGACCCTCACCCGTCCCCTAATCCTAACCCGTACGCTGACACTAAGCCACGCTCTCACACGTACGCTCCCCATAAAGCGTTGTCGTACCCTCACCTGGACCCTAAACCGTCCCCGTCCCCTAACCCTAACCCTAGCCCGAACCCTAACCCTAACCCTTCCCCGAAGCCTGACCCTCACCCGTCCCCTAATCCTAACCCGTACGCTGACACTAACCCGCGCCCTCACACGTACGCTCCCCCTAAAGCGTTGTCGTACCCTCACCTGGACCCTAAACCGTCCCCGTCCCCTAACCCTAACCCTAGCCCGAACCCTAACCCTAACCCTTCCCCGAAGCCTGACCCTCACCCGTCCCCTAATCCTAACCCGTACGCTGACACTAACCCGCGCCCTCACACGTACGCTCCCCCTAAAGCGTTGTCGTACCCTCACCTGGACCCTAAACCGTCCCCGTCCCCTAACCCTAACCCTAGCCCGAACCCTAACCCTAACCCTTCCCCGAAGCCTGACCCTCACCCGTCCCCTAATCCTAACCCGTACGCTGACACTAACCCGCGCCCTCACACGTACGCTCCCCCTAAAGCGTTGTCGTACCCTCACCTGGACCCTAAACCGTCCCCGTCCCCTAACCCTAACCCTAGCCCGAACCCTAACCCTAACCCTTCCCGGAAGCCTGAACCTCACCCGTCCCCTAATCCTAACCCGTACGCTGACACTAACCCGCGCCCTCACACGTACGCTCCCCCTAAAGCGTTGTCGTACCCTCACCTGGACCCTAAACCGTCCCCGTCCCCTAACCCTAACCCTAGCCCGAACCCTAACCCTAACCCTTCCCCGAAGCCTGACCCTCACCCGTCCCCTAATCCTAACCCGTACGCTGACACTAACCCGCGCCCTCACACGTACGCTCCCCCTAAAGCGTTGTCGTACCCTCACCTGGACCCTAAACCGTCCCCGTCCCCTAACCCTAACCCTAGCCCGAACCCTAACCCTAACCCTTCCCCGAAGCCTGACCCTCACCCGTCCCCTAATCCTAACCCGTACGCTGACACTAACCCGCGCCCTCACACGTACGCTCCCCCTAAAGCGTTGTCGTACCCTCACCTGGACCCTAAACCGTCCCCGTCCCCTAACCCTAACCCTAGCCCGAACCCTAACCCTAACCCTTCCCCGAAGCCTGAACCTCACCCGTCCCCTAATCCTAACCCGTACGCTGACACTAACCCGCGCCCTCACACGTACGCTCCCCCTAAAGCGTTGTCGTACCCTCACCTGGACCCTAAACCGTCCCCGTCCCCTAACCCTAACCCTAGCCCGAACCCTAACCCTAACCCTTCCCCGAAGCCTGACCCTCACCCGTCCCCTAATCCTAACCCGTACGCTGACACTAACCCGCGCCCTCACACGTACGCTCCCCCTAAAGCGTTGTCGTACCCTCACCTGGACCCTAAACCGTCCCTGTCCCCTAACCCTAACCCTAGCCCGAACCCTAACCCTAACCCTTCCCCGAAGCCTGACCCTCACCCGTCCCCTAATCCTAACCCGTACGCTGACACTAACCCGCGCCCTCACATGTACGCTCCCCCTAAAGCGTTGTCGTACCCTCACCTGGACCCTAAACCGTCCCCGTCCCCTAACCCTAACCCTAGCCCGAACCCTAACCCTAACCCTTCCCCGAAGCCTGACCCTCACCCGTCCCCTAATCCTAACCCGTACGCTGACACTAACCCGCGCCCTCACACGTACGCTCCCCCTAAAGCGTTGTCGTACCCTCACCTGGACCCTAAACCGTCCCCGTCCCCTAACCCTAACCCTAGCCCGAACCCTAACCCTAACCCTTCCCCGAAGCCTGACCCTCACCCGTCCCCTAATCCTAACCCGTACGCTGACACTAACCCGCGCCTTCACACGTACGCTCCCCCTAAAGCGTTGTCGTACCCTCACCTGGACCCTAGACCGTCCCCGTCCCCTAACCCTAACCCTAGCCCGAACCCTAACCCTAACCCTTCCCCGAAGCCTGACCCTCACCCGTCCCCTAATCCTAACCCGTACGCTGACACTAACCCGCGCCCTCACACGTACGCTCCCCCTAAAGCGTTGTCGTACCCTCACCTGGACCCTAGACCGTCCCCGTCCCCTAACCCTAACCCTAGTCCGAACCCTAACCCTAACCCTTCCCCGAAGCCTGACCCTCACTCGTCCCCTAATCCTAACCCCTACGCTGACACTAACCCGCGCCCTCACACGTACGCTCCCCCTAAAGCGTTGTCGTACCCTCACCTGGACCCTAAACCGTACCCGTCCCCTAACCCTAACCCTAGCCCGAACCCTAACCCTAACCCTTCCCCGAAGCCTGACCCTCACCCGTCCCCTAATCCTAATCCGTACGCTGACACTAACCCGCGCCCTCACACGTACGCTCCCCCTAAAGCGTTGTCGTACCCTCACCTGGACCCTAAACCGTCCCCGTCCCCTAACCCTAACCCTAGCCCGAACCCTAACCCTAACCCTTCCCCGAAGCCTGACCCTCACCCGTCCCCTAATCCTAAACCGTACGCTGACGCTAAGCCGCGCCCTAACACGTATGCTCCCCCTAAAGCGTTGTCGTACCCTCACCTGGACCCTAAACCGTCCCCGTCCCCTAACCCTAACCCTAGCCCGAACCCTAACCCTAACCCTTCCCCGAAGCCTGACCCTCACCCGTCCCCTAATCCTAACCCGTACGCTGACACTAACCCGCGCCCTCACATGTACGCTCCCCCTAAAGCGTTGTCGTACCCTCACCTGGACCCTAAACCGTCCCCGTCCCCTAACCCTAACCCTAGCCCGAACCCTAACCCTAACCCTTCCCCGAAGCCTGACCCTCACCCGTCCCCTAATCCTAACCCGTACGCTGACACTAACCCGCGCCCTCACACGTACGCTCCCCCTAAAGCGTTGTCGTACCCTCACCTGGACCCTAAACCGTCCCCGTCCCCTAACCCTAACCCTAGCCCGAACCCTAACCCTAACCCTTCCCCGAAGCCTGACCCACACCCGTCCCCTAATCCTAACCCGTACGCTGACACTAAGCCGCGCCCTCACACGTACGCTCCCCCTAAAGCGTTGTCGCACCCTCACCAGGACACTAAACCGTCCCCGTCCCCTAACCCTAACCCTAGCCCGAACCCTAACCCTAACCCTTCCCCGAAGCCTGACCCTCCCCCGTCCGCTAATCCTAACCCGTACGCTGACACTAACCCGCGCCCTCACACGTACGCTCCCCCTAAAGCGTTGTCGTACCCTCACCTGGACCCTAAACCGTCCCCGTCCCCTAACCCTAACCCTAGCCCGAACCCAAAACCTAACCCTTCCCCGAAGCCTGACCCTCACCCGTCCCCTAATCCTAACCCGTACGCTGACACTAACCCGCGCCCTCACACGTACGCTCCCCCTAAAGCGTTGTCGTACCCTCACCTGGACCCTAAACAGTCCCCGTCCCCTAACCCTAACCCTAGCCCGAACCCTAACCCTAACACTTCCCCGAAGCCTGACCCTCACCCGTCCCCTAATCCTAACCCGTACGCTGACACTAACCCGCGCCCTCACACGTACGCTCCCCCTAAAGCATTGTCGTACCCTCAGCTGGACCCTAAACCGTCCCCGTCCCCTAACCCTAACCCTAGCCCGAACCCTAACCCTAACCCTTCCCCGAAGCCTGACCCTCACCCGTCCCCTAATCCTAACCCGTACGCTGACACTAACCCGCGCCCAAACACGTACGCTCTCCCTAAAGCGTTGTCGTACCCTCACCTGGACCCTAAACCGTCCCCGTCCCCTAACCCTAACCCTAGCCCGAACCCTAACCCTAACACTTCCCCGAAGCCTGACCCTCACCCGTCCCCTAATCCTAACCCGTACGCTGACACTAACCCGCGCCCTCACACGTACGCTCCCCCTAAAGCGTTGTCGTACCCTCATCTGGACCCTAAACCGTCCCCGTCCCCTAACCCTAACCCTAGCCCGAACCCTAACCCTAACCCTTCCCCGAAGCCTGACCCTCACCCGTCCCCTAATCCTAACCCGTACGCTGACACTAACCCGCGCCCTCACACGTACGCTCCCCCTAAAGCGTTGTCGTACCCTCACCTGGACCCTAAACCGTCCCCGTCCCCTAACCCTAACCCTAGCCCGAACCCTAACCCTAACCCTTCCCCGAAGCCTGACCCTCACCCGTCCCCTAATCCTAACCCGTACGCTGACACTAACCCGCGCCCTCACACGTACGCTCCCCCTAAAGCGTTGTCGTACCCTCACCTGGACCCTAAACCGTCCCCGTCCCCTAACCCTAACCCTAGCCCGAACCCTAACCCTAACCCTTCCCCGAAGCCTGACCCTCACCCGTCCCCTAATCCTAACCCGTACGCTGACACTAACCCGCGCCCTCACACGTACGCTCCCCCTAAAGCGTTGTCGTACCCTCACCTGGACCCTAAACCGTCCCCGTCCCCTAACCCTAACCCTAGCCCGAACCCTAACCCTAACCCTTCCCCGAAGCCTGACCCTCACCCGTCCCCTAATCCTAACCCGTACGCTGACACTAAGCCACGCCCTCACACGTACGCTCCCCCTAAAGCGTTGTCGTACCCTCACCTGGACCCTAAACCGTCCCCGTCCCCTAACCCTAAACCCTAGCCCGAACCCTAACCCTAACCCTTCCCCGAAGCCTGACCCTCACCCGTCCCCTAATCCTAACCCGTACGCTGACACTAACCCGCGCCCTCACACGTACGCTCCCCCTAAAGCGTTGTCGTACCCTCACCTGGACCCTAAACCGTCCCCGTCCCCTAACCCTAACCCTAGCCCGAACCCTAACCCTAACCCTTCCCCGAAGCCTGACCCTCACCCGTCCCCTAATCCTAACCCGTACGCTGACACTAACCCGCGCCCTCACACGTACGCTCCCCCTAAAGCGTTGTGGTACCCTCACCTGGACCCTAAACCGTCCCCGTCCCCTAACCCTAACCCTAGCCCGAACCCTAACCCTAACCCTTCCCCGAAGCCTGACCCTCCCCCGTCCCCTAATCCTAACCCGCACGCTGACACTAACCCGCGCCCTCACACGTACGCTCCCCCTAAAGCGTTGTCGTACCCTCACCTGGACCCTAAACCGTCCCCGTCCCCTAACCCTAACCCTAGCCCGAACCCTAACCCTAACCCTTCCCCGAAGCCTGACCCTCACCCGTCCCCTAATCCTAACCCGTACGCTGACACTAACCCGCGCCCTCACACGTACGCTCCCTCTAAAGCGTTGTCGTACCCTCACCTGGACCCTAAACCGTCCCCGTCCCCTAACCCTAACCCTAGCCCGAACCCTAACCCTAACCCTTCCCCGAAGCCTGACCCTCACCCGTCCCCTAATCCTAACCCGTACGCTGACACTAAGCCACGCCCTCACACGTACGCTCCCCCTAAAGCGTTGTCGTACCCTCACCTGGACCCTAAACCGTCCCCGTCCCCTAACCCTAACCCTAGCCCGAACCCTAACCCTAACCCTTCCCCGAAGCCTGACCCTCACCCGTCCCCTAATCCTAACCCGTACGCTGACACTAACCCGCGCCCTCACACGTACGCTCCCCCTAAAGCGTTGTCGTACCCTCACCTGGACCCTAAACCGTCCCCGTCCCCTAACCCTAACCCTAGCCCGAACCCTAACCCTAACCCTTCCCCGAAGCCTGACCCTCACCCGTCCCCTAATCCTAACCCGTACGCTGACACTAACCCGCGCCCTCACACGTACGCTCCCCCTAAAGCGTTGTCGTACCCTCACCTGGACCCTAAACCGTCCCCGTCCCCTAACCCTAACCCTAGCCCGAACCCTAACCCTAACCCTTCCCCGAAGCCTGACCCTCACCCGTCCCCTAATCCTAACCCGTACGCTGACACTAACCCGCGCCCTCACACGTACGCTCCCCCTAAAGCGTTGTCGTACCCTCACCTGGACCCTAAACCGTCCCCGTCCCCTAACCCTAACCCTAGCCCCAACCCTAACCCTAACCCTTCCCCGAAGCCTGACCCTCACCCGTCCCCTAATCCTAACCCGTACGCTGACACTAACCCGCGCCCTCACACGTACGCTCCCCCTAAAGCGTTGTCGTACCCTCACCTGGACCCTAAACCGTCCCCGTCCCCTAACCCTAACCCTAGCCCGAACCCTAACCCTAACCCTTCCCCGAAGCCTGACCCTCACCCGTCCCCTAATCCTAACCCGTACGCTGACACTAACCCGCGCCCTCACACGTACGCTCCCCCTAAAACGTTGTCGTACCCTCACCTGGACCCTAAACCGTCCCCGTCCCCTAACCCTAACCCTAGCCCGAACCCTAACCCTAACCCTTCCCCGAAGCCTGACCCTCCCCCGTCCCCTAATCCTAACCCGTACGCTGACACTAACCCGCGCCCTCACACGTATGCTCCCCCTAAAGCGTTGTCGTACCCTCACCTGGACCCTAAACCGTCCCCATCCCCTAACCCTAACCCTAGCCCGAACCCAAAACCTAACCCTTCCCCGAAGCCTGACCCTCACCCGTCCCCTAATCCTAACCCGTACGCTGACACTATCCGCGCCCTCACACGTACGCTCCCCCTAAAGCGTTGTCGTACCCTCACCTGGACCCTAAACAGTCCCCGTCCCCTAACCCTAACCCTAGCCCGAACCCTAACCCTAACACTTCCCCGAAGCCTGACCCTCACCCGTCCCCTAATCCTAACCCGTACGCTGACACTAACCCGCGCCCTCACACGTACGCTCCCCCTAAAGCGTTGTCGTACCCTCACCTGGACCCTAAACCGTCCCCGTCCCCTAACCCTAACCCTAGCCCGAACCTTAACCCTAACCCTTCCCCGAAGCCTGACCCTCACCCGTCCCCTAATCCTAACCCGTACGCTGACACTAACCCGCGCCCAAACACGTACGCTCCCCCTAAAGCGTTGTCGTACCCTCACCTGGACCCTAAACCGTCCCCGTCCCCTAACCCTAACCCTAGCCCGAACCCTAACCCTAACACTTCCCCGAAGCCTGACCCTCACCCGTCCCCTAATCCTAACCCGTACGCTGACACTAACCCGCGCCCTCACACGTACGCTCCCCCTAAAGCGTTGTCGTACCCTCATCTGGACCCTAAAACGTCCCCGTCCCCTAACCCTAACCCTAGCCCGAACCCTAACCCTAACCCTTCCCCGAAGCCTGACCCTCACCCGTCCCCTAATCCTAACCCGTACGCTGACACTAACCTGCGCCCTCACACGTACGCTCCCCCTAAAGCGTTGTCGTACCCTCACCTGGACCCTAAACCGTCCCCGTCCCCTAACCCTAACCCTAGCCCGAACCCTAACCCTAACCCTTCCCCGAAGCCTGACCCTCACCCGTCCCCTAATCCTAACCCGTACGCTGACACTAACCCGCGCCCTCACACGTACGCTCCCCCTAAAGCGTTGTCGTACCCTCACCTGGACCCTAAACCGTCCCCGTCCCCTAACCCTAACCCTAGCCCGAACCCTAACCCTAACCCTTCCCCGAACCATGACCCTCACCCGTCCCCTAATCCTAACCCGTACGCTGACACTAACCCGCGCCCTCACACGTACGCTCCCCCTAAAGCGTTGTCGTACCCTCACCTGGACCCTAAACCGTCCCCGTCCCCTAACCCTAACCCTAGCCCGAACCCTAACCCTAACCCTTCCCCGAAGCCTGACCCTCTCCCGTCCCCTAATCCTAACCCGTACGCTGACACTAAGCCACGCCCTCACACGTACGCTCCCCATAAAGCGTTGTCGTACCCTCACCTGGACCCTAAACCGTCCCCGTCCCCTAACCCTAACCCTAGCCCGAACCCTAACCCTAACCCTTCCCCGAAGCCTGACCCTCACCCGTCCCCTAATCCTAACCCGTACGCTGACACTAACCCGCGCCCTCACACGTACGCTCCCCCTAAAGCGTTGTCGTACCCTCACCTGGACCCTAAACCGTCCCCGTCCCCTAACCCTAACCCTAGCCCGAACCCTAACCCTAACCCTTCCCCGAAGCCTGACCCTCACCCGTCCCCTAATCCTAACCCGTACGCTGACACTAACCCGCGCCCTCACACGTACGCTCCCCCTAAAGCGTTGTCGTACCCTCACCTGGACCCTAAACCGTCCCCGTCCCCTAACCCTAACCCTAGCCCGAACCCTAACCCTAACCCTTCCCCGAAGCCTGACCCTCACCCGTCCCCTAATCCTAACCCGTACGCTGACACTAACCCGCGCCCTCACACGTACGCTCCCCCTAAAGCGTTGTCGTACCCTCACCTGGACCCTAAACCGTCCCCGTCCCCTAACCCTAACCCTAGCCCGAACCCTAACCCTAACCCTTCCCCGAAGCCTGACCCTCACCCGTCCCCTAATCCTAACCCGTACGCTGACACTAACCCGCGCCCTCACACGTACGCTCCCCCTAAAGCGTTGTCGTACCCTCACCTGGACCCTAAACCGTCCCCGTCCCCTAACCCTAACCCTAGCCCGAACCCTAACCCTAACCCTTCCCCGAAGCCTGACCCTCACCCGTCCCCTAATCCTAACCCGTACGCTGACACTAACCCGCGCCCTCACACGTACGCTCCCCCTAAAGCGTTGTCGTACCCTCACCTGGACCCTAAACCGTCCCCGTCCCCTAACCCTAACCCT
Organism: Globicephala melas; assembly: GCF_963455315.2. Classification (NCBI taxonomy): domain Eukaryota; kingdom Metazoa; phylum Chordata; class Mammalia; order Artiodactyla; family Delphinidae; genus Globicephala; species Globicephala melas. The sequence continues at coordinate 90,145,086 of NC_083325.1, read as the reverse complement.
AGCCCGAACCCTAACCCTAACCCTTCCCCGAAGCCTGACCCTCACCCGTCCCCTAATCCTAACCCGTACGCTGACACTAACCCGCGCCCTCAGACGTACGCTCCCCCTAAAGCGTTGTCGTACCCTCACCTGGACCCTAAACCGTCCCCGTCCCCTAACCCTAACCCTAGCCCGAACCCTAACCCTAACCCTTCCCTGAAGCCTGACCCTCCCCCGTCCCCTAATCCTAACCCGTACGCTGACACTAACCCGCGCCCTCACACGTACGCTCCCCCTAAAGCGTTGTCGTACCCTCACCTGGACCCTAAACCGTCCCCGTCCCCTAACCCTAACCCTAGCCCGAACCCTAACCCTAACCCTTCCCCGAAGCCTGACCCTCACCCGTCCCCTAATCCTAACCCGTACGCTGACACTAACCCGCGCCCTCACATGTACGCTCCCCCTAAAGCGTTGTCGTACCCTCACCTGGACCCTAAACCGTCCCCGTCCCCTAACCCTAACCCTAGCCCGAACCCTAACCCTAACCCTTCCCCGAAGCCTGACCCTCACCCGTCCCCTAATCCTAACCCGTACGCTGACACTAACCCGCGCCCTCACATGTACGCTCCCCCTAAAGCGTTGTCGTACCCTCACCTGGACCCTAAACCGTCCCCGTCCCCTAACCCTAACCCTAGCCCGAACCCTAACCCTAACCCTTCCCCGAAGCCTGACCCTCACCCGTCCCCTAATCCTAACCCGTACGCTGACACTAACCCGCGCCCTCACACGTACGCTCCCCCTAAAGCGTTGTCGTACCCTCACCTGGACCCTAAACCGTCCCCGTCCCCTAACCCTAACCCTAGCCCGAACCCTAACCCTAACCCTTCCCCGAAGCCTGACCCTCACCCGTCCCCTAATCCTAACCCGTACGCTGACACTAACCCGCGCCTTCACACGTACGCTCCCCCTAAAGCGTTGTCGTACCCTCACCTGGACCCTAAACCGTCCCCGTCCCCTAACCCTAACCCTAGCCCGAACCCTAACCCTAACCCTTCCCCGAAGCCTGACCCTCACCCGTCCCCTAATCCTAACCCCTACGCTGACACTAACCCGCGCCCTCACACGTACGCTCCCCCTAAAGCGTTGTCGTACCCTCACCTGGACCCTAAACCGTCCCCGTCCCCTAACCCTAACCCTAGCCCGAACCCTAACCCTAACCCTTCCCCGAAGCCTGACCCTCACCCGTCCCCTAATCCTAACCCCTACGCTGACACTAACCCGCGCCCTCACACGTACGCTCCCCCTAAAGCGTTGTCGTACCCTCACCTGGACCCTAAACCGTCCCCGTCCCCTAACCCTAACCCTAGCCCGAACCCTAACCCTAACCCTTCCCCGAAGCCTGACCCTCACCCGTCCCCTAATCCTAAACCGTACGCTGACGCTAAGCCGCGCCCTAACACGTACGCTCCCCCTAAAGCGTTGTCGTACCCTCACCTGGACCCTAAACCGTCCCCGTCCCCTAACCCTAACCCTAGCCCGAACCCTAACCCTAACCCTTCCCCGAAGCCTGACCCTCACCCGTCCCCTAATCCTAACCCGTACGCTGACACTAACCCGCGCCCTCACATGTACGCTCCCCCTAAAGCGTTGTCGTACCCTCACCTGGACCCTAAACCGTCCCCGTCCCCTAACCCTAACCCTAGCCCGAACCCTAACCCTAACCCTTCCCCGAAGCCTGACCCTCACCCGTCCCCTAATCCTAACCCGTACGCTGACACTAACCCGCGCCCTCACACGTACGCTCCCCCTAAAGCGTTGTCGTACCCTCACCTGGACCCTAAACCGTCCCCGTCCCCTAACCCTAACCCTAGCCCGAACCCTAACCCTAACCCTTCCCCGAAGCCTGACCCACACCCGTCCCCTAATCCTAACCCGTACGCTGACACTAAGCCGCGCCCTCACACGTACGCTCCCCCTAAAGCGTTGTCGCACCCTCACCAGGACACTAAACCGTCCCCGTCCCCTAACCCTAACCCTAGCCCGAACCCTAACCCTAACCCTTCCCCGAAGCCTGACCCTCCCCCGTCCCCTAATCCTAACCCGTACGCTGACACTAACCCGCGCCCTCACACGTACGCTCCCCCTAAAGCGTTGTCGTACCCTCACCTGGACCCTAAACCGTCCCCATCCCCTAACCCTAACCCTAGCCCGAACCCAAAACCTAACCCTTCCCCGAAGCCTGACCCTCACCCGTCCCCTAATCCTAACCCGTACGCTGACACTAACCCGCGCCCTCACACGTACGCTCCCCCTAAAGCGTTGTCGTACCCTCACCTGGACCCTAAACAGTCCCCGTCCCCTAACCCTAACCCTAGCCCGAACCCTAACCCTAACACTTCCTCGAAGCCTGACCCTCACCCGTCCCCTAATCCTAACCCGTACGCTGACACTAACCCGCGCCCTCACACGTACGCTCCCCCTAAAGCGTTGTCGTACCCTCACCTGGACCCTAAACCGTCCCCGTCCCCTAACCCTAACCCTAGCCCGAACCCTAACCCTAACCCTTCCCCGAAGCCTGACCCTCACCCGTCCCCTAATCCTAACCCGTATGCTGACACTAACCCGCGCCCAAACACGTACGCTCTCCCTAAAGCGTTGTCGTACCCTCACCTGGACCCTAAACCGTCCCCGTCCCCTAACCCTAACCCTAGCCCGAACCCTAACCCTAACACTTCCCCGAAGCCTGACCCTCACCCGTCCCCTAATCCTAACCCGTACGCTGACACTAACCCGCGCCCTCACACGTACGCTCCCCCTAAAGCGTTGTCGTACCCTCATCTGGACCCTAAACCGTCCCCGTCCCCTAACCCTAACCCTAGCCCGAACCCTAACCCTAACCCTTCCCCGAAGCCTGACCCTCACCCGTCCCCTAATCCTAACCCGTACGCTGACACTAACCCGCGCCCTCACACGTACGCTCCCCCTAAAGCGTTGTCGTACCCTCACCTGGACCCTAAACCGTCCCCGTCCCCTAACCCTAACCCTAGCCCGAACCCTAACCCTAACCCTTCCCCGAAGCCTGACCCTCACCCGTCCCCTAATCCTAACCCGTACGCTGACACTAACCCGCACCCTCACACGTACGCTCCCCCTAAAGCGTTGTCGTACCCTCACCTGGACCCTAAACCGTCCCCGTCCCCTAACCCTAACCCTAGCCCGAACCCTAACCCTAACACTTCCCCGAAGCCTGACCCTCACCCGTCCCCTAATCCTAATCCGTACGCTGACACTAACCCGCGCCCTCACACGTACGCTCCCCCTAAAGCGTTGTCGTACCCTCACCTGGACCCTAAACCGTCCCCGTCCCCTAACCCTAACCCTAGCCCGAACCCTAACCCTAACCCTTCCCCGAAGCCTGACCCTCACCCGTCCCCTAATCCTAACCCGTACGCTGACACTAAGCCACGCCCTCACACGTACGCTCCCCCTAAAGCGTTGTCGTACCCTCACCTGGACCCTAAACCGTCCCCGTCCCCTAACCCTAAACCCTAGCCCGAACCCTAACCCTAACCCTTCCCCGAAGCCTGACCCTCACCCGTCCCCTAATCCTAACCCGTACGCTGACACTAACCCGCGCCCTCACACGTACGCTCCCCCTAAAGCGTTGTCGTACCCTCACCTGGACCCTAAACCGTCCCCGTCCCCTAACCCTAACCCTAGCCCGAACCCTAACCCTAACCCTTCCCCGAAGCCTGACCCTCACCCGTCCCCTAATCCTAACCCGTACGCTGACACTAACCCGCGCCCTCACACGTACGCTCCCCCTAAAGCGTTGTCGTACCCTCACCTGGACCCTAAACCGTCCCCGTCCCCTAACCCTAACCCTAGCCCGAACCCTAACCCTAACCCTTCCCCGAAGCCTGACCCTCCCCCGTCCCCTAATCCTAACCCGTACGCTGACACTAACCCGCGCCCTCACACGTACGCTCCCCCTAAAGCGTTGTCGTACCCTCACCTGGACCCTAAACCGTCCCCGTCCCCTAACCCTAACCCTAGCCCGAACCCTAACCCTAACCCTTCCCCGAAGCCTGACCCTCACCCGTCCCCTAATCCTAACCCGTACGCTGACACTAACCCGCGCCCTCACACGTACGCTCCCTCTAAAGCGTTGTCGTACCCTCACCTGGACCCTAAACCGTCCCCGTCCCCTAACCCTAACCCTAGCCCGAACCCTAACCCTAACCCTTCCCCGAAGCCTGACCCTCACCCGTCCCCTAATCCTAACCCGTACGCTGACACTAAGTCACGCCCTCACACGTACGCTCCCCCTAAAGCGTTGTCGTACCCTCACCTGGACCCTAAACCGTCCCCGTCCCCTAACCCTAACCCTAGCCCGAACCCTAACCCTAACCCTTCCCCGAAGCCTGACCCTCACCCGTCCCCTAATCCTAACCCGTAAGCTGACACTAACCCGCGCCCTCACACGTACGCTCCCCCTAAAGCGTTGTCGTACCCTCACCTGGACCCTAAACCGTCCCCGTCCCCTAACCCTAACCCTAGCCCGAACCCTAACCCTAACCCTTCCCCGAAGCCTGACCCTCACCCGTCCCCTAATCCTAACCCGTACGCTGACACTAACCCGCGCCCTCACACGTACGCTCCCCCTAAAGCGTTGTCGTACCCTCACCTGGACCCTAAACCGTCCCCGTCTCCTAACCCTAACCCTAGCCCGAACCCTAACCCTAACCCTTCCCCGAAGCCTGACCCTCACCCGTCCCCTAATCCTAACCCGTACGCTGACACTAACCCGCGCCCTCACACGTACGCTCCCCCTTAAGCGTTGTCGTACCCTCACATGGACCCTAAACCGTCCCCGTCCCCTAACCCTAACCCTAGCCCGAACCCTAACCCTAACCCTTCCCCGAAGCCTGACCCTCCCCCGTCCCCTAATCCTAACCCGTACGCTGACACTAACCCGCGCCCTCACACGTACGCTCCCCCTAAAGCGTTGTCGTACCCTCACCTGGACCCTAAACCGTCCCCGTCCCCTAACCCTAACCCTAGCCCGAACCCTAACCCTAACCCTTCCCCGAAGCCTGACCCTCACCCGTCCCCTAATCCTAACCCGTACGCTGACACTAACCCGCGCCCTCACACGTACGCTCCCTCTAAAGCGTTGTCGTACCCTCACCTGGACCCTAAACCGTCCCCGTCCCCTAACCCTAACCCTAGCCCGAACCCTAACCCTAACCCTTCCCCGAAGCCTGACCCTCACCCGTCCCCTAATCCTAACCCGTACGCTGACACTAAGCCACGCCCTCACACGTACGCTCCCCCTAAAGCGTTGTCGTACCCTCACCTGGACCCTAAACCGTCCCCGTCCCCTAACCCTAACCCTAGCCCGAACCCTAACCCTAACCCTTCCCCGAAGCCTGACCCTCACCCGTCCCCTAATCCTAACCCGTAAGCTGACACTAACCCGCGCCCTCACACGTACGCTCCCCCTAAAGCGTTGTCGTACCCTCACCTGGACCCTAAACCGTCCCCGTCCCCTAACCCTAACCCTAGCCCGAACCCTAACCCTAACCCTTCCCCGAAGCCTGACCCTCACCCGTCCCATAATCCTAACCCGTACGCTGACACTAACCCGCGCCCTCACACGTACGCTCCCCCTAAAGCGTTGTCGTACCCTCACCTGGACCCTAAACCGTCCCCGTCCCCTAACCCTAACCCTAGCCCGAACCCTAACCCTAACCCTTCCCCGAAGCCTGACCCTCACCCGTCCCCTAATCCTAACCCGTACGCTGACACTAACCCGCGCCCTCACACGTACGCTCCCCCTAAAGCGTTGTCGTACCCTCACCTGGACCCTAAACCGTCCCCGTCCCCTAACCCTAACCCTAGCCCCAACCCTAACCCTAACCCTTCCCCGAAGCCTGACCCTCACCCGTCCCCTAATCCTAACCCGTACGCTGACACTAACCCGCGCCCTCACACGTACGCTCCCCCTAAAGCATTGTCGTACCCTCACCTGGACCCTAAACAGTCCCCGTCCCCTAACCCTAACCCTAGCCCGAACCCTAACCCTAACCCTTCCCCGAAGCCTGACCCTCACCCGTCACCTAATCCTAACCCGTACGCTGACACTAACCCTCGCCCTCACACGTACGCTCCCCCTAAAGCGTTGTCGTACCCTCACCTGGACCCTAAACCGTCCCCGTCCCCTAACCCTAACCCTAGCCCGAACCCTAACCCTAACCCTTCCCCGAAGCCTGACCCTCACCCGTCCCCTAATCCTAAACCGTACGCTGACGCTAACCCGCGCTCTCACACGTACGCTCCCCCTAAAGCGTTGTCGTACCCTCACCTGGACCCTAAACCGTCCCCGTCCCCTAACCCTAACCCTAGCCCGAACCCTTAACCTAACCCTTCCCCGAAGCCTGACCCTCCCCCGTCCCCTAATCCTAACCCGTACGCTGACACTAACCCGCGCCCTCACACGTACGCTCCCCCTAAAGCGTTGTCGTACCCTCACCTGGACCCTAAACAGTCCCCGTCCCCTAACCCTAACCCTAGCCCGAACCCTAACCCTAACACTTCCCCGAAGCCTGACCCTCACCCGTCCCCTAATCCTAACCCTTACGCTGACACTAACCCGCGCCCACACACGTACGCTCCCCCTAAAGCGTTGTCGTACCCTCACCTGGACCCTAAACCTTCCCCGTCCCCTAACCCTAACCCTTGCCCGAACCCTAACCCTAACCCTTCCCCGAAGCCTGACCCTCACCCGTCCCCTAATCCTAACCCGTACGCTGACACTAACCCGTGCCCAAACACGTACGCTCGCCCTAAAGCGTTGTCGTACCCTCACCTGGACCCTAAACCGTCCCCGTCCCCTAACCCTAACCCTAGCCCGAACCCTAACCCTAACACTTCCCCGAAGCCTGACCCTCACCCGTCCCCTAATCCTAACCCGTACGCTGACACTAACCCGCGCCCTCACACGTACGCTCCCCCTAAAGCGTTGTCTTACCCTCATCTGGACCCTAAACCGTCCCCGTCCCCTAACCCTAACCCTAGCCCGAACCCTAACCCTAACCCTTCCCCGAAGCCTGACCCTCACCCGTCCCCTAATCCTAACCCGTACGCTGACACTAACCCGCGCCCTCACACGTACGCTCCCCCTAAAGCGTTGTCGTACCCTCACCTGGACCCTAAACCGTCCCCGTCCCCTAACCCTAACCCTAGCCCGAACCCTAACCCTAACCCTTCCCCGAAGCCTGACACTCCCCCGTCCCCTAATCCTAACCCGTACGCTGACACTAACCCGCGCCCTCACACGTACGCTCCCCCTAAAGCGTTGTCGTACCCTCACCTGGACCCTAAACCGTCCCCGTCCCCTAACCCTAACCCTAGCCCGAACCCTAACCCTAACCCTTCCCCGAAGCCTGACCCTCACCCGTCCCCTAATCCTAACCCGTACGCTGACACTAACCCGCGCCCTCACATGTACGCTCCCCCTAAAGCGTTGTCGTACCCTCACCTGGACCCTAAACCGTCCCCGTCCCCTAACCCTAACCCTAGCCCGAACCCTAACCCTAACCCTTCCCCGAAGCCTGACCCTCACCCGTCCCCTAATCCTAACCCGTACGCTGACACTAACCCGCGCCCTCACACGTACGCTCCCCCTAAAGCGTTGTCGTACCCTCACCTGGACCCTAAACCGTCCCCGTCCCCTAACCCTAACCCTAGCCCGAACCCTAACCCTAACCCTTCCCCGAAGCCTGACCCTCACCCGTCCCCTAATCCTAACCCGTACGCTGACACTAACCCGCGCCCTCACACGTACGCTCCCCCTAAAGCGTTGTCGTACCCTCACCTGGACCCTAAACCGTCCCCGTCCCCTAACCCTAACCCTAGCCCGAACCCTAACCCTAACCCTTCCCCGAAGCCTGACCCTCACCCGTCCCCTAATCCTAACCCGTACGCTGACACTAACCCGCGCCCTCACACGTACGCTCCCCCTAAAGCGTTGTCGTACCCTCACCTGGACCCTAAACCGTCCCCGTCCCCTAACCCTAACCCTAGCCCGAACCCTAACCCTAACTCTTCCCCGAAGCCTGACCCTCACCCGTCCCCTAATCCTAACCCGTACGCTGACACTAAGCCGCGCCCTCACACGTACGCTCCCCCTAAAGCGTTGTCGTACCCTCACCTGGACCCTAAACCGTCCCCGTCCCCTAACCCTAACCCTAGCCCGAACCCTAACCCTAACCCTTCCCCGAAGCCTGACCCTCCCCCGTCCCCTAATCCTAACCCGTACGCTGACACTAACCCGCGCCCTCACACGTACGCTCCCCCTAAAGCGTTGTCGTACCCTCACCTGGACCCTAAACAGTCCCCGTCCCCTAACCCTAACCCTAGCCCGAACCCTAACCCTAACACTTCCCCGAAGCCTGACCCTCACCCGTCCCCTAATCCTAACCCTTACGCTGACACTAACCCGCGCCCACACACGTACGCTCCCCCTAAAGCGTTGTCGTACCCTCACCTGGACCCTAAACCTTCCCCGTCCCCTAACCCTAACCCTAGCCCGAACCCTAACCCTAACCCTTCCCCGAAGCCTGACCCTCACCCGTCCCCTAATCCTAACCCGTACGCTGACACTAACCCGTGCCCAAACACGTACGCTCGCCCTAAAGCGTTGTCGTACCCTCACCTGGACCCTAAACCGTCCCCGTCCCCTAACCCTAACCCTAGCCCGAACCCTAACCCTAACACTTCCCCGAAGCCTGACCCTCACCCGTCCCCTAATCCTAACCCGTACGTTGACACTAACCCGCGCCCTCACACGTACGCTCCCCCTAAAGCGTTGTCGTACCCTCACCTGGACCCTAAACCGTCCCCGTCCCCTAACCCTAACCCTAGCCCGAACCCTAACCCTAACCCTTCCCCGAAGCCTGACCCTCACCCGTCCCCTAATCCTAACCCGTACGCTGACACTAACCCGCGCCCTCACACGTACGCTCCCCCAAAGCGTTGTCGTACCCTCACCTGGACCCTAAACCGTCCCCGTCCCCTAACCCTAACCCTAGCCCGAACCCTAACCCTAACCCTTCCCCGAAGCCTGACCCTCACCCGTCCCCTAATCCTAAACCGTACGCTGACGCTAAGCCGCGCCCTAACACGTACGCTCCCCCTAAAGCGTTGTCGTACCCTCACCTGGACCCTAAACCGTCCCCGTCCCCTAACCCTAACCCTAGCCCGAACACTAACCCTAACCCTTCCCCGAAGCCTGACCCTCACCCGTCCCCTAATCCTAAACCGTACGCTGACGCTAAGCCGCGCCCTAACACGTACGCTCCCCCTAAAGCGTTGTCGTACCCTCACCTGGACCCTAAACCGTCCCCGTCCCCTAACCCTAACCCTAGCCCGAACCCTAAACCTAACCCTTCCCCGAAGCCTGACCCTCAGCCGTCCCCTTATCCTAACCCGTACGCTGACGATAACCCGCGCGCTCACACGTACGCTTCCCCTAAAGCGTTGTCGTACCCTCACCTGGACCCTAAACCGTCCCCGTCCCCTAACCCTAACCCTAGCCCGAACCCTAACCCTAACCCTTCCCCGAAGCCTGACCCTCCGCCGTCCCATAATCCTAAACCGTACACTGACGCTAACCCGCGCCCTCACACGTACGCTCCCCCTAAAGCGTTGTCGTACCCTCACCTGAACCCTAAACCTTTCCCGTCCCCTAACCCTAACCCTAGCCCGAACCCTAACTCGAACCCTTCCCCGAAGCCTGACCCTCAGCCGTCCCCTAATTCTAACCCGTACGCTGACGCTAACCCGCGCCCTCACACGTACGCTCCCCCTAAAGCGTTGTCGTACCCTCACCTGGACCCTAAACCGTCCCCGTCCCCTAACCCTAACCCTAGCCCGAACCCTAACCCTAACCCTTCCCCGAAGCCTGACCCTCACCCATCCCCTAATCCTAACCCGTACGCTGACGCTAACCCGCGCCCTCACACGTACGCTCCCCCTAAAGCGTTGTCGTACCCTCACCTGGACCCTAAACCGTCCCCGTCCCCTAACCCTAACCCTAGCCCGAACCCTAACCCTAACCCTTCCCCGAAGCCTGACCCTCAGCCGTCCCCTAATCCTAACCCGTACGCTGACGCTAACCCGCGCCCTCACACGTACGCTCCCCCTAAAGCGTTGTCGTACCCTCACCTGGACCCTAAACCGTCCCCGTCCCCTAACCCTAACCCTAGCCCGAACCCTAACCCTAACCCTTCCCCGAAGCCTGACCTTCACCCGTCCCATAATCCTAACCCGTACGCTGACACTAACCCGCGCCCTCACACGTACGCTCCCCCTAAAGCGTTGTCGTACCCTCACCTGGACCCTAAACCGTCCCCGTCCCCTAACCCTAACCCTAGCCCGAACCCTAACCCTAACCCTTCCCCGAAGCCTGACCCTCCCCCGTCCCCTAATCCTAACCCGTACGCTGACACTAACCCGCGCCCTCACACGTACGCTCCCCCTAAAGCGTTGTCGTACCCTCACCTGGACCCTAAACAGTCCCCGTCCCCTAACCCTAACCCTAGCCCGAACCCTAACCCTAACACTTCCCCGAAGCCTGACCCTCACCCGTCCCCTAATCCTAACCCTTACGCTGACACTAACCCGCGCCCACACACGTACGCTCCCCCTAAAGCGTTGTCGTACCCTCACCTGGACCCTAAACCTTCCCCGTCCCCTAACCCTAACCCTAGCCCGAACCCTAACCCTAACCCTTCCCCGAAGCCTGACCCTCACCCGTCCCCTAATCCTAACCCGTACGCTGACACTAACCCGTGCCCAAACACGTACGCTCGCCCTAAAGCGTTGTCGTACCCTCACCTGGACCCTAAACCGTCCCCGTCCCCTAACCCTAACCCTAGCCCGAACCCTAACCCTAACACTTCCCCGAAGCCTGACCCTCACCCGTCCCCTAATCCTAACCCGTTCGCTGACGCTAACCCGCGCCCTCACACGTACGCTCCCCCTAAAGCGTTGACGTACCCTCACCTGGACCCTAAACCGTCCCCGTCCCCTAACCCTAACCCTAGCCCGAACCCTAACCCTAACCCTTCCCCGAAGCCTGACCCTCCGCCGTCCCATAATCCTAAACCGTACACTGACGCTAACCCGCGCCCTCACACGTACGCTCCCCCTAAAGCGTTGTCGTACCCTCACCTGAACCCTAAACCTTTCCCGTCCCCTAACCCTAACCCTAGCCCGAACCCTAACTCGAACCCTTCCCCGAAGCCTGACCCTCAGCCGTCCCCTAATTCTAACCCGTACGCTGACGCTAACCCGCGCCCTCACACGTACGCTCCCCCTAAAGCGTTGTCGTACCCTCACCTGGACCCTAAACCGTCCCCGTGCCCTAACCCTAACCCTAGCCCGAACCCTAACCCTAACCCTTCCCCGAAGCCTGACCCTCACCCATCCCCTAATCCTAACCCGTACGCTGACGCTAACCCGCGCCCTCACACGTACGCTCCCCCTAAAGCGTTGTCGTACCCTCACCTGGACCCTAAACCGTCCCCGTCCCCTAACCCTAACCCTAGCCCGAACCCTAACCCTAACCCTTCCCCGAAGCCTGACCCTCAGCCGTCCCCTAATCCTAACCCGTACGCTGACGCTAACCCGCGCCCTCACACGTACGCTCCCCCTAAAGCGTTGTCGTACCCTCACCTGGACCCTAAACCGTCCCCGTCCCCTAACCCTAACCCTAGCCCGAACCCTAACCCTAACCCTTCCCCGAAGCCTGACCCTCACCCGTCCCATAATCCTAACCCGTACGCTGACACTAACCCGCGCCCTCACACGTACGCTCCCCCTAAAGCGTTGTCGTACCCTCACCTGGACCCTAAACCGTCCCCGTCCCCTAACCCTAACCCTAGCCCGAACCCTAACCCTAACCCTTCCCCGAAGCCTGACCCTCCCCCGTCCCCTAATCCTAACCCGTACGCTGACACTAACCCGCGCCCTCACACGTACGCTCCCCCTAAAGCGTTGTCGTACCCTCACCTGGACCCTAAACAGTCCCCGTCCCCTAACCCTAACCCTAGCCCGAACCCTAACCCTAACACTTCCCCGAAGCCTGACCCTCACCCGTCCCCTAATCCTAACCCTTACGCTGACACTAACCCGCGCCCACACACGTACGCTCCCCCTAAAGCGTTGTCGTACCCTCACCTGGACCCTAAACCTTCCCCGTCCCCTAACCCTAACCCTAGCCCGAACCCTAACCCTAACCCTTCCCCGAAGCCTGACCCTCACCCGTCCCCTAATCCTAACCCGTACGCTGACACTAACCCGTGCCCAAACACGTACGCTCGCCCTAAAGCGTTGTCGTACCCTCACCTGGACCCTAAACCGTCCCCGTCCCCTAACCCTAACCCTAGCCCGAACCCTAACCCTAACACTTCCCCGAAGCCTGACCCTCACCCGTCCCCTAATCCTAACCCGTACGCTGACACTAACCCGCGCCCTCACACGTACGCTCCCCCTAAAGCGTTGTCTTACCCTCATCTGGACCCTAAACCGTCCCCGTCCCCTAACCCTAACCCTAGCCCGAACCCTAACCCTAACTCTTCCCCGAAGCCTGACCCTCACCCGTCCCCTAATCCTAACCCGTACGCTGACACTAACCCGCGCCCTCACACGTACGCTCCCCCTAAAGCGTTGTCGTACCGTCACCTGGACCCTAAACCGTCCCCGTCCCCTAACCCTAACCCTAGCCCGAACCCTAACCCTAACCCTTCCCCGAAGCCTGACCCTCACCCGTCCCCTAATCCTAACCCGTACGCTGACACTAACCCGCGCCCTCACACGTACGCTCCCCCTAAAGCGTTGTCGTACCCTCACCTGGACCCTAAACCGTCCCCGTCCCCTAACCCTAACCCTAGCCCGAACCCTAACCCTAACCCTTCCCCGAAGCCTGACCCTCACCCGTCCCCTAATCCTAAACCGTACGCTGACGCTAAGCCGCGCCCTCACACGTACGCTCCCCCTAAAGCGTTGTCGTACCCTCACCTGGACCCTAAACCGTCCCCGTCCCCTAACCCTAACCCTAGCCCGAACCCTAACCCTAAACCTTCCCCGAAGCCTGACCCTCACCCGTCCCCTAATCCTAACCCGTACGCTGACACTAACCCGCGCCCTCACATATACGCTCCCCCTAAAGCGTTGTCGTACCCTCACCTGGATCCTAAACCGTCCCCGTCCCCTAACCCTAACCCTAGCCCGAACCCTAACCCTAACCCTTCCCCGAAGCCTGACCCTCACCCGTCCCCTAATCCTAACCCGTACGCTGACACTAACCCGCGCCCCACACGTACGCTCCCCCTAAAGCGTTGTCGTACCCTCACCTGGACCCTAAACCGTCCCCGTCCCCTAACCCTAACCCTAGCCCGAACCCTAACCCTAACCCTTCCCCGAAGCCTGACACTCACCCGTCCCCTAATCCTAACCCGTACGCTGACACTAACCCGCGCCCTCACACGTACGCTCCCCCTAAAGCGTTGTCGTACCCTCACCTGGACCCTAAACCGTCCCCGTCCCCTAACCCTAACCCTAGCCCGAACCCTAACCCTAACCCTTCCCCGAAGCCTGACCCTCACCCGTCCCCTAATCCTAACCCGTACGCTGACACTAACCCGCGCCCTCACACGTACGCTCCCCCTAAAGCGTTGTCGTACCCTCACCTGGACCCTAAACCGTCCCCGTCCCCTAACCCTAACCCTAGCCCGAACCCTAACCCTAACCCTTCCCTGAAGCCTGACCCTCACCCGTCCCCTAATCCTAACCCGTACGCTGACACTAAGCCACGCCCTCACACGTACGCTCCCCCTAAAGCGTTGTCGTACCCTCACCTGGACCCTAAACCGTCCCCGTCCCCTAACCCTAACCCTAGCCCGAACCCTAACCCTAACCCTTCCCCGAAGCCTGACCCTCCCCCGTCCCCTAATCCTAACCCGTACGCTGACACTAACCCGCGCCCTCACACGTACGCTCCCCCTAAAGCGTTGTCGTACCCTCACCTGGACCCTAAACCGTCCCCGTCCCCTAACCCTAACCCTAGCCCGAACCCTAAACCTAACCCTTCCCCGAAGCCTGACCCTCAGCCGTCCCCTTATCCTAACCCGTAAGCTGACGCTAACCCGCGCCCTCACACGTACGCTTCCCCTAAAGCGTTGTCGTACCCTCACCTGGTCCGTAAACCGTCCCCGTCCCCTAACCCTAACCCTAGCCCGAACCCTAACCCTAACACTTCCCCGAAGCCTGACCCTCACCCGTCCCCTAATCATAACCCGTTCGCTGACGCTATCCCGCGCCCTCACACGTACGCTCCCCCTAAAGCGTTGTCGTACCCTCACCTGGACCCTAAACCGTCCCCGTCCCCTAACCCTAACCCTAGCCCGAACCCTAACCCTAACCCTTCCCCGAAGCCTGACCCTCACCCGTCCCCTAATCCTAAACCGTACGCTGACGCTAAGCCGCGCCCTCACACGTACGCTCCCCCTAAAGCGTTGTCGTACCCTCACCTGGACCCTAAACCGTCCCCGTCCCCTAACCCTAACCCTAGCCCGAACCCTAACCCTAACCCTTCCCCGAAGCCTGACCCTCACCCGTACCCTAATCCTAACCCGTACGCTGACACTAACCCGCGCCCTCACACGTACGCTCCCCCTAAAGCGTTGTCGTACCCTCACCTGGACCCTAAACCGTCCCCGTCCCCTAACCCTAACCCTAGCCCGAACCCTAACCATAACCCTTCCCCGAAGCCTGACCCTCACCCGTCCCCTAATCCTAACCCGTACGCTGACACTAACCCGCGCCCTCACACGTACGCTCTCCCTAAAGCGTTGTAGTACCCTCACGTGGACCCTAAACCGTCCCCGTCCCCTAACCCTAACCCTAGCCCGAACCCTAACCCTAACCCTTCCCCGAAGCCTGACACTCAGCCGTCCCCTAATCCTAACCCGTACGCTGACGCTAACCCGTGCTCTCACACATACGCTCCCCCTAAACCGTTGTCGTACCCTAACCTGGACCCTAAACCGTCCCCGTCCCCTAAACCTAACCCTAGCCCGAACCCTAACCCTAACCCTTCCCCGAAGCCTGACCCTCACCCGTCCCCTAATCCTAACCCGTACGTTGAAGCTAACCCGCGCCCTCACACGTACGCTCCCCCTAAAGCGTTGTCGTACCCTCACCTGGACCCTAAACCGTCCCCGTCCCCTAACCCTAACCCTAGCCCGAACCCTAACCCTAACCCTTCCCAGAAGCCTGACCCTCACCCGTCCCCTAATCCTAACCCGTACGCTGACGCTAACCCGCGCCCTCACACGTACGCTCCCCCTAAAGCGTTGTAGTACCCTCACCTGGACCCTAAACCGTCCCCGTCCCCTAACCCTAACCCTATCCCAAACCCTAACCCTAACACTTCCCCGAAGCCTGACCCTCAGCCGTCCCCTAATCCTAACCCGTATGCTGACGCTAACCCGCGCTCTCACATGTACGCTCCCCCTAAAGCGTTGTCGTACCCTAACCTGGACCCTAAACCGTCCCCGTCCCCTAACCCTAACCCTAGCCCGAACCCTAACCCTAACCCTTCCCCGAAGCCTGACCCTCACCCGTCCCCTAATCCTAACCCGTACGCTGACGCTAACCCGCGCCCTCACACGTACGCTCCCCCTAAAGCGTTGTCGTACCCTCACCTGGACCCTAAACCGTCCCCGTCCCCTAACCCTAACCCTAGCCCGAACCCTAACCCTAACCCTTCCCCGAAGCCTGACCCTCACCCGTCCCCTAATCCTAACCCGTACGCTGACACTAACCCGCGCCCTCACACGTACGCTCCCCCTAAAGCGTTGTCGTACCCTCACCTGGACCCTAAACCGTCCCCGTCCCCTAACCCTAACCCTAGCCCGAACCCTAACCCTAACCCTTCCCCGAAGCCTGACCCTCACCCGTCCCCTAATCCTAACCCGTACGCTGACACTAACCCGCGCCCTCACACGTACGCTCCCCCTAAAGCGTTGTCGTACCCTCACCTGGACCCTAAACCGTCCCCGTCCCCTAACCCTAACCCTAGCCCGAACCCTAACCCTAACTCTTCCCCGAAGCCTGACCCTCACCCGTCCCCTAATCCTAACCCGTACGCTGACACTAAGCCACGCCCTCACACGTACGCTCCCCCTAAAGCGTTGTCGTACCCTCACCTGGACCCTAAACCGTCCCCGTCCCCTAACCCTAACCCTAGCCCGAACCCTAACCCTAACCCTTCCCCGAAGCCTGACCCTCCCCCGTCCCCTAATCCTAACCCGTACGCTGACACTAACCCGCGCCCTCACACGTACGCTCCCCCTAAAGCGTTGTCGTACCCTCACCTGGACCCTAAACAGTCCCCGTCCCCTAACCCTAACCATAGCCCGAACCCTAACCCTAACACTTCCCCGAAGCCTGACCCTCACCCGTCCCCTAATCCTAACCCTTACGCTGACACTAACCCGCGCCCACACACGTACGCTCCCCCTAAAGCGTTGTCGTACCCTCACCTGGACCCTAAACCTTCCCCGTCCCCTAACCCTAACCCTAGCCCGAACCCTAACCCTAACCCTTCCCCGAAGCCTGACCCTCACCCGTCCCCTAATCCTAACCCGTACGCTGACACTAACCCGTGCCCAAACACGTACGCTCGCCCTAAAGCGTTGTCGTACCCTCACCTGGACCCTAAACCGTCCCCGTCCCCTAACCCTAACCCTAGCCCGAACCCTAACCCTAACACTTCCCCGAAGCCTGACCCTCACCCGTCCCCTAATCCTAACCCGTACGTTGACACTAACCCGCGCCCTCACACGTACGCTCCCCCTAAAGCGTTGTCGTACCCTCACCTGGACCCTAAACCGTCCCCGTCCCCTAACCCTAACCCTAGCCCGAACCCTAACCCTAACCCTTCCCCGAAGCCTGACCCTCACCCGTCCCCTAATCCTAACCCGTACGCTGACACTAACCCGCGCCCTCACACGTACGCTCCCCCAAAGCGTTGTCGTACCCTCACCTGGACCCTAAACCGTCCCCGTCCCCTAACCCTAACCCTAGCCCGAACCCTAACCCTAACCCTTCCCCGAAGCCTGACCCTCACCCGTCCCCTAATCCTAAACCGTACGCTGACGCTAAGCCGCGCCCTAACACGTACGCTCCCCCTAAAGCGTTGTCGTACCCTCACCTGGACCCTAAACCGTCCCCGTCCCCTAACCCTAACCCTAGCCCGAACACTAACCCTAACCCTTCCCCGAAGCCTGACCCTCACCCGTCCCCTAATCCTAAACCGTACGCTGACGCTAAGCCGCGCCCTAACACGTACGCTCCCCCTAAAGCGTTGTCGTACCCTCACCTGGACCCTAAACCGTCCCCGTCCCCTAACCCTAACCCTAGCCCGAACCCTAAACCTAACCCTTCCCCGAAGCCTGACCCTCAGCCGTCCCCTTATCCTAACCCGTACGCTGACGATAACCCGCGCGCTCACACGTACGCTTCCCCTAAAGCGTTGTCGTACCCTCACCTGGACCCTAAACCGTCCCCGTCCCCTAACCCTAACCCTAGCCCGAACCCTAACCCTAACCCTTCCCCGAAGCCTGACCCTCCGCCGTCCCATAATCCTAAACCGTACACTGACGCTAACCCGCGCCCTCACACGTACGCTCCCCCTAAAGCGTTGTCGTACCCTCACCTGAACCCTAAACCTTTCCCGTCCCCTAACCCTAACCCTAGCCCGAACCCTAACTCGAACCCTTCCCCGAAGCCTGACCCTCAGCCGTCCCCTAATTCTAACCCGTACGCTGACGCTAACCCGCGCCCTCACACGTACGCTCCCCCTAAAGCGTTGTCGTACCCTCACCTGGACCCTAAACCGTCCCCGTCCCCTAACCCTAACCCTAGCCCGAACCCTAACCCTAACCCTTCCCCGAAGCCTGACCCTCACCCATCCCCTAATCCTAACCCGTACGCTGACGCTAACCCGCGCCCTCACACGTACGCTCCCCCTAAAGCGTTGTCGTACCCTCACCTGGACCCTAAACCGTCCCCGTCCCCTAACCCTAACCCTAGCCCGAACCCTAACCCTAACCCTTCCCCGAAGCCTGACCCTCAGCCGTCCCCTAATCCTAACCCGTACGCTGACGCTAACCCGCGCCCTCACACGTACGCTCCCCCTAAAGCGTTGTCGTACCCTCACCTGGACCCTAAACCGTCCCCGTCCCCTAACCCTAACCCTAGCCCGAACCCTAACCCTAACCCTTCCCCGAAGCCTGACCCTCACCCGTCCCATAATCCTAACCCGTACGCTGACACTAACCCGCGCCCTCACACGTACGCTCCCCCTAAAGCGTTGTCGTACCCTCACCTGGACCCTAAACCGTCCCCGTCCCCTAACCCTAACCCTAGCCCGAACCCTAACCCTAACCCTTCCCCGAAGCCTGACCCTCCCCCGTCCCCTAATCCTAACCCGTACGCTGACACTAACCCGCGCCCTCACACGTACGCTCCCCCTAAAGCGTTGTCGTACCCTCACCTGGACCCTAAACAGTCCCCGTCCCCTAACCCTAACCCTAGCCCGAACCCTAACCCTAACACTTCCCCGAAGCCTGACCCTCACCCGTCCCCTAATCCTAACCCTTACGCTGACACTAACCCGCGCCCACACACGTACGCTCCCCCTAAAGCGTTGTCGTACCCTCACCTGGACCCTAAACCTTCCCCGTCCCCTAACCCTAACCCTAGCCCGAACCCTAACCCTAACCCTTCCCCGAAGCCTGACCCTCACCCGTCCCCTAATCCTAACCCGTACGCTGACACTAACCCGTGCCCAAACACGTACGCTCGCCCTAAAGCGTTGTCGTACCCTCACCTGGACCCTAAACCGTCCCCGTCCCCTAACCCTAACCCTAGCCCGAACCCTAACCCTAACACTTCCCCGAAGCCTGACCCTCACCCGTCCCCTAATCCTAACCCGTTCGCTGACGCTAACCCGCGCCCTCACACGTACGCTCCCCCTAAAGCGTTGACGTACCCTCACCTGGACCCTAAACCGTCCCCGTCCCCTAACCCTAACCCTAGCCCGAACCCTAACCCTAACCCTTCCCCGAAGCCTGACCCTCCGCCGTCCCATAATCCTAAACCGTACACTGACGCTAACCCGCGCCCTCACACGTACGCTCCCCCTAAAGCGTTGTCGTACCCTCACCTGAACCCTAAACCTTTCCCGTCCCCTAACCCTAACCCTAGCCCGAACCCTAACTCGAACCCTTCCCCGAAGCCTGACCCTCAGCCGTCCCCTAATTCTAACCCGTACGCTGACGCTAACCCGCGCCCTCACACGTACGCTCCCCCTAAAGCGTTGTCGTACCCTCACCTGGACCCTAAACCGTCCCCGTGCCCTAACCCTAACCCTAGCCCGAACCCTAACCCTAACCCTTCCCCGAAGCCTGACCCTCACCCATCCCCTAATCCTAACCCGTACGCTGACGCTAACCCGCGCCCTCACACGTACGCTCCCCCTAAAGCGTTGTCGTACCCTCACCTGGACCCTAAACCGTCCCCGTCCCCTAACCCTAACCCTAGCCCGAACCCTAACCCTAACCCTTCCCCGAAGCCTGACCCTCAGCCGTCCCCTAATCCTAACCCGTACGCTGACGCTAACCCGCGCCCTCACACGTACGCTCCCCCTAAAGCGTTGTCGTACCCTCACCTGGACCCTAAACCGTCCCCGTCCCCTAACCCTAACCCTAGCCCGAACCCTAACCCTAACCCTTCCCCGAAGCCTGACCCTCACCCGTCCCATAATCCTAACCCGTACGCTGACACTAACCCGCGCCCTCACACGTACGCTCCCCCTAAAGCGTTGTCGTACCCTCACCTGGACCCTAAACCGTCCCCGTCCCCTAACCCTAACCCTAGCCCGAACCCTAACCCTAACCCTTCCCCGAAGCCTGACCCTCCCCCGTCCCCTAATCCTAACCCGTACGCTGACACTAACCCGCGCCCTCACACGTACGCTCCCCCTAAAGCGTTGTCGTACCCTCACCTGGACCCTAAACAGTCCCCGTCCCCTAACCCTAACCCTAGCCCGAACCCTAACCCTAACACTTCCCCGAAGCCTGACCCTCACCCGTCCCCTAATCCTAACCCTTACGCTGACACTAACCCGCGCCCACACACGTACGCTCCCCCTAAAGCGTTGTCGTACCCTCACCTGGACCCTAAACCTTCCCCGTCCCCTAACCCTAACCCTAGCCCGAACCCTAACCCTAACCCTTCCCCGAAGCCTGACCCTCACCCGTCCCCTAATCCTAACCCGTACGCTGACACTAACCCGTGCCCAAACACGTACGCTCGCCCTAAAGCGTTGTCGTACCCTCACCTGGACCCTAAACCGTCCCCGTCCCCTAACCCTAACCCTAGCCCGAACCCTAACCCTAACACTTCCCCGAAGCCTGACCCTCACCCGTCCCCTAATCCTAACCCGTACGCTGACACTAACCCGCGCCCTCACACGTACGCTCCCCCTAAAGCGTTGTCTTACCCTCATCTGGACCCTAAACCGTCCCCGTCCCCTAACCCTAACCCTAGCCCGAACCCTAACCCTAACCCTTCCCCGAAGCCTGACCCTCACCCGTCCCCTAATCCTAACCCGTACGCTGACACTAACCCGCGCCCTCACACGTACGCTCCCCCTAAAGCGTTGTCGTACCGTCACCTGGACCCTAAACCGTCCCCGTCCCCTAACCCTAACCCTAGCCCGAACCCTAACCCTAACCCTTCCCCGAAGCCTGACCCTCACCCGTCCCCTAATCCTAACCCGTACGCTGACACTAACCCGCGCCCTCACACGTACGCTCCCCCTAAAGCGTTGTCGTACCCTCACCTGGACCCTAAACCGTCCCCGTCCCCTAACCCTAACCCTAGCCCGAACCCTAACCCTAACCCTTCCCCGAAGCCTGACCCTCACCCGTCCCCTAATCCTAAACCGTACGCTGACGCTAAGCCGCGCCCTCACACGTACGCTCCCCCTAAAGCGTTGTCGTACCCTCACCTGGACCCTAAACCGTCCCCGTCCCCTAACCCTAACCCTAGCCCGAACCCTAACCCTAAACCTTCCCCGAAGCCTGACCCTCACCCGTCCCCTAATCCTAACCCGTACGCTGACACTAACCCGCGCCCTCACATATACGCTCCCCCTAAAGCGTTGTCGTACCCTCACCTGGATCCTAAACCGTCCCCGTCCCCTAACCCTAACCCTAGCCCGAACCCTAACCCTAACCCTTCCCCGAAGCCTGACCCTCACCCGTCCCCTAATCCTAACCCGTACGCTGACACTAACCCGCGCCCTCACACGTACGCTCCCCCTAAAGCGTTGTCGTACCCTCACCTGGACCCTAAACCGTCCCCGTCCCCTAACCCTAACCCTAGCCCGAACCCTAACCCTAACCCTTCCCCGAAGCCTGACACTCACCCGTCCCCTAATCCTAACCCGTACGCTGACACTAACCCGCGCCCTCACACGTACGCTCCCCCTAAAGCGTTGTCGTACCCTCACCTGGACCCTAAACCGTCCCCGTCCCCTAACCCTAACCCTAGCCCGAACCCTAACCCTAACCCTTCCCCGAAGCCTGACCCTCACCCGTCCCCTAATCCTAACCCGTACGCTGACACTAACCCGCGCCCTCACACGTACGCTCCCCCTAAAGCGTTGTCGTACCCTCACCTGGACCCTAAACCGTCCCCGTCCCCTAACCCTAACCCTAGCCCGAACCCTAACCCTAACCCTTCCCTGAAGCCTGACCCTCACCCGTCCCCTAATCCTAACCCGTACGCTGACACTAAGCCACGCCCTCACACGTACGCTCCCCCTAAAGCGTTGTCGTACCCTCACCTGGACCCTAAACCGTCCCCGTCCCCTAACCCTAACCCTAGCCCGAACCCTAACCCTAACCCTTCCCCGAAGCCTGACCCTCCCCCGTCCCCTAATCCTAACCCGTACGCTGACACTAACCCGCGCCCTCACACGTACGCTCCCCCTAAAGCGTTGTCGTACCCTCACCTGGACCCTAAACCGTCCCCGTCCCCTAACCCTAACCCTAGCCCGAACCCTAAACCTAACCCTTCCCCGAAGCCTGACCCTCAGCCGTCCCCTTATCCTAACCCGTAAGCTGACGCTAACCCGCGCCCTCACACGTACGCTTCCCCTAAAGCGTTGTCGTACCCTCACCTGGACCCTAAACCGTCCCCGTCCCCTAACCCTAACCCTAGCCCGAACCCTAACCCTAACCCTTCCCCGAAGCCTGACCCTCACCCGTCCCCTAATCCTAACCCGTTCGCTGACGCTAACCCGCGCCCTCACACGTACGCTCCCCCTAAAGCGTTGTCGTACCCTCACCTGGACCCTAAACCGTCCCCGTCCCCTAACCCTAACCCTAGCCCGAACCCTAACCCTAACCCTTCCCCGAAGCCTGACCCTCACCCGTCCCCTAATCCTAAACCGTACGCTGACGCTAAGCCGCGCCCTCACACGTACGCTCCCCCTAAAGCGTTGTCGTACCCTCACCTGGACCCTAAACCGTCCCCGTCCCCTAACCCTAACCCTAGCCCGAACCCTAAACCTAACCCTTCCCCGAAGCCTGACCCTCAGCCGTCCCCTTATCCTAACCCGTACGCTGACGCTAACCCGCGCCCTCACACGTACGCTTCCCCTAAAGCGTTGTCGTACCCTCACCTGGTCCGTAAACCGTCCCCGTCCCCTAACCCTAACCCTAGCCCGAACCCTAACCCTAACACTTCCCCGAAGCCTGACCCTCACCCGTCCCCTAATCATAACCCGTTCGCTGACGCTATCCCGCGCCCTCACACGTACGCTCCCCCTAAAGCGTTGTCGTACCCTCACCTGGACCCTAAACCGTCCCCGTCCCCTAACCCTAACCCTAGCCCGAACCCTAACCCTAACCCTTCCCCGAAGCCTGACCCTCACCCGTCCCCTAATCCTAAACCGTACGCTGACGCTAAGCCGCGCCCTCACACGTACGCTCCCCCTAAAGCGTTGTCGTACCCTCACCTGGACCCTAAACCGTCCCCGTCCCCTAACCCTAACCCTAGCCCGAACCCTAACCCTAACCCTTCCCCGAAGCCTGACCCTCACCCGTACCCTAATCCTAACCCGTACGCTGACACTAACCCGCGCCCTCACACGTACGCTCCCCCTAAAGCGTTGTCGTACCCTCACCTGGACCCTAAACCGTCCCCGTCCCCTAACCCTAACCCTAGCCCGAACCCTAACCATAACCCTTCCCCGAAGCCTGACCCTCACCCGTCCCCTAATCCTAACCCGTACGCTGACACTAACCCGCGCCCTCACACGTACGCTCTCCCTAAAGCGTTGTAGTACCCTCACGTGGACCCTAAACCGTCCCCGTCCCCTAACCCTAACCCTAGCCCGAACCCTAACCCTAACCCTTCCCCGAAGCCTGACACTCAGCCGTCCCCTAATCCTAACCCGTACGCTGACGCTAACCCGTGCTCTCACACATACGCTCCCCCTAAAACGTTGTCGTACCCTAACCTGGACCCTAAACCGTCCCCGTCCCCTAAACCTAACCCTAGCCCGAACCCTAACCCTAACCCTTCCCCGAAGCCTGACCCTCACCCGTCCCCTAATCCTAACCCGTACGTTGAAGCTAACCCGCGCCCTCACACGTACGCTCCCCCTAAAGCGTTGTCGTACCCTCACCTGGACCCTAAACCGTCCCCGTCCCCTAACCCTAACCCTAGCCCGAACCCTAACCCTAACCCTTCCCAGAAGCCTGACCCTCACCCGTCCCCTAATCCTAACCCGTACGCTGACGCTAACCCGCGCCCTCACACGTACGCTCCCCCTAAAGCGTTGTAGTACCCTCACCTGGACCCTAAACCGTCCCCGTCCCCTAACCCTAACCCTATCCCAAACCCTAACCCTAACACTTCCCCGAAGCCTGACCCTCAGCCGTCCCCTAATCCTAACCCGTATGCTGACGCTAACCCGCGCTCTCACATGTACGCTCCCCCTAAAGCGTTGTCGTACCCTAACCTGGACCCTAAACCGTCCCCGTCCCCTAACCCTAACCCTAGCCCGAACCCTAACCCTAACCCTTCCCCGAAGCCTGACCCTCACCCGTCCCCTAATCCTAACCCGTACGCTGACGCTAACCCGCGCCCTCACACGTACGCTCCCCCTAAAGCGTTGTCGTACCCTCACCTGGACCCTAAACCGTCCCCGTCCCCTAACCCTAACCCTAGCCCGAACCCTAACCCTAACCCTTCCCCGAAGCCTGACCCTCAGCCGTCCCCTAATCCTAACCCGTACGCTGACGCTAACCCGCGCCCTCACACGTACGCTCCCCCTAAATCGTTGTCGTACCCTCACCTGGACCCTAAACCGTCCCCGTCCCCTAACCCTAACCCTAGCCCGAACCCTAACCCTAACTCTTCCCCGAAGCCTGACCCTCAACTGTCCCCTAATCCTAACCCGTACGCTGACACTAACCCGCCCCCTCACACGTACGCTCCCCCTAAAGCGTTGTCGTACCCTCACCTGGACCCTAAACCGTCCCCGTCCCCTAACCCTAACCCTAGCCCGAACCCTAACCCTAACCCTTCCCTGAAGCCTGACCCTCACCCGTCCCCTAATCCTAACCCGTACGCTGACGCTAACCCGCGCCCTCACACGTACGCTCCCCCTAAAGCGTTGTCGTACCCTCACCTGGACCCTAAACCGTCCCCGTCCCCTAACCCTAACCCTAGCCCGAACCCTAACCCTAACGCTTCCCCGAAGCCTGACCCTCAACCGTCCCCTAATCCTAACCCGTATGCTGACGCTAACCCGCGCTCTCACATGTACGCTCCCCCTAAAGCGTTGTCGTACCCTAACCTGGACCCTAAACCGTCCCCGTCCCCTAACCCTAACCCTAGCCCGAACCCTAACCCTAACCCTTCCCCGAAGCCTGACCCTCACCCGTCCCCTAATCCTAACCCGTACGCTGACACTAAGCCACGCCCTCACACGTACGCTCCCCCTAAAGCGTTGTCGTACCCTCACCTGGACCCTAAACCGTCCCAGTCCCCTAACCCTAACCCTAGCCCGAACCCTAACCCTAACCCTTCCCCGAAGCCTGACCCTCACCCGTCCCCTAATCCTAACCCGTACGCTGACACTAACCCGCGCCCTCACACGTACGCTCCCCCTAAAGCGTTGTCGTACCCTCACCTGGACCCTAAACCGTCCCCGTCCCCTAACCCTAACCCTAGCCCGAACCCTAACCCTAACCCTTCCCCGAAGCCTGACCCTCACCCGTCCCCTAATCCTAACCCGTACGCTGACACTAACCCGCGCCCTCACACGTACGCTCCCCCTAAAGCGTTGTCGTACCCTCACCTGGACCCTAAACCGTCCCCGTCCCCTAACCCTAACCCTAGCCCGAACCCTAACCCTAACCCTTCCCCGAAGCTTGACCCTCACCCGTCCCCTAATCCTAACCCGTACGCTGACGCTAACCCGCGCCCTCACACGTACGCTCCCCCTAAAGCATTGTCGTACCCTCACCTGGACCCTAAACCGTCCCCGTCCCCTAACCCTAACCCTAGCCCGAACCCTAACCCTAACCCTTCCCCGAAGCCTGACCCTCACCCGTCCCCTAATCCTAACCCGTACGCTGACGCTAACCCGCGCCCTCACACGTACGCTCCCCCTAAAGCGTTGTCGTACCCTCACCTGGACCCTAAACCGTCCCCGTCCCCTAACCCTAACCCTAGCCCGAACACTAACCCTAACCCTTCCCCGAAGCCTGACCCTCACCCGTCCCCTAATCCTAACCCGTACGCTGACACTAAGCCACGCCCTCACACGTACGCTCCCCCTAAAGCGTTGTCGTACCCTCACCTGGACCCTAAACCGTCCCCGTCCCCTAACCCTAACCCTAGCCCGAACCCTAACCCTAACCCTTCCCCGAAGCCTGACCCTCACCCTTCCCCTAATCCTAACCCGTACGCTGACACTAACCCGCGCCCTCACACGTACGCTCCCCCTAAAGCGTTGTCGTACCCTCACCTGGACCCTAAACAGTCCCCGTCCCCTAACCCTAACCCTAGCCCGAACCCTAACCCTAACACTTCCCCGAAGCCTGACCCTCACCCGTCCCCTAATCCTAACCCGTACGCTGACACTAACCCGCGCCCTCACACGTACGCTCCCCCTAAAGCGTTGTCGTACCCTCACCTGGACCCTAAACCGTCCCCGTCCCCTAACCCTAACCCTAGCCCGAACCCTAACCCTAACCCTTCCCCGAAGCCTGACCCTCACCCGTCCCCTAATCCTAACCCGTACGCTGACACTAACCCGCGCCCTCACACGTACGCTCCCCCTAAAGCGTTGTCGTACCCTCACCTGGACCCTAAACCGTCCCCGTCCCCTAACCCTAACCCTAGCCCGAACCCTAACCCTAACCCTTCCCCGAAGCCTGACCCTCACCCGTCCCCTAATCCTAACCCGTACGCTGACGCTAACCCGCGCCCTCACACGTACGCTCCCCCTAAAGCGTTGTCGTACCCTCACCTGGACCCTAAACCGTCCCCGTCCCCTAACCCTAACCCTAGCCCGAACCCTAACCCTAACGCTTCCCCGAAGCCTGACCCTCAACCGTCCCCTAATCCTAACCCGTACGCTGACACTAACCCGCCCCGTCACACGTACGCTCCCCCTAAAGCGTTGTCGTACCCTCACCTGGACCCTAAACCGTCCCCGTCCCCTAACCCTAACCCTAGCCCGAACCCTAACCCTAACCCTTCCCCGAAGCCTGACCCTCACCCGTCCCCTAATCCTAACCCGTACGCTGACACTAAGCCACGCCCTCACACGTCCGCTCCCCCTAAAGCGTTGTCGTACCCTCACCTGGACCCTAAACCGTCCCCGTCCCCTAACCCTAACCCTAGCCCGAACCCTAACCCTAACCCTTCCCCGAAGCCTGACCCTCACCCGTCCCCAATCCTAAACCGTACGCTGACACTAACCCGCGCCCTCACACGTACGCTCCCCCTAAAGCGTTGTCGTACCCTCACCTGGACCCTAAACCATCCCCGTCCCCTAACCCTAACCCTAGCCCGAACCCTAACCCTAACCCTTCCCCGAAGCCTGACCCTCACCCGTCCCCTAATCCTAACCCGTGCGCTGACACTAACCCGCGCCCTCACACGTACGCTCCCCCTAAAGCGTTGTCGTACCCTCACCTGGACCCTAAACCGTCCCCGTCCCCTAACCCTAACCCTAGCCCGAACCCTAACCCTAACCCTTCCCCGAAGCCTGACCCTCACCCGTCCCCTAATCCTAACCCGTACGCTGACACTAACCCGCGCCCTCACACGTACGCTCCCCCTAAAGCGTTGTCGTACCCTCACCTGGACCCTAAACCGTCCCCGTCCCCTAACCCTAACCCTAGCCCGAACCCTAACCCTAACCCTTCCACGAAGCCTGACCCTCACCCGTCCCCTAATCCTAACCCGTACGCTGACACTAAACCGCGCCCTCACACGTACGCTCCCCCTAAAGCGTTGTCGTACCCTCACCTGGACCCTAAACCGTCCCCGTCCCCTAACCCTAACCCTAGCCCGAACCCTAACCCTAACCCTTCCCCGAAGCCTGACCCTCACCCGTCCCCTAATCCTAACCCGTATGCTGACACTAAGCCACGCCCTCACACGTACGCTCCCCCTAAAGCGTTGTCGTACCCTCACCTGGACCCTAAACCGTCCCCGTCCCCTAACCCTAACCCTAGCCCGAACCCTAACCCTAACCCTTCCCCGAAGCCTGACCCTCCCCCGTCCCCTAATCCTAACCCGTACGCTGACACTAACCCGCGCCCTCACACGTACGCTCCCCCTAAAGCGTTGTCGTACCCTCACCTGGACCCTAAACAGTCCCCGTCCCCTAACCCTAACCCTAGCCCGAACCCTAATCCTAACACTTCCCCGAAGCCTGACCCTCACCCGTCCCCTAATCCTAACCCTTACGCTGACACTAACCCGCGCCCACACACGTACGCTCCACCTAAAGCGTTGTCGTACCCTCACCTGGACCCTAAACCTTCCCCGTCCCCTAACCCTAACCCTAGCCCGAACCCTAACCCTAACCCTTCCCCGAAGCCTGACCCTCACCCGTCCCCTAATCCTAACCCGTACGCTGACACTAACCCGTGCCCAAACACGTACGCTCCCCCTAAAGCGTTGTCGTACCCTCACCTGGACCCTAAACCGTCCCCGTCCCCTAACCCTAACCCTAGCCCGAACCCTAACCCTAACCCTTCCCCGAAGCCTGACCCTCACCCGTCCCCTAATCCTAAACCGTACGCTGACGCTAAGTCGCGCCCTCACACGTACGCTCCCCCTAAAGCGTTGTCGTACCCTCACCTGGACCCTAAACCGTCCCCGTCCCCTAACCCTAACCCTAGCCCGAACCCTAACCCTAACCCTTCCCCGAAGCCTGACCCTCACCCGTCCCCTAATCCTAACCCGTACGCTGACACTAACCCGCGCCCTCACATGTACGCTCCCCCTAAAGCGTTGTCGTACCCTCACCTGGATCCTAAACCGTCCCCGTCCCCTAACCCTAACCCTAGCCCGAACCCTAACCCTAACCCTTCCCCGAAGCCTGACCCTCACCCGTCCCCTAATCCTAACCCGTACGCTGACACTAACCCGCGCCCTCACACGTACGCTCCCCCTAAAGCGTTGTCGTACCCTCACCTGGACCCTAAACCGTCCCCGTCCCCTAACCCTAACCCTAGCCCGAACCCTAACCCTAACCCTTCCCCGAAGCCTGAACCTCACCCGTCCCCTAATCCTAACCCGTACGCTGACACTAACCCGCGCCCTCACACGTACGCTCCCCCTAAAGCGTTGTCGTACCCTCACCTGGACCCTAAACCGTCCCCGTCCCCTAACCCTAACCCTAGCCCGAACCCTAACCCTAACCCTTCCCCGAAGCCTGACCCTCACCCGTCCCCTAATCCTAACCCGTACGCTGACACTAACCCGCGCCCTCACACGTACGCTCCCCCTAAAGCGTTGTCGTACCCTCACCTGGACCCTAAACCGTCCCCGTCCCCTAACCCTAACCCTAGCCCGAACCCTAACCCTAACCCTTCCCTGAAGCCTGACCCTCACCCGTCCCCTAATCCTAACCCGTACGCTGACACTAAGCCAGGCCCTCACACGTACGCTCCCCCTAAAGCGTTGTCGTACCCTCACCTGGACCCTAAACCGTCCCCGTCCCCTAACCCTAACCCTAGCCCGAACCCTAACCCTAACCCTTCCGCGAAGCCTGACCCTCCCCCGTCCCCTAATCCTAAACCGTACGCTGACACTAACCCGCGCCCTCACACGTACGCTCCCCCTAAAGCGTTGTCGTACCCTCACCTGGACCCTAAACCGCCCCGTCCCCTAACCCTAACCCTAGCCCGAACCCTAACCCTAACCCTTCCCCGAAGCCTGACCCTCACCCGTCCCCTAATCCTAACCCGTACGCTGACACTAAGCCACGCCCTCACACGTACGCTCCCCCTAAAGCGTTGTCGTACCCTCACCTGGACCCTAAACCGTCCCCGTCCCCTAACCCTAACCCTAGCCCGAACCCTAACCCTAACCCTTCCCCGAAGCCTGACCCTCACCCGTCCCATAATCCTAACCCGTACGCTGACACTAACCCGCGCCCTCACACGTACGCTCCCCCTAAAGCGTTGTCGTACCCTCACCTGGACCCTAAACCGTCCCCGTCCCCTAACCCTAACCCTAGCCCGAACCCTAACCCTAACCCTTCCCCGAAGCCTGACCCTCACCCATCCCCTAATCCTAAACCGTACGCTGACGCTAAGCCGCGCCCTAACACGTACGCTCCCCCTAAAGCGTTGTCGTACCCTCACCTGGACCCTAAACCGTCCCCGTCCCCTAACCCTAACCCTAGCCCGAACCCTAACCCTAACCCTTCCCCGAAGCCTGACCCTCACCCGTCCCCTAATCCTAAACCGTACGCTGACGCTAAGCCGCGCCCTAACACGTACGCTCCCCCTAAAGCGTTGTCGTACCCTCACCTGGACCCTAAACCGTCCCCGTCCCCTAACCCTAACCCTAGCCCGAACCCTAAACCTAACCCTTCCCCGAAGCCTGACCCTCAGCCGTCCCCTTATCCTAACCCGTACGCTGACGCTAACCCGCGCCCTCACACGTACGCTTCCCCTAAAGCGTTGTCGTACCCTCACCTGGACCCTAAACCGTCCCCGTCCCCTAACCCTAAACCTAGCCCGAACCCTAACCCTAACCCTTCCCCGAAGCCTGACCCTCACCCGTCCCCTAATCCTAACCCGTTCGCTGACGCTAACCCGCGCCCTCACACGTACGCTCCCCCTAAAGCGTTGTCGTACCCTCACCTGGACCCTAAACCGTCCCCGTCCCCTAACCCTAACCCTAGCCCGAACCCTAACCCTAACCCTTCCCCGAAGCCTGACCCTCACCCGTCCCCTAATCCTAAACCGTACGCTGACGCTAAGCCGCGCCCTCACACGTACGCTCCCCCTAAAGCGTTGTCGTACCCTCACCTGGACCCTAGACCGTCCCCGTCCCCTAACCCTAACCCTAGCCCGAACCCTAACCCTAACCCTTCCCCGAAGCCTGACCCTCACTCGTCTCCTAATCCTAACCCGTACGCTGACACTAACCCGCGCCCTCACATGTACGCTCCCCCTAAAGCGTTGTCGTACCCTCACCTGGATCCTAAACCGTCCCCGTCCCCTAACCCTAACCCTAGCCCGAACCCTAACCCTAACCCTTCCCCGAAGCCTGACCCTCACCCGTCCCCTAATCCTAACCCGTACGCTGACACTAACCCGCGCCCTCACACGTACGCTCCCCCTAAAGCGTTGTCGTACCCTCACCTGGACCATAAACCGTCCCCGTCCCCTAACCCTAAACCTAGCCCGAACCCTAACCCTAACCCTTCCCCGAAGCCTGACCCTCACCCGTCCCCTAA
This sequence comes from Globicephala melas, assembly GCF_963455315.2. Taxonomy (NCBI): domain Eukaryota; kingdom Metazoa; phylum Chordata; class Mammalia; order Artiodactyla; family Delphinidae; genus Globicephala; species Globicephala melas. The sequence goes on along the minus strand of NC_083325.1, from coordinate 90,113,954 downwards.
TCCTAAACCGTACGCTGACGCTAAGCCGCGCCCTAACACGTACGCTCCCCCTAAAGCGTTGTCGTACCCTCACCTGGACCCTAAACCGTCCCCGTCCCCTAACCCTAACCCTAGCCCGAACCCTAAACCTAACCCTTCCCCGAAGCCTGACCCTCAGCCGTCCCCTTATCCTAACCCGTACGCTGACGCTAACCCGCGCCCTCACACGTACGTTTCCCCTAAAGCGTTGTCGTACCCTCACCTGGACCCTAAACCGTCCCCGTCCCCTAACCCTAACCCTAGCCCGAACCCTAACCCTAACCCTTCCCCGAAGCCTGACCCTCACCCGTCCCCTAATCCTAACCCGTTCGCTGACGCTAACCCGCGCCCTCACACGTACGCTCCCCCTAAAGCGTTGTCGTACCCTCACCTGGACCCTAAACCGTCCCCGTCCCCTAACCCTAACCCTAGCCCGAACCCTAACCCTAACCCTTCCCCGAAGCCTGACCCTCACCCGTCCCCTAATCCTAAACCGTACGCTGACGCTAAGCCGCGCCCTCACACGTACGCTCCCCCTAAAGCATTGTCGTACCCTCACCTGGACCCTAAACCGTCCCCGTCCCCTAACCCTAACCCTAGCCCGAACCCTAAACCTAACCCTTCCCCGAAGCCTGACCCTCAGCCGTCCCCTTATCCTAACCCGTACGCTGACGCTAACCCGCGCCCTCACACGTACGCTTCCCCTAAAGCGTTGTCGTACCCTCACCTGGACCCTAAACCGTCCCCGTCCCCTAACCCTAACCCTAGCCCGAACCCTAACCCTAACCCTTCCCCGAAGCCTGACCCTCACCCGTCCCCTAATCCTAACCCGTTCGCTGACGCTAACCCGCGCCCTCACACGTACGCTCCCCCTAAAGCGTTGTCGTACCCTCACCTGGACCCTAAACCGTCCCCGTCCCCTAACCCTAACCCTAGCCCGAACCCTAACCCTAACCCTTCCCCGAAGCCTGACCCTCACCCGTCCCCTAATCCTAAACCGTACGCTGACGCTAAGCCGCGCCCTCACACGTACGCTCCCCCTAAAGCGTTGTCGTACCCTCACCTGGACCCTAAACCGTCCCCGTCCCCTAACCCTAACCCTAGCCCGAACCCTAACCCTAACCCTTCCCCGAAGCCTGACCCTCACCCGTCCCCTAATCCTAACCCGTACGCTGACACTAACCCGCGCCCTCACACGTACGCTCCCCCTAAAGCGTTGTCGTACCCTCACCTGGACCCTAAACCGTCCCCGTCCCCTAACCCTAACCCTAGCCCGAACCCTAACCCTAACCCTTCCCCGAAGCCTGACCCTCACCCGTCCCCTAATCCTAACCCGTACGCTGACACTAACCCGCGCCCTCACACGTACGCTCCCCCTAAAGCGTTGTCGTACCCTCACCTGGACCCTAAACCGTCCCCGTCCCCTAACCCTAACCCTAGCCCGAACCCTAACCCTAACCCTTCCCTGAAGCCTGACCCTCACCCGTCCCCTAATCCTAACCCGTACGCTGACACTAAGCCACGCCCTCACACGTACGCTCCCCCTAAAGCGTTGTCGTACCCTCACCTGGACCCTAAACCGTCCCCGTCCCCTAACCCTAACCCTAGCCCGAACCCTAACCCTAACCCTTCCCCGAAGCCTGACCCTCCCCCGTCCCCTAATCCTAACCCGTATGCTGACACTAACCCGCGCCCTCACACGTACGCTCCCCCTAAAGCGTTGTCGTACCCTCACCTGGACCCTAAACCGTCCCCGTCCCCTAACCCTAACCCTAGCCCGAACCCTAACCCTAACCCTTCCCCGAAGCCTGACCCTCACCCGTCCCCTAATCCTAACCCGTACGCTGACACTAAGCCACGCCCTCACACGTACGCTCCCCCTAAAGCGTTGTCGTACCCTCACCTGGACCCTAAACCGTCCCCGTCCCCTAAACCTAACCCTAGCCCGAACCCTAACCCTAACCCTTCCCCGAAGCCTGACCCTCACCCGTCCCCTAATCCTAACCCGTACGCTGACGCTAACCCGCGCCCTCACACGTACGCTCCCCCTAAAGCGTTGTCGTACCCTCACCTGGACCCTAAACCGTCCCCGTCCCCTAACCCTAACCCTAGCCCGAACCCTAACCCTAACGCTTCCCCGAAGCCTGACCCTCAGCCGTCCCCTAATCCTAACCCGTACGCTGACGCTAACCCACGCCCTCACACGTACGCTCCCCCTAAAGCGTTGTCGTACCCTCACCTGGACCCTAAACCGTCCCCGTCCCCTAACCCTAACCCTAGCCCGAACCCTAACCCTAACACTTCCCCGAAGCCTGACCCTCAGCCGTCCCCTAATCCTAACCCGTACGCTGACACTAACCCGCCCCCTCACACGTATGCTCCCCCTAAAGCTTTGTCGTACCCTCACCTGGACCCTAAACCGTCCCCGTCCCCTAACCCTAACCCTAGCCCGAACCCTAACCCTAACCCTTCCCCGCAGCCTGACCCTCACCCGTCCCCTAATCCTAACCCGTACGCTGACACTAACCCGCGCCCTCACACGTACGCTCCCCCTAAAGCGTTGTCGTACTCTCACCTGGACCCTAAACCGTCCCCGTCCCCTAACCCTAACCCTAGCCCGAACCCTAACCCTAACCCTTCCCTGAAGCCTGACCCTCACCCGTCCCCTAATCCTAACCCGTACGCTGACACTAAGCCACGCCCTCACACGTACGCTCCCCCTAAAGCGTTGTCGTACCCTCACCTGGACCCTAAACCGTCCCCGTCCCCTAACCCTAACCCTAGCCTGAACCCTAACCCTAACCCTTCCCCGAAGCCTGACCCTTCCCCGTCCCCTAATCCTAACCCGTACGCTGACACTAACCCGCGCCCTCACACGTACGCTCCCCCTAAAGCATTGTCGTACCCTCACCTGGACCCTAAACCGCCCCGTCCCCTAACCCTAACCCTAGCCCGAACCCTAACCCTAACCCTTCCCCGAAGCCTGACCCTCACCCGTCCCCTAATCCAAACCCGTACGCTGACACTAAGCCACGCCCTCACACGTACGCTCCCCCTAAAGCGTTGTCGTACCCTCACCTGGACCCTAAACCGTCCCCGTCCCCTAACCCTAACCCTAGCCCGAACCCTAACCCTAACCCTTCCCCGAAGCCTGACCCTCAGCCGTCCCCTAATCCTAACCCGTACGCTGACACTAACCCGCCCCCTCACACGTATGCTCCCCCTAAAGCTTTGTCGTACCCTCACCTGGACCCTAAACCGTCCCCGTCCCCTAACCCTAACCCTAGCCCGAACCCTAACCCTAACCCTTCCCCGAAGCCTGACCCTCACCCGTCCCCTAATCCTAACCCGTACGCTGACACTAACCCGCGCCCTCACACGTACGCTCCCCCTAAAGCGTTGTCGTACCCTCACCTGGACCCTAAACCGTCCCCGTCCCCTAACCCTAACCCTAGCCCGAACCCTAACCCTAACCCTTCCCTGAAGCCTGAGCCTCACCCGTCCCCTAATCCTAACCCGTACGCTGACACTAAGCCACGCCCTCACACGTACGCTCCCCCTAAAGCGTTGTCGTACCCTCACCTGGACCCTAAACCGTCCCCGTCCCCTAACCCTAACCCTAGCCCGAACCCTAACCCTAACCCTTCCCCGAAGCCTGACCCTTCCCCGTCCCCTAATCCTAACCCGTACGCTGACACTAACCCGCGCCCTCACACGTACGCTCCCCCTAAAGCATTGTCGTACCCTCACCTGGACCCTAAACCGCCCCGTCCCCTAACCCTAACCCTAGCCCGAACCCTAACCCTAACCCTTCCCCGAAGCCTGACCCTCACCCGTCCCCTAATCCTAACCCGTACGCTGACACTAAGCCACGCCCTCACACGTACGCTCCCCCTAAAGCGTTGTCGTACCCTCACCTGGACCCTAAACCGTCCCCGTCCCCTAACCCTAACCCTAGCCCGAACCCTAACCCTAACCCTTCCCCGAAGCCTGACCCTCACCCGTCCCCTAATCCTAACCCGTACGCTGACACTAACCCGCGCCCTCACACGTACGCTCCCCCTAAAGCGTTGTCGTACCCTCACCTGGACCCTAAACCGTCCCCGTCCCCTAACCCTAACCCTAGCCCGAACCCTACCCCTAACCCTTCCCCGAAGCCTGACCCTCACCCGTCCCCTAATCCTAACCCGTACGCTGACACTAAACCGCGCCCTCACACGTACGCTCCCCCTAAAGCGTTGTCGTACCCTCACCTGGACCCTAAACCGTCCCCGTCCCCTAACCCTAACCCTAGCCCGAACCCTAACCCTAACCCTTCCCCGAAGCCTGACCCTCACCCGTCCCCTAATCCTAACCCGTATGCTGACACTAAGCCACGCCCTCACACGTACGCTCCCCCTAAAGCGTTGTCGTACCCTCACCTGGACCCTAAACCGTCCCCGTCCCCTAACCCTAACCCTAGCCCGAACCCTAACCCTAACCCTTCCCCGAAGCCTGACCCTCCCCCGTCCCCTAATCCTAACCCGTACGCTGACACTAACCCGCGCCCTCACACGTACGCTCCCCCTAAAGCGTTGTCGTACCCTCACCTGGACCCTAAACAGTCCCCGTCCCCTAACCCTAACCCTAGCCCGAACCCTAATCCTAACACTTCCCCGAAGCCTGACCCTCACCCGTCCCCTAATCCTAACCCTTACGCTGACACTAACCCGCGCCCACACACGTACGCTCCACCTAAAGCGTTGTCGTACCCTCACCTGGACCCTAAACCTTCCCCGTCCCCTAACCCTAACCCTAGCCCGAACCCTAACCCTAACCCTTCCCCGAAGCCTGACCCTCACCCGTCCCCTAATCCTAACCCGTACGCTGACACTAACCCGTGCCCAAACACGTACGCTCGCCCTAAAGCGTTGTCGTACCCTCACCTGGACCCTAAACCGTCCCCGTCCCCTAACCCTAACCCTAGCCCGAACCCTAACCCTAACACTTCCCCGAAGCCTGACCCTCACCCGTCCCCTAATCCTAAACCGTACGCTGACGCTAAGCCGCGCCCTAACACGTACGCTCCCCCTAAAGCGTTGTCGTACCCTCACCTGGACCCTAAACCGTCCCCGTCCCCTAACCCTAACCCTAGCCCGAACCCTAAACCTAACCCTTCCCCGAAGCCTGACCCTCAGCCGTCCCCTTATCCTAACCCGTACGCTGACGCTAACCCGCGCCCTCACACGTACGCTTCCCCTAAAGCGTTGTCGTACCCTCACCTGGACCCTAAACCGTCCCCGTCCCCTAACCCTAACCCTAGCCCGAACCCTAACCCTAACCCTTCCCCGAAGCCTGACCCTCACCCGTCCCCTAATCCTAACCCGTACGCTGACACTAACCCGCGCCCTCACACGTACGCTCCCCCTAAAGCGTTGTCGTACCCTCACCTGGACCCTAAACCGTCCCCGTCCCCTAACCCTAACCCTAGCCCGAACCCTAACCCTAACCCTTCCCCGAAGCCTGACCCTCACCCGTCCCCTAATCCTAACCCGTACGCTGACACTAACCCGCGCCCTCACACGTACGCTCCCCCTAAAGCGTTGTCGTACCCTCACCTGGACCCTAAACCGTCCCCGTCCCCTAACCCTAACCCTAGCCCGAACCCTAACCCTAACCCTTCCCCGAAGCCTGACCCTCACCCGTCCCCTAATCCTAACCCGTACGCTGACACTAACCCGCGCCCTCACACGTACGCTCCCCCTAAAGCGTTGTCGTACCCTCACCTGGACCCTAAACCGTCCCCGTCCCCTAACCCTAACCCTAGCCCGAACCCTAACCCTAACCCTTCCCCGAAGCCTGACCCTCACCCGTCCCCTAATCCTAACCCGTACGCTGACACTAACCCGCGCCCTCACACGTACGCTCTCCCTAAAGCGTTGTCGTACCCTCACCTGGACCCTAAACCGTCCCCGTCCCCTAACCCTAACCCTAGCCCGAACCCTAACCCTAACCCTTCCCTGAAGCCTGACCCTCACCCGTCCCCTAATCCTAACCCGTACGCTGACACTAAGCCAGGCCCTCACACGTACGCTCCCCCTAAAGCGTTGTCGTACCCTCACCTGGACCCTAAACCGTCCCCGTCCCCTAACCCTAACCCTAGCCCGAACCCTAACCCTAACCCTTCCCCGAAGCCTGACCCTCCCCCGTCCCCTAATCCTAACCCGTACGCTGACACTAACCCGCGCCCTCACACGTACGCTCCCCCTAAAGCGTTGTCGTACCCTCACCTGGACCCTAAACCGCCCCGTCCCCTAACCCTAACCCTAGCCCGAACCCTAACCCTAACCCTTCCCCGAAGCCTGACCCTCACCCGTCCCCTAATCCTAACCCGTACGCTGACACTAAGCCACGCCCTCACACGTACGCTCCCCCTAAAGCGTTGTCGTACCCTCACCTGGACCCTAAACCGTCCCCGTCCCCTAACCCTAACCCTAGCCCGAACCCTAACCCTAACCCTTCCCCGAAGCCTGACCCTCACCCGTCCCCTAATCCTAACCCGTACGCTGACACTAACCCGCGCCCTCACACGTACGCTCCCCCTAAAGCGTTGTCGTACCCTCACCTGGACCCTAAACCGTCCCCGTCCCCTAACCCTAACCCTAGCCCGAACCCTAACCCTAACCCTTCCCCGAAGCCTGACCCTCACCCATCCCCTAATCCTAAACCGTACGCTGACGCTAAGCCGCGCCCTAACACGTACGCTCCCCCTAAAGCGTTGTCGTACCCTCACCTGGACCCTAAACCGTCCCCGTCCCCTAACCCTAACCCTAGCCCGAACCCTAACCCTAACCCTTCCCCGAAGCCTGACCCTCACCCGTCCCCTAATCCTAAACCGTACGCTGACGCTAAGCCGCGCCCTAACACGTACGCTCCCCCTAAAGCGTTGTCGTACCCTCACCTGGACCCTAAACCGTCCCCGTCCCCTAACCCTAACCCTAGCCCGAACCCTAAACCTAACCCTTCCCCGAAGCCTGACCCTCAGCCGTCCCCTTATCCTAACCCGTACGCTGACGCTAACCCGCGCCCTCACACGTACGCTTCCCCTAAAGCGTTGTCGTACCCTCACCTGGACCCTAAACCGTCCCCGTCCCCTAACCCTAAACCTAGCCCGAACCCTAACCCTAACCCTTCCCCGAAGCCTGACCCTCACCCGTCCCCTAATCCTAACCCGTTCGCTGACGCTAACCCGCGCCCTCACACGTACGCTCCCCCTAAAGCGTTGTCGTACCCTCACCTGGACCCTAAACCGTCCCCGTCCCCTAACCCTAACCCTAGCCCGAACCCTAACCCTAACCCTTCCCCGAAGCCTGACCCTCACCCGTCCCCTAATCCTAAACCGTACGCTGACGCTAAGCCGCGCCCTCACACGTACGCTCCCCCTAAAGCGTTGTCGTACCCTCACCTGGACCCTAGACCGTCCCCGTCCCCTAACCCTAACCCTAGCCCGAACCCTAACCCTAACCCTTCCCCGAAGCCTGACCCTCACTCGTCTCCTAATCCTAACCCGTACGCTGACACTAACCCGCGCCCTCACATGTACGCTCCCCCTAAAGCGTTGTCGTACCCTCACCTGGATCCTAAACCGTCCCCGTCCCCTAACCCTAACCCTAGCCCGAACCCTAACCCTAACCCTTCCCCGAAGCCTGACCCTCACCCGTCCCCTAATCCTAACCCGTACGCTGACACTAACCCGCGCCCTCACACGTACGCTCCCCCTAAAGCGTTGTCGTACCCTCACCTGGACCCTAAACCGTCCCCGTCCCCTAACCCTAACCCTAGCCCGAACCCTAACCCTAACCCTTCCCCGAAGCCTGACCCTCACCCGTCCCCTAATCCTAAACCGTACGCTGACGCTAAGCCGCGCCCTAACACGTACGCTCCCCCTAAAGCGTTGTCGTACCCTCACCTGGACCCTAAACCGTCCCCGTCCCCTAACCCTAACCCTAGCCCGAACCCTAAACCTAACCCTTCCCCGAAGCCTGACCCTCAGACGTCCCCTTATCCTAACCCGTACGCTGACGCTAACCCGCGCCCTCACACGTACGTTTCCCCTAAAGCGTTGTCGTACCCTCACCTGGACCCTAAACCGACCCCGTCCCCTAACCCTAACCCTAGCCCGAACCCTAACCCTAACCCTTCCCCGAAGCCTGACCCTCACCCGTCCCCTAATCCTAACCCGTTCGCTGACGCTAACCCGCGCCCTCACACGTACGCTCCCCCTAAAGCGTTGTCGTACCCTCACCTGGACCCTAAACCGTCCCCGTCCCCTAACCCTAACCCTAGCCCGAACCCTAACCCTAACCCTTCCCCGAAGCCTGACCCTCACCCGTCCCCTAATCCTAAACCGTACGCTGACGCTAAGCCGCGCCCTCACACGTACGCTCCCCCTAAAGCATTGTCGTACCCTCACCTGGACCCTAAACCGTCCCCGTCCCCTAACCCTAACCCTAGCCCGAACCCTAAACCTAACCCTTCCCCGAAGCCTGACCCTCAGCCGTCCCCTTATCCTAACCCGTACGCTGACGCTAACCCGCGCCCTCACACGTACGCTTCCCCTAAAGCGTTGTCGTACCCTCACCTGGACCCTAAACCGTCCCCGTCCCCTAACCCTAACCCTAGCCCGAACCCTAACCCTAACCCTTCCCCGAAGCCTGACCCTCACCCGTCCCCTAATCCTAACCCGTTCGCTGACGCTAACCCGCGCCCTCACACGTACGCTCCCCCTAAAGCGTTGTCGTACCCTCACCTGGACCCTAAACCGTCCCCGTCCCCTAACCCTAACCCTAGCCCGAACCCTAACCCAAACCCTTCCCCGAAGCCTGACCCTCACCCGTCCCCTAATCCTAAACCGTACGCTGACGCTAAGCCGCGCCCTCACACGTACGCTCCCCCTAAAGCGTTGTCGTACCCTCACCTGGACCCTAAACCGTCCCCGTCCCCTAACCCTAACCCTAGCCCGAACCCTAACCCTAACCCTTCCCCGAAGCCTGACCCTCACCCGTCCCCTAATCCTAACCCGTACGCTGACACTAACCCGCGCCCTCACACGTACGCTCCCCCTAAAGCGTTGTCGTACCCTCACCTGGACCCTAAACCGTCCCCGTCCCCTAACCCTAACCCTAGCCCGAACCCTAACCCTAACACTTCCCCGAAGCCTGACCCTCACCCGTCCCCTAATCCTAACCCGTACGCTGACACTAACCCGCGCCCTCACACGTACGCTCCCCCTAAAGCGTTGTCGTACCCTCACCTGGACCCTAAACCGTCCCCGTCCCCTAACCCTAACCCTAGCCCGAACCCTAACCCTAACCCTTCCCTGAAGCCTGACCCTCACCCGTCCCCTAATCCTAACCCGTACGCTGACACTAAGCCACGCCCTCACACGTACGCTCCCCCTAAAGCGTTGTCGTACCCTCACCTGGACCCTAAACCGTCCCCGTCCCCTAACCCTAACCCTAGCCCGAACCCTAACCCTAACCCTTCCCCGAAGCCTGACCCTCCCCCGTCCCCTAATCCTAACCCGTACGCTGACACTAACCCGCGCCCTCACACGTACGCTCCCCCTAAAGCGTTGTCGTACCCTCACCTGGACCCTAAACCGTCCCCGTCCCCTAACCCTAACCCTAGCCCGAACCCTAACCCTAACCCTTCCCCGAAGCCTGACCCTCACCCGTCCCCTAATCCTAACCCGTACGCTGACACTAAGCCACGCCCTCACACGTACGCTCCCCCTAAAGCGTTGTCGTACCCTCACCTGGACCCTAAACCGTCCCCGTCCCCTAAACCTAACCCTAGCCCGAACCCTAACCCTAACCCTTCCCCGAAGCCTGACCCTCACCCGTCCCCTAATCCTAACCCGTACGCTGACGCTAACCCGCGCCCTCACACGTACGCTCCCCCTAAAGCGTTGTCGTACCCTCACCTGGACCCTAAACCGTCCCCGTCCCCTAACCCTAACCCTAGCCCGAACCCTAACCCTAACCCTTCCCCGAAGCCTGACCCTCAGCCGTCCCCTAATCCTAACCCGTACGCTGACACTAACCCGCCCCCTCACACGTATGCTCCCCCTAAAGCTTTGTCGTACCCTCACCTGGACCCTAAACCGTCCCCGTCCCCTAACCCTAACCCTAGCCCGAACCCTAACCCTAACCCTTCCCCGCAGCCTGACCCTCACCCGTCCCCTAATCCTAACCCGTACGCTGACACTAACCCGCGCCCTCACACGTACGCTCCCCCTAAAGCGTTGTCGTACTCTCACCTGGACCCTAAACCGTCAGCGTCCCCTAACCCTAACCCTAGCCCGAACCCTAACCCTAACCCTTCCCTGAAGCCTGACCCTCACCCGTCCCCTAATCCTAACCCGTACGCTGACACTAAGCCACGCCCTCACACGTACGCTCCCCCTAAAGCGTTGTCGTACCCTCACCTGGACCCTAAACCGTCCCCGTCCCCTAACCCTAACCCTAGCCCGAACCCTAACCCTAACCCTTCCCCGAAGCCTGACCCTTCCCCGTCCCCTAATCCTAACCCGTACGCTGACACTAACCCGCGCCCTCACACGTACGCTCCCCCTAAAGCATTGTCGTACCCTCACCTGGACCCTAAACCGCCCCGTCCCCTAACCCTAACCCTAGCCCGAACCCTAACCCTAACCCTTCCCCGAAGCCTGACCCTCACCCGTCCCCTAATCCAAACCCGTACGCTGACACTAAGCCACGCCCTCACACGTACGCTCCCCCTAAAGCGTTGTCGTACCCTCACCTGGACCCTAAACCGTCCCCGTCCCCTAACCCTAACCCTAGCCCGAACCCTAACCCTAACCCTTCCCCGAAGCCTGACCCTCAGCCGTCCCCTAATCCTAACCCGTACGCTGACACTAACCCGCCCCCTCACACGTATGCTCCCCCTAAAGCTTTGTCGTACCCTCACCTGGACCCTAAACCGTCCCCGTCCCCTAACCCTAACCCTAGCCCGAACCCTAACCCTAACCCTTCCCCGAAGCCTGACCCTCACCCGTCCCCTAATCCTAACCCGTACGCTGACACTAACCCGCGCCCTCACACGTACGCTCCCCCTAAAGCGTTGTCGTACCCTCACCTGGACCCTAAACCGTCCCCGTCCCCTAACCCTAACCCTAGCCCGAACCCTAACCCTAACCCTTCCCTGAAGCCTGAGCCTCACCCGTCCCCTAATCCTAACCCGTACGCTGACACTAAGCCACGCCCTCACACGTACGCTCCCCCTAAAGCGTTGTCGTACCCTCACCTGGACCCTAAACCGTCCCCGTCCCCTAACCCTAACCCTAGCCCGAACCCTAACCCTAACCCTTCCCCGAAGCCTGACCCTTCCCCGTCCCCTAATCCTAACCCGTACGCTGACACTAACCCGCGCCCTCACACGTACGCTCCCCCTAAAGCATTGTCGTACCCTCACCTGGACCCTAAACCGCCCCGTCCCCTAACCCTAACCCTAGCCCGAACCCTAACCCTAACCCTTCCCCGAAGCCTGACCCTCACCCGTCCCCTAATCCTAACCCGTACGCTGACACTAAGCCACGCCCTCACACGTACGCTCCCCCTAAAGCGTTGTCGTACCCTCACCTGGACCCTAAACCGTCCCCGTCCCCTAACCCTAACCCTAGCCCGAACCCTAACCCTAACCCTTCCCCGAAGCCTGACCCTCACCCGTCCCCTAATCCTAACCCGTACGCTGACACTAACCCGCGCCCTCACACGTACGCTCCCCCTAAAGCGTTGTCGTACCCTCACCTGGACCCTAAACCGTCCCCGTCCCCTAACCCTAACCCTAGCCCGAACCCTAACCCTAACCCTTCCCCGAAGCCTGACCCTCACCCGTCCCCTAATCCTAAACCGTACGCTGACGCTAAGCCGCGCCCTAACACGTACGCTCCCCCTAAAGCGTTGTCGTACCCTCACCTGGACCCTAAACCGTCCCCGTCCCCTAACCCTAACCCTAGCCCGAACCCTAACCCTAACCCTTCCCCGAAGCCTGACCCTCACACGTCCCCTAATCCTAAACCGTACGCTGACGCTAAGCCGCGCCCTAACACGTACGCTCCCCCTAAAGCGTTGTCGTACCCTCACCTGGACCCTAAACCGTCCCCGTCCCCTAACCCTAACCCTAGCCCGAAACCTAAACCTAACGCTTCCCCGAAGCCTGACCCTCAACCGTCCCCTAATCCTAACCCGTACGCTGACACTAACCCGCCCCGTCACACGTACGCTCCCCCTAAAGCGTTGTCGTACCCTCACCTGGACCCTAAACCGTCCCCGTCCCCTAACCCTAACCCTAGCCTGAACCCTAACCCTAACCCTTCCCCGAAGCCTGACCCTCACCCGTCCCCTAATCCTAACCCGTACGCTGACACTAAGCCACGCCCTCACACGTACGCTCCCCCTAAAGCGTTGTCGTACCCTCACCTGGACCCTAAACCGTCCCCGTCCCCTAACCCTAACCCTAGCCCGAACCCTAACCCTAACCCTTCCCCGAAGCCTGACCCTCACCCGTCCCCAATCCTAAACCGTACGCTGACACTAACCCGCGCCCTCACACGTACGCTCCCCCTAAAGCGTTGTCGTACCCTCACCTGGACCCTAAACCGTCCCCGTCCCCTAACCCTAACCCTAGCCCGAACCCTAACCCTAACCCTTCCCCGAAGCCTGACCCTCACCCGTCCCCTAATCCTAACCCGTACGCTGACACTAACCCGCGCCCTCACACGTACGCTCCCCCTAAAGCGTTGTCGTACCCTCACCTGGACCCTAAACCGTCCCCGTCCACTAACCCTAACCCTAGCCCGAACCCTAACCCTAACCCTTCCCCGAAGCCTGACACTCACCCGTCCCCTAATCCTAACCCGTACGCTGACACTAACCCGCGCCCTCACACGTACGCTCCCCCTAAAGCGTTGTCGTACCCTCACCTGGACCCTAAACCGTCCCCGTCCCCTAACCCTAACCCTAGCCCGAACCCTAACCCTAACCCTTCCCCGAAGCCTGACCCTCACCCGTCCCCTAATCCTAACCCGTACGCTGACACTAACCCGCGCCCTCACACGTACGCTCCCCCTAAAGCGTTGTCGTACCCTCACCTGGACCCTAAACCGTCCCCGTCCCCTAACCCTAACCCTAGCCCGAACCCTAACCCTAACCCTTCCCCGAAGCCTGACCCTCACCCGTCCCCTAATCCTAACCCGTACGCTGACACTAAACCTCGCCCTCACACGTACGCTCCCCCTAAAGCGTTGTCGTACCCTCACCTGGACCCTAAACCGTCCCCGTCCCCTAACCCTAACCCTAGCCCGAACCCTAACCCTAACCCTTCCCCGAAGCCTGACCCTCACCCGTCCCCTAATCCTAACCCGTATGCTGACACTAAGCCACGCCCTCACACGTACGCTCCCCCTAAAGCGTTGTCGTACCCTCACCTGGACCCTAAACCGTCCCCGTCCCCTAACCCTAACCCTAGCCCGAACCCTAACCCTAACCCTTCCCCGAAGCCTGACCCTCCCCCGTCCCCTAATCCTAACCCGTACGCTGACACTAACCCGCGCCCTCACACGTACGCTCCCCCTAAAGCGTTGTCGTACCCTCACCTGGACCCTAAACAGTCCCCGTCCCCTAACCCTAACCCTAGCCCGAACCCTAATCCTAACACTTCCCCGAAGCCTGACCCTCACCCGTCCCCTAATCCTAACACTTACGCTGACACTAACCCGCGCCCACACACGTACGCTCCACCTAAAGCGTTGTCGTACCCTCACCTGGACCCTAAACCTTCCCCGTCCCCTAACCCTAACCCTAGCCCGAACCCTAACCCTAACCCTTCCCCGAAGCCTGACCCTCACCCGTCCCCTAATCCTAACCCGTACGCTGACACTAACCCGTGCCCAAACACGTACGCTCGCCCTAAAGCGTTGTCGTACCCTCACCTGGACCCTAAACCGTCCCCGTCCCCTAACCCTAACCCTAGCCCGAACCCTAACCCTAACACTTCCCCGAAGCCTGACCCTCACCCGTCCCCTAATCCTAAACCGTACGCTGACGCTAAGCCGCGCCCTAACACGTACGCTCCCCCTAAAGCGTTGTGGTACCCTCACCTGGACCCTAAACCGTCCCCGTCCCCTAACCCTAACCCTAGCCCGAACCCTAAACCTAACCCTTCCCCGAAGCCTGACCCTCAGCCGTCCCCTTAACCTAACCCGTACGCTGACGCTAACCCGCGCCCTCACACGTACGCTTCCCCTAAAGCGTTGTCGTACCCTCACCTGGACCCTAAACCGTCCCCGTCCCCTAACCCTAACCCTAGCCCGAACCCTAACACTAACCCTTCCCCGAAGCCTGACCCTCACCCGTCCCCTAATCCTAACACGTTCGCTGACGCTAACCCGCGCCCTCACACGTACGCTCCCCCTAAAGCGTTGACGTACCCTCACCTGGACCCTAAACCGTCCCCGTCCCCTAACCCTAACCCTAGCCCGAACCCTAACCCTAACCCTTCCCCGAAGCCTGACCCTCCGCCGTCCCATAATCCTAAACCGTACACTGACGCTAACCCGCGCCCTCACACGTACGCTCCCCCTAAAGCGTTGTCGTACCCTCACCTGGACCCTAAACCTTTCCCGTCCCCTAACCCAAACCCTAGCCCGAACCCTAACTCTAACCCTTCCTCGAAGCCTGACCCTCAGCCGTCCCCTAATTCTAACCCGTACGCTGACGCTAACCCGCGACCTCACACGTACGCTCCCCCTAAAGCGTTGTCGTACCCTCACCTGGACCCTAAACCGTCCCCGTCCCCTAACCCTAACCCTAGCCCGAACCCTAACCCTAACCCTTCCCCGAAGCCTGACCCTCACCCATCCCCTAATCCTAACCCGTACGCTGACGCTAACCCGCGCCCTCACACGTACGCTCCCCCTAAAGCGTTGTCGTACCCTCACCTGGACCCTAAACCGTCCCCGTCCCCTAACCCTAACCCTAGCCCGAACCCTAACCCTAACCCTTCCCCGAAGCCTGACCCTCAGCCGTCCCCTAATCCTAACCCGTACGCTGACGCTAACCCGCGCCCTCACACGTACGCTCCCCCTAAAGCGTTGTCGTACCCTCACCTGGACCCTAAACCGTCCCCGTCCCCTAACCCTAACCCTAGCCCGAACCCTAACCCTAACCCTTCCCCGAAGCCTGACCCTCACCCGTCCCCTAATCCTAACCCGTACGCTGACACTAACCCGCGCCCTCACACGTACGCTCCCCCTAAAGCGTTGTCGTACCCTCACCTGGACCCTAAACCGTCCCCGTCCCCTAACCCTAACCCTAGCCCGAACCCTAACCCTAACCCTTCCCCGAAGCCTGACCCTCACCCGTCCCCTAATCCTAACCCGTACGGTGACACTAAGCCACGCCCTCACACGTACGCTCCCCCTAAAGCGTTGTTGTACCCTCACCTGGACCCTAAACCGTCCCCGTCCCCTAACCCTAACCCTAGCCCGAACCCTAACCCTAACCCTTCCCCGAAGCCTGACCCTCACCCGTCCCCTAATCCTAACCCGTACGCTGACACTAACCCGCGCCCTCACACGTACGCTCCCCCTAAAGCGTTGTCGTACCCTCACCTGGACCCTAAACAGTCCCCGTCCCCTAACCCTAACCCTAGCCCGAACCCTAACCCTAACACTTCCCCGAAGCCTGACCCTCACCCGTCCCCTAATCCTAACCCGTACGCTGACACTAACCCGCGCCCTCACACGTACGCTCCCCCTAAAGCGTTGTCGTACCCTCACCTGGACCCTAAACCTTCCCCGTCCCCTAACCCTAACCCTAGCCCGAACCCTAACCCTAACCCTTCCCCGAAGCCTGACCCTCACCCGTCCCCTAATCCTAACCCGTACGCTGACACTAACCCGTGCCCAAACACGTACGCTCGCCCTAAAGCGTTGTCGTACCCTCACCTGGACCCTAAACCGTCCCCGTCCCCTAACCCTAACCCTAGCCCGAACCCTAACCCTAACACTTCCCCGAAGCCTGACCCTCACCCGTCCCCTAATCCTAACCCGTACGCTGACACTAACCCGCGCCCTCACACGTACGCTCCCCCTAAAGCGTTGTCTTACCCTCATCTGGACCCTAAACCGTCCCCGTCCCCTAACCCTAACCCTAGCCCGAACCCTAACCCTAACCCTTCCCCGAAGCCTGACCCTCACCCGTCCCCTAATCCTAACCCGTACGCTGACACTAACCCGCGCCCTCACACGTACGCTCCCCCTAAAGCGTTGTCGTACCCTCACCTGGACCCTAAACCTTCCCCGTCCCCTAACCCTAACCCTAGCCCGAACCCTAACCCTAACCCTTCCCCGAAGCCTGACCCTCACCCGTCCCCTAATCCTAACCCGTACGCTGACACTAACCCGCGCCCTCACACGTACGCACCACCTAAAGCGTTGTCGTACCCTCACCTGGACCCTAAACCGTCCCCGTCCCCTAACCCTAACCCTAGCCCGAACCCTAACCCTAACCCTTCCCCGAAGCCTGACCCTCACCCGTCCCCTAATCCTAAACCGTACGCTGACGCTAAGCCGCGCCCTCACACGTACGCTCCCCCTAAAGCGTTGTCGTACCCTCACCTGGACCCTAAACCGTCCCCGTCCCCTAACCCTAACCCTAGCCCGAACCCTAACCCTAACCCTTCCCCGAAGCCTGACCCTCACCCGTCCCCTAATCCTAACCCGTACGCTGACACTAACCCGCGCCCTCACATGTACGCTCCCCCTAAAGCGTTGTCGTACCCTCACCTGGATCCTAAACCGTCCCCGTCCCCTAACCCTAACCCTAGCCCGAACCCTAACCCTAACCCTTCCCCGAAGCCTGACCCTCACCCGTCCCCTAATCCTAACCCGTACGCTGACACTAACCCGCGCCCTCACACGTACGCTCCCCCTAAAGCGTTGTCGTACCCTCACCTGGACCCTAAACCGTCCCCGTCCCCTAACCCTAACCCTAGCCCGAACCCTAACCCTAACCCTTCCCCGAAGCCTGACCCTCACCCGTCCCCTAATCCTAACCCGTACGCTGACACTAACCCGCGCCCTCACACGTACGCTCCCCCTAAAGCGTTGTCGTACCCTCACCTGGACCCTAAACCGTCCCCGTCCCCTAACCCTAACCCTAGCCCGAACCCTAACCCTAACCCTTCCCCGAAGCCTGACCCTCACCCGTCCCCTAATCCTAACCCGTACGCTGACACTAACCCGCGCCCTCACACGTACGCTCCCCCTAAAGCGTTGTCGTACCCTCACCTGGACCCTAAACCGTCCCCGTCCCCTAACCCTAACCCTAGCCCGAACCCTAACCCTAACCCTTCCCTGAAGCCTGACCCTCACCCGTCCCCTAATCCTAACCCGTACGCTGACACTAAGCCAGGCCCTCACACGTACGCTCCCCCTAAAGCGTTGTCGTACCCTCACCTGGACCCTAAACCGTCCCCGTCCCCTAACCCTAACCCTAGCCCGAACCCTAACCCTAACCCTTCCCCGAAGCCTGACCCTCCCCCGTCCCCTAATCCTAACCCGTACGCTGACACTAACCCGCGCCCTCACACGTACGCTCCCCCTAAAGCGTTGTCGTACCCTCACCTGGACCCTAAACCGCCCCGTCCCCTAACCCTAACCCTAGCCCGAACCCTAACCCTAACCCTTCCCCGAAGCCTGACCCTCACCCGTCCCCTAATCCTAACCCGTACGCTGACACTAAGCCACGCCCTCACACGTACGCTCCCCCTAAAGCGTTGTCGTACCCTCACCTGGACCCTAAACCGTCCCCGTCCCCTAACCCTAACCCTAGCCCGAACCCTAACCCTAACCCTTCCCCGAAGCCTGACCCTCACCCGTCCCCTAATCCTAACCCGTACGCTGACACTAACCCGCGCCCTCACACGTACGCTCCCCCTAAAGCGTTGTCGTACCCTCACCTGGACCCTAAACCGTCCCCGTCCCCTAACCCTAACCCTAGCCCGAACCCTAACCCTAACCCTTCCCCGAAGCCTGACCCTCACCCGTCCCCTAATCCTAAACCGTACGCTGACGCTAAGCCGCGCCCTAACACGTACGCTCCCCCTAAAGCGTTGTCGTACCCTCACCTGGACCCTAAACCGTCCCCGTCCCCTAACCCTAACCCTAGCCCGAACCCTAACCCTAACCCTTCCCCGAAGCCTGACCCTCACCCGTCCCCTAATCCTAAACCGTACGCTGACGCTAAGCCGCGCCCTAACACGTACGCTCCCCCTAAAGCGTTGTCGTACCCTCACCTGGACCCTAAACCGTCCCCGTCCCCTAACCCTAACCCTAGCCCGAACCCTAAACCTAACCCTTCCCCGAAGCCTGACCCTCAGCCGTCCCCTTATCCTAACCCGTACGCTGACGCTAACCCGCGCCCTCACACGTACGCTTCCCCTAAAGCGTTGTCGTACCCTCACCTGGACCCTAAACCGTCCCCGTCCCCTAACCCTAAAGCTAGCCCGAACCCTAACCCTCACCCTTCCCCGAAGCCTGACCCTCACCCGTCCCCTAATCCTAACCCGTTCGCTGACGCTAACCCGCGCCCTCACACGTACGCTCCCCCTAAAGCGTTGTCATACCCTCACCTGGACCCTAAACCGTCCCCGTCCCCTAACCCTAACCCTAGCCCGAACCCTAACCCTAACCCTTCCCCGAAGCCTGACCCTCACCCGTCCCCTAATCCTAAACCGTACGCTGACGCTAAGCCGCGCCCTCACACGTACGCTCCCCCTAAAGCGTTGTCGTACCCTCACCTGGACCCTAAACCGTCCCCGTCCCCTAACCCTAACCCTAGCCCGAACCCTAACCCTAACCCTTCCCCGAAGCCTGACCCTCACTCGTCCCCTAATCCTAACCCGTACGCTGACACTAACCCGCGCCCTCACATGTACGCTCCCCCTAAAGCGTTGTCGTACCCTCACCTGGATCCTAAACCGTCCCCGTCCCCTAACCCTAACCCTAGCCCGAACCCTAACCCTAACCCTTCCCCGAAGCCTGACCCTCACCCGTCCCCTAATCCTAACCCGTACGCTGACACTAACCCGCGCCCTCACACGTACGCTCCCCCTAAAGCGTTGTCGTACCCTCACCTGGACCCTAAACCGTCCCCGTCCCCTAACCCTAACCCTAGCCCGAACCCTAACCCTAACCCTTCCCCGAAGCCTGACCCTCACCCGTCCCCTAATCCTAAACCGTACGCTGACGCTAAGCCGCGCCCTAACACGTACGCTCCCCCTAAAGCGTTGTCGTACCCTCACCTGGACCCTAAACCGTCCCCGTCCCCTAACCCTAACCCTAGCCCGAACCCTAAACCTAACCCTTCCCCGAAGCCTGACCCTCAGCCGTCCCCTTATCCTAACCCGTACGCTGACGCTAACCCGCGCCCTCACACGTACGTTTCCCCTAAAGCGTTGTCGTACCCTCACCTGGACCCTAAACCGTCCCCGTCCCCTAACCCTAACCCTAGCCCGAACCCTAACCCTAACCCTTCCCCGAAGCCTGACCCTCACCCGTCCCCTAATCCTAACCCGTTCGCTGACGCTAACCCGCGCCCTCACACGTACGCTCCCCCTAAAGCGTTGTCGTACCCTCACCTGGACCCTAAACCGTCCCCGTCCCCTAACCCTAACCCTAGCCCGAACCCTAACCCTAACCCTTCCCCGAAGCCTGACCCTCACCCGTCCCCTAATCCTAACCCGTACGCTGACACTAACCCGCGCCCTCACACGTACGCTCCCCCTAAAGCGTTGTCGTACCCTCACCTGGACCCTAAACCGTCCCCGTCCCCTAACCCTAACCCTAGCCCGAACCCTAACCCTAACCCTTCCCCGAAGCCTGACCCTCACCCGTCCCCTAATCCTAACCCGTACGCTGACACTAACCCGCGCCCTCACACGTACGCTCCCCCTAAAGCGTTGTCGTACCCTCACCTGGACCCTAAACCGTCCCCGTCCCCTAACCCTAACCCTAGCCCGAACCCTAACCCTAACCCTTCCCCGAAGCCTGACCCTCACCCGTCCCCTAATCCTAACCCGTACGCTGACACTAACCCGCGCCCTCACACGTACGCTCCCCCTAAAGCGTTGTCGTACCCTCACCTGGACCCTAAACCGTCCCCGTCCCCTAACCCTAACCCTAGCCCGAACCCTAACCCTAACTCTTCCCCGAAGCCTGACCCTCACCCGTCCCCTAATCCTAACCCGTACGCTGACACTAAGCCGCGCCCTCACACGTACGCTCCCCCTAAAGCGTTGTCGTACCCTCACCTGGACCCTAAACCGTCCCCGTCCCCTAACCCTAACCCTAGCCCGAACCCTAACCCTAACCCTTCCCCGAAGCCTGACCCTCCCCCGTCCCCTAATCCTAACCCGTACGCTGACACTAACCCGCGCCCTCACACGTACGCTCCCCCTAAAGCGTTGTCGTACCCTCACCTGGACCCTAAACAGTCCCCGTCCCCTAACCCTAACCCTAGCCCGAACCCTAACCCTAACACTTCCCCGAAGCCTGACCCTCACCCGTCCCCTAATCCTAACCCTTACGCTGACACTAACCCGCGCCCACACACGTACGCTCCCCCTAAAGCGTTGTCGTACCCTCACCTGGACCCTAAACCTTCCCCGTCCCCTAACCCTAACCCTAGCCCGAACCCTAACCCTAACCCTTCCCCGAAGCCTGACCCTCACCCGTCCCCTAATCCTAACCCGTACGCTGACACTAACCCGTGCCCAAACACGTACGCTCGCCCTAAAGCGTTGTCGTACCCTCACCTGGACCCTAAACCGTCCCCGTCCCCTAACCCTAACCCTAGCCCGAACCCTAACCCTAACACTTCCCCGAAGCCTGACCCTCACCCGTCCCCTAATCCTAACCCGTACGTTGACACTAACCCGCGCCCTCACACGTACGCTCCCCCTAAAGCGTTGTCGTACCCTCACCTGGACCCTAAACCGTCCCCGTCCCCTAACCCTAACCCTAGCCCGAACCCTAACCCTAACCCTTCCCCGAAGCCTGACCCTCACCCGTCCCCTAATCCTAACCCGTACGCTGACACTAACCCGCGCCCTCACACGTACGCTCCCCCAAAGCGTTGTCGTACCCTCACCTGGACCCTAAACCGTCCCCGTCCCCTAACCCTAACCCTAGCCCGAACCCTAACCCTAACCCTTCCCCGAAGCCTGACCCTCACCCGTCCCCTAATCCTAAACCGTACGCTGACGCTAAGCCGCGCCCTAACACGTACGCTCCCCCTAAAGCGTTGTCGTACCCTCACCTGGACCCTAAACCGTCCCCGTCCCCTAACCCTAACCCTAGCCCGAACACTAACCCTAACCCTTCCCCGAAGCCTGACCCTCACCCGTCCCCTAATCCTAAACCGTACGCTGACGCTAAGCCGCGCCCTAACACGTACGCTCCCCCTAAAGCGTTGTCGTACCCTCACCTGGACCCTAAACCGTCCCCGTCCCCTAACCCTAACCCTAGCCCGAACCCTAAACCTAACCCTTCCCCGAAGCCTGACCCTCAGCCGTCCCCTTATCCTAACCCGTACGCTGACGATAACCCGCGCGCTCACACGTACGCTTCCCCTAAAGCGTTGTCGTACCCTCACCTGGACCCTAAACCGTCCCCGTCCCCTAACCCTAACCCTAGCCCGAACCCTAACCCTAACCCTTCCCCGAAGCCTGACCCTCCGCCGTCCCATAATCCTAAACCGTACACTGACGCTAACCCGCGCCCTCACACGTACGCTCCCCCTAAAGCGTTGTCGTACCCTCACCTGAACCCTAAACCTTTCCCGTCCCCTAACCCTAACCCTAGCCCGAACCCTAACTCGAACCCTTCCCCGAAGCCTGACCCTCAGCCGTCCCCTAATTCTAACCCGTACGCTGACGCTAACCCGCGCCCTCACACGTACGCTCCCCCTAAAGCGTTGTCGTACCCTCACCTGGACCCTAAACCGTCCCCGTCCCCTAACCCTAACCCTAGCCCGAACCCTAACCCTAACCCTTCCCCGAAGCCTGACCCTCACCCATCCCCTAATCCTAACCCGTACGCTGACGCTAACCCGCGCCCTCACACGTACGCTCCCCCTAAAGCGTTGTCGTACCCTCACCTGGACCCTAAACCGTCCCCGTCCCCTAACCCTAACCCTAGCCCGAACCCTAACCCTAACCCTTCCCCGAAGCCTGACCCTCAGCCGTCCCCTAATCCTAACCCGTACGCTGACGCTAACCCGCGCCCTCACACGTACGCTCCCCCTAAAGCGTTGTCGTACCCTCACCTGGACCCTAAACCGTCCCCGTCCCCTAACCCTAACCCTAGCCCGAACCCTAACCCTAACCCTTCCCCGAAGCCTGACCTTCACCCGTCCCATAATCCTAACCCGTACGCTGACACTAACCCGCGCCCTCACACGTACGCTCCCCCTAAAGCGTTGTCGTACCCTCACCTGGACCCTAAACCGTCCCCGTCCCCTAACCCTAACCCTAGCCCGAACCCTAACCCTAACCCTTCCCCGAAGCCTGACCCTCCCCCGTCCCCTAATCCTAACCCGTACGCTGACACTAACCCGCGCCCTCACACGTACGCTCCCCCTAAAGCGTTGTCGTACCCTCACCTGGACCCTAAACAGTCCCCGTCCCCTAACCCTAACCCTAGCCCGAACCCTAACCCTAACACTTCCCCGAAGCCTGACCCTCACCCGTCCCCTAATCCTAACCCTTACGCTGACACTAACCCGCGCCCACACACGTACGCTCCCCCTAAAGCGTTGTCGTACCCTCACCTGGACCCTAAACCTTCCCCGTCCCCTAACCCTAACCCTAGCCCGAACCCTAACCCTAACCCTTCCCCGAAGCCTGACCCTCACCCGTCCCCTAATCCTAACCCGTACGCTGACACTAACCCGTGCCCAAACACGTACGCTCGCCCTAAAGCGTTGTCGTACCCTCACCTGGACCCTAAACCGTCCCCGTCCCCTAACCCTAACCCTAGCCCGAACCCTAACCCTAACACTTCCCCGAAGCCTGACCCTCACCCGTCCCCTAATCCTAACCCGTTCGCTGACGCTAACCCGCGCCCTCACACGTACGCTCCCCCTAAAGCGTTGACGTACCCTCACCTGGACCCTAAACCGTCCCCGTCCCCTAACCCTAACCCTAGCCCGAACCCTAACCCTAACCCTTCCCCGAAGCCTGACCCTCCGCCGTCCCATAATCCTAAACCGTACACTGACGCTAACCCGCGCCCTCACACGTACGCTCCCCCTAAAGCGTTGTCGTACCCTCACCTGAACCCTAAACCTTTCCCGTCCCCTAACCCTAACCCTAGCCCGAACCCTAACTCGAACCCTTCCCCGAAGCCTGACCCTCAGCCGTCCCCTAATTCTAACCCGTACGCTGACGCTAACCCGCGCCCTCACACGTACGCTCCCCCTAAAGCGTTGTCGTACCCTCACCTGGACCCTAAACCGTCCCCGTGCCCTAACCCTAACCCTAGCCCGAACCCTAACCCTAACCCTTCCCCGAAGCCTGACCCTCACCCATCCCCTAATCCTAACCCGTACGCTGACGCTAACCCGCGCCCTCACACGTACGCTCCCCCTAAAGCGTTGTCGTACCCTCACCTGGACCCTAAACCGTCCCCGTCCCCTAACCCTAACCCTAGCCCGAACCCTAACCCTAACCCTTCCCCGAAGCCTGACCCTCAGCCGTCCCCTAATCCTAACCCGTACGCTGACGCTAACCCGCGCCCTCACACGTACGCTCCCCCTAAAGCGTTGTCGTACCCTCACCTGGACCCTAAACCGTCCCCGTCCCCTAACCCTAACCCTAGCCCGAACCCTAACCCTAACCCTTCCCCGAAGCCTGACCCTCACCCGTCCCATAATCCTAACCCGTACGCTGACACTAACCCGCGCCCTCACACGTACGCTCCCCCTAAAGCGTTGTCGTACCCTCACCTGGACCCTAAACCGTCCCCGTCCCCTAACCCTAACCCTAGCCCGAACCCTAACCCTAACCCTTCCCCGAAGCCTGACCCTCCCCCGTCCCCTAATCCTAACCCGTACGCTGACACTAACCCGCGCCCTCACACGTACGCTCCCCCTAAAGCGTTGTCGTACCCTCACCTGGACCCTAAACAGTCCCCGTCCCCTAACCCTAACCCTAGCCCGAACCCTAACCCTAACACTTCCCCGAAGCCTGACCCTCACCCGTCCCCTAATCCTAACCCTTACGCTGACACTAACCCGCGCCCACACACGTACGCTCCCCCTAAAGCGTTGTCGTACCCTCACCTGGACCCTAAACCTTCCCCGTCCCCTAACCCTAACCCTAGCCCGAACCCTAACCCTAACCCTTCCCCGAAGCCTGACCCTCACCCGTCCCCTAATCCTAACCCGTACGCTGACACTAACCCGTGCCCAAACACGTACGCTCGCCCTAAAGCGTTGTCGTACCCTCACCTGGACCCTAAACCGTCCCCGTCCCCTAACCCTAACCCTAGCCCGAACCCTAACCCTAACACTTCCCCGAAGCCTGACCCTCACCCGTCCCCTAATCCTAACCCGTACGCTGACACTAACCCGCGCCCTCACACGTACGCTCCCCCTAAAGCGTTGTCTTACCCTCATCTGGACCCTAAACCGTCCCCGTCCCCTAACCCTAACCCTAGCCCGAACCCTAACCCTAACTCTTCCCCGAAGCCTGACCCTCACCCGTCCCCTAATCCTAACCCGTACGCTGACACTAACCCGCGCCCTCACACGTACGCTCCCCCTAAAGCGTTGTCGTACCGTCACCTGGACCCTAAACCGTCCCCGTCCCCTAACCCTAACCCTAGCCCGAACCCTAACCCTAACCCTTCCCCGAAGCCTGACCCTCACCCGTCCCCTAATCCTAACCCGTACGCTGACACTAACCCGCGCCCTCACACGTACGCTCCCCCTAAAGCGTTGTCGTACCCTCACCTGGACCCTAAACCGTCCCCGTCCCCTAACCCTAACCCTAGCCCGAACCCTAACCCTAACCCTTCCCCGAAGCCTGACCCTCACCCGTCCCCTAATCCTAAACCGTACGCTGACGCTAAGCCGCGCCCTCACACGTACGCTCCCCCTAAAGCGTTGTCGTACCCTCACCTGGACCCTAAACCGTCCCCGTCCCCTAACCCTAACCCTAGCCCGAACCCTAACCCTAAACCTTCCCCGAAGCCTGACCCTCACCCGTCCCCTAATCCTAACCCGTACGCTGACACTAACCCGCGCCCTCACATATACGCTCCCCCTAAAGCGTTGTCGTACCCTCACCTGGATCCTAAACCGTCCCCGTCCCCTAACCCTAACCCTAGCCCGAACCCTAACCCTAACCCTTCCCCGAAGCCTGACCCTCACCCGTCCCCTAATCCTAACCCGTACGCTGACACTAACCCGCGCCCCACACGTACGCTCCCCCTAAAGCGTTGTCGTACCCTCACCTGGACCCTAAACCGTCCCCGTCCCCTAACCCTAACCCTAGCCCGAACCCTAACCCTAACCCTTCCCCGAAGCCTGACACTCACCCGTCCCCTAATCCTAACCCGTACGCTGACACTAACCCGCGCCCTCACACGTACGCTCCCCCTAAAGCGTTGTCGTACCCTCACCTGGACCCTAAACCGTCCCCGTCCCCTAACCCTAACCCTAGCCCGAACCCTAACCCTAACCCTTCCCCGAAGCCTGACCCTCACCCGTCCCCTAATCCTAACCCGTACGCTGACACTAACCCGCGCCCTCACACGTACGCTCCCCCTAAAGCGTTGTCGTACCCTCACCTGGACCCTAAACCGTCCCCGTCCCCTAACCCTAACCCTAGCCCGAACCCTAACCCTAACCCTTCCCTGAAGCCTGACCCTCACCCGTCCCCTAATCCTAACCCGTACGCTGACACTAAGCCACGCCCTCACACGTACGCTCCCCCTAAAGCGTTGTCGTACCCTCACCTGGACCCTAAACCGTCCCCGTCCCCTAACCCTAACCCTAGCCCGAACCCTAACCCTAACCCTTCCCCGAAGCCTGACCCTCCCCCGTCCCCTAATCCTAACCCGTACGCTGACACTAACCCGCGCCCTCACACGTACGCTCCCCCTAAAGCGTTGTCGTACCCTCACCTGGACCCTAAACCGTCCCCGTCCCCTAACCCTAACCCTAGCCCGAACCCTAAACCTAACCCTTCCCCGAAGCCTGACCCTCAGCCGTCCCCTTATCCTAACCCGTAAGCTGACGCTAACCCGCGCCCTCACACGTACGCTTCCCCTAAAGCGTTGTCGTACCCTCACCTGGTCCGTAAACCGTCCCCGTCCCCTAACCCTAACCCTAGCCCGAACCCTAACCCTAACACTTCCCCGAAGCCTGACCCTCACCCGTCCCCTAATCATAACCCGTTCGCTGACGCTATCCCGCGCCCTCACACGTACGCTCCCCCTAAAGCGTTGTCGTACCCTCACCTGGACCCTAAACCGTCCCCGTCCCCTAACCCTAACCCTAGCCCGAACCCTAACCCTAACCCTTCCCCGAAGCCTGACCCTCACCCGTCCCCTAATCCTAAACCGTACGCTGACGCTAAGCCGCGCCCTCACACGTACGCTCCCCCTAAAGCGTTGTCGTACCCTCACCTGGACCCTAAACCGTCCCCGTCCCCTAACCCTAACCCTAGCCCGAACCCTAACCCTAACCCTTCCCCGAAGCCTGACCCTCACCCGTACCCTAATCCTAACCCGTACGCTGACACTAACCCGCGCCCTCACACGTACGCTCCCCCTAAAGCGTTGTCGTACCCTCACCTGGACCCTAAACCGTCCCCGTCCCCTAACCCTAACCCTAGCCCGAACCCTAACCATAACCCTTCCCCGAAGCCTGACCCTCACCCGTCCCCTAATCCTAACCCGTACGCTGACACTAACCCGCGCCCTCACACGTACGCTCTCCCTAAAGCGTTGTAGTACCCTCACGTGGACCCTAAACCGTCCCCGTCCCCTAACCCTAACCCTAGCCCGAACCCTAACCCTAACCCTTCCCCGAAGCCTGACACTCAGCCGTCCCCTAATCCTAACCCGTACGCTGACGCTAACCCGTGCTCTCACACATACGCTCCCCCTAAACCGTTGTCGTACCCTAACCTGGACCCTAAACCGTCCCCGTCCCCTAAACCTAACCCTAGCCCGAACCCTAACCCTAACCCTTCCCCGAAGCCTGACCCTCACCCGTCCCCTAATCCTAACCCGTACGTTGAAGCTAACCCGCGCCCTCACACGTACGCTCCCCCTAAAGCGTTGTCGTACCCTCACCTGGACCCTAAACCGTCCCCGTCCCCTAACCCTAACCCTAGCCCGAACCCTAACCCTAACCCTTCCCAGAAGCCTGACCCTCACCCGTCCCCTAATCCTAACCCGTACGCTGACGCTAACCCGCGCCCTCACACGTACGCTCCCCCTAAAGCGTTGTAGTACCCTCACCTGGACCCTAAACCGTCCCCGTCCCCTAACCCTAACCCTATCCCAAACCCTAACCCTAACACTTCCCCGAAGCCTGACCCTCAGCCGTCCCCTAATCCTAACCCGTATGCTGACGCTAACCCGCGCTCTCACATGTACGCTCCCCCTAAAGCGTTGTCGTACCCTAACCTGGACCCTAAACCGTCCCCGTCCCCTAACCCTAACCCTAGCCCGAACCCTAACCCTAACCCTTCCCCGAAGCCTGACCCTCACCCGTCCCCTAATCCTAACCCGTACGCTGACGCTAACCCGCGCCCTCACACGTACGCTCCCCCTAAAGCGTTGTCGTACCCTCACCTGGACCCTAAACCGTCCCCGTCCCCTAACCCTAACCCTAGCCCGAACCCTAACCCTAACCCTTCCCCGAAGCCTGACCCTCACCCGTCCCCTAATCCTAACCCGTACGCTGACACTAACCCGCGCCCTCACACGTACGCTCCCCCTAAAGCGTTGTCGTACCCTCACCTGGACCCTAAACCGTCCCCGTCCCCTAACCCTAACCCTAGCCCGAACCCTAACCCTAACCCTTCCCCGAAGCCTGACCCTCACCCGTCCCCTAATCCTAACCCGTACGCTGACACTAACCCGCGCCCTCACACGTACGCTCCCCCTAAAGCGTTGTCGTACCCTCACCTGGACCCTAAACCGTCCCCGTCCCCTAACCCTAACCCTAGCCCGAACCCTAACCCTAACTCTTCCCCGAAGCCTGACCCTCACCCGTCCCCTAATCCTAACCCGTACGCTGACACTAAGCCACGCCCTCACACGTACGCTCCCCCTAAAGCGTTGTCGTACCCTCACCTGGACCCTAAACCGTCCCCGTCCCCTAACCCTAACCCTAGCCCGAACCCTAACCCTAACCCTTCCCCGAAGCCTGACCCTCCCCCGTCCCCTAATCCTAACCCGTACGCTGACACTAACCCGCGCCCTCACACGTACGCTCCCCCTAAAGCGTTGTCGTACCCTCACCTGGACCCTAAACAGTCCCCGTCCCCTAACCCTAACCATAGCCCGAACCCTAACCCTAACACTTCCCCGAAGCCTGACCCTCACCCGTCCCCTAATCCTAACCCTTACGCTGACACTAACCCGCGCCCACACACGTACGCTCCCCCTAAAGCGTTGTCGTACCCTCACCTGGACCCTAAACCTTCCCCGTCCCCTAACCCTAACCCTAGCCCGAACCCTAACCCTAACCCTTCCCCGAAGCCTGACCCTCACCCGTCCCCTAATCCTAACCCGTACGCTGACACTAACCCGTGCCCAAACACGTACGCTCGCCCTAAAGCGTTGTCGTACCCTCACCTGGACCCTAAACCGTCCCCGTCCCCTAACCCTAACCCTAGCCCGAACCCTAACCCTAACACTTCCCCGAAGCCTGACCCTCACCCGTCCCCTAATCCTAACCCGTACGTTGACACTAACCCGCGCCCTCACACGTACGCTCCCCCTAAAGCGTTGTCGTACCCTCACCTGGACCCTAAACCGTCCCCGTCCCCTAACCCTAACCCTAGCCCGAACCCTAACCCTAACCCTTCCCCGAAGCCTGACCCTCACCCGTCCCCTAATCCTAACCCGTACGCTGACACTAACCCGCGCCCTCACACGTACGCTCCCCCAAAGCGTTGTCGTACCCTCACCTGGACCCTAAACCGTCCCCGTCCCCTAACCCTAACCCTAGCCCGAACCCTAACCCTAACCCTTCCCCGAAGCCTGACCCTCACCCGTCCCCTAATCCTAAACCGTACGCTGACGCTAAGCCGCGCCCTAACACGTACGCTCCCCCTAAAGCGTTGTCGTACCCTCACCTGGACCCTAAACCGTCCCCGTCCCCTAACCCTAACCCTAGCCCGAACACTAACCCTAACCCTTCCCCGAAGCCTGACCCTCACCCGTCCCCTAATCCTAAACCGTACGCTGACGCTAAGCCGCGCCCTAACACGTACGCTCCCCCTAAAGCGTTGTCGTACCCTCACCTGGACCCTAAACCGTCCCCGTCCCCTAACCCTAACCCTAGCCCGAACCCTAAACCTAACCCTTCCCCGAAGCCTGACCCTCAGCCGTCCCCTTATCCTAACCCGTACGCTGACGATAACCCGCGCGCTCACACGTACGCTTCCCCTAAAGCGTTGTCGTACCCTCACCTGGACCCTAAACCGTCCCCGTCCCCTAACCCTAACCCTAGCCCGAACCCTAACCCTAACCCTTCCCCGAAGCCTGACCCTCCGCCGTCCCATAATCCTAAACCGTACACTGACGCTAACCCGCGCCCTCACACGTACGCTCCCCCTAAAGCGTTGTCGTACCCTCACCTGAACCCTAAACCTTTCCCGTCCCCTAACCCTAACCCTAGCCCGAACCCTAACTCGAACCCTTCCCCGAAGCCTGACCCTCAGCCGTCCCCTAATTCTAACCCGTACGCTGACGCTAACCCGCGCCCTCACACGTACGCTCCCCCTAAAGCGTTGTCGTACCCTCACCTGGACCCTAAACCGTCCCCGTCCCCTAACCCTAACCCTAGCCCGAACCCTAACCCTAACCCTTCCCCGAAGCCTGACCCTCACCCATCCCCTAATCCTAACCCGTACGCTGACGCTAACCCGCGCCCTCACACGTACGCTCCCCCTAAAGCGTTGTCGTACCCTCACCTGGACCCTAAACCGTCCCCGTCCCCTAACCCTAACCCTAGCCCGAACCCTAACCCTAACCCTTCCCCGAAGCCTGACCCTCAGCCGTCCCCTAATCCTAACCCGTACGCTGACGCTAACCCGCGCCCTCACACGTACGCTCCCCCTAAAGCGTTGTCGTACCCTCACCTGGACCCTAAACCGTCCCCGTCCCCTAACCCTAACCCTAGCCCGAACCCTAACCCTAACCCTTCCCCGAAGCCTGACCCTCACCCGTCCCATAATCCTAACCCGTACGCTGACACTAACCCGCGCCCTCACACGTACGCTCCCCCTAAAGCGTTGTCGTACCCTCACCTGGACCCTAAACCGTCCCCGTCCCCTAACCCTAACCCTAGCCCGAACCCTAACCCTAACCCTTCCCCGAAGCCTGACCCTCCCCCGTCCCCTAATCCTAACCCGTACGCTGACACTAACCCGCGCCCTCACACGTACGCTCCCCCTAAAGCGTTGTCGTACCCTCACCTGGACCCTAAACAGTCCCCGTCCCCTAACCCTAACCCTAGCCCGAACCCTAACCCTAACACTTCCCCGAAGCCTGACCCTCACCCGTCCCCTAATCCTAACCCTTACGCTGACACTAACCCGCGCCCACACACGTACGCTCCCCCTAAAGCGTTGTCGTACCCTCACCTGGACCCTAAACCTTCCCCGTCCCCTAACCCTAACCCTAGCCCGAACCCTAACCCTAACCCTTCCCCGAAGCCTGACCCTCACCCGTCCCCTAATCCTAACCCGTACGCTGACACTAACCCGTGCCCAAACACGTACGCTCGCCCTAAAGCGTTGTCGTACCCTCACCTGGACCCTAAACCGTCCCCGTCCCCTAACCCTAACCCTAGCCCGAACCCTAACCCTAACACTTCCCCGAAGCCTGACCCTCACCCGTCCCCTAATCCTAACCCGTTCGCTGACGCTAACCCGCGCCCTCACACGTACGCTCCCCCTAAAGCGTTGACGTACCCTCACCTGGACCCTAAACCGTCCCCGTCCCCTAACCCTAACCCTAGCCCGAACCCTAACCCTAACCCTTCCCCGAAGCCTGACCCTCCGCCGTCCCATAATCCTAAACCGTACACTGACGCTAACCCGCGCCCTCACACGTACGCTCCCCCTAAAGCGTTGTCGTACCCTCACCTGAACCCTAAACCTTTCCCGTCCCCTAACCCTAACCCTAGCCCGAACCCTAACTCGAACCCTTCCCCGAAGCCTGACCCTCAGCCGTCCCCTAATTCTAACCCGTACGCTGACGCTAACCCGCGCCCTCACACGTACGCTCCCCCTAAAGCGTTGTCGTACCCTCACCTGGACCCTAAACCGTCCCCGTGCCCTAACCCTAACCCTAGCCCGAACCCTAACCCTAACCCTTCCCCGAAGCCTGACCCTCACCCATCCCCTAATCCTAACCCGTACGCTGACGCTAACCCGCGCCCTCACACGTACGCTCCCCCTAAAGCGTTGTCGTACCCTCACCTGGACCCTAAACCGTCCCCGTCCCCTAACCCTAACCCTAGCCCGAACCCTAACCCTAACCCTTCCCCGAAGCCTGACCCTCAGCCGTCCCCTAATCCTAACCCGTACGCTGACGCTAACCCGCGCCCTCACACGTACGCTCCCCCTAAAGCGTTGTCGTACCCTCACCTGGACCCTAAACCGTCCCCGTCCCCTAACCCTAACCCTAGCCCGAACCCTAACCCTAACCCTTCCCCGAAGCCTGACCCTCACCCGTCCCATAATCCTAACCCGTACGCTGACACTAACCCGCGCCCTCACACGTACGCTCCCCCTAAAGCGTTGTCGTACCCTCACCTGGACCCTAAACCGTCCCCGTCCCCTAACCCTAACCCTAGCCCGAACCCTAACCCTAACCCTTCCCCGAAGCCTGACCCTCCCCCGTCCCCTAATCCTAACCCGTACGCTGACACTAACCCGCGCCCTCACACGTACGCTCCCCCTAAAGCGTTGTCGTACCCTCACCTGGACCCTAAACAGTCCCCGTCCCCTAACCCTAACCCTAGCCCGAACCCTAACCCTAACACTTCCCCGAAGCCTGACCCTCACCCGTCCCCTAATCCTAACCCTTACGCTGACACTAACCCGCGCCCACACACGTACGCTCCCCCTAAAGCGTTGTCGTACCCTCACCTGGACCCTAAACCTTCCCCGTCCCCTAACCCTAACCCTAGCCCGAACCCTAACCCTAACCCTTCCCCGAAGCCTGACCCTCACCCGTCCCCTAATCCTAACCCGTACGCTGACACTAACCCGTGCCCAAACACGTACGCTCGCCCTAAAGCGTTGTCGTACCCTCACCTGGACCCTAAACCGTCCCCGTCCCCTAACCCTAACCCTAGCCCGAACCCTAACCCTAACACTTCCCCGAAGCCTGACCCTCACCCGTCCCCTAATCCTAACCCGTACGCTGACACTAACCCGCGCCCTCACACGTACGCTCCCCCTAAAGCGTTGTCTTACCCTCATCTGGACCCTAAACCGTCCCCGTCCCCTAACCCTAACCCTAGCCCGAACCCTAACCCTAACCCTTCCCCGAAGCCTGACCCTCACCCGTCCCCTAATCCTAACCCGTACGCTGACACTAACCCGCGCCCTCACACGTACGCTCCCCCTAAAGCGTTGTCGTACCGTCACCTGGACCCTAAACCGTCCCCGTCCCCTAACCCTAACCCTAGCCCGAACCCTAACCCTAACCCTTCCCCGAAGCCTGACCCTCACCCGTCCCCTAATCCTAACCCGTACGCTGACACTAACCCGCGCCCTCACACGTACGCTCCCCCTAAAGCGTTGTCGTACCCTCACCTGGACCCTAAACCGTCCCCGTCCCCTAACCCTAACCCTAGCCCGAACCCTAACCCTAACCCTTCCCCGAAGCCTGACCCTCACCCGTCCCCTAATCCTAAACCGTACGCTGACGCTAAGCCGCGCCCTCACACGTACGCTCCCCCTAAAGCGTTGTCGTACCCTCACCTGGACCCTAAACCGTCCCCGTCCCCTAACCCTAACCCTAGCCCGAACCCTAACCCTAAACCTTCCCCGAAGCCTGACCCTCACCCGTCCCCTAATCCTAACCCGTACGCTGACACTAACCCGCGCCCTCACATATACGCTCCCCCTAAAGCGTTGTCGTACCCTCACCTGGATCCTAAACCGTCCCCGTCCCCTAACCCTAACCCTAGCCCGAACCCTAACCCTAACCCTTCCCCGAAGCCTGACCCTCACCCGTCCCCTAATCCTAACCCGTACGCTGACACTAACCCGCGCCCTCACACGTACGCTCCCCCTAAAGCGTTGTCGTACCCTCACCTGGACCCTAAACCGTCCCCGTCCCCTAACCCTAACCCTAGCCCGAACCCTAACCCTAACCCTTCCCCGAAGCCTGACACTCACCCGTCCCCTAATCCTAACCCGTACGCTGACACTAACCCGCGCCCTCACACGTACGCTCCCCCTAAAGCGTTGTCGTACCCTCACCTGGACCCTAAACCGTCCCCGTCCCCTAACCCTAACCCTAGCCCGAACCCTAACCCTAACCCTTCCCCGAAGCCTGACCCTCACCCGTCCCCTAATCCTAACCCGTACGCTGACACTAACCCGCGCCCTCACACGTACGCTCCCCCTAAAGCGTTGTCGTACCCTCACCTGGACCCTAAACCGTCCCCGTCCCCTAACCCTAACCCTAGCCCGAACCCTAACCCTAACCCTTCCCTGAAGCCTGACCCTCACCCGTCCCCTAATCCTAACCCGTACGCTGACACTAAGCCACGCCCTCACACGTACGCTCCCCCTAAAGCGTTGTCGTACCCTCACCTGGACCCTAAACCGTCCCCGTCCCCTAACCCTAACCCTAGCCCGAACCCTAACCCTAACCCTTCCCCGAAGCCTGACCCTCCCCCGTCCCCTAATCCTAACCCGTACGCTGACACTAACCCGCGCCCTCACACGTACGCTCCCCCTAAAGCGTTGTCGTACCCTCACCTGGACCCTAAACCGTCCCCGTCCCCTAACCCTAACCCTAGCCCGAACCCTAAACCTAACCCTTCCCCGAAGCCTGACCCTCAGCCGTCCCCTTATCCTAACCCGTAAGCTGACGCTAACCCGCGCCCTCACACGTACGCTTCCCCTAAAGCGTTGTCGTACCCTCACCTGGACCCTAAACCGTCCCCGTCCCCTAACCCTAACCCTAGCCCGAACCCTAACCCTAACCCTTCCCCGAAGCCTGACCCTCACCCGTCCCCTAATCCTAACCCGTTCGCTGACGCTAACCCGCGCCCTCACACGTACGCTCCCCCTAAAGCGTTGTCGTACCCTCACCTGGACCCTAAACCGTCCCCGTCCCCTAACCCTAACCCTAGCCCGAACCCTAACCCTAACCCTTCCCCGAAGCCTGACCCTCACCCGTCCCCTAATCCTAAACCGTACGCTGACGCTAAGCCGCGCCCTCACACGTACGCTCCCCCTAAAGCGTTGTCGTACCCTCACCTGGACCCTAAACCGTCCCCGTCCCCTAACCCTAACCCTAGCCCGAACCCTAAACCTAACCCTTCCCCGAAGCCTGACCCTCAGCCGTCCCCTTATCCTAACCCGTACGCTGACGCTAACCCGCGCCCTCACACGTACGCTTCCCCTAAAGCGTTGTCGTACCCTCACCTGGTCCGTAAACCGTCCCCGTCCCCTAACCCTAACCCTAGCCCGAACCCTAACCCTAACACTTCCCCGAAGCCTGACCCTCACCCGTCCCCTAATCATAACCCGTTCGCTGACGCTATCCCGCGCCCTCACACGTACGCTCCCCCTAAAGCGTTGTCGTACCCTCACCTGGACCCTAAACCGTCCCCGTCCCCTAACCCTAACCCTAGCCCGAACCCTAACCCTAACCCTTCCCCGAAGCCTGACCCTCACCCGTCCCCTAATCCTAAACCGTACGCTGACGCTAAGCCGCGCCCTCACACGTACGCTCCCCCTAAAGCGTTGTCGTACCCTCACCTGGACCCTAAACCGTCCCCGTCCCCTAACCCTAACCCTAGCCCGAACCCTAACCCTAACCCTTCCCCGAAGCCTGACCCTCACCCGTACCCTAATCCTAACCCGTACGCTGACACTAACCCGCGCCCTCACACGTACGCTCCCCCTAAAGCGTTGTCGTACCCTCACCTGGACCCTAAACCGTCCCCGTCCCCTAACCCTAACCCTAGCCCGAACCCTAACCATAACCCTTCCCCGAAGCCTGACCCTCACCCGTCCCCTAATCCTAACCCGTACGCTGACACTAACCCGCGCCCTCACACGTACGCTCTCCCTAAAGCGTTGTAGTACCCTCACGTGGACCCTAAACCGTCCCCGTCCCCTAACCCTAACCCTAGCCCGAACCCTAACCCTAACCCTTCCCCGAAGCCTGACACTCAGCCGTCCCCTAATCCTAACCCGTACGCTGACGCTAACCCGTGCTCTCACACATACGCTCCCCCTAAAACGTTGTCGTACCCTAACCTGGACCCTAAACCGTCCCCGTCCCCTAAACCTAACCCTAGCCCGAACCCTAACCCTAACCCTTCCCCGAAGCCTGACCCTCACCCGTCCCCTAATCCTAACCCGTACGTTGAAGCTAACCCGCGCCCTCACACGTACGCTCCCCCTAAAGCGTTGTCGTACCCTCACCTGGACCCTAAACCGTCCCCGTCCCCTAACCCTAACCCTAGCCCGAACCCTAACCCTAACCCTTCCCAGAAGCCTGACCCTCACCCGTCCCCTAATCCTAACCCGTACGCTGACGCTAACCCGCGCCCTCACACGTACGCTCCCCCTAAAGCGTTGTAGTACCCTCACCTGGACCCTAAACCGTCCCCGTCCCCTAACCCTAACCCTATCCCAAACCCTAACCCTAACACTTCCCCGAAGCCTGACCCTCAGCCGTCCCCTAATCCTAACCCGTATGCTGACGCTAACCCGCGCTCTCACATGTACGCTCCCCCTAAAGCGTTGTCGTACCCTAACCTGGACCCTAAACCGTCCCCGTCCCCTAACCCTAACCCTAGCCCGAACCCTAACCCTAACCCTTCCCCGAAGCCTGACCCTCACCCGTCCCCTAATCCTAACCCGTACGCTGACGCTAACCCGCGCCCTCACACGTACGCTCCCCCTAAAGCGTTGTCGTACCCTCACCTGGACCCTAAACCGTCCCCGTCCCCTAACCCTAACCCTAGCCCGAACCCTAACCCTAACCCTTCCCCGAAGCCTGACCCTCAGCCGTCCCCTAATCCTAACCCGTACGCTGACGCTAACCCGCGCCCTCACACGTACGCTCCCCCTAAATCGTTGTCGTACCCTCACCTGGACCCTAAACCGTCCCCGTCCCCTAACCCTAACCCTAGCCCGAACCCTAACCCTAACTCTTCCCCGAAGCCTGACCCTCAACTGTCCCCTAATCCTAACCCGTACGCTGACACTAACCCGCCCCCTCACACGTACGCTCCCCCTAAAGCGTTGTCGTACCCTCACCTGGACCCTAAACCGTCCCCGTCCCCTAACCCTAACCCTAGCCCGAACCCTAACCCTAACCCTTCCCTGAAGCCTGACCCTCACCCGTCCCCTAATCCTAACCCGTACGCTGACGCTAACCCGCGCCCTCACACGTACGCTCCCCCTAAAGCGTTGTCGTACCCTCACCTGGACCCTAAACCGTCCCCGTCCCCTAACCCTAACCCTAGCCCGAACCCTAACCCTAACGCTTCCCCGAAGCCTGACCCTCAACCGTCCCCTAATCCTAACCCGTATGCTGACGCTAACCCGCGCTCTCACATGTACGCTCCCCCTAAAGCGTTGTCGTACCCTAACCTGGACCCTAAACCGTCCCCGTCCCCTAACCCTAACCCTAGCCCGAACCCTAACCCTAACCCTTCCCCGAAGCCTGACCCTCACCCGTCCCCTAATCCTAACCCGTACGCTGACACTAAGCCACGCCCTCACACGTACGCTCCCCCTAAAGCGTTGTCGTACCCTCACCTGGACCCTAAACCGTCCCAGTCCCCTAACCCTAACCCTAGCCCGAACCCTAACCCTAACCCTTCCCCGAAGCCTGACCCTCACCCGTCCCCTAATCCTAACCCGTACGCTGACACTAACCCGCGCCCTCACACGTACGCTCCCCCTAAAGCGTTGTCGTACCCTCACCTGGACCCTAAACCGTCCCCGTCCCCTAACCCTAACCCTAGCCCGAACCCTAACCCTAACCCTTCCCCGAAGCCTGACCCTCACCCGTCCCCTAATCCTAACCCGTACGCTGACACTAACCCGCGCCCTCACACGTACGCTCCCCCTAAAGCGTTGTCGTACCCTCACCTGGACCCTAAACCGTCCCCGTCCCCTAACCCTAACCCTAGCCCGAACCCTAACCCTAACCCTTCCCCGAAGCTTGACCCTCACCCGTCCCCTAATCCTAACCCGTACGCTGACGCTAACCCGCGCCCTCACACGTACGCTCCCCCTAAAGCATTGTCGTACCCTCACCTGGACCCTAAACCGTCCCCGTCCCCTAACCCTAACCCTAGCCCGAACCCTAACCCTAACCCTTCCCCGAAGCCTGACCCTCACCCGTCCCCTAATCCTAACCCGTACGCTGACGCTAACCCGCGCCCTCACACGTACGCTCCCCCTAAAGCGTTGTCGTACCCTCACCTGGACCCTAAACCGTCCCCGTCCCCTAACCCTAACCCTAGCCCGAACACTAACCCTAACCCTTCCCCGAAGCCTGACCCTCACCCGTCCCCTAATCCTAACCCGTACGCTGACACTAAGCCACGCCCTCACACGTACGCTCCCCCTAAAGCGTTGTCGTACCCTCACCTGGACCCTAAACCGTCCCCGTCCCCTAACCCTAACCCTAGCCCGAACCCTAACCCTAACCCTTCCCCGAAGCCTGACCCTCACCCTTCCCCTAATCCTAACCCGTACGCTGACACTAACCCGCGCCCTCACACGTACGCTCCCCCTAAAGCGTTGTCGTACCCTCACCTGGACCCTAAACAGTCCCCGTCCCCTAACCCTAACCCTAGCCCGAACCCTAACCCTAACACTTCCCCGAAGCCTGACCCTCACCCGTCCCCTAATCCTAACCCGTACGCTGACACTAACCCGCGCCCTCACACGTACGCTCCCCCTAAAGCGTTGTCGTACCCTCACCTGGACCCTAAACCGTCCCCGTCCCCTAACCCTAACCCTAGCCCGAACCCTAACCCTAACCCTTCCCCGAAGCCTGACCCTCACCCGTCCCCTAATCCTAACCCGTACGCTGACACTAACCCGCGCCCTCACACGTACGCTCCCCCTAAAGCGTTGTCGTACCCTCACCTGGACCCTAAACCGTCCCCGTCCCCTAACCCTAACCCTAGCCCGAACCCTAACCCTAACCCTTCCCCGAAGCCTGACCCTCACCCGTCCCCTAATCCTAACCCGTACGCTGACGCTAACCCGCGCCCTCACACGTACGCTCCCCCTAAAGCGTTGTCGTACCCTCACCTGGACCCTAAACCGTCCCCGTCCCCTAACCCTAACCCTAGCCCGAACCCTAACCCTAACGCTTCCCCGAAGCCTGACCCTCAACCGTCCCCTAATCCTAACCCGTACGCTGACACTAACCCGCCCCGTCACACGTACGCTCCCCCTAAAGCGTTGTCGTACCCTCACCTGGACCCTAAACCGTCCCCGTCCCCTAACCCTAACCCTAGCCCGAACCCTAACCCTAACCCTTCCCCGAAGCCTGACCCTCACCCGTCCCCTAATCCTAACCCGTACGCTGACACTAAGCCACGCCCTCACACGTCCGCTCCCCCTAAAGCGTTGTCGTACCCTCACCTGGACCCTAAACCGTCCCCGTCCCCTAACCCTAACCCTAGCCCGAACCCTAACCCTAACCCTTCCCCGAAGCCTGACCCTCACCCGTCCCCAATCCTAAACCGTACGCTGACACTAACCCGCGCCCTCACACGTACGCTCCCCCTAAAGCGTTGTCGTACCCTCACCTGGACCCTAAACCATCCCCGTCCCCTAACCCTAACCCTAGCCCGAACCCTAACCCTAACCCTTCCCCGAAGCCTGACCCTCACCCGTCCCCTAATCCTAACCCGTGCGCTGACACTAACCCGCGCCCTCACACGTACGCTCCCCCTAAAGCGTTGTCGTACCCTCACCTGGACCCTAAACCGTCCCCGTCCCCTAACCCTAACCCTAGCCCGAACCCTAACCCTAACCCTTCCCCGAAGCCTGACCCTCACCCGTCCCCTAATCCTAACCCGTACGCTGACACTAACCCGCGCCCTCACACGTACGCTCCCCCTAAAGCGTTGTCGTACCCTCACCTGGACCCTAAACCGTCCCCGTCCCCTAACCCTAACCCTAGCCCGAACCCTAACCCTAACCCTTCCACGAAGCCTGACCCTCACCCGTCCCCTAATCCTAACCCGTACGCTGACACTAAACCGCGCCCTCACACGTACGCTCCCCCTAAAGCGTTGTCGTACCCTCACCTGGACCCTAAACCGTCCCCGTCCCCTAACCCTAACCCTAGCCCGAACCCTAACCCTAACCCTTCCCCGAAGCCTGACCCTCACCCGTCCCCTAATCCTAACCCGTATGCTGACACTAAGCCACGCCCTCACACGTACGCTCCCCCTAAAGCGTTGTCGTACCCTCACCTGGACCCTAAACCGTCCCCGTCCCCTAACCCTAACCCTAGCCCGAACCCTAACCCTAACCCTTCCCCGAAGCCTGACCCTCCCCCGTCCCCTAATCCTAACCCGTACGCTGACACTAACCCGCGCCCTCACACGTACGCTCCCCCTAAAGCGTTGTCGTACCCTCACCTGGACCCTAAACAGTCCCCGTCCCCTAACCCTAACCCTAGCCCGAACCCTAATCCTAACACTTCCCCGAAGCCTGACCCTCACCCGTCCCCTAATCCTAACCCTTACGCTGACACTAACCCGCGCCCACACACGTACGCTCCACCTAAAGCGTTGTCGTACCCTCACCTGGACCCTAAACCTTCCCCGTCCCCTAACCCTAACCCTAGCCCGAACCCTAACCCTAACCCTTCCCCGAAGCCTGACCCTCACCCGTCCCCTAATCCTAACCCGTACGCTGACACTAACCCGTGCCCAAACACGTACGCTCCCCCTAAAGCGTTGTCGTACCCTCACCTGGACCCTAAACCGTCCCCGTCCCCTAACCCTAACCCTAGCCCGAACCCTAACCCTAACCCTTCCCCGAAGCCTGACCCTCACCCGTCCCCTAATCCTAAACCGTACGCTGACGCTAAGTCGCGCCCTCACACGTACGCTCCCCCTAAAGCGTTGTCGTACCCTCACCTGGACCCTAAACCGTCCCCGTCCCCTAACCCTAACCCTAGCCCGAACCCTAACCCTAACCCTTCCCCGAAGCCTGACCCTCACCCGTCCCCTAATCCTAACCCGTACGCTGACACTAACCCGCGCCCTCACATGTACGCTCCCCCTAAAGCGTTGTCGTACCCTCACCTGGATCCTAAACCGTCCCCGTCCCCTAACCCTAACCCTAGCCCGAACCCTAACCCTAACCCTTCCCCGAAGCCTGACCCTCACCCGTCCCCTAATCCTAACCCGTACGCTGACACTAACCCGCGCCCTCACACGTACGCTCCCCCTAAAGCGTTGTCGTACCCTCACCTGGACCCTAAACCGTCCCCGTCCCCTAACCCTAACCCTAGCCCGAACCCTAACCCTAACCCTTCCCCGAAGCCTGAACCTCACCCGTCCCCTAATCCTAACCCGTACGCTGACACTAACCCGCGCCCTCACACGTACGCTCCCCCTAAAGCGTTGTCGTACCCTCACCTGGACCCTAAACCGTCCCCGTCCCCTAACCCTAACCCTAGCCCGAACCCTAACCCTAACCCTTCCCCGAAGCCTGACCCTCACCCGTCCCCTAATCCTAACCCGTACGCTGACACTAACCCGCGCCCTCACACGTACGCTCCCCCTAAAGCGTTGTCGTACCCTCACCTGGACCCTAAACCGTCCCCGTCCCCTAACCCTAACCCTAGCCCGAACCCTAACCCTAACCCTTCCCTGAAGCCTGACCCTCACCCGTCCCCTAATCCTAACCCGTACGCTGACACTAAGCCAGGCCCTCACACGTACGCTCCCCCTAAAGCGTTGTCGTACCCTCACCTGGACCCTAAACCGTCCCCGTCCCCTAACCCTAACCCTAGCCCGAACCCTAACCCTAACCCTTCCGCGAAGCCTGACCCTCCCCCGTCCCCTAATCCTAAACCGTACGCTGACACTAACCCGCGCCCTCACACGTACGCTCCCCCTAAAGCGTTGTCGTACCCTCACCTGGACCCTAAACCGCCCCGTCCCCTAACCCTAACCCTAGCCCGAACCCTAACCCTAACCCTTCCCCGAAGCCTGACCCTCACCCGTCCCCTAATCCTAACCCGTACGCTGACACTAAGCCACGCCCTCACACGTACGCTCCCCCTAAAGCGTTGTCGTACCCTCACCTGGACCCTAAACCGTCCCCGTCCCCTAACCCTAACCCTAGCCCGAACCCTAACCCTAACCCTTCCCCGAAGCCTGACCCTCACCCGTCCCATAATCCTAACCCGTACGCTGACACTAACCCGCGCCCTCACACGTACGCTCCCCCTAAAGCGTTGTCGTACCCTCACCTGGACCCTAAACCGTCCCCGTCCCCTAACCCTAACCCTAGCCCGAACCCTAACCCTAACCCTTCCCCGAAGCCTGACCCTCACCCATCCCCTAATCCTAAACCGTACGCTGACGCTAAGCCGCGCCCTAACACGTACGCTCCCCCTAAAGCGTTGTCGTACCCTCACCTGGACCCTAAACCGTCCCCGTCCCCTAACCCTAACCCTAGCCCGAACCCTAACCCTAACCCTTCCCCGAAGCCTGACCCTCACCCGTCCCCTAATCCTAAACCGTACGCTGACGCTAAGCCGCGCCCTAACACGTACGCTCCCCCTAAAGCGTTGTCGTACCCTCACCTGGACCCTAAACCGTCCCCGTCCCCTAACCCTAACCCTAGCCCGAACCCTAAACCTAACCCTTCCCCGAAGCCTGACCCTCAGCCGTCCCCTTATCCTAACCCGTACGCTGACGCTAACCCGCGCCCTCACACGTACGCTTCCCCTAAAGCGTTGTCGTACCCTCACCTGGACCCTAAACCGTCCCCGTCCCCTAACCCTAAACCTAGCCCGAACCCTAACCCTAACCCTTCCCCGAAGCCTGACCCTCACCCGTCCCCTAATCCTAACCCGTTCGCTGACGCTAACCCGCGCCCTCACACGTACGCTCCCCCTAAAGCGTTGTCGTACCCTCACCTGGACCCTAAACCGTCCCCGTCCCCTAACCCTAACCCTAGCCCGAACCCTAACCCTAACCCTTCCCCGAAGCCTGACCCTCACCCGTCCCCTAATCCTAAACCGTACGCTGACGCTAAGCCGCGCCCTCACACGTACGCTCCCCCTAAAGCGTTGTCGTACCCTCACCTGGACCCTAGACCGTCCCCGTCCCCTAACCCTAACCCTAGCCCGAACCCTAACCCTAACCCTTCCCCGAAGCCTGACCCTCACTCGTCTCCTAATCCTAACCCGTACGCTGACACTAACCCGCGCCCTCACATGTACGCTCCCCCTAAAGCGTTGTCGTACCCTCACCTGGATCCTAAACCGTCCCCGTCCCCTAACCCTAACCCTAGCCCGAACCCTAACCCTAACCCTTCCCCGAAGCCTGACCCTCACCCGTCCCCTAATCCTAACCCGTACGCTGACACTAACCCGCGCCCTCACACGTACGCTCCCCCTAAAGCGTTGTCGTACCCTCACCTGGACCATAAACCGTCCCCGTCCCCTAACCCTAAACCTAGCCCGAACCCTAACCCTAACCCTTCCCCGAAGCCTGACCCTCACCCGTCCCCTAATCCTAAACCGTACGCTGACGCTAAGCCGCGCCCTAACACGTACGCTCCCCCTAAAGCGTTGTCGTA
Organism: Globicephala melas; assembly: GCF_963455315.2. Lineage (NCBI taxonomy): Eukaryota > Metazoa > Chordata > Mammalia > Artiodactyla > Delphinidae > Globicephala > Globicephala melas. The sequence goes on along the minus strand of NC_083325.1, from coordinate 90,070,556 downwards.
CCCTCACCTGGACCCTAAACCGTCCCCGTCCCCTAACCCTAACCCTAGCCCGAACCCTAAACCTAACCCTTCCCCGAAGCCTGACCCTCAGCCGTCCCCTTATCCTAACCCGTACGCTGACGCTAACCCGCGCCCTCACACGTACGTTTCCCCTAAAGCGTTGTCGTACCCTCACCTGGACCCTAAACCGTCCCCGTCCCCTAACCCTAACCCTAGCCCGAACCCTAACCCTAACCCTTCCCCGAAGCCTGACCCTCACCCGTCCCCTAATCCTAACCCGTTCGCTGACGCTAACCCGCGCCCTCACACGTACGCTCCCCCTAAAGCGTTGTCGTACCCTCACCTGGACCCTAAACCGTCCCCGTCCCCTAACCCTAACCCTAGCCCGAACCCTAACCCTAACCCTTCCCCGAAGCCTGACCCTCACCCGTCCCCTAATCCTAAACCGTACGCTGACGCTAAGCCGCGCCCTCACACGTACGCTCCCCCTAAAGCATTGTCGTACCCTCACCTGGACCCTAAACCGTCCCCGTCCCCTAACCCTAACCCTAGCCCGAACCCTAAACCTAACCCTTCCCCGAAGCCTGACCCTCAGCCGTCCCCTTATCCTAACCCGTACGCTGACGCTAACCCGCGCCCTCACACGTACGCTTCCCCTAAAGCGTTGTCGTACCCTCACCTGGACCCTAAACCGTCCCCGTCCCCTAACCCTAACCCTAGCCCGAACCCTAACCCTAACCCTTCCCCGAAGCCTGACCCTCACCCGTCCCCTAATCCTAACCCGTTCGCTGACGCTAACCCGCGCCCTCACACGTACGCTCCCCCTAAAGCGTTGTCGTACCCTCACCTGGACCCTAAACCGTCCCCGTCCCCTAACCCTAACCCTAGCCCGAACCCTAACCCTAACCCTTCCCCGAAGCCTGACCCTCACCCGTCCCCTAATCCTAAACCGTACGCTGACGCTAAGCCGCGCCCTCACACGTACGCTCCCCCTAAAGCGTTGTCGTACCCTCACCTGGACCCTAAACCGTCCCCGTCCCCTAACCCTAACCCTAGCCCGAACCCTAACCCTAACCCTTCCCCGAAGCCTGACCCTCACCCGTCCCCTAATCCTAACCCGTACGCTGACACTAACCCGCGCCCTCACACGTACGCTCCCCCTAAAGCGTTGTCGTACCCTCACCTGGACCCTAAACCGTCCCCGTCCCCTAACCCTAACCCTAGCCCGAACCCTAACCCTAACCCTTCCCCGAAGCCTGACCCTCACCCGTCCCCTAATCCTAACCCGTACGCTGACACTAACCCGCGCCCTCACACGTACGCTCCCCCTAAAGCGTTGTCGTACCCTCACCTGGACCCTAAACCGTCCCCGTCCCCTAACCCTAACCCTAGCCCGAACCCTAACCCTAACCCTTCCCTGAAGCCTGACCCTCACCCGTCCCCTAATCCTAACCCGTACGCTGACACTAAGCCACGCCCTCACACGTACGCTCCCCCTAAAGCGTTGTCGTACCCTCACCTGGACCCTAAACCGTCCCCGTCCCCTAACCCTAACCCTAGCCCGAACCCTAACCCTAACCCTTCCCCGAAGCCTGACCCTCCCCCGTCCCCTAATCCTAACCCGTATGCTGACACTAACCCGCGCCCTCACACGTACGCTCCCCCTAAAGCGTTGTCGTACCCTCACCTGGACCCTAAACCGTCCCCGTCCCCTAACCCTAACCCTAGCCCGAACCCTAACCCTAACCCTTCCCCGAAGCCTGACCCTCACCCGTCCCCTAATCCTAACCCGTACGCTGACACTAAGCCACGCCCTCACACGTACGCTCCCCCTAAAGCGTTGTCGTACCCTCACCTGGACCCTAAACCGTCCCCGTCCCCTAAACCTAACCCTAGCCCGAACCCTAACCCTAACCCTTCCCCGAAGCCTGACCCTCACCCGTCCCCTAATCCTAACCCGTACGCTGACGCTAACCCGCGCCCTCACACGTACGCTCCCCCTAAAGCGTTGTCGTACCCTCACCTGGACCCTAAACCGTCCCCGTCCCCTAACCCTAACCCTAGCCCGAACCCTAACCCTAACGCTTCCCCGAAGCCTGACCCTCAGCCGTCCCCTAATCCTAACCCGTACGCTGACGCTAACCCACGCCCTCACACGTACGCTCCCCCTAAAGCGTTGTCGTACCCTCACCTGGACCCTAAACCGTCCCCGTCCCCTAACCCTAACCCTAGCCCGAACCCTAACCCTAACACTTCCCCGAAGCCTGACCCTCAGCCGTCCCCTAATCCTAACCCGTACGCTGACACTAACCCGCCCCCTCACACGTATGCTCCCCCTAAAGCTTTGTCGTACCCTCACCTGGACCCTAAACCGTCCCCGTCCCCTAACCCTAACCCTAGCCCGAACCCTAACCCTAACCCTTCCCCGCAGCCTGACCCTCACCCGTCCCCTAATCCTAACCCGTACGCTGACACTAACCCGCGCCCTCACACGTACGCTCCCCCTAAAGCGTTGTCGTACTCTCACCTGGACCCTAAACCGTCCCCGTCCCCTAACCCTAACCCTAGCCCGAACCCTAACCCTAACCCTTCCCTGAAGCCTGACCCTCACCCGTCCCCTAATCCTAACCCGTACGCTGACACTAAGCCACGCCCTCACACGTACGCTCCCC